>NC_081143.1:5541855-6191355 GCF_958295425.1 Solea solea
CATCTGTACTCATCCTTCCAGTTACTCATCATTCCATCCATACACTCAAACATCCATCCATTGATCCATCTATCTACTCATCCTTCCATCCATACACTCAACCATCCATACCTATACCCATCCACTCATTATTCTATCTATACACCCAACCACCATCCACTCATCCTTCCATCCATCAATCCATCCATCCATCTACTCATCCTTCATCCATCCATCCATTCAACCTTCTATCCATACACACAACCAACTATCAATTCAGCCATTCCTCCATCTAGTCACCCTTCCATCCAACCAACCATCCATCCATCCATAAATCCATACACCCAACCCTCCACCTACTCGTCCGTCCTTCCATCCATCCATCCAACTACTGTATCTATTTATCCATTTCTCCATCTACTCATCCTTCCATTCACCCATCCATCCATCTATCCATCTACTCATCCTTCCACCCATCCTTCCCACACACTCATCCATCATCCACCCATCCTTCCGTCAATATACTCAACATCCATCCATCTGTTCATCCTTCCATCCATACACCTATCAATCTATCCATGCACTCGTCCTCCCATCCTGACATGTCTTTTCTTCCTGCAGTAAACTTGAAACTCAACTCCAAAAACACACGTCAATCATGTTCTTTAACAAACCACAATGTTTCACATATCACTGCTAAAGCTTTTCTTTTTAACCAGGAGCGACAGTATCAATCAATCAATCAATGGTGATAGTTTTGATTCAAGTTTTAATTAAAGTAAATTGTAAATTGTATGTGACTGTAAATTCATTATGTTGTGGAACTAAAATATCTACAGTACTTTTTAGTACTTCTTAGACTTACATCTGTATAGATTTCATTTTCGGAAAAATGGAATGAAAACGTCAAGAATTTCTCGGCTTGGTATTTATTGTAAACATTTGACCCCTAGTCGCCATTTTGTGTCATCGTCTTCTGCAACAAACACTCAGAAAACACTGGCTCATCATTGCTTTTAGTCTTTTTATTTGCTTCTGTTGTTCTCCTCTTCATGACCACAGTCATTTCTTTGCCTCTCTGGAATGTCTTTCTCTCACACATACCTGCTTACTATTTCTTTATTTACACACACACACACACACACACACACACTCACGTAGATTCAGGGCTTCATTATGCAGGAATGTGCAGTATTTCTGAGGATTGTGTTTGAGTGGAGATGCTGAGATGCTTGACTGTAGCAAAGCAAAGATAGCGCTCTTTAGAACCTGCCTGACAATTTCCTCTGGCTAATGACACTCACAGTCTTATCAATTCCCTCTGCTCTTCCTCACTCACTCAACCTGCATCCACACACACACATATACCACCGCCTTATCTGCTTTCAAACAGCTCCAGCATTCAGCCAATATTTTGGCTCTGACTCCTCTTACTGCTACTGTATCCTACACACTCACAACTTCCTGCTAACCCCACCTCTTTTGTAAAGGTGTATGTTTAGGGTGTAAGAATTAGAGGTTTGAGTGCAGGATATGGCAGCCCATAAGAGCTAAGTGCAGGATATAACAGCCTGTGTGTGTTTAGGAGAGGGAGAGGGATGGACAACCAGTAAAAAAACAAATGTGTGCTGTTTCTCACCTGAATGATTGCCATTTTTAGGAGCGCTCTCACTGCCCGATGCTGTTTGTGTGTCTGCATGTGCAGCTCACTAAAGATTATGTGTTTGTGTTTCTAGTCAGGGTGATGCGCTTCAACAGGGAGCGAGCTGCTCCAGACGTGAGCCAAGAAGAACATTCGCACAACTACACTATCACAAGTCTGCCGACCGAGACCGGCTTCAGGTACACACATAAGTCACCTTTACCTCTCTCAATTCCCTTTCAGACACGTTACATGATATATTGTCTGAGCCATTTTCAGCTCATGTTACATCTGTTCCAGAAATGTTTTTGTTTATTTTTGCATCATGTGGTTGAAATGAGAGCTTAAACAGTCAGAATAGACTCACATGTGCTCTACTGACTTTATCTCCACATTTATTTTATCCAAACTGAGATTTGACAGCTTCTTCATTTGCAGCAGAAGTGCTGAATTTCTACACTTTTTCAATCCATCTTTCACTGTTTCCATCCATTGTTTAGGAATTGAGTTTCTGCTTCTTACATGTTTTATGCAGAATAGAAAGCTGCCATTTCAATATGATTCCTCTCTATAAACAACTTGAAAACAACTGTATGGATTTCATTTTACAAATTAGTCCATTTATAACCACCATAACGTAACATAATAATAAATATAATACAACACTGTTGGTCTAGTTCTGTTCCAAATCCAGGATACGGTATCGTTTTGTTAATTTTTGTACATGAGGGTTAAATACAGTATATAATTGACACATGACAACATATATATGCAACAGTAGAACAATATAAATGCAGCAGAATATAACAATCTAAAAACAACAGCAAAAATCCCTTGGATAAACAAAATAATAACCATTTGATATTTGTAACTGTTCTTGGAGAGTTGCAGCCTTTGGACATATGTAATATTAACAATGATCAGGTTATTGTTGCGTTTACTGGTTTTATGGGACTTGCAGACAGACTTATGTTAAAACAGAATGCCAATATTGTTCCTGTCGTAATAGCGTGTATTTGCTGTTTTGTGTGTCAGAGAGGGATCCAGTCTGGAGGAGGTGGTGGAGAAGCAGGCTGACCTGATAGAGTACCTGAAACAGCACAACACCTTACTGAGCAAGAGGCTGCTTAACCTCACGGCTCAGCACTGACCACAGTCCAGAAGCCTCTTCCCCTTCTCAAGTGACGGTAAAAGAGATAGAGCCTGGTCAGTGTGCCACTGAGAGAGAATCTATTGGTTTAAAAGAAAAGACTTAAGCCCTGAAGAAAACACTGGATAAAAGACTGAATGAGCCAAATGCACCTGTACGTACAGACTGAGACGGACAGATAATGCCGGAGGAGGTGAGCTGTAAGTGGCCAGAGAAAGAGGAGGACAGGAGAGGAGTCACAGGTCACTGATCAGAGGTGAGGGGTTTTTATCGCTCTTTTTTATCACCCCCAGTGACCCATGTATGCTGCCGCTGGCGTTACAGAAACAGTGAAGGTGAAACTGTTTGAGATGATCTGCACTAAAGAGAAACCAAAAGAGTAGAAGATATAGGAGGGAGTTTCTTCAGGGTCAAATATGAATGTGTGCTTAAATGCTATGTGCTACAATGTGGTATTTTAATGTCTGAATGTGTGTAAATGCATTATTTGTTGAAAGTTTTTTTTTCCTCTTTGTTTATTCAGTTAGTTTGTGTATTTGTGATCAGACTCCAATAAATCTTTGATAAAATCATTTATGTTTGAAGTGTTTTTAGACAGAATTAAAAGAGTAAAGTGAAAAAGAGTAAGTGGCAAGAGTTCAGTATTTATCATGTGTATTATTTGTAAACACTGAAAGAGCCCAAACAATAGAAACACTGCAGCGTCAACATTAGCTGGTGTGAATGTCTTTTCCTGCCTCACCTTTGCCGTGTTAAATTTCAACAGTCACGGGAATCTACATTAATGAAATATCGAGAACGTCATTTGAGCCCTTGGTGTTTGTTCCCCCATTGTGTTTCCTTTATGCTCTGGCGTCCGTTACTCCACAGGGAGCGCAGCATTTACGACTTCTTTCCCATGTGACCTCTGCCACGAGTAAAGCAGAGAACTACACATATCGGGAGCAGTGATTGATCTAGGACTTCTAGATCAAACAATACAGACAAATTTATTATGCCGTTCTGACTAGAAGTACCCAAACATTTAAATACATATGGTTGGGTCAGTGACACGAGTATAAAATAACACTTTTCCCTAATCAGGAGTCAGAAAACTCTACAAAGTTCTCTTATTTTTGTCAGTTTAGGCTTCTTATCTGCATTTGCATTTGTACCAAACAGACATCAGCTCATGATTGGTATAGTTTGAAATGGTAAACACTGATCTGGCTTTTATTTCAACTGTGGGGCGCGGAGAATGCATGGCTATATAAATAGCCCAACATCACAAATACCTTTGAATCCCCTCTCTAGATCCACCTCTAAAAGAAGAGTGCAAAATAAATATGTATGGATAAATGTATGGATCGCTTATTTTAGTATCCTGCACAACTTTTGACATTTTGTAACTTACGAAACTGAAGCATTTGGTGCAAATGGGGCTTTAGACTGTCCATAGATGTTTTCTCTCACCAAACATGTTCATGAGGTCAAAAGACGACACCACTGCACACAAATCTCAATAAGTATATTCATACATTTTTATTAAAAAGTAATTCAATAAACATTTGAAGTGCATACATGCGTTATAAACACTTATTAAGGAATACTATGAGTGTGCTGTTCATCATAGTTGCAGTGGCTAAGACGTTTCCAGCTCTTTGGTCTGTAGCTTTTTAGCAGTGTCTCAATTAATTAAATATGGATGATGATGCTGCAGCTCCGACTCCCATCTCGTCTGCAGCGGTGAACGTAGTAAAGGCTCTTGAAGACGAGGAGGAAAGGTACGTGCAATGTGAGAAATGCAGATCCATGGCCAACAAACTGCCATACTCCTGCTAACGTTTGGTAATAGTTTCACTTTGTCTTTGAAATGAAAATCAGTCATGCCAATGTTGATGTTGCTTGTGATTGTGTGTATATGAACACTGACATATACAGCATATAGCATACACATTGTCTTTAGAAGGCATTTTTCCTTCTATGCCATACAGTTCTTTTTCCCTCCATTTCAGTGCATGACTTGTACGGATTTTCCTGAAGCTTCATATATAGTTTTCTCTCCTTACATCGCTCTCGTTTATGTGATTTCACCTGTGAGGGAAAAAATGACAACATTTAGTGTCCTGCTGAGACTAATTCAGTGTCAAACAAGAAATGGCTTCGTAACTGTGGATGTAGAGGAATGAAAATTAAAACTGAAATCCCCCCTCCTCTCTGTCCACCAACTCTTCATGGCACTTAGGCCTTTCTCAGCATCATTAGTGAGATTTATGTCTAATCCTTTCACCCACTGCACTCCAGCATGAATACACGCCTCTGTCACTAATCACACACACCTCCTTAATTGCCACCTGCCAGCTCTGTAACCAGCATTTTACTCCATGTATCACACATTTAAGCCCATAATAACATATACAAAAATGTAGGGGTGCATGTCTTACCTCAAGGGAAGGGAACCCTCGAGTGAAGGGGCAGACAGCGTCTGTGTGGGCAGTGGTGTCTGTGGTATTTTCTCCTCAGGTTCAGGAAATCTGAAAGAAACATATTTTTATTAAAATGCAGTTTGCAGTCAAAATAAATACTTGTTTCAGTGCAAAAGTCATGTTGACTCAATTTTGAACCACTCATTTTGGTTACTATGCAGTCTCAGCAAACATTAAAGATAAATCACATCATCAGTCACAAGTTTCTAATATGGGGAATAATGGCTCCATGAATGACCAGGAAAGAGCCCAATATCTTGGGTTTTATTGTTTGGACCCATTTACCAGGCAGCAGCAGCAGCAGCAGCAGCAGGGCGACCCCCTTTACTAATAAAGTGGGACCTAACACATGATTATTTTAAACGTCCCTAATAAATCCACATTGACTCCCGCACAGACTTCCAGCCAAGCCCAGGAAGAGATAAAGTGCCAGATGACTTTATGGCCCCCTCCTCCCTGTGAGCACCTCCGTCACAAACTGCGCCCCACCACCGCCTGCAGAAACACTGCTTTACACTTAACTCTGCGACTCCATGTCATGTTAATAAACCTCGTGTATTTGCATGGCGTTTTAACACCGTGACTCACAAAAGCGCGCCGGAGAGCCCTCCAGCCGCGGACAAAGGTTCTCACTGGGGTCACTGTGCGATCCCCGGCGGCGATGCGCTCCCGTCCCCTCCTCCCCACCATCCTCTCCACCGACATCACAGTCACATGAATCTAATGACGACGGGACCAGCCACCGTTACCGTTTACAAAAAACTGCGGTTTGGTTTTGAGAAACACAAAACCGCAAACCAGCTTGGTTTTACGCATTACGCGCACCTGTTACACCAGATTATTGGGCACAGCCGCAATAACATACGCATCTTCATCACAGCATCGTATTAATGAAAGAGCCGTTAAGATAGTTCCACTACGTGAGAATGTGAAGGGTTACAGTAGGACAAGGTAAAATATAACAGAGAAACTAATAGTAAAAACATGAACTATAATAAAATAGAATAGGAGCAGATACTGAGATGACAAAAATGTAACCAGAATATAGGTTTAAAACATTTACACATTAACCTTGCTTGTACAACATTATATTAGTATGCTAAGTGTATTGTTGTGTCGTTCCCATTAGTAGTACATTTTTAAGTAGCTGACTAAAAATCAACAACCTTTGACCCATATATTTAACGTTGTTATAAATTCGTTTAATAATTAGTACTGTTGCTCAGATTACACATTGCGCAGTGATTTAAAAAAGAGGCCGGAACTACATTCTGACTCAGAGGTCGAAGTTAATAGACACCTGTCGGTAATTTAATGAAACTGGACAGAAACCAGACATCATGACATTTTATATTGATTTATTTTCTTTTTTTGTCTTCACCGTGTGTTGTAGTAAAGGAAGTGTGTAGTTCAGGATTTAAAAAAAACAACTTTTCAGCTGTTACTAACCTAAAAGTAGAAGCCGTTTCATTAATTAGCTTCAGCTAAAGTTAGTTAACCTAGCATAAAATAACATACTCTACGCTAGGTTAACCACCATACTTTATACAGATTAAGGTTAAAGCGGTGACCATTATATTATTCTATTTTTTTTGCCCTGTGAAGCACTGATGATGACTCTTTCAGGGAGAGGTGGATGCTTACCTGGTCTGGCGGAGGAGGCTGGTGCTACAACGGCTACAAGCAGCAACAACAGCAGGTAAAGCAGGTTGAAGATCTTCATGGTTTTCTTGTAGTCAGCCTCACAAGAGCTTAATTATTTTTCCCCGAAATCCTGGACTGATGGAGATGATGATGAGGATGGTGATGATGCTCAGTCAGGTGATATTTTTCTTCTCCTCTCTCTCAGACCAGAGGGTCTGCTGCCACCACAGAGGGCGAGAGTGTCCAGTATCACAGAAGTTCTTCTTTTCTCTGGAGGATGACCAGTTTGTCCCTGAAGAATGTGAGTGACCACAGAGTTTATGTGTGTTCAGTGAGAGTGTGATTGTCTGCGTCTAAGAGCAACGTGACAAAGGTGCTGCTCCCCCAACCTCCTTTATACGGTTTTAGGAGGGAGGGAGGGAGGGGGGAGATAGGGGGTGTAGCACCAGCCTCAACCCCTCTCACACGCACACACACATACTTAAGCATTGCACATATTGACCCCACATGTAGAGGGTAATTCAAATGACAGGAAGCCCCCTCCCTATCCCCCAACTGCCCCTTGAACACACACTCTCCTGCATTTTGTATATATGTGTGTGTGTGTATGCAACTTACATTAAGTGATTGATATGTTTCAGCAAAGAAAATATGCAGGCCTTTTTGATTTATTACCTCCAACATTAGAACGAAGATTTAAGAAGCTGTAATTAGAAATGGCAGGTCCTTCAAGAGACTTGTCCTCCTCCCTTGGCTGCTGTCCCCTGCCCCCGCACGGAGGGCACACACACATCTGGGGTCTTTCGATGGTGTTGATGGGGGGGGGAGGCACTAAGTATTTTGGGGCAGGACCTGATTCAGATTCAGAGATGCACTGGACTAATGATAGCCTGACTGTCTGTCTGGACCTCCAGCTACCGTCTCTGTCTGTCTGCACAGAGATAGTGGCTTTGTCTGTTCATCTTAATAGGTGCTGCAACATTATTTGTATGCTGTATCAGACCTGACTGAGGGAGCATTTGTGTGTATACAGCAGCAGTCAAGAAGTGTTTATCCTGTCAAACTGCTGAACCACCAGTAGCATGAGCGGTGGAATTCACTTCTAAAAGTTTATCTCTGCACTCCTTTGTGCTTTCGCTTTTTTGTCATACTCAAACTTGTTTGTGTCGTCTCACTTTTCTAGTGCAATGTAGTGCTGTGTGCTGCTATTCTGAGAGACACAGAGAGACGTGTGGATCTGAAAAGTTAAATCAGCATTGTGAACTAATTTGCCATTGATTTAATTGTAACGGACATTTGTTTATTTTTTAAATGCTACGCACTGCAGTTTTAAGTTCAGTAAGTTTGGTTCCCTTTTTTGCACCTTATTCTCGGCACACCTGTTAATTTAAATTGTTTGTTTTCTCCTGGATACAGAGATGACTTTGTGGGTATCATCCACAGCAGTGGCAACATTGAATGCTTATTTAAAGCTACACTTACATCTAATTATTTACTTGCAGTTAAATTAGAAACAATTACAAATTTTGTTGCCTTAAGCTGGTCATTGAAAAAATGTCAAATGCAGGTTGTCAGTTTGTGGTATAAGTGGATTTTCTTACAGCAGGTAACCCACTTCACTTGGCATTACATCTGTGGTTACCGGAGGCTGTGCAGAGTGTGGGGACTCATTAGCTTGTCTGCTTACAGCCGTCTCTGTGGACCGAGACTCTCCATTCAGCACTCGGCTAATGAATTAACACATTATGATGAAATGTCAGCCATTACATGTGAATGAGGATTAGAGAAGCAGCAGGACACTAATGGACCACAGGGCTCAAACTAGTCACTGAGACTTTGAACAAGCGTGTGGACCATCAGTTCTCTGTAGCCTTGAAAAAGAGACAAAAGAGGCCACGATCTCTATTTGTAATTTTTTTTGTGCTTGTATGTGTCGGTGTCGTTGTGTCTTTAGAAATGTTGCCTTTATTGCTTTATGGTGTTTTCAAAAATGACAGCGATTCCACATGGATTTCGGTAACGTACAAACACAAGCCCTCATATACACACATTCACTCTGTTGAGGTATGCTGTTAGTTTCTGTGGCAAGCTGCACTTTGCATATCGGCTGCCATTGTCTTTAAAAAACTTCTATTTTCACTATTTGAATATGCTAATTTGGTCTCAATTGTCATTCAGAGCCACCTGGTAACCACTGACCACAAAGTGCTGGTAACTCTGAGTTTCTGCCTCTGTCTGCCCCTAAAAACAGGAACAAGTGAACCTAACCATGTTGTCCTTGCCTGGTTTTCTGTGTTACTGATTCAAGTGTGTTGTAATATTTGCTCTCCCTGGGGATTATACGTTTTTGCAGGGATTACCCAGCCTGCTTAAACATTCCCCTACGAAAGACACACATACACACACACACTGGGCAGACACCTATTAAACCGCTTCACTAACTTGGCATTGCACCATACTCACAAACTTAATATTTTGTGTGTTGGGACATAAATTATTCTCAATAATCTAAATTTTTGCAGTCAATAAAATGGTCTACTTTTGTTCAACCAACAATCCAAAAACAAAGAGTGTTCTCAGTTACAATATACACCAGTCATAAACCATCATTGTTGTCATTTGACTAGTTTATTAATAATTTACACCAAGGAGGTCATGTTTCTGGCCAAGTTTGTTTTCCTGTCTGTCTCTTTGTGTGCAGTATAATTCATTTATTATATGATAATAAATTATGATAATAAAGTATGATTTGTGCTTCATTGATCCCATAATGTGTCAGCCTACAAGAGGATTAGTGTGCTTTTTCAGTTCTATCTCTATCAATAGAGTTAGATTATAGAGCTGATGTTACTGATGCTGTGAAATCAGTCGAGGTCCTCGTCATAGCTGTGATTTTTATGATTACAAAGGAAGTTCCAACCTCTCCTCCCCTGAGAATTTTCACTTTCTTCTTCTTCCTCTACCATCCTCTCTTGACCAGGAATCCACTGATAAAGAACTTCCCCTCTGATAAAACTTGTCAAGAAGGACAGTGGGCCATAAAGTGACTGTTTGTTTTCCACTGGGCAGAACATTGTTGCAATTACTTGTACAGGTGTGATTAACAAATAGTTGTATACAGGGTGTACTAATAAATGACATACAGGTTATTGAGTAAGGTGTTGAGTCATCATGAGATTCTAAAACATACATTTTCCTTTGAAAGGATCAAATTATCATTTTGGTGTTGGGTTCATTTGTGTCTAAATCTTGTGACGGCACTGATGAAATCAGGTTTGCGTGATATGAAGATGTATTTCCTGCTAAAATATACATTATTTGTTTGCAGTTATAGCTGTTGCATTTATTATTCACATTATTGCAGTTTGATATATGTATCAGACCTTCATTGACAACAGGACTGCTCCATGGGAATTTAAAAGTATCAAAAACAAGTTTTTCTGCAGAATTGCTAGAGAGTTAATAATACGTACTATTGATTAGTCGATAACTCTGAATATGTTTTATAGTTTTGCTTGTATGTGCAATAATTAAAGACTAAAATTACCTCAGCAATTACTTGTAGTGAGTACAGTGGAGTACAGAGCAGAGATGCTACAGTATGTGCCACTTTGTCTGAAATTGTTAGGGTGTAGTCCAATGTCTCTGGACGAGTGTTGATAGTGATGTGATGGGTCAGTTCGTTGTCCATCGTCAGAGTGATGGTGTCTCTCTTGTCATGCCAAAGGTCTTCACTTTTAATGAGGGCCACTGCCAGCCAGAGCTTAATTACTCTTAAGACCCTTTATCTCCATAATTGCCCAATACAGACCTCAATGGTTGCACATACACTTGAACAGCAGTGGACACACAATACACAGACGCATACACAGATAACTCATCAAGACCCATCACACAGGCTGAATCACAACACAAATGAGCTCGGTGTTTTTGTTCTAATGCAGTTCTGTGAAGAAAAAGATCTCACGACAGTCGATTAACTGTGGAACTCCTCCTCTGCTTCGTGTTGGTCACTACACGGCTGACTGCGGAAGAGTGACGGAGGGCTCAGGGGTCAAGGGGCAAACTCAACAGGGAGCAGCCTCTAACCCCCCCAGGATGTCGCCCCACTAGGGCTACAGGGGCCAAAAGTCATTTTGTTTTGTTTAATCCTAAACCAGACATGGCGGCTTCTATGGACACAGAAGCCCAGTGTCCAGGCTTTGCACTGCAAGGCAATGAAGGATTGCATGTGCAATTGTCTATAGTAGAAATTCATCAAGTTCTGCAGAAGCTTGAGCATTGTCTTTTGGGTAATTTGGGTTCCATGTCCCATTCATTCATTCATTTTCTCCAACTTTATCCTCCATATGAAGGTCACCGGGGGAGCTGGAGCCAGTCCAAGCTGACAAAGAATGTGCGAAAGGCGGGGTACACACTGGACAGGTTGTCAGTCCATCACAGGGCCAGCATACAGAGACCGGAACAACCATTCACTCTCACATTCACACCTACGGTCAATTTAGAGTGTCCAGCTAACCCAATCTGCATGTTTTTGGGCTGTGGGAGGGAAGCTGGAGAACCCGGAGAGAACCCCAGCACACAAAGGGAGAACATGCAAACTCCACACAGAAAGGCTCTCGGTCAAACTGGGATCCGAACCAGTGACCTTGCTGTGAGTGTGGATGAAGTTCTTGAATAAAAAACTGCAAATGGTGCTAGAAAAAGCAAGCACCTCATATACTCTGTATCCTAGACATGGGGCTTAGATTTGGGTTTTAGAAAGTTGAGTATTTGGCACATAAGGCCTGGGTCATACTAGCTGCATTCCACATTATTGGAGAGCCACGTTTCTTTACTGAGTTGAGTTGTATATGTGTGGGCACCAGTGGACTTCCTTACATAAGCAAGCGTCCATGGTTACTATCTTCTTTTTATTTTGACCAAAACAAAATAAGAGCACACCACCAACTGGAGTGGAAGGTGTTATACAGGGATTGTGCACAGTCGGCCCACATGTCAGGCGGACCCTAGTGGATCTCTGCAGACATACACACAAAAACTGACCGAGAATGAGCAGATCAATTCAAATAATGAGCAAATCTTGAATCTTTAAATTGCCACTTTTTTTAAATGTTTTTTTTAGCAGTTGTTGGAGCTAATTTGCAATTCCTCTATGTGGAATGCTGTCACATAATTCAGCAACAGTGCAGAGTAGAGTATTTTAATGCATCATCAAAGTAAGAGGGGTCTGAGAATTAGAATGGACTGGGAGAACAATTCCAATGTCCTAAATTAGACTTGTCAGTTAAAATGGATTACTTTAGACCTTTAAACTGGATTATTAAAACTGTCACTCAACACCCATGAATAACATGGTGATGTTTTTCATTGAAGTTGAAGTAGCAAAACAAGTAGTGGGACAAAAATGTACTTTAAGAGTGAAAAGTAAAAGAAATTACATAAAAGGGAATTATTTGATGGATGCAGATGTCGTGGAAATATAGTTTATGTCATATTTGGTCAGGGTGGAGCTAATTTATAGGGATGGGAATCAGTACCGGTCAGTATCGGTCTGATACTGGTCAAAATCACTGCATCGGATAGCGGACAGATACAAATGTATAATCCGATACAATCCTATATATGACGTGCTTCACTATTCACAGACTGTAAAAATGTGAATTAAAATCAGCAAAAGCATTTTAGCTGAGTCAAATTTGATCTGTTTATTTCTTCTATTTGGGAGAAGAATATTTGTTACACAGTTGGAGAATTATGTCATTGAAATGACTCAATACAACAGCTTGGTATCGTCCTGACCCGAGCTTATTTCAGATAATCCTTTAATATTCTTTTAGATAAATGTAGCTGGGAAGTAAAACCCTCTGAAAAGTATATAGTATTAGTTATATAATACCTTTTATTGAAATACTTTTTTTACATTTCAGTCATCATCTCTCACTCTTGCTCCTGTCCCCTCTTCATTGTGCAGCGGAAATCCAGCAGGTTTCATGGCTTTCTCTGGTTGCTTCATTCTGCTTTGTGTTCAGTGGCCTGGGAGTGTTTGCTTCATAGACCTCATCCTCTGAAAATTAACAAACGTACAATTGACAGCATTAGACATTTGTCTTTGTGTCTGATTAAGGCTCCATCATCCTTTCTGCATCAACAGGCTCATCAGGTTGTGGTTTTACTAGTTTATCATGCATTTGCCGTAACGTTCAAACACTCTTGCACTTTTCCCAAGCCACACTCCATTTAAACTGTGATGGTGCAGTTTTATTACTTGGAACATGTGTAGTAGACAAGCATATAGTTGCACATTTTTGGTTTCCTCCCACTGTCCAAAAAACTAACTGAACAGATTTGGGGATTAGGCAAATTGGACACTCTAAATGGAGTGTGAGAGTGGATGTTTGTTTGTCTCTATGTGGCCCTGTGATGGAATAGCCACTGGGATTGATAAAGTGGTAGAAGACGAATGAATGAATGAGTCAGAACAGATGGTGTTTGGTACCTGGCTCTGGTCCATTAGACTTGACATAGATTGAAGCCAGAGTGAAGAGGGTGAATATGAAGAAGGCAATGATGATGAAGGTCAGTTCTAAGTTTGTGAATGGCAGTCCCATCTACAAACTATACAATACAAATCACATCATTACAACAGAGAAGAACAGAGAAGGATTTCGTGTCTTTGTTAAAATACACTTTGTAATTGTGACAACTGCATGAAGAAGAAGAAAAATCCTCGGTGCAGAATTGAGCTCACCTTCAGCAACAGCTGTAATTCTTGGCTGTTAGAGTTTTCTTCTTAGTTTACAGTCACACTGGCCCTTGAGATGACCAGGAACATATCCTTGGTTGGTGCACGGCATTCACAGCATTCATTCTCTGCATAAGAAATCTAAGCTGTGGTCTGTAAAACAAAAGTCTACGATCAGGATAGAATCTTTCTTGTATTTATAGTGAAATTCTGTTTTGCTAAAATGTACCCAATCGCTATTCTTTTTCTTACTTCTATTTCATAGTAAAACTGTTAATTGCTACTTGAAATGCAGCAGCCTTTCAGTAAAAAAAAATTGACATGTAATGTACCACTAGAGGGCATTAAAACCTTGTTATTTGCAATTATCAACACTGGTTGGTTGTGGTTAAGTGGCTGATGGTTCTCGTTCTACCTGCAGTGTTGGGCTTCCTGAGTTCAAAACTCGACTCTGTTCATAAATGTACTCAAGAGGAATATTTCATTTACTGGATATAGAGAAATTAAGTGTAGAGAATGTACTGAATGAATTTGGAAGCTGGACTGAAATAAAAAAAAAAAAAATAGGATTTCAGGTTTCAGTGAACTCTAATTAATCCATTTTTGATTTTGAGGTTAAACCTAATTTCAGCCTCAGAGCTGAAGAGAACAAAACCTGACTAAAAATGTACATATGCTGTTAAGAAAATCCCCAAAAGACAGATAGGCCCTCTTCTTCCCCCCCACACCTTTTGAAATTATGCAGTTGTACATTATTGCTTCAAGGCTGAATGAATAATTCCAAACACAGATGGCCTGTGATTCACGCAGTCTTTTTCTTGCTGCTGTGGATCTGCTCATTGACACGTAATCTTTGACGGCTGTCAAGAGTGATTCAGATGATGTAATCCTGAGGAAGAATTTGAAAACATATTGGCAGTGCACCTGTTGTGTCTGACCTAGACTAAAAGAAAAAAACAACAAACAACCTCAGAGCAGCTTTAAATTCAAGCCGTGACCTACCTTTTGATATAAATCTCTTAAACAAATCAGTAACAAGAAGAAAAATGTTAAGGATATGGAACTTACCAAGAGCAGAATCACAGCAACTTTTAAAAACAATTATTTTATATCTAAAATGTGTATATGTTTTCCCATTTACACGCTCTCTCTTACTCTTGTAGAAGAAAAAAAAACAGGCACGAGATACTACTCTGTCACTCTGCAAGCAAGCATTTATTATTTTTTTTTTCCACTTCGACCACACCTCTGTCTCATCCTGGAAGCAAATTACACTGGATCCTGTATCAGTGTATACATTGACACACACAGTCATGCACACACTCACACACATCCAGAGGTCACCATTTAGACCACTACTCCTGGTAGATGATTACACACACTCAATCCCTAAGGCTTTAACAGATGCATCCTCATAAAAGGGCAACACACAGGAAGAAGAAAGAGTTTGCTGTGGTCAGCAGAAGTTCTTCATTCTTTGTCCTGACGCTCATCTGGAGTCAAACGACTTGCTCCTCACTTTGTGGTCGTGTCTCTGGAGAAGAGGAAGTATGAAAAAACCTTAGTGTTCCAACTCCATTAACAGCATTTTTTCATTGTGGAAAGAAAGAAGAAACATTCTGGTTGACGGGTTTAGCATACATATTTGATGTCATAAGAGAAATCTACCAATAAGTGCATTATGCCTTTGCATTTAGCTTTGCCTTTCACTATATGGTCACTAACCTCTCACTCCCTGAAAACAATGTTCTTAACAGTTTGTCTGTCATATAGAAAAGTAATGATTCATTTTTTGTGTCTCTTCTTTGTCATGTCATGTTTCCAAATGGACTTAAACTTGTGCTACTGTCCTGAGTAGTTTCACCCCTATGTCCCTTTTTAATGTCTTTAAGAGTCTGCTGCCTCATTACCTTCCTAACAATATCTCCTGGCAGCCAGAGGAACCCCACTGAGTGCTCAGCTACTTGACCGACATGTCCACCACTAGGTTTAATCAGCCCCTGTGTCTTGATTTTACTCATGTCATAAGAAATACATTAGGAAAATCACACCTGCTTGACACCCTGCACTGCAGTGGACATGTAACTAATACCACACAAGAGATTTGCACTGCTGCACTGAATGTCAGCATGGCTGTGATATCTGCAGCATGGCCACATCACAGCCGTGCTGATGTTCAGTACATTGGCATGATCTCTCATGTGATATTGCTTTTATACAACAGTTCTGCAAATGATATTTATTAGTTGACAGAAGCTTGAACAGATCATGATTTAAAAAAAATGGAATCAGTTATTTGGCCCCACCAAATCAAACTGGAACAACTTGACTGATGGCTTGCAGCACCAACAAATCAACATATTTATGCACTTGTGTTTACTTTACACATCAGAGCAGGTTGTGGCTGTTAGCTTGTTACTTTTTTTTTCATTATCAAGCTCAAGACCTGCAAGATGAAGCAGTTTTTTCAGGGGCTAGATGATCTGCTTCACCTCAAGGCCCACATCAGACACTTTCTTCTGTATGTATTTCTTGCTGTGGCTCTCAGTCTGTGGTTGGTGTATGACATGTATGACCCAGCTTCTGTGCACATTCTGGGAACATCAATGACAGCTGCTTTACTCCCAGGGGAACTGTTGTTTTGCAGCTACTTCAAGTTCAGTCACTGTCTTTCATCAGCGGTTCATAGGGTTTTTCAGTCAGTTAGACATTCTATTTGCCTTGCTTATTTCATTGCTCATGTTATTTTAACAAATAACAACGACCTGTCGTCACTCCTCTTACACATTTTATACATTATGTTGCAGTTCAGAAAAATATCTTAAGAGAGAGGATTTCTAATGAGAGCAAGAGCAGATGAATTCACCAGTGAACGATCAAGCATGAATGACACCACAATGATTTTGTTTTTGCAAACAAAGATGACGTCAGTGAGTATTTGGATGAAGGGCGTGGGACGCCAGATCCGATCTCACGTGGTCACAGGAGCTGCACCATTTTTAATACCAGGTGTGAACAGTCGCAACTCAGGTTGTCTGCATGCGATTGTATCCATGAGGACGGATATTAATAAAAAGCAACCACTGTTTGTGTTTTATCGCCTTGTCAGACTTGTCTCCACACAAATGTCAGCTGTTGTATTTAGGGCTTGCTGAATTCTGAAAATAATTCATCACTTCATATTGGCCTAACTATACTTTGCTGGGGTGTTCTATCATCAACACCTGTGCCATTAAAAAAACATGGACCCAACCGTACCCAGTATCTGGTTCTTCAGAAACCCTTCAATCCACTTAATGTAGCTTTATGTTTAACTGTCAATCTACTGCCGTCACGTCATTTCTGATTTTATTGTTGCATTAATCTTTTGCATTAGTTATTATTTTTTATTAGACAGCTTTATTTTAATGTGTTTACCCAATTATATAACTTGTATAATTGTGTGAATCATCATGCCATACACAAAATCCATTAATTATATCAATTTAAATCACATTGTTAGAGTTAAACACAAAAACAGAGGTTTGTAGTGTGCATGTATGTACTTTTATGTATATTTTATATGTTTTAGGTCCTCATTTCTAAGTTTAGGGCTTAGATTTGAATTACAGTTAGGTTAAAGTTTGGGTTAGACATTAACTGGTAATATTTAATGGGATTGGTCTGTGGTTAGGCTGTTCAAATGAATGAAAGTCATTGCAGTGTCACAGGACACCTGTGCTAACCTGTACGTGTTTGTGTGTGTTCCAGATGTAGCAGCTGTTGGTCTATCGTGCAAACGTGTGTGTTAGCCATACCATGCAGATGTGCACATTCCTCATTGAGCATCCCAGTAAAT
The DNA here is from genome assembly GCF_958295425.1 of Solea solea. Lineage (NCBI taxonomy): Eukaryota > Metazoa > Chordata > Actinopteri > Pleuronectiformes > Soleidae > Solea > Solea solea. Next base: position 5,559,319 of record NC_081143.1, read on the forward strand.
GTGAAGAGGGCAAACACCAGGAGAGAGAACAGGATCGTCAGCGCCTCCAGCTCAGTGAAAGGAGATCCCATCTACATGTGATGCGATGAGACCACTGCCACCGCTGTGTGTCGACAGCAAATACTTCATCTGTCAGATCACCTGCTTTCCATCAAAAGTCAAATCCCCTCCCAATCACACGGTGAATCAGAGTGAGAATAAAAACGTACCCTCGGGTGTTACAGGAACACTGAAATGTCAAACACGTTCTCTCTTTATCACCATCTCTCTGTGTCTGGGTGTGAAACCCACATGCCCTCTCCATTTCAGGTGAGATCATATTAACCCTAATTATTAATGACACTGGACCTCACTGTGTGTCTGTGAGTGTTACACTGTGAGTGTTGCCCTACTTACTTTGTGTGAATGTATTAATTTTTTTACATCTATGCCTTCTCAGTTGAGTATTTGTCAAAGGTTGTCAGAGTACACGTGTTATGTATTGTTAAACATTCACATGTGATGTGATTCTTGTCTCAGCAGTGTTAGCTGAGAACAGACCTGCTGATGTGTTACAGACAAGCTGCTGAATACAGGTCAGTACAGTTCAATTTTATGCGAACAGCCTTATGATATATTAAGTATTTAGACTCTTTGCTGTGACACTTTATTTTTTCACTGCATTCCTATCATTTGCTCAACTAAGCAGGTGTGAGTAATCATCCCTTCTTACAAAGATCACATTCAAGCAAGCACTTTGGTGTTTGAACTTGCTCATCACTTTTTTTCAGTCAGTTTGTCCCACATGGTGGCTCAAGGTCTGAAGGTGTTTCCTCTCACCTCTATACTACAGATGTTCTCTTAATGATCAAATCTGTTCTCAACTAACAAGCTTTGCTTTAGAAAATTAATTTCTAAAGCAAAACAAAGATAAAGGATAGAATGCAATCGGAGAGCGGAAACCTCTGCCAAGGCCCCTCAGTTTCCCAGTGTCAGTACTCTCCTTTATACTCCTTTATACTTTATACTGCAATTAATCCCACCAAAATTGAATTATTTCTTCCGGGGATGGTAATCTTCATCCCTAGAAATTGTCATGGAAAGTCTGTCGTTAACCTTTTGAGTTATGCTGCCCACATTCAAAAGCCCAAAACATATGTTCCCCAAAAAAATAAATAAAAATAAAAGATTAATATATTTTCAGATTGTAAGATTCTAAGAGTCAAGAGCATCAAAACACCACTCGTTCTTATGCATTTGCCATTTGTACTGAGTAAATTAAATAATTACTTTAAGTCCCTTATTTTCTGGTTAATTTAGCTGTTAAATAACACACCGACACGTCTATATAAATGATCTGAACAGGCTGACATGTTCATATGTGATTTCTCTTTTTACTTCATTGCCAGTCAGATGAGAAATGTGTCTTTATGCTTTTAACACAGCAAAGTAACCAGGGAGTCCCTGAGCAATTTGGTTGTGTGTGTATGTGCGTGTGCATGTCTGAGTGCTGTCCATGTGCACAAGTATAAGCTTATTAGCAGCACCACTGGTCAGAAGAAGCGATTGAGGTTAGTCTAAGCCTTAATCCTCATGGACCATATGCTTATTACCTAGCTGGAATGACAAAATCCTGGCTCCACCCCTTCAAGAAACACACACATCACTTTAAAACAAGCTTGTTTACTGCTCAGCTCCATCACAACTCTTGCTCTCTCATACTCTCCCAGCAGGCAGACAGTGGAAGAGGAGAAGGAGGAGGAGGAGGAGGTGTGCACTGTTGAGGAGTTTCCCAGTCGTCATGACGACCTCACACCCCGCCATCTTCAGATCTATCTTTCTGTTGCCACGGTGACCTGATCCTGTTCCATCTCCACTCCTAGTAATGATCCAGTTCGGACGGATGAAGGAGAGCAACCCTGGAGTGCCGGCTCTTTTCACTGACAACAGCTCTTGGATGGGACGGGGAATTACAGACAGCAACGAGAATCTGAAGCCAAGGAGGTGCAACACACTGGGAATGCTGTGGCAATAACGCACAGGAGTGTTGCCTGGAAACAGCAACATGCCAGTACAACAGATAACTGTGGTGCCGCCCAGGGACGCAGTCAGCAACGGCAAGAGCGTGCCTAGCTCCAAAGACAAAAACGAGGTGAGTTTGTAACATAGTTATGACATTTATGGTCCAGGTCATTGTGACATCATAATATTACACTTTCATTTTCATTTACTGTACGCCCAAGTAGTGATAACTTCAATTTTCCCAAAAGACACTTTACAACTTTAATTAAAATGCTTTGCTGTCTCTACAGCACATGCAATCAGGCATATGAATAACCCTGTGGCAGTAATGATGTAAATCATTTACAGAGTTTTGGCTATTTTGTAAATATGTGATGGTAGGAAGCTTAAAAAAAAAAGAGAGAATTTGTGCGGCCATCGTAAGATTGTAGTGCACAGCATAGGACCCCAGCTTGACTGCATTTTAGGTTATTAGATCATTAGGCCTTGAGAATTACCACTGACTTGTATATGTAACACGCAAATCTCTTATGAAGGATTGTTTGGCTACACCACAGTCTACAGTTATATCATAATGATAACTTGTACATTTATTTAGATTTGTGGATTTGCTGGCTGGTTAAAGCCTCTATCCATAAGATTTTTTCTAATGACCCAGGCCTCCATCGGTTACCATTTGTATCTTTTGGTTTAAACATCAGGGTTTTATACACCAGTTCAATTCCTGGCTGAGGGAATTTACGGTCACCCTAAGAATCTTCTCTCTTCCGACATTGTAACTTATCAGTGGCATCTCGTTTAAGATGTCAAAATAGCCTGCTTTAATTTTCCTTTTTTTACTCTATAGAAAGGAAATTTGAACTGAAAATGAAATTAAAATGAGTTTTATGGATGGTTGTGTGTCTCTCTGTGTCCCAGTGATGGCCTGGTGACCTGTCCAGGTTATACCCTGCCTTTCGCCCTGTGTCAGCTGGGATTGGTACCAGTGCCCTCTGCGATTATGTGGAGGATAAATCTGTAGAAGATAAATTAATGAATGAATGTAGCCTATTTAACCACAAATATATCACATTGTTAAGAAATATCTCAGGAAACTGAAATGTCCCTCACATTCACACCATTGGCACCATTGCTGATTAAGCTCCACACGACTCTCTCTTGGTCATCACAGTTGTGTTCAGGTCTCGTGTCGCCTGGTGACATCATGTCATGACAGATGGAGGCAACAGCAACTGGTAAAGCTGGTAGAGCAAGACAGCTGCAGACAGGTTGGAATATAACTTAAAACACAGAAAAGCAACCCATGTTTGACTACTTCTCAAAAAGGCCTGGATGTTCTGCTGTTTGGTGAGATAAATGTTAATTGCCCTCTTCCTCCATAATTCAGGTCTGTATTGTTTGACAGGGTCTGTTTACAGATGAGGGACACAGCATACAAATCATTTTTCCTTATCTGTTCCGAAGACAAAACAGAGGCAGAAAAATAACATTAAAAAATGATAAAAAAGTTACAGCCTGCAGCTTTGTGTTTCTTTAGAACATTGATTCTAAGAACCTCTGCAGCCATGTTGGCCGCTTTTCTAAATGTGGCTGTAGGTGTTTTTGATCCAAAGCCAGAGTGCAGAACCATAGTATAGCTCTTTGTCCACACTACATCACCTAATCCCCTCTGCAGCAACATGCACATGTCCACACTTGAGTCTGTGCAGTGCATCAGAGTCACAGTGTCAGCAGAGGAGAGAGATTCAGGTTCAAGTGACAGATTTGAATGGTACTGAAGTGTAAGTTGAGGCATATACAGTACATGGCTCTGGCAAAACAGACTGTGTTTTTGGTTTACCACCATCTTCAGATGTTCGGTTTCATTGTAATCTCTCACAAGAGTTGGGAATGATTTGTCGCACCTTTGACTTGTCAGAAAATGCTATTTTAGGATACTTTGGGTGTTAAATTACAGTATCTATGCTTGTTGTGTTTACAGTTATTTTAATCAATATTGAAATTGTGATTATTTGTGATTATTCATTGGTAACAGCATTTTAATTTCAATGTTATTTGTCAACTCTCATGTGTTTTATCCTGGAGGTCTTGACCAAGGGTTTGTTATCTCTTTGGTCTATTTCTTTTTTCTTTCAGCTTCTGCCTCTCTAGGGGTTGCCTCTTAATAAATCTGACACTTTCAGTCAACAAAATAATCCAATTAAATTGTATTTGTAGTGCGCCAAATCACAGCATACATTTTCTCAAGGCACTGAGATAGAGAGAAGAGAAACCCAACAGTTCACACAATGAGCAAACACTAGACATCAGCGGAGAGAAAAAACTTCCTTTTAACAGGATGAAGAAATCTCTGACAGAACCAGACTCAAAGATGTGCGGCCATCTGCCTCGACCGGTTTGGTTGAGAGGAAAAATGGGGGAGAGAAAGGGATAGAGGCAGGTGAAGTAGAGACAGAAGAGAGAGACCAGGAGCATATATAAGAAATAACAGTTCAGTAGCCACAAGTAACAAGTGGTAAGTTAATAATGTCAACACACACACACAGCAAACAACATACTCTCAAACACACCAATGTCTACTGTTAAACTTGGGTCAAGAGTGCATGAAGCCACAGGTGTCTGAGTTCATGTTCTACCAGTGGAATTACATCAGTGCTCTATGTAGTTCTAGAAAAGTGCTTGACGTTGACTTTAAATAGAGACACATTGCAGAGCAGCATCAAGTAGATTTAGTGGGACAACCAGGTAATAGGATTGTCTGGCTTTAGCTCAGGTCACAATGAAATACCAAGGGCACGTAGCTGTGCTTGGCTCCTCACGCTGGATTTCAGCCCATTAACACATTGTTTGTTGCAGCTTTAAAGCAGGTCACTCTGAAATGTTATGGTGAAATGATTCTCCACTTTTCAAACGATTTTCTGCCTCTCTTTCTCCCTGCAGGGAAGAAAGGCTGCTGGCCGCTCAGGAAGTCGATCCAGCAACATCTCCAAGGTAACTGCTGAATATGAGTCTCTTCAAGGACCAAATATAAGTTCACAGAGCACAGTGCATCATTGTTTGTCCAGGAAGAAGTTTGTTTATTTGAGTTCACAGTTGTGTGAATGATGGTTTAAGCTTCTTTTATTCTTTTACTATTACGTCGTAAATGAGTCATATTTCTTTATGTAATAAAGGTTAATCAAAGTAACAAACCCAAAGACTTGCATTATCCTGTAGTCCTTTTTGTCTATGGCCTTTGTCAAAAATCGAATACACACCCAATGACTTGGCTGCTTAAATCTGAGAGAATATTACACTTAAATTTAAGAAATGCACTTAATACGAACAGGGAAAAAAGGTTTTTTCTTTCTTCTAGACGAGAACAGAGACTATGATTATTCACAGCAACCTTGTAATTATATATATTATGGCTACATAAGGTGTCAGCTTGTGATTTTTTGTTTGTTTGTTTGTTTTTTTGCCCTCAGGTGTTCACAAACTGTGTTCATGTTGTGTTCTTTCAACATTTGTATCATTATTTGCATCTGTGCCATCACTTTTTTGATTTAAGTCTATAAAGAATTCAGTAATTATTGTCTTATTCATGTTTCTTTGTTGTTGCAGGCCAGCAACTCTACGACAGGACTAAATACAACCTCAAGGGCATCAGTCACTCCTTCTTCTCAGGACATATGCAGGTAAAACAGCTGTTACATGGGCAGAAAGTGAAAAAGCAAAAGAAAACAATGGCTCCTTTTGTTGTTGAAAGCCAGTCACCAGAGCAGACACAGTTTCCTCTGTGATATTATATCATGCACAGTTTAAAGCTTTTTCTCCACTGAGTGGGAGAATGAATTTAATATGTTCTGATGCAACCCAAGGACATAATAAAATTAAAATGGATACTGAAATACAACGGTGCTCCCATCAGAGAACTTGTGCTCGTGTGCTTTGGCCTCCTTCTTACCATGATCAGTCATTCAAAAGTCACCATTTCCTGTTTTCTTTGCCTTGTAACATGATCTTGTTCGCTGTTTTGTACACATTACAAATTGCTTTTGTTTAATTTATGTCCTCACATTCACTACTTTCATCTTGTTTCACCTTTCACCTCATTTTTACGTGTGTGTGTGTGTGTGTGTGTTCTAGCCAGCTGATGCGTTTAGAGGAGGATGCCTCTGAAACACACAAACACAGTAAGCACACACGCACCTCTGAGAGGACAGTCACCAGCAAAACCATGGGTTCATCGGCTCATGTCCAGAAGAAACCGGTGAAGCGTTGTCACCGCCGCAGGAGGAGCAGCTGTGCTGCCACAGACTGCGTGGAAACCATCAGCAAACAGGAGCAGACAGACCGCAGTGACCGCAGCCTTAGTTCTGACCGCAGCGAGAAGGGGGAAAAGAGGGAGCAGTCTTTCAAGATTCGAAGGGAACTTCCCCCTCGTCTCCGCTGCACAGGGGCCCCACAGTCTGACTCCTCTTCTGAGAATGAGATGTGGCGTGATGCTCGCAGCTGGAGTAAAGAGAAAGCCCGAAGGGTGCACCGGTGCAACAGAAACAGTCGGGAGAAGGATGGGGCAAACAGGAATAAAGGAAGTGAAGACAAAACAGAGATCATGGAGCTGCAGTCAGTGGTCTCAGATGAAGGGACAGAGAAACTGCCTCTGGAGGAGGACAGTGATGGCTTAGACAGGGGGATGGAGGAACGGCCTTTGGTGGAGGACAGCGGAGGCCTTAAGAAGCGGCACAGCAGCCAGAGTTCTATGAAGAGAGACGACCACACTTCACAGAGGGAAGTTTCACAAAGCAGAGATAAGGAGAAGAGCTACAAGTCACATGACCCAGGAGGCAGTTCATCACAGGCGGAGTATGACAAAGAGCTCACCACCAAGAGATACCAAGAAAAGGGATTGGGGGGTGGAGACACGTCAGCGCCCACTCCACAGACTCACTGCAGTATGAATGGAGATGCACCACAGCTCTGCTCTGAGGATTCTGAGGAGGTCTGCAGGTCAGTGGATGTTTGTGTGCAGGTTTAACTTTATGTTTCAGGAAACACAGGAACAAATAAGGTGAAACAACACACAGTCCACAGTAACAGTGCATTAACTGCACATATTTTACCTGATAACTGAGTGTGTTTTCTGTGTGTGTAGGATCTGCCACTGTGAGGGGGAGGACGAGTTCCCACTGATTATGCCTTGTCGCTGCACAGGGAGCCTGAGTTTTGTGCACCAGTCTTGTCTGAACCAGTGGATCAAATCCTCAGACACTCGCTGCTGTGAACTCTGCAAGTTTGACTTTGTCATGGAGACGAAGCTCAAACCTTTAAGCAAGGTATGCACACACATCAGTCTGTTGCCGCTTTTTCTCCCCTCAACCCTCTTCCCCTCCTGAAATCCTATGTTATCTTGCCTCTTATCCTTTCTTCATCTCCTTCCCTCCGGCTGCCAGTGGGAAAAACTACACATGTCGAAGAGTGAGAGGAGAAAGATCTTCTGTTCAGTGTTGTTTCACCTCATAGCAATAGTGTGTATGTTGTGGTCAATCTACATACTGGTCAAGAGAACCACTGAAGAGATCAGGCTTGGGAAGAACGGTCAGTACTTTCCCCACTCCTCCCCCCATTTCTCTTACTGGAGACATACAGAGAGACATTTGAAATTATAATTACAAGACTTAAACTTAAATATAAAGTTCTTCTTGTTCAACATAACTCACCTCAAAGCAATGCAAGTGCACGTTTGGTCTTCCAAACATTTTAATACACTGGCAAAGATTTAACCTCCTTTAATATTCAAATTGGAATGCATGACATTTACAGTAAAATGCTGCTAGGCTAGTGTGCCATGAAGAATTAGAAGCATGTGAACACAGCTGTGAACATTTTTGCTGGTAAAAAAAAAAACAGAACATAAAATGAAGTAATTATTTAGTTTTAGTTTTAAACTTTGGTTGTATGAGAATTTGGTTCTGTCATCTGTAACTGTACCTCATGTTATTAGGTGCTGCTTACTCTCCTGCACCAAAGTCCATTGAGGAAAGGGAAATGCTGGTCTACTGCTGCATCGTTTGTTAAGTTTGTAACCAAACAAAGGATCTTAAACACTGAAGTCACAAAATAACACATCTGAACTTATTGGTAGAGGCAGTATTGGATCAACAAAATCCCAGATTTGATCTCTGGACTTTGGTGTGGTGAGTAAGTGAGTTACAAAGCGACACTAATGACTCCTGACCTAGAAGAAGGTGTAGATTGTATGAATTGAGTCTTAGTAAAGTGGCTAAAATCTGGTTTGCCTTGTAGCCTTGATGGCAGCCACGTTTTCAGTCAGAGTGAGTGTCCTTGTTTGTGTCTGGTTCCCAGCACAGTCAGGACTGACTATGTGTCAATAGCTCATACAGCCACAGTTTCAAAAACCTGAACCACAATTTTTAAAAATCACAGCAGTGTTTGTGTTTTCAGTGAAACTAGTTAGAAGTACGTGTATGTGCACTTTGATGAACAGACTGCAGGAGTCATCACTCATAACTTATCTGTGTTTAAACACATTAATGCATTCAAATCTTTGCCACCACGTTGTTTCAAAATTATTAAATGCTAATCTTAGCTTGATCTAACTGTAATGATAAAACAATTCTTTATATAATTCTTTTTTTAAGTCGTTTATCTAAATGGAGGATGTTGTAGTCATTTTAAATTATATAAACTTAACATGATTTCAGATCAGTACCAGTACATTTTTACATGTGTCCTTCAAATTGGTTGAACAATCTGCTAATATGTTTGATTACATGATGATGTCATTGGAAACGGTTTAGGTTTTTGAAACTGCTGGAGAGTCTGTGGTGACAAAAAGAGTTACAGTGCGGTGCTGGAACTGAAATCCAAAAACAAAACTGTTTGCAAACAAAAGTCACGTGAATGTGAGTTTTGGATGTTGGAGTTTAAGCGATACCTCAACATGTCACATTTTGGTTATCGATGTATAAAGTCAAGGATGTACTGTTTACAGTCTGAACACATCAAATTCAATCTTGTTTGAGGTTGTCACATTTTATGTCTTTGTTTAAGTGAACACACACTGACCCCTCAAGTGCTTTTGTCTGTCCATGCCCAGTGACTGTGCTGTGTTGTGCTGTGATCCCAGTGCGCCTCTACCTCCATTCTCTCATGTCTCATTTGAGGCTGAAATCATTCACTCAGTGGACAGTAGATTAGTGTGTGTGTGGTAACGTAGTACTTTTAATACAAAATACATCAGATCTGCAGTAAATCCTGCCTTCATGAAGATTATTATTTTCCAGGTTTTTGATCATCATAAAAGCTTTAAGGAAGACTTTATTGCAGAACTGTTGTTTTACACCAGGTGTATTTCATTTCAAAGTGTAATAAATGAATTGGTAGCACAGTGTAGCTCTAGTATGTTTCAAACACTTACTTTTTTAAGTGTATTTGTATGAGGTACAGAAATGTGGTCAATGCTGACTTCATTGTGCCCCACCTGCACATCCCCATCGCTGGGCACCATCCTCAGACACAAGGATGCTTTCCCCCACTGAGAACAGAGCTGCCAGTGTGGGACACGTATCAAAAGGATTGCATGATACAACCTGCACCTGCCTAAGTCTAGAAAATCTCATCAGTCATTTGACTGGAAAGTTAAGTTTGAACTGTTCACTCACCACACCGAAGTCCATAGAGAAAATCTGCCATTTTACATCATGATGAGTTGTTGATCCACTGCTGCATTATTAAGATCTGATGCATTATTCTTGTGACCTTGATGTTTAAAATGCTTTGTTCAGATTAAGCTAAGGACACAAACTTACCAAACGAGGCAGCAGTAGACTAGCAGCTCTTGTGTCCCCGCAAGCTAAGAAACTTCCATTTCCAGTCATAAAAGGTAATCTAACACTGAGATAATTCAGCAAACATACGATATTGTAGAGCTAAACAGGCATAGATTTTTATTAGCTTTGCCTTTTGTTAGGAGGCAAAAATATGTTTATTGTTGTGTAGCCACTGGCGGCAATATTTTCAGTGAGGAGGAACGTTCATGTCTAAGGTTGGTCCTCAGCGAATATGGCACACATAAATTAGTGTTCACTGCATGCAAGTACCTCATGCAACCACACAAACTTTCAGAACTTCTGAAGAAGTTCACTTCAATAAATATTAATAAAAAAATATTGTTTGAAAAGCAAAGAGCACATTTCTGCTGAGTTAAGAGAAATTAAGTGAAATTACACTCGCTCTTGATTGCAGACGAAATATGGAGAGTTACTCTACTGAAGTACTATTCGGAGCATGGTAAGCACAGCTCAGCACACACCACTGATCATGGTCCATCGCATGTGCTGTAGGTTAACTCACACTGGCCCTGTGTGTTTGTGTGCACATCCTCAGCTGTGCTGGAGTGGCCCTTCTGGACCAAGCTGATCGTGGTGGGCATAGGTTTCACAGGCGGCCTCATTTTCATGTACATTCAGTGTAAAGTGTACATGCAGCTGTGGCGCCGTCTCAAGGCCTTCAACCGTATCATCACTGTTCAGAACTGCCCCGAAAAGGACCCACGCCATTCTCAGACCCAGTCCTTCACCATCTCCAATGGCAGACGTGAAGCTGTGGAGGTCCCGGTCAGCCCGGTGGTCAGCCCGGTGGTCAGCCCAGCGCCCATCCTGGCTCCACAGGCACAAACAGACTCAGACATGTCAGTGGAGGATGCAGTGGCACCGGTTTAACCCTGTCAAACAGGATAAACCCTGTTTGACAGATTTAGCTCCAGCAATCGTTCAGAATCCTGAATCACATCACGCTCAATCACAATCTGGTGTGACCGAGGTGTGATTTTGACTCCTGTTGTATTTTTGGTGAGTTGTTCTCAGCACTTGGGATTACTGATCTCATCACATGACATCAGAAGTGATCCTGTTTCTCAGTGATCATGACAAATTGAAGGGCTGCAGTAACATGACTGTTCATGTGGGAGGAGTTAAAAGGAAAATTAAGCCATCAGCAAAAGTGACTTTGTTATCAAGTAAACACATGCTTTTATATTTCTGTATGCACTATCAAGAACTGCACTGATGGTTACATGTGTAACCAGCACATGGTGGAGGCTGTTAAACAAAGGTCTCAGTGTGCTATGAAACAAACCTGGGATTGGGAATTTGTATGAACACGTCAGCTGCTTTAAAATTTGCCACCAAAAACACCATCAACTGTTGAAATGCACATAGCAGTGCAAAACTAGACTGTCATTCAAAGCCTTGGAAAAATTCAAATAGTGACTCAAGTACTTTTATCAAAAAACAGTTTAATCCCTGCCTCCTCTCTGACATCTGCACTGAGTGAACAGGCAGATATACAGTAGACGGTAGACACACACACTGGCACATCTGTTCACACACATAAGATGCCCTGGTTAGAGCCTCCACACTTGTGTTTACTGTTGTCTGAAGAACAGAGGTGGAAAAGATGATTTTTTTAGACACGGTCCAACCAGGTTTTTGTTTGAAACGTTCTGAGGTATTCTCTCCCTTTGGACAAGCAGATCTTCAGGCACCAAAGAGACAAATATACACAGAACTATTGACTTAGCATATTTAGCTCACTCTTGATATTGAATAAACTTAAGTGTTTTGAAAAGTAATTTACTGTATTAGGAAAATTATTATGTCTTAAAAAATTGTAAATAGCCTGGTTGTTTATGATGCTTTCCTCATACAGCTGCATGTGGTCCTACTCAGAATCTACTCTCTTAGTTTCTTAGACATAACTACAGCACTAACATATTTAAATTATTGTAAAACAAGTGTTAATGTTTTACATTTTATTTTCAGTGTTTGTCTCTATTTGTACCGACACTGTTATGAGTGACTGTTTACACTTTTCTACAGGTTTATTTCTTCTTTTCACTGTCATGTCGCAGAAAAGACCGTTTCCTCAAATTGTGTCTTGTCTCCACGACAATATTAGAGCACTCGACACCTTTGTATGTGTGACTGTATAAGACGGATTATTCAGGTTTAATTTGATGCATGCTTATGTAATAAACAATGATTGTAGAACCTCTCACAGGCTGCTGTTGAGTCACTGAACAGCAAGACAAAGAAAAAGAGCACACTGATGAGTTGGTTTTCCAAGTCTGAGATGTTGATGCCATCTGCTGGACAGAACGTGAGTAGCAGCATCTTCTCACACAAGTTGTTTCTCTGTAAAAAGTCTTTTGTGTAGGACATCTGATGTTTTATAATAACATATGGCAATGATAGAAGAACATTAGTTTGAGTCCGACATCAGAACCTTCTCATCTGCCTGTTCATCATCATCATCATCATCATCCAAATCATCATCTTCATCTTCATCTTCAATATTGTCTTCTTCTACTTCATGTTTCTCTTTTTTCTCATTATTAGTGTCCAGACCTTTGCAAGAAACCATTCGCAGTTTGATGGTTGGGAGTTTCTTCAGATCGCCAGTCCACTCTCTGACAAAACAAAGAATCAACAAGAGGCTGAAAAGTGATAGTCTTCATAATTTCTCAAATGCTGATCCTTTGATAAAACAAGGTAAATAAAATACACTCCTGATAACATTATTGAGCTTCAAATGTCACGTTACCCAGTCTATTTACACCACCATGTTGGCAGAGTTTAGTAAACATTTAAAATCCATTAAGATGGAGCAATTTGACACAAAACTTGACAGGACTCAATATATCTGACCCTTTAGGGTTGGATTCTGTACCTAATCACTACACAAGCGAAATGACTCAGGATTATTATCGCTCAGTCTTCTATGCTTGAGTTTTATGGCATTGATCCACCTTTGCAGTCTCTCAGGATCTTTGGTGATTCAGTAAAATGTTCTCCTGTTTGCTTGTCCCCAACGATCCTGACCCACAACAGCCATCTTCAAGTTTTATGAATACAGCCGTCAAAGACACAAGTTGCTTGACTGCCTGGTATACGTATATGCTGCCAGTTACATGTATGGATTTGAACAGTGCAGCCTCCTGCCAAAATGGTGTTATTTAAGTTATTTAAGAAAGTTGCCTGATGGAAATTGTGTGAAGGCAGCTACCAGAGCGCTATAAAGGTTGAAAATACTTGCTAGTGGAACCTGTTGCAAGAAATACAAACAATAAAACACATTGGAGCATTTGTCCTTTTCACTCACCTGAACGTTTTCAGATGCTTTGCATTGATGATATCTGGGATTTCTGTGTTAAACAAAGCAAAGATGATGTTACATTTTCTCAAACGACTGCAAATGCGTGTATGTAAGTTTAAACAACGAGGGCTTACCAAACCCAGCGCCCTCATACAGAGCTCGCTCCCGTTCAATTGTTTGTTTGATGACAGCTTCTCTGGCGCCATGGAGACGACCCTGACGACCTTTGATCCCATTCACTAACTCGATTTGCTCAAGTTCAGAATCAAATCTTTGCAGATACCTAAACAGCAAAAAAAAACAAACATTATGATGGTGGGTTGTATTTTTTTTGAATATGACACTATTTAGTCACAGAATACTATCTGAGGTTTTAAACTATTCGACATACGTAACTTATTGTGTACAAAAACATTATGTGCTGCTGTCATGTGACAATGACAAAAACCTTCATCACTGCCAAAGTAATGAACTTAAACCCACAAAAATAAAGACTGACTGCTCTGGAGTACATATAATATAAGATACTAAAATATTATGACCTTTCGATGATGTCACAGGCGTCTTTCTTGGTGTACGTTGCCTTTGCTGGATCCAGCTGTTCCTGGAACCACAACAGCTTCTCACCTGTGAGTCAAGACAAGTGCTATTTCAATCATTTATTTTTGGTTTTCACATGTATATTTAAGCATCGATAACATTTGAAGAAGACAATATGCATCTAATTTTAACAAGTCAATATAAACACACTGGCCAATTTATTAGGTTCATCCATTCATCTGCTTGTTAATTATTTAACAAGCATCATTATTTGTTATTTAAAAGGACTTCACACGAGGCCTGGTTGTTGGTGTCAAACGTGGCATGTTTGAGTATTTCAGAAACTGCCGTTTGGCTGGAATTTTCACTCACAACCATATGCAGTATTAGTAAATGAAGACTGTGGTTTCTCGTACAGATATTGCGATGCTTATACAGTACATGCATTTAATTCACTATTAACTACTATAACATTGCTCCAAATGATAGAAACTCAAATAACCACTCTTTACAACCAAGGTATGACTATTATCTCTGAACACACTGAAGCATAAGAACACAACAGCCTTCACTCCTCCTGTCACGTATCACGTGTATCTAATAAAGTGACCAGGTAATGTAAATATACGCTCAAAATAAAAGGATATAAGAATCACATTTTTATTTTTAATCAGCCTACCTATGCTGCTCAGACGTGCGGCTTTGTCAGTTCTCTGCCTGCAGAGAAAACACAACAATATCAAGTGTAAATATGATGTGTCGTATGTATATTTATTTCGTGTTGTTTTTCTTCTCCTCGCACCTGTCTTTCTTCTTCAGTCGGATGTCTTCTCGGGCGAGGTAAGCAGCTTTCCTGCTGAACGGATGAACCACCTTCTCTGGCGCTTTTCCTTTCTGAACCTTCGGCTGAAAAACAGGTACATTTAGTCACAACGTTTAAACGTATTAAGTCTTAAAAGTCACTACATGTGCTTTAAAGTGTTTATATTAACTGTATATAAAGATACAAACTAATGTCCAGTCACGACACGCAGGAATTTTACCATTTTCACAGTTTGGAAACACGCGTGGAGCAACTCAGCTGTTGACAACTAGACCGGAAGTGGTCCTACATCAAATGATGTCCGAGTGCGTTGCGGATACCATACTAACGTTCCCAATTTCCTGAACTTTTAACTTTGAAATAAGGTAATAAAAATACTTTTATTCGAAATTTTTGAGTAACACATATGCATTCTACTTTGTTAGTAAACCATCGCTACCAAAATATGAACCTAAGCCTTGAAGTTTAAACAATTTAACATTACTGGCATTATTGCCAGATTTAAAATTTCGGTCCACTTATTGATCTCAATTAAGAGGCAGCTCTGACATATTTTCCCTTGAAAACAGTAAACATGCAGTTTATTTCTTTTTTGGAGAGATTAGTAGTATTTTGGGAACATGGTATTCCAGGTGAGATCAGTATGACAGGACACAAAGAAATACTAAAGTTTCAGTAGTGAGTTCAGGTCAGTGCATGTGACCAAGACGGTCATACACAGTATTCACAGGTATGGGCAGCCCATGGCCAAGAGGAAAGGTATTGGGCTCATAACTGGAAGGTTGCTGGTTTAATCTCAGGACGGGCTGGGGTGCCCCCTGAGCAAGGCGAGGACAAATTCACTTTCAAAAATGTCAAATGTGCAAAGAAATTCTAATTCTAAGTATATTTTAGGGATTAAAAGATGACAGAAAATGTCCTGTATGAAAGTACATACTTTATATGTATCGAGAAATATTTGCACAGCAACACATACTGTATGTCCTTTAAAATGCAATGCATGTGAGTAAATGTACAGCGGTTCGTTCTTTTCCACCACTGGTGAATGTACTATCCCAGTCACAGTTGACACAAACAAAACACAAAACAAAAACAGTGGTGTTACTTCTCAAATAGTGGGGCGGGGCACCCTGGGGGGCACGGTGATGTGCCGGTGGGGCGTGAGAGGCAGGGCGGGACAACTCATACAGTGGTTTATACAGATAGCTAAATAAATAAATATTTTCAGGTTCTCAATAGTATTTCAATTCGGGGGGGGGGGGGGGGCATTAAAAAATCTCTGTCCTCTAGGGCGGCATGGCAGAAAGTAATTGAGAACCACCGATCTACTGGAACATACTGATGCAAATCATGTGACTCGGATAAATAAAACAGCATGAATGAACTGGCTACGCCAATAAAGGCATCAACTAAAAAAAAAAAAACCAGCTGGTTTCTTCTATTTGATTTGAATTAGCTCACTGTATTTAAAAGTGTCAAATTACAGCTGTTTTTCTGGGTCAGTTCAAGAAAGAAGAAATGATACTTGAAGGATATGAGCAAAGTAAGATATTTCATGATTGAAAGCTACTAAATAGTCTATTTTCTTTAGACTATTCTATTCTATTTTATTCATTATCATTATCTGTCATAAACAATTTCCCCTTTCAAATAATGCATACATTAAAAAAAATCCATACAAGTGAAAATTAGTTGTAACCTCCAGAATTGCGATTTGACCACTGACATGCTGATGGTTCACCCACAACCAGGCTCTTTTTTATATTCTGTTACAAGAGGTGTACATATACATGTATATATATACATATATATATGTATATATATACATATACATATATGTATATGTAGATATATGTGTAGACTTTTGAGTGACTTTTGAGTGTGTAATACTTGACATTTATTTTTTGATAAATCTTTGTACTGATCACTTCAACAGAAAAATGTGTCACCCTCTCAAAGAGCCTGCAGTGTTGTGGGTTACTTTGCATTTCAGCCTGACATTTCCTGACAGCCTGATAGAATCACAATACAGATTCAAAGGAAGAAGTGTGGTATAAATGGTTTGCTGTGTTGTTCTGAGTTCATAATAATAGCCGTCCTGTTGCCACCATGTCTATGCTGCTCAATGAAAGAAAACTAGTTTGAAGTGGGCCAACAGCCTTTGCCCATAGATAATCGTTACAGCATGACCCTCAACTCCATGACCACTTTCACCACAAAGACTGACTTACAGTCAGAGTTTACATGAGCTGAGCATCAACAAACATATTCACAGCCTTGGATTTATTTTTGAACATTAACAACAGATAGCAGACCAGCTGCTACACACTGAACTCATTCAAATAGTTTTGTTTTTTTTGCCCTTCTTTAAAGTTTGTTCAGCTTGCCCCTCTCTCTCTCTCTTTCGGGCCACATACCTAACCGGCAGGAATGTGATTGTGCTGCAGTCGAGGAGCCGTCAGACTTGTGGCTACAAGCTCACAGCCGATTGCATCACATCTGAGTGAGTTATCTCTGTGAGTGTGAGGGTGTGTGAGGGTTTTTTTTTCCCTCTGCTTCTATTTAATATGTAAAGCCAGACCAGGAAGTGCGATGCTGTGACAGAACAGAAGACAGCTTGCGCACAATGGCACTATGTCTGCCTCTCGGCCCGGTAACATGAGAGGCCCTTGGGTGAAGACCCCTCTCCTGCTGCTGCTGCTGCTGCTGTTGATAACTCTGACTGGGACAGGTGAGACTGGGAACACTGTATTATTTTGAAAGACAATCTCCACTGTCCTGTCTCCTCGCTGGTCTCTCATTTGTGCTTCAGTCCGTTTTTCTCACTTTGTTGAAGCTCCTGTATAAATCTTTGATGCTGTAGAAAACTTTTATAGGTTTTATAATGTACTGAGAAGTGTCAGACAGGTACATTAAAGAAGAACCAAATTACAAATCTTTGTGTTCTTCCACTTGTCTCAACAATGCTGTGTTTAGAAACTGGGGAAGAAGGAAAAGAAGTGACCAAGAACAAGGAAGGAGTTTTATGAAGAATTGGATGATTAAATCCAGAACACGGCTGTAATACAACATCACAGATGCTAAAAACTGCTTAATACCACCTCTGGCTAACTGAATAACAAATTAAACCCTTGCATTAAACTCTCGTACATTATAGTGTATCAGTATTTTACAGCTATTTTTCCTTTTCCTCTTATATAGTATATAGTATCTCCTCTTAGGCAAGAGAAACAGAACAAGTTGCCCAACAGGTTGAATATCGCCACCTCCTCTGTTTCGTCCAATGCAATAAGGATATGGTAACAGTTTAGATTTTCTTGTGGCCAGCGTTTGAAATCGGATGTCTTCAGTTCCTGTGTGAACTGAGAGTTCTATTCTCCTCTGCAGAAAACACCCCCGTTACAACATAACTGTCTTCTTCTTCTTCTTCTTCCTCCTCTTCTTCTTCTTGTGTTTCCTTTGTAACATAAATGCCACGTGTTTCCCTTCAAGTTTCACTTTTACAATGAAGTGACAGTGGTATGAGCGGAAGTAATGAGAGGGTTTTTTTATTGCAGTTTCAGGCCAATCAGAGGGTGATTATGCAGATCCAGAGGCTGAAAGCACTGACGACTCAGACCCAGCTGAAGCTGACGCAGATCCCGCAGGTGAGATGTCAATCAAAAAGGTTAACCAAAAGCAACAAAAACAAGAAAATATACTCCATTACAAGTAAATCCTCTGCTTTAAATGTCACACAGGTATTATCAGCAATATGTAAATACAGGCTTTAGTGACTCAGCTGGATTTGCTTTTTTAAAAAAATGTAAATCCTAGGTTTATTTTGTCAGGGGAGTGGCTGTTGTCATCCTTTTGTCCACACTGGTGTGGATTAAATAACGTTTTTCTTAGTTGAACTCATTCTTAGCAAATAATTGCATATCAAATCACAACAACCTGACAAAACTGAGTGAACAAGAATAGAGTAAGGTCATTGTGTTTCCCAACCCTGGTCCTCAGGGAACACTGCCCTGCCAGGTTTTAGATGTTTCCCTGCAACAGCACACCTGATTCAAACGGTCAGCTCGTTAGCAAACAGCCTGATAACGAGCTGTTCATTTGAATCAGGTGTGCTGGAGCAGGGAAACATGTCAAACATGCAGGACCAGGATTGAGAAACCGGGTGTGAAATATGTTCTATGTATGAAATATTGTCATCACAATCATGTGTTCTCTCTCTATTAGAATCACTGCTCACTGAATCAACTGTGTCTGATGCCACGTTACCACCAGAGCCTCCAGAAGACCCAGGTAAGTTCAGCTGCTCCTGTACAATCATCCAGCCTCAGGGATAATACAGTCCATTTAATATGCTAAATATACAGTCCTTAAAACAATGAAACAGTACTCAAAGTGAGTGGTTCAGTGTTTCCTCTGTTGTTGTTCCCTGTAGCGATCACAGAAGAATATGTCGGCTCAGGATTCACTGGTACGTCACTCACACTGTTGTTTTTCTTTTTGCAGTAACCTTTTCACTGATCCTCAAAGATTCCTACACATATTCCTTCAGTATTTTTTGTCTGTTTGTTTGTTTTTATGCACTTTGAGGTGTAAAAAAGGACAGAATGAGCAAAATAGTTTTATTTCAAAGTGAAAAACAACGTGAATGTGAATGTTTGTTTGTCTCTATGTGTGTGTGTGGCCCTGCGATGGACTGGCCAACTGTCCAGGGTGTACCCCGCCTATCGCCCTATGTCAGCTGAGATTGGCACAGCAACCCCCGCGACCCTCTAGTGAAGGATAAATTGGTAGATAGTGGTTGGATGTATAGTTCATAGCTTAAAGAATGAGAATTACTGTCATCACCATCAGCACAATACCTTCACATGAAAGTATGGGAGAATCAAAATGGACAATTATATTAAAGTAATAGAATGACCTCCATATTACCATAATTACCTCTGTTACTGTCTTTTTACTGTTCTGTAATATCGTGTAACATAATCTTTGTAAAAATTGTTCAACACTGTGTAAAAGAGGAAGTTTAGCCTTTTAAATCTGCATAAATTCAGCTGCTTTTGTTTCTTATGACAGTGAAGACTATAATTTTTTATCATAATTCAAACGTTCTCTCCGCAGAATCTTCATTTCTCGGCCCAGAGGAGCCCAACCCGTCAGGATACAACAGCACAGCAGATGAGGACGAGCAGAATTTGACTTTTGTCGTCATCCCGGCTCTGGTCGTGCTGGTTGTTGTTGTCATTGGAATGATAGTGTGTGGTATTTTCATCAACCGCAAGTGGAACAACAAAAGAAGAAGTCAAGGTTTGTCCAACTCCGAGGAGAACACTTTGAAAGTTATTGAAATAGTCGGTTAAATCTCTGAAGCTTCTCTCATTAGATGAGGGCTGAAACAACAGTAGGGCTGAAACAAGCTTTTTAAAGAATTAAATCGTTTTGGTTTGTGGACGAAACAAGATATTTGAGAACATCATCATTTTCAGGTTTGGGAAACATTCATCAACACTTTCTGGACCAAACCATTACTCGATTAATCGAGATGATAATCAACAGATGAATTGATTATGATAATAATTGGTAGTTGCAGCCCAAAGGACAGACTTTCATACTTTACACATGAACGCATGGTATTTGTCACTAGTGCACATTAAGGTACTTCACATATTTATTAGACCATCTGTCATTAAAAAATGGAAAACATAAATATTTTAGAAATCTTTCAAAAATTTTTATTGTTATTTATTTGGTAAAAAACTGAATTCACTGCTGTGTACCCACATTTGAGCCGCTAAAACAAATGTTCGGTTCATGAATGCATGTAAATAACTATAATTTGACATCTTAATAATATTCATAATAATTTGCTTTTCTACGTTTTTCAGGTTTTTTTTGTAAAACAGTGAATTTGAACATTCATGGATAACAACAATAATTATATTTTACCATTTAAAAAAAATATATCATTTCAGTTAAAGAGCTTCTACATACTGGTGTTGTTTTTTTTGATAATTACCAATGCTGTTAATTTAGGGCAGCTGTGGCTAATACATTTGTTAAGCAGCACTGTACTGTATACGCAGGGTTGGTTCCAGATTTAGTTGTGAGGCATTAACTGAAGAAAAGCAGAGGAGCAGAACTATCGTACTTCCTCAAATCACACTACTCTGAAAGGTTATTATGGATATATGGATCAACACTGAAGTGAATCCCTGTTTCAAACTCTCTGTGCAGTTAACATTGACTGTAGGTGTCAGTGTGAGAGTGGATGTTAGACCTCTGTCTGTTGTCAGTGTGTGTCAGTGTCACCTGCCTTTCGCCGTGTGCTCTTTTGCATATTTTTACTTGGGAATGTGATGCTGTTTTTATGTGGTAATAACAGTGACTGAAGCATGTTCTCTACTCACAGAGCTCAGAAAAGATGACCCGTATTTGGATGGACCAGACACAGAGAAGGTACCAATGTGAGTACTGATCACTTTTGAAAAGTTATTGCAAATTCTTTGGAAATCGTAGCTCAGTTCACAGCAAGTCATTTGAACAAAGGAGTCATTCACCTGGGTGTGAACTTCACGCAAATGAGCCGATGATACAAACCCAGTACATCCTCTTTCTAATGCCTGGCAGAAACCAAGTATGACCAGTAAAATCTGAGTCACCACGGTACAGATTAATTCATCTGGAAAGCGTATTTTTGGACTTCAAAAGTCCCAGTGAAACTGTACATTTTGTGTGGAACATGAATCCCACTTAGCCTCTTTGCCAGGTGTTCCTGACCACATCAACACTGTCTCCGTTTAATCCATGTAAGTCAGGGGAAGGTGTGAGTCAGCGTGTGCACCCTGAAACTGAGCAAGCTCAATGGAATCCTGCCATGGTTATTTTTGATTAATCACACCTGTGCTTTCCCTACTTTGGCTGCAATGTCTGCCGTGAAAAAAAAAGCAAAACTCCACACCCCACAAGTACCTTGTAGTTTATGGAATTGCAGCATGTTTGTTTGTTTGTGTCATTGGTTACAGGTCAAACACTGTGGTGAATCATAATATATCTGTGTGAACGTATTCACAGTTGCTGTTGGTGTTAGAAAATGTAAACAAGTTATTTCACTGGGTTTTAGAGTCTCACTTGATTTCTTTACCATTTCAGGCCCATGTTCGAAGAAGACGTGCCCTCTGTGCTGGAGCTGGAGATGGAGGAGTTGGACCAATGGATGAAAAAAGATGGTTGGTTCCCTTGTATTTATATAGTGTTTTTCTGGTCTTGATGACTCAAAGCTGCTTTACACTACAGTTTTTGCCATTCATCCATTCGTATTCACTCACATCGCATTTCCTATCACTCATCTTTCATTCGCATGCTGCCAACATGGGGCAACGCGGGGTTAAGTGTCTTGCCCAAGGACACGTCAGCATGTAGACTAGTGAGCCGGGAATCAAACCCAAAACCTTCCAATTGAAAGACGCCTCGCTCTGCCACTGAGCTACTATCAATGTTTATTTTTTATATGAAAACACAAGACAATAAGATGTCCTTTAAAGTACACTCACGTGGTACAAACTCCTAAAATAAATTGTACCTTCATAAAAGTCAGAATATTAATGTTTTATTTGACTCTGAGGTGTCATTTATAGACGAGAATATATAAAATAATTACCTGTAACTTAATTCACTTCAGCTCAGCTTCACAAACCAAATCTATTCTCTGAAACTGTTTCAACAATAACTGAACATGAATTATAACAAAGGGAGAATTAGACAAAGTGAGCTGGTGATGTCCAGCAGAGGTCACTGTTGCTGTATAAGTGGAGCACACACAGCAGTAATAACATGGTGTTGTGACAAATCTTTGAATCAGTACTTAATTCCTTGCCAATGACTTTGATAACTGATTAAATATGTTTTCTGATTTATTATATTAATTATATATAAGTGTGAATATTTTCTGGTTTATTTTATATGAAGGAGCATAGACTCATTTTATGGACAAAACAAGACATTGGAGAACGGCAACATTATGATGTTACTGGTCGACCTTATTTACTGTTTCTGACATTTTATTGACCAAAATCATGGAATTAAACCTGCTGAGAATAAGACTCAATTTCCCCGCAGGGATTAATCAATCACACTGTTTTGTGTGAGATCTGTTTATTATATTTATGTCTCTAATTTCATGTTTATTTTTAAATCAGTTTGCATAATTTCCCTGACAAGAACAATCCCATGACATTCACAGGTTTGCTTGTTCTAGGTGAAACTGCAGAAGGGTCTAATCATGGCTAAATCTAATGATGGTGAGCATGGTTTATATTTGTAATCTGTTTTCTTATTTCATTTAAAATTTACACTGATTTCCAGTATAAAGGCACAGTATGTAACACATTTATTAGACCACCTGTCATAAAAATGAGAAAAACATAAATATTTTAGAAACATTTATAAAAGTTGTTTAAAACTTTGTAAAAAATATTATCATTATTTATTTGGCAAAAAACCAACTGAATTCATCTTTTTATACCCTGATTCTGTTCATGAATGCAAGTAAATAACTATAATTAGATTTTTTTTTTATTTGAAATTCATGGATAAAAATAATAATGATATTTTGCATTAAAAATAATTTGGTTAAAGAGCTTCTATATACTAGTGTATTAAAATGACAGATTTTGATGATTTAGGGCAGCTGTGACATAAACCTTACATTGGGTGGTGGTCTAATACATGTGTTAAACACTTTATATCTTATGAAGATTGTTGTTTGTATTGCTCAGCATCACTGCACCTGTGCTTTCAATCTTATTATGAACACTATAAAAAGATTGTGACAAACCTGTTGTTACACAAGGCTGTTGCTGTTGCTGTTGCTGCTGCTGCTGCTGCTGCTGCTGCTGCTGCTGCTAACACAACACAGATCAACAGCCGACTTGGGCAACAACAAGTTCTTTCATGTGGTTTCCGTCTTTCTGTTTGTTGTGATGCTTTGGCAGCTGCGTTCAGTGTAGCTGCGACTGACGAACTGTGACCCTCTCGTCGTGACGCATGGTATTGTTTGAGCGCACATGCACATTAACATCTGCTAGTGATCACAACAGACACGCATGGGAGTGTGTTGCAACTTAACTCTGGGGTAGCCTGCGTACTTGAAGTGCAAGGTCAAGGTCCACGAGTTGTTGACAAACGTCATTTACACACGGCTCCTTCCCAGGGTTATTACTTCCAAAGCTGTGCAAGGGTTCCATGTGACGGTCATTCAGCAACGACGTCCTCACTGTGTACACACGAGGTTACACAAGAGATCTCAAAACAGAAGTGAGCGGGACCTTATCGCTGCTGTTGTGGTTGCAGCATGTGATGCTACTGCAGTGACTGGGCCCTGTTTGTCAGAGCTGTAAAATTCCACAGTAACTCAGGCAAATTTAAAGAAGACAGCTAATACAAAGCAACTCTCAAAGTAGGTTTCAACTTACATTACATACAAAGTGGTCGTATTAAGGGCGTTTAGAAAAAAGAAAGTAAATGTATGAAATGCTGAAACGCTACAGAAGAAGATAAATGTGAACTCTTTATCACCTCATAAAATCACTGTGGTGAACATGTTAACAGACTATTTAGTTACTCAGCAAACACAGAACAATTAGGATTTGTGTCTCTGTTCACCAGATGCATGTTAATTGGATATTTATATTATACATTTCCTTTTTTTTATCCCAAAAAGTTGCTCATGCTTTGCATTCTGCAGTCTGTAATGGAATATTTTTTGTCAGTTAAAGCTGCACTCTGTGGAATGAGTTGGTTAAAATATGTGTTTAATCACTGATTTAGTGTTTTATCAGTGAAGCTTTTCCATTATACAGTTCTAACTCTACTCGGCTCTTCTTGGCTCGACTCCACTCGGTTTGGTATCAGTCACGTCGTTTTCCATTGCTATAGTACCTCCTCAATGTGGGAGGGGTCATCATAGCACGGCTGCATGAAGCTGCCGTGACATTGTTTTATACACAGCACAGACACACAAACGAGTGACTTGTCGAGCAGTTGTTCTCAGTGTAACTGAATCATTAGAATCAGTTCATTAAAAAGATTAGTTCAGTTCTTCCTGCATGACCGGAGCACAGACTCCGTCGGACACAGTCACAGCAATGAAATACAGCCGGCTTTCAACAGTGCTGTCACTAAACGCACCAGACTCCTTTGTTAGATATTGAGATTTTAGACATTTCCTTACTAAATGTTGGAGATTAACACGTTTTCCGGATTTTCAAGTCTTTTTAACTGATCTGCGTTTGGGCATTGTGCGGTTTGATTCCTGCGTCGGACGTCACGCTCATGACTCTTCCAGTGACGACACTCTCTGACCAATCAGAGGCCGGCAGTCTATCGACGTCACATTTTAGTATCGAGTCATTCAGAACTCGAGCCCAAAAAAGTTGATTGAACCAAAGCTATAGGCTATAAATGATATCTCTCTCTGACGTGGTCACCTCTCTCTGTCCCATGATTCCTTTGTCTCCAGTTTGACTGAGGACGCTCTCCCGGCATGTGAGGACACACGGTGAACTGCTGACAACTCTCTACAATGATGCGGCTACATTTGTAACCACAGGAGGGAATTTCTCTGCCAGGAAACAACATCAGACGACTTTAGGGACATGAACACACTTTTTTACAGTACAGTTGTGTTAAATATTGGCACCTTCATTTGTCAATGATACGTTTTTTTAAGCATTTAATGTATTGTTTCTTTCATGATATGTCTGTTTTTATTGTTCACCCAAATGCCTGTTTAGCAGTATTTTCTCTTACATAGAATCAACCCGGGGCTACACAGTGGCTAGCATTGTTGCCTCACAGCAAGAAGGTCACTGGTTTGAATCCCACTTGAACAAGGGGCTTTTCTGTGTGGAGTTTGCATGTTCTCCGTGTGTGTGTGTGTGTGTGTGTGTGTGTGTGGGTTCTCTCTGGATTTTCCAGTTTCCTCCCACAGTCCGAGAACATGCAGAGGTTAATTGGACACAGTAAATTGACCGTAGATGTGAATGTGTGACTGAATGGTTGTTTGTCTCTGTGTGTTTGTGCTGCGATCTGTCCAGAGTGATGACCTGAAGATAAAACTATTCAGTATGGAATGGAAACAAACACTGTGCTGTAATAGCTATCACATGTCCCCTGTTTGCCAAGTGGTACTATGGCAGATTAAATATGATCATGTTCACAAGGTCAGTTCTCTTCCTCGCCCCACACAGACGCTGCCACCGCCGCCTCTGCCTTATCTCCAGCTCAGAGTCTCTTTATTATGTTTCACAGCATGACTCTCCCTCCAGCTGCAGGTTTCAGAGGGGAAATATCCTGTCGATGATTGTAGGCATGCATGACACAGAGGGCCACTCCTTCTTCATGCCTGTGCAGCGCTGGCTACAGCTAATGGAGAAAGAGTTTTTATTCCGAAGGTGATTAAAATCTCAGAGTGTGAAATCAGAAACCCTCTTTTCCTGCATGCTGTTGAAATAGCTTTTTTAAAAAAGCTGCTACTGATAAGATTTCAATCTCACCGTGGATAATGTCTCTCTGACTGAATACATTATGGTGTTTAGATGTTATAATATAAGCTTTTTGGCCTAGAAGTGTTGGATCTTAGTTACATGTCATTACACTGTTTTAAACGTGAGAGCAGCTGTCTGTCACTTAGTATTTTGCAGAATCTTGTGTATGTAAATATTGCAATGGCGAAAACCAAGAGATGTTATTTTCATGGAAATCCTTGTTTAAATATTTAAGGCTGTAGTATTTTTATTTTGCTGTCAAAGCTTTAAATAAAATGTCATTGTCAAATGAATGAAAATGTGTATCTAAATGTTTAAGGGTGGTGGTGGTGTCACAATGGTCCAGCACTTTTCTCCTGGTTGAAATAAATGAAATGATCAACAAATAATACAAGCATCCATGAGCCCTTGACAATGCACTAAACATGCTCTAAAAGGCCTTCTCACGCCAACAGGAATCTGACAGTTTTGAATTTTAATAGTTTAAATCATAAAATCTAGTTCAGACAGAGTGATTCCTTATGTTTTGGTGATTTTCGGACTTTTCATCAAGCTTCACCTTTAGTTTTTACTTTATATTCCACGAAATATGTTGACATTTACACAAGACTTGGCACAGACATTTTATCTTTTCCAAACAATGAATTTTAATGTCTCTGGAGTAAAATGTGCCAACAGTTCTCAGATGGGTTACCAGAAATCATGGCACAACCCCTGGATGAACTCATTCCCCACACACTGTCATCATTAGGTCAGAAATAACCTGTTGTCTTTAATATTGTGTTAAATCATTTACGTATTGTCAGTTGAAGTGAAGCCACAGTTTCTGTTTTCAAAATGACAGTGTTGTGATATAGCCAAACCTTTACAGGCTCAATGCAATCCTTTTAGAATCTACAGAACACAAAGCAGCAGATTTCATACACACACACTGTGTCGTCATCGTCACACTGTGTCAGGCTGCTCACACTAAATGTTAACTATTTTATAATCAGAAACAAAGGAAATACTGAATTACTGCTCATGTAAATGGAGAAAGCAGTCTTTTTAAGTCTTTTTAACTGATCTACAGTTCGGTATTGTTCGGTTTGATTCCTGTGTCGTATGTCGCACTCAGGACTCTTCCAGTGACGGCACTCTGACCAATCAGTCTGGCTCAGCTCGCTTGGAACCTCACCAGAGCAGATACTAAGAAAAAGTACCAGGTCGGTATTATCGCTAATGGAAAAGCAAATTGGGACTGTGTAGTGGAAAAGTACCATAATAAACTATTGACTGACCACAAACTATACAGATGCCATCAGCAGAGATGATAACACAACAGGGTTTGTTTACAGAGTTCTATTCCGATCGAGTTACATGTATTTTATCGTTCTTTTGTCTAATCTTTGCTAATTAATTTTATTAAAATTACCTTTTAAAAAAGGGCAAAATGATTTGTAAAACAACACATCAGACAGTTCTAAAACACATGATTTGTGGGTTATGGACTGTGGCTTAGACAAAACAAGTGAACTGTTCATATCACCAAGGGGCAAAGGACAAACTTTAAACATTCCTGCTTTTCAAACGACACTGCTTTAATGCACCGTATGCTCGTGATGCAGGGAATGCAGAAACACCTTTCTACTTTGTCCTCTAATAATCAGCAAAGGATATTGCTGATTGTGTGTGAATGCAGCAGCGTCGCCCAACAGCACTACGTCAGACACCAGCCAAACTGGTTTATATGGGAATAAAACACAAGTGATTCTCCAGTGAGATTCTCCAGTGACCAAAGACACATGTACGTACTGTCTATAACGTGTTGATGTTTATAATCCAGATTACAGAGCATACATTTATATTTGCAGTGACAAATGACTCTGAATTGATCAAGCTTTTGTTGACTGAATGGCGGTTTCCCCAGCAGACACTGTTGCTGTCTGTCACACACTATCAGCAGCAGCAGCAACAACAGCAGCAGCAGCAGCAGCAGCAACAACAGCAGCAGCAACAGCAGCTCTGTTTGTTTGCCTCGCGCGTCTGTCGCAATCCTCGCATTCACTCGTTCTTGGGCAATCTTTAAATGTGAAACACATATTGTAATTCACACGGGAATCTGCGTGTGTTACATCTGAGTTGTGATGAGCAATTTAAAGCGTGTGAAACTTTCCTCCGGCCTCTTATGAAAGAGTGTCTCTTGCACCAGTCAAGTCATATCTGATGGGATCTGGAGCTGCAGAGAACACAGAGGCCATGTTCTCAGGACCTCCAGTGTATGTTACATTTTATTATTTTATTATTATTATTATTTTTATAAAATGTATCCCCTGGTGGCTTGAAACAGTGGTTCTTAAACTTTTTTGACCAAATACCACCTGTGGAAATAAGATCATTTGCTCTCTCATCATCCTCCTCTTCCTCACATATACTTCACAGTGAAATTAGAGTAAGATGGAGTGAGAGATAAGATATGACTCTAATTATTATTATCATTATTAATTACTTATTTTGTTTAATTTTCTACTCACTCCAGTCAAAATTCCTCAGCTCCACTCTGATCAAATAGAGTAGAACAGTATTTCTCATTTTCCTCCAAGTACCACCAGAGGAAGCTTGTGTGGTACATGTACTGCAGTTTGAGAACCACAGGCTTGAAATATTACTTATTTAGGTGAAATAATATTTCAAAAGTCAAAAAATGTCCTGAATTAACTTTTAAATATAAACAATTGACTACTCTTTCAGTCTGTGCCATTCATGACTACTGCCTTTGTCTCATCTCGATAAATAATAAAAGTGTGTCCGCATTTGCTGTGCTGGGAGCAAAATTCACCCTTTCATCTAGTCAGTGTAACACAGTTTCAGGTTTAGCATGTGGCTATTTGCCTTTCATAGTCTTCCTGTCGTCCATTAACTTAAAAATATCCACTTCTTTAAGCTGATAGAGCATAAAATGAGTCTCACTGTCAATCCAAAAAATGTGCCGACCTTTAGCCATGCTTTTGTTATGGTAGTCCTATTTGTCTTCTCTTATTTTCTCTTACATACGGTTTACATGCAATAGCAGCCCAGAGGATAGTCTGACTTTGAGACATTCAGTATAAAAAATTTAAGGCGGAATGCTATGTTTACATTTTATTTTGAAAGGTCCAGTTTTAGTCGGAAATGAGTGGTGTTCAGGTCTTGTGACATTTCCACACTGAACACATGTCAAGACAGACGGAGGCAACAGCAACATTGCAAACAGGTTCGAGTTTGACTCACAAATGACACACAAATGGTGCTTTTCCACTATGGCATGACTCGGCTCAGCTCATTTCTACTTGGTTGATTGTTCAGAGAGTGTCGTCACTGGAAGAGTCATGAGCGCGACGTCCAGCACAAGAATCAAACTAAACAATGTAGATCAGTTAAAAAGACTGAAAATCCTGAAGATGTGCGTTAATCTCCAACATTTAGCATGAAATTTCTAAAATCTCAATATTTAACAAAGGAGTCTGGTGTATTTTAGTGACAGCACTGCTGAAAAGCTAACAGAACTAATAAATAAGTACTGAAGTCATCTTTTTAATTAACTGATTCTAATGATTCAGTTTCACTGAAAACACTGGTTTGTGTGTTTGTGTCACGTACAAAATGACGTCTCTGCAGTTTTGTGCAGCCGTGCTATGACGACCCCGCGCCATGTTGAGGAGGTACTTTATAGTAATGGAAAATGAAATGACTGATACCAAACTGTGTAGAGTCAGACCGAGCCGAGGAGTGCTAGAACTGTATTGTGGAAAAGCGCCCAAAAGAACCACACACAAAAGTAAATTGTACTGGTTGTATTGTATTGGTTCTCTTCTTTCTTTTGACCCTCACCTGCTCCTGCACTGCTGCTGATTTCACATGAAATATGCAGGAGACAATACTGTGACATGGTTTCTGTTCACACAGATCAAACAGAGGCAGAATAACAACAAAAATCTCACTCTGCAGATTTAACATGTACAACAAGTTTAATGTATTTCTTTGTTTGACACTGCTGGTGCTGATGCTCAAAGACAAAGACAATGTGCACGACTGTTTCCACCGACCAATAAAAGAACTCAGAACGTTTATTCATTCAACTCATCATTTCAAGTTCAGATGTAATCTTAAAAGAATATGAGATTTTTAAAATGATTTAAAAATCTCATATTCACTCGAAGTTGACGAATGATCCATTTACTCCACTGTACTATTGTATTCTAGACTTTGTGCTTATAAATGAGAGCAAAAAGAAAATACATTGTCCCATTTAACATATTTTAATTTCCACATAAATGATGAAAGATTATTCTCTCTAATTCCGATCTCTTAAAATATTTAACAGAAAGGTTTCCTTAGATGAGCAAGCTCATGTCCTCACTGAAAGTGTAATCTGTAAGGCGTAAAACCATCGCATTTTAAATAAGGGAGACTTTTAATTACAGTTTGAATTAATTAAAATGTCCAAATTAATATTTGTAGGTTATTGTCATGTCTTTCCATAATTATTTGTGATAATA
Organism: Solea solea; assembly: GCF_958295425.1. Classification (NCBI taxonomy): domain Eukaryota; kingdom Metazoa; phylum Chordata; class Actinopteri; order Pleuronectiformes; family Soleidae; genus Solea; species Solea solea. The sequence goes on from NC_081143.1 coordinate 5,589,900, forward strand.
TATTATCATCAGCACACAATATTGAGAGAATATTCATTAATAATAGTTAATAATTCGTTAATAGTAGTTTTGTTGTAAATAAATTGACTCAAACGCCAGGAACAGAAACCACACTAGCAGTGGTTTCAAGACAGGACCTGGGATTATTGTGAGGAGTCACTTTCAGGAGTAATTTACATAAAAGCACACACAGCCACAGCTGCTTTTAATCCCATTTCTGAGTGTGTTTAATAACAAAGCCTGGATATTTACAGTTGTGCTTTGTTTCCAGGGTCTGCTTTTCAGCTTTCATTGACTGGATGCCAGCCTCATTTCCACACTTCTCAGGATCACATGACTGGTGCTTAGTGATATCTCAGGCTTTCAGACTTTCCCTGGGGGTTCCAGATACCGGGCATGAAAATCACCCTCAGCCAAAGCTAACCAAAGCTGGCACTGCAGGGCAAACTTCGGCAATTTCAGCACACTAATCCACTGGAGCCTTTTTTATTTCTCCTCCCTTTTTGCCAGTGAATAAACAAGGTTCAATATAACAGGAGGATATAGTTTTAGCTTTTGATCAACATGAATTGTGAAAAACCTCATGTAAAACACTTTAAATACTAAAATGAAATTGATTTTATTAGTTTGTGGCTCATTTTCACATCTTATGAATTACCTAGAAAATGTTTTTACAAATTTAACAGTAAGCTTATTAGAAGTGGAAGAGTAATACAGATAGTTTACTTGTGTAAGAACACATTTAAGAGAAAGTAATTATTCATTATTATCCTTCATAAATCTATAATACGGTTGATTACAAAATGCTGCTAAACCAAAAACCACATTTTCACAGTCACAGATGATATTGTCCAGAATAAATTGATGCATGTCTTGCCACAGTTTGTTTTGAACTTATATTGAACATTAACACAAATAACACATTAAACAAACAAGCAAATAAATATACAATGCCATGGGTTATAGACAAAACACACATATGAAATGACAATGTAAAAACTATTTTATTATAAAACAATTATAATTATCATTACAAAACAATTAACAATTATAATAATCAAATAAATGACATATATAAAATGATACATTACATTTGGAGCACACATGATCTTTCACAGCATTTTCACAGATTTTCTATTGCAAGAGGAAGATACTGTTTTAATGAAAGTTTCATTTTTAACACCTTACATTTATGAATGTGAAAATTGGCAGTTCATGTTGTATTGTCCATTTAAAAGATGTTGTTACATCACATTTGAGCGCCCGCTAGCAAACAAAAACTTGTCGTCATCAAGCTGCGACACTAGTCGGTGGAAAGAGTCCGGAGCAGGAGACGAGCGAACCTGGCGGGTGTCGTGGAGGCTGTGAACGGCAAAAAACTGCTCTCTGTGGATGTGTTTTCTCTGTTTTCATGGTCGGAGGACATCATACGGCGCACACCCGAGGAACACACTCCAAGGTTTGACGGACGCGGGCTTCAATTTGACAGAGCACCACATGTTAGCTCACTTTATTTTTTGAGCTACTGGCTATTAGCATTACCCGGACTGGACTTGCAGAGGCTAGTTAGCTGCTGATGCTAACGTGGTAGCCTCTGGTAGCTGAGTGCGAACCGGTGCTAACATCCACTGCTGCAGGTGGGAAACCAAGAGGCGAGACGGGAGCGCGTTATATCTCACTGGAGCATACAGCGTTAGCCTCATCTGGCTCAATAACACACCTCGGCTTGGATACTCGACTACGAGGAGCCGCCCGGAGAGGCCTCTACCCCCGTGTCCAGCTTCCTATTTACCAGGTAAAAACAGTGTAAACGAACATAATGCGTGTTTTGTAAATGTTTTCCACCACCAGTACAGTGATGCACTGGTGGGGGAAAAGGCCTAGCATTAGCCAGCTAACGCGCAGCTCAGTGCTTAGCCGAGTTAGCATTGCTAACGCAGATGTGTAGATTGTTTAAAGTAGTTAAAGTAAACTCCTCTAACTGTGTCTGGATGTGCGCATCATGTGTTTATCTCGGCTGCATTAATTAAAGCTCGAAGAGTGAGTTTACATGCACTGGATCAGTCAGATCGATCTCACGGAGCCCTTTAAACAAACTGCACAAAGTGAACCAAACATGCGAGCAGAGCCATGCAACATGTTGGCTATAACAAATCCAGCTAGGCTTTTTACTTCTTAAACTCCCCGGAATTTTAAGAAACGAATGAAGGTGTGATTTTAGTTAATCGGGTGATCGATTTAAACTGCCGTTCATCGTACAATATCTCGTTTGCACGCAGGCTCTACTGAGGTAAAACAAATTTAAGTTTACACAAAAACATGACCAAAATACAATTTATCTGTTATTGGACAACGTGTGTTCTGCATGGAGATCATGATGAATTAATTAAGCTATTTGAAGTAAATATATTAATACTTGATAGTTAAATATGCACTGGCACATGTGACAACGCCTGATGGCAAACTTGGTTAGGGATTTTATGCATTCTCCTTCTCTATTAGATAACCCAAGGTAATGTACTGAGCTGCATTGAAACTTTTTCAAAAAGGTTAACTTCTGAAATTCGGATTCTGATATCTATAATATATTAAATGGACATGGCATAACAGTATATACAGTATCTAATCTGATGCTCCAGTCACTTTGTTTACACAAATACAGGACAATCACTTCTCTCTTTTAAAGTGCCTTCTTTTTTCTGTTTTTACAACGGTCTTGCTGCTATATTTTGTTATCTTATGTTAATTTATACATAGTCATAGTTTCTGGAAAAAATGTAAACAACATTTCTTATTCTTATTTTATTGTTAATATTTCTATTTTCTCTTTTAAAATTGTTATTTATATATTTGTATTTTGCACCAAGGGAGTGGCACCCAAATTTCGTTGTCCACAAAATAACGACAATAAAGGCTATTCTGATTCTATGAAATGTAAGTCCAGACACCATAAATGTGCCCCAGTTGACCATATAATATATTGTTTTAGGTATGTCTTTATCTTGTGAAATCTAAATATCACAAACTTTGAAATACATGGTTAGGGTTGACGTAGTTCACGCAAGAAGTGATCAAAACATGCTAAATCCGGATCGGAGGCAGAGGGATATTATGGCAAGTCTTTGCTGTTACAGGTTGACCTACACCTCTGGTTTTTAGACTCGTAGTTTCTTCTTAAGGAAAACACTTCTCAAGTCTTTCCTTAATGAGGTTGCAAAGACACAAAGCGTCAGTCTCTTGGTCCTGAAATCAGACATGTAAGCCAATGTCCTACATCACAGACTACATTTTCTTTTAGCCAGTCAGTGCGTTGTGAACCCACGATAAAAGGAACATGTAGGTACCACCTCATGCGACCCCTGTATACCAAAGTAAATCATAAGGTCCTCACTTGATGAGAAGTTTGGCTGATGGAGCCCTTTAATAAGGTGGAGATTTGGAGAGAGCTCTAATTGTCTTCATGCTCAAGATTAAAGTTGTAAAATGCAGGAAAGGTAAAGAAGTTTCAGTGTGTGCATTTCTGTTGGTTGTCTTTTATTTTAATTTGTATTTAAAAGTCTTTAAGGATAATATCAGATAAGCGTTTGTACACAGCATCTTCAAGGCATCAAAATGTTTAAAGGTTTTTAACCACATGGATTATACAAGTGCAACTACAGAGGTTTTCCTTAATGCTCAAGATCAATGTAATGCAGACAGCCTAACCACAAAATCCACCTGTGCACACACTGTCAACAGGTGGACACTATATACTTATCGAATTATAGATGGAATGACACACTGTTGTATCAAAATTTGATTTGTGGTTGACTTTATCATGAATGAAATGGTCAGTACAGCTTACAGTTTTCTTTTACAACCTTTTGTACTGAATGTTGCAAACAGATCAGTGCTGACATAAATAAACTACAAATATAAAGGCAACTCTTACTTTTGGCCATAGAAAAGCTTTTAATATACAGAAAGCTCCTTTTAAGGCACATTGAAGGGGTGTAAACCTACAATAATAAACCAATGTATTTGTAGGATTCTTAAGTGAAAACATTTGGAATTTGTGTAAAGGTCCAACTAGATTTGGTTTTAAGTGTGTGTGTCTGGCTTTGTAGTTGGTTGAGGTATTAAAAGTATGACCAGAACTGGAGAACATGAGTGCAAATTTATCTCAACATCACCAGGACAAGAATGGCATAGTTTCAGTTCACATGGATCTGTGTGATGAAATACCATTTTCTGGCTGTGATAATTGCTGCAAGGCCTTGGAGACTGAGAGATGATGGGTATCCTAGTCTTTGTTTGCAGAAAGCTTCACATTCCCACAGTCATGGCTGTTGCTGTTTTCCTGACCTCGGGGCCTTCCTCAAACCATTCTCACATGGACAGTGAGATTTCCTGGCTTTGAAGCTTGTATTGATAAAACATGAAGGGAGTCAAAGTAAGATGAGTTATGCATTTTTGTAGTTGACATTGTTCAGGTTATGCATATTTAAGAGACTGAGACTCTTTCACACACAATTAGCAGGTATTTTCCAGGATTTATAATCCTGAGTGAACTTGTTAAAAGGACAATTGGCACCATTTCAATGGCCAATTGGTTATCCCTGCACCATACCTTAAGGAATTGTGATGTCACAAAAGTGTCGGAAATAAAAGTCAGAGAGGAGACCTGTAGAGAACAACTCTATAGCCCTCAGTAATGTAACGATGCTTACTATTTTGCATCTTTTACTTTGGTCTCCTTAAAACAGTCAGTTAGATTATCTGATTACAAAAACAAAATGATATTGAGCACCACTGTCACAAAGTGAGGATCACCACAAACATGAACACTAACGGCCAGAAAATGAATGTGCGTTATAGCATTGTGGAGAAAGTCACACATCTCTTTTAAAAATAGAGCAAACAAAGTAAATTGGAATGTTCACCCGGTCTTGTGCTCACACTGATGCTGATTTGAGCCAGAGCTGATAAAACCTATGAGCATTGCAGGGTCATTTGACCCAGGAAAGAATTAAAGTATTCCCTCTGTCAAAACCTGGGGTTAAACAGGGTTTTTGACCTATGGGAATCTGGTATTAGTAGATCTACACCGAATGTTGTGTTATTAAGAACAGCCAGAAGCTTATGTTTAACCTATATGTAACCTATATGAGAAGTAAAATTATTAAAAATATTATAAATAACTTAAAATTGCTGATAAACACTATTTTGCAAACACGTTATTGTGGAGCTGTGCTCTTTGTTATTACCTTTTCTCAACCACATTATCATGCTGAATTTTAACCCAGTTTGAAAAGATGTCAAGAAAATGGAGCCGTCTTGGATTTCTCTTGTTTTCAACGGAAATAAAATACCAGCTCTCTTTGTGCTAATTACTGCTAAATCCACAGCATGTCTGGGGAAGCTGCTGACAGAGTTGTTAAAATCCTTTGTAGCCTTAAATGTAGACTGTCAAATTTAGGAGAACATTTGCCAGGGGGTCAAACAAATGTTGCTGATTGGAATCATGGGTTAAGATACTCTCAGTCAAATCCCACTTTGTCTTGTCACATCATTGCACTCTGGTAAAACTGCATCATTTGTCTGGACAGGGCAACACCATAGCGGGCTACCAACTTTTACACATTATAACATTATCTTGTCTCATTCAGATCCTACTACAAAAGTGTAAAGTGAGTAAAGCTGATGGAAATGTAGAGCAGCCTGAAAAACGTCGGCTTATGTGCTAATGCTTGATGTTTGTGAGGACGTTGGAAGACTACGGTCTCCTTTCTTGTCATCTCTTTGGCTCAGGGATGCTGTTTTGCACGTGGAATTTATAACGCTATTAGGACTGGAAGTTGTTATGGTTTTTACTGTGTTTATGTTGAGTGCGTGGTCTCGACCAGTGATCTTGCAAGTTAAAAAAGTTCCATAGCTGAATCTGGGGCATTGGTATTATTTAAGCACACTTGTATATTTTCCAGTGTAGCAACGTTTCTGTTACATGGGGTTTTAAAGTGAGAGTCCCACAGTCTTCCCAAATTCACTTTCCTCTGTTTAGGTGCCTTGCATCCAAATAAGTTCAGGCAAGGAATTTGGCCGCGAGTGTGTTAATGTTTCAATATAGTTTCTGCTGTAATTTTCCTCTGTTGAGCAGTTTTCATAAAAAGTAACTGTAATAGTGCTTCTGTACCACCCACTTGTTGGGAGGCAAATCAAAAAAGGCAATATCTTCAATAAATATAGTGAATATCAACAAAGGATGAAGAAACATCTTTGTCTTGGCAGCTGAGAGTTTAGACCAGTGCCGATAAGCATGACAACTGTGGCAGGCTGTACAAAGAATAAACTTGGAGGCTATACTGTTGTATTTTCATAACACAAGGCATTATTTTTTTATTAAGATGAGGCATTAGCCGTGTAAAGTTTTGCCACACATTCGGAATAGATCAGGTCAGCTTAGATGGTAAGAACCCTCTGGGTGATGCTGTTGGGGGCAGTGGAACTAAGTGGAAGGAGGACTGAAGAGATGACTCTGTGTTGAAATGGAGTGCTTCAGTAATGCAGTGAGTGCAGACTAATCAGAGTGGGCAATCTTCCAGGCCTCTTGGGAACCAAAACAAAAACACTGTTTTAACAAGAGATACTGGGGCATTTGGTCAGAGAACAAAAGATGAGTGATATTTGACATCAGATGGATTGAGGGAATTGATAATGGTAGTTTGAAGAGTCCAAAAAGAAACCAATGGAAGAGATTGGAGTTCACAAGTTAGGGATAATGCTCATGATGAGTTTAAGGGTTTCTTCTTGGTGGAGAGTTTTGAAAGACGGTACAAGTTACTGATGAGGGGAGATGAGTCAGTTGCAGAGTTCGATTTTAGACGAGACACAGAAGGTGTCGTTTGTCTTGTTAATCATCTGCCATTTTTTTCCAGCTACAAATTCATCAAATGATGAGGTTGTTAATGAAAGTTAAGTGATTGCAAGAAAGACAGTTTGGAGAATTCTGTGGGGAAAAGGCAGCAAATGAGAAGGTTTCTGTGAGGGAGGGAAGAATAGAGCTTTTTAAGAAAGTCATTCAGTTGGACAGTGGACAGCAAAATTGAGGACAGCAGGAAAAGGTAAGGCTGTAGACAGGAAGACAAGGATTTAGTATTTGGATGTTACAACACTCAACAGGGATTTTAGATGATCACCTTAGTGATGCTCTCTTGAACTCTGTTCAAAAAAGATAGACATTCTTAGTGTGGTATTAGATAAATCATCTGTCTTTCACCCAGCATAAATGCTTTTCTATGGCGAGAATGCCATTAGTATATTGTCTTTCTCATTGACGAAATATTTTCTAGGGCTGATATTGATGCTGTTGCAATCTCTCCACTAATTGCGCTAATTACTCTTTTAATGAACCATTATTGTTAATGACCAGTCCTGACTAGCTCATATCACATCCAAAGAATGCAGCCAACGATGGATTAGGTTTCTCTACTTCCACTGTACATGAGGTCCTGCCAATGTAAGCCTTTCATTTTTTTAAAATTGGGCTGTCTTGAAGATTGCTTTTTGCGCTGGGTGAAGAAATCAGTTAGTTATGGTTTTAAACCTTTTGTTGAGCAGACATTTACAAACCATTGTTAAACAAAGAAACATTTCCCATATTTGAGGAAAAAATCTAAACCATTATATCAGTATATATTGAGCCTTTGTTATATTGCTATTCAAGACAATATTATATTGTGATAATAGCTGTTAATAGATTATTGCCTAGCTCTCTGTCATGATCTCCATCTTTACGTGGACAGTGGCTCCTCCCTCATAGGGTTAGTCTGAATAACTATGTTTTTATGCACAATCGGTGAATAGCTTGGAGCTTGATGAATGGATGTATTCTTACCTGCCTCTCAAGTTTAAGAGGTTGTAGAATTACTCGCCTGTTGTTCTGCATTTAATAAGACCAGTGTTCCTAGTGGCCTGGTATCGGCTCTGTGGTCTGGTACCAGACATTCATGCCACAAAGCCACATGAAAGCGAGGGCATGCTAAAATTATCTTTACACCCAGTATGCACACAATGGCTTAATCTCACCCGAGCCAGTTTGAAACTGTTTAATGTGTGGGTGCTTAATTGCTCTTGTTTTAAGTGGGGGGGGGGGCACCGTAAATACTGCAATGTTGCAAGTTTTGTGCATATCATTAATGATAATTTAGTGGGTCAAACATTGACAATAAATATCGAATTTCAGTTAAAAAATGTTTAACAGGCACATAAATGGCACATTAGTTTTGTGACACAAATGATCACAAACATTACTAAACTAATAAAACAACAATGATTTTGCATAATTAACTCTCCGATGACCCAAAAGTCCACACAGTTTACATTCAGAAGAGAGTATGTTGAAGTTTCTTCTGTTTTAGTGCTGTTCGATACACTTACAAATAATAAGTCATCCTCGATGTAGCTGCGCTGTTCACTACCTGATTTGTGGCGATATGCTCCGGCAAGGGTGCAGCTCAGAGGCATTTTTGTAGAAACTGTATTGTATCATATGTATTGATGTCATAGCCCCACCTCTTTAACCCACCCCTTAACTACACTAGATTTACGAGCATGCTTCACATCTTTTTTTACAGCAACACATACAGATGAAGACATTTCTTGAAACAATGCTGTGTTTACGTAATCTTTTAAGAACCGAAAAGAGTCTGGATAGAGAACTTTCTGTTTCTCATTACGTCAGTGCTTCAGTTGATGTATGCCCTGTGCAAATCATTGGTTTTACATAAAAATTGTATAATTCATGGCTAAGCTATCATCGGGTAGAGAAATGGTCAGATGTGTAAATAAATATTAGATATGTCAGCATAATGTTGTACATTAAATATGACACATTTTGTACAACCTTCAATGATAATATAGGCATCAATGAGATCCAACAATACAAGATGTATTGTTCATTAAATATTGATAATTAATTTTATAATTTTATATTAGAATCAAGACATTTATCTTGCACGAATTTGTCCTGCATTGCATTTTGTCTTCTAGTCCTTATCTATTATTTATCTGTTCTATTCATTATATCTTTCTGTTATTCCTCTACTGTAACACATGTATCCCATGGGATATTAATAATGTGGTATTCTGTTCTATAATTTGATTTATTTCTCATGCACTCCAGTTGTATGTTCGTTATATGGTCCTTTTTCAGTCCTACTTTCTCTTGCGGTCTCTTTTGCTCATCCTTGTGAGATATTTTTGTGTTAATTGGTTTCTTTAATGATCCAGATTTGTCTGTCTGTTAGATTATCATTCAACTCATGATATTCTACTCTGAGCTTAATTTCAAAAGTTTTTAACAAGTTTGTGTCCTCTCACTCAGATTTTATCGTCAAACATTACAGCAGAGTGTGGGTGTGTTCTACAGTTGTAAATGGCCCTCTGCTCTGTATCTGTGAGGCACAACGAGCATGTTAATAATTCAGCATGGTGCCATACAGCTCTGAGTCTCTTAATGAACACAAAGGAATCTCTTAGGGATGTGTTTTGTGCAGGGACAAGAGGAAGTGTGACAAAATAAGTCAGAAGAATTATGATGTGAAATTGAAGGAGTGGAGTGCTTCTTAATCCTGTGCTTGGAGGGACACATTGTTTGTTGATGCTGTGGTGCTGAACAAGCGCAATTTTAACTGTTCCTCTATCTTTTCATTATGTTCATAGGAACGTGTAATGGTACAGTCAGTGTTTTTACAAAGAAGAGACCTTGCCTTGTCAGCCGGTCTTTCTCCCCTTGTATATACAAGTGTCCTGTTCACCCAGCAGGGTTGTAGTTTGTAAGGATGGCTTTGGAGCATTCGTAGAACCGGCTCTCTTCCAACTGGAATGTTGGGAGGTTTGATCCTCGGGTCTTTAAGTTGACATGCAGCTGTGTCTCTTAGTAAAACACTGAATGATTACTCTGCAATGTGTGCTAGAAGATGTGCTGCATAGAGATGCATTATATGAATGTGTGTATGAGTGAATTGCAAAACTGTAGTGTAAAGTGCAGTCAAATGGACAAGTTACCATTTTCGTAAACCAAAAAAACACTAACTCTTCAATTTACACTGAAAAGAAAAGCAGTAAGAGTTTGCTTATATTTTGGATTGTTTCACTAAACCCCGGGCAATTATTTAACAACCACATATATATCGTGATATAACTCAATAGCAATAAAACAAAAGATCAATATATTTGTGTGTATTGCATAGATGCACTTTAAATGTTTTGGTTAAGATGTGCGTTTTGTTTTCTGCCCAAAAGAAAAAAAACAACACAGAATGAACTAGTTTCTTTAAAATTCACTCGGGAGCAAAAATAATCAGCTCATCTGAAGATTTTTTTATCATGATAAACTTGTTAGCCGTATCTACTGACTACATTTTTTTTTGTTGTCATATGTGATTGTTCACCTATTACTAACTTCCAAATAATTCTTAGTGATAACGGTTGAAAAATCTGTCCATCTCGGTCAGTCATTGAAACAAATATTTGAAGACGAGGTTTTTCATCACATTGTTCAAAGCAGGAATTCTTAATCATGTGCAGTCGTCCTTCAGTGGTTCTTCATTGGTAAAATCACATCAAAATCTCAGATTAACTGTGTTGTCTCATCTCATTATGTAAACACACGGTAAATAGATCAGTAAATAATCAAAATAATTGTTATTTGCAGCCCTAATTTATTCAAACTGAAGTTCTGGTCTAATAGGGATGGAAGCAGCTCTCTGGGACACAGCTCTGTCTCCAACCTGCTTTTCTATCACAGACTCCATGTAGGCTCAAGGGCTTTAGCCTCCAACACTTTCCATCTTGCCTAACACAAATGCATCTCTTTGCTGCCACCCACAACTTATTCCCTCTTAAATTCCCACTCGTTCTTCTCTGAGACTGCAGCGGAGGTGCATGATGAAAAAGGAGGCCTCTCTCAGCAGAGGTCCTGTTGGCATGGAAACAGCTGTCCTTGTGAATGGAGGCTTCTCCTACAGGCCTGGTGAGTGGTCTCCCACTGTCTCATGGTCCAAGAAGACATTGTTAGTAATCTCACAAACTAAACTTAAGTCTGTTTACTAAACCCTTTGAAGAATTATAATAGTTGTTCGATTTTGATACTTCAGAGCTTAAATTCAGTTTTCCACTCTTGGTGATCACTAGAGTGCTGATTTTTTGCTCTGAACTTAGTGGACCTAAGGTGTAGGATAATGGAAAATTAGAACAAACTTGGCATTATGCTGAATTGGCCTCATGGCATGGTGAGGGTGATTTAAAAAAAAAAAGAAAAAAAAAAAAAAGAAAAAAAAAAATCTCACTAAACCTTCGTCTACTGGCTGTAGCCCCATGTTTTCCAAATACTTTCTTGTCCTTTTAAAAGAAAACAAAGATTTGTGCATGCTGTCTTTAAAAACACACCAGTGATGAACGTAAATCGGTGCCATATGTCCACCTGTTTACCAAGTGTATGTCATGTTTTTTCCCCAATGTTATAAACTAGATAAATTCTCTAAATTAGATTGCATTGGATCATTTGAAGTAAAACCAGCAGGCCCTTGTACTCCTTGTCTTTTCTCTGCCTCAAAAAAGTTTGTTTTTAGTAATGTCTCCAAATATTAAATTTGGGACCCTTTTTAGCTGTAGTTTGAAACTTTATTATACAATGTCTGTTGCAATCAAACATTCCCACGCTGCACATAGTTTGACGCATTTTACGTCATGACTAAACAGGCGAGTCAGAAGCCAGAAGCGACAGCTTCATATAGCAGCCTAACCAACCTAAAATCTTCAGTAAAACTTCACACTCATGTTTTTTAAATTAATATCAGGATTTTGACTTCTCTTGAATGTGATTATGCTGGCGATCTGTCCAGGGTGTTCCCCGCCTATAGCCCTATGTCAGCTGAGATTGGCACAGCACCCCCCGTGACTCTCCTGTGGAGGATAAAGCGGTAGAAAATGGATGGAAATGGGTGAACGTGATTGTCCGATTTATTGAAAAGGAGCGCTCGGCCCACAATGCTCCCTGAAACAACTGCCTGCCTGAGCCACTTTGCCTGGCGTTGCACAGCAGCACTATAGATGAAAGTACCATCATCTATAGTGGGGTGGAGTGGCTCAGTGGTTAAGACCGGTACCCTGTGTGCAAAACACATCATGGTCGCAAGTTCGACTAAATGACATATAATGTAATGTAAAAATGCCCATGAAAGGTTTCAGAAGTGGATTTTAGTGCTAAAAACAGACCTGGTCAGACAGTCGGACTTCACAATCTTGTTTTAATCATCGTCTCAAATTTGTCTTCTGAGCAGTGCGATCATCCAATATTAAAAATGCTTTCTCTGCGACTCCCTGATCAGCTGCTTGGGTATGTGCCTGCTAGTTCGGTCGCAACTGCTGCTGTTTCCTTGACCACGCAGCTCCAATGGAGTTTCCCAAATGCAACCTGGATGAGTAATTCTGTGTGTCTTCTGATGTCGTAATTATGTATCAACGACATCAGATGACACCACTGCTTTTTTCACTTCTTGTTCTCACTGTTTAATCTCTCACATGTGAGTGGAAAGAGGTGGGGGCAGAAAACTAGTCCATTCATCACAGGGTCTTAAAAACTGCAGACTGTTTTGGTGATTTCTCAGAAATCAACAGGGTGCGATAGTTTCCACACTGGAGCTTTAATGTACATGGTATGATGGGAATATTAAGTAGTATAATTTGTGCAGACCTAAATGAACCTAACATTTTTGGCTCTTAAGTCTTAAAATTCTGAAAATCTGACTGTTTGAGGATTCAGTGCATTCTATTCTTTGAAATGTGTTGAGGCTTTTCTCTTTTTTTGCATAACAAATTAAGTTCTCAGATCAGAGTTCTCTGCCCCAAATTCTCATCTTCCAAGATGAAATGTTAAAGGGGACATATTATGCAAAATCAGCTTTTTAACCATTTTAATACTTATATTTGGGACTCTGGAGGCCCTACCAGTCGTCAAAGTGTGAAAAATTTATACTCAGTCCTTTTTTCGTGGTCCCCCTTAGTGTAAGTATAGGCGATAAAACACGCAATGTTGAATTCCCTGCGATTATGACGGCAGCATGCGCATTTCACCGCGAATGTTACCACCCACCAGTAAGTTCATTTCGAGAGCTCCACCTTAGCTCCACCTTGTCCCTATAAAATGTGAGAGTGCAGGCGAGGGAGGAAGAGCGGTATTATGTCAACGCGGAGGGACAAGTGTGCTGTTCGTGGCTGCACAGTGTTTTACACAAACTTCCAGCCTCAGAGGATTTTATAAAGTCAGCAAACTGTGTGTTAGTGTTTTCGCACCACTTTGCCAGCGGTCGCCGTATTTAGTCAGCGACCGTATTTCACAGACGTACAAACACACACATTTTAAAGAAAAGGTCAAATTGAGCTCATAACTGACCATTCTGACACGTCCTAATTACAAATATTTGTTCAGTACGTCCTCAATGACCGGAGCACAGACTCAGTCACATACAGCGGCAGTTTATGCAGCTCGCCGCCGGCGATAAGCGGTGCAGTTAATGCAGCTCGCCGCTCACTGCTGCCGATCAGCGGTGAGCGGATCCCTAAGTGTTTTTAACTGATTTACAGTTCGGCATTGTTCGGCTTGCAAGAACAGTTGCACTCTCGCTGTTTTCCTCTTACGCTGCCATGTTGATATTGTCAGAACTGGTGGAGGGAGGGGGAGAGGAATGGAGCGGAGGGAACCGGAGCTGAGCGAGTGAGCGCTGTAAAAAGGACAAATCAGAAACCCCCTGGAAGAAGTGGGTGTGTGTTCGCCTGTGTCTCATTTGCTTATAAAGGGACCATGCATAAAACCAAGCGTTCTGAAAGGGGTGGGTTTAGCAGGGTTATTGAACTGCTATGGTGCTTCATCCTTATGGTATTTTGACCAAAGCATGTCACAGACATGTTCATTAGGACACCAGGGAACTATTTTAACTTGGGAAATAGGGTATAATTTGTCTCCTTTAACCAAGTACAGTTGGTTGCTCTAACCTGTGCAAACTTTTACTGTCACTATAAAATGTGTCTTGTTAGAAGTGATCTAATTTACAGTGAATATATAATCTGCATTTTTATAGTACATTAATTAATTAATTAATTAATTAATTAATTAATTGATTAATGTGTTATCTACAGCTTCTTGGGTCAGAGGTCATTGTTTACTCTCCTGACAACCCTTTACTACACAGTGTGATTTTGGCTCATGCAACACAGTCCACTCCTCTTCATCTGTCACTGAAATGGCTCAAATGCAATGTGAATTATCTGCTAATACTTACAAACCCAGCTGAAAGTGAATTGTAACATTGCTTCTTGGATCTGAGCAACTTCTTGTCTTAACTTAAAAGGTGGTATATGTTGATGTATACATGTTTCCACTGTTTCCATGTTTCCACCTGTTATTGCAGGGTGAAACAAAGCTTTTATTTGAATTTGCTATTTTTGCCATTGTTATTCTCAACTAAAAATAAAACCATTTGGAATTCAATATGTCAAAAATATTTTGTTTAACCAACAAATCAAAGCCAGATTCAGAGCTAGATCTGGACAAGATTTCTCATTCTATGGTTAAAGGCAATTTATGTGATGCTTTGTTTTGATTTTTTTTTTATAACCTCCATTCCGCATTTAGGTGTGATAAAGAATTGCAAGTGTTATAGGAATGCAATGCGTTGTCAAAGTAGGATATCCTCCCTCAGGCCTGACCTGTGTGTCTTTCTGTCAGGGATGCAGACAGCTGGCAGCTCAGTTAAAGTGCCTTTAAGTCTATTAGAGAGGATAATCCTTGAGAGAGTTGCATTGAACAGAGGGAGCAGGCAAAACGATCTGTTAGTTCACTTTCCTCACTTTTGCTATCCAAATGCACCTCTTGGACAAATGCTCTCCATACAGCTGATTGTTCTCCACCACATGGCCACCACATGCTCTCTGCATTACTCCCCATAAGGAGAACTGGCCTCTTTTAAACAAGACGTAAACATAGGGAAACAAATTATGTGTGTGCTGTGACCCCAAAGTTTTAGCTCTGCTTCCAACAAAACTGCTGTCGATGGAGTCTGAGGTTTGTTTTTTTTTTTTTTTACTTGACGAGATGAAAGCGAACAGGCGTATTTTGGTTATTTCTCTGTTCCTGGTTTCTCTGTCTATTGCCCCTCAGGGTTGTTTTCTCACTTTTGTTGCTTTCTCTACATTTCCTCTAGCCTCCCACCTTCTACCTTTCACTGCCTGTGGCTCAGCTTCACTTCAGAGGGGAAAATCTGCCTGACTGCTGATAATACCCTGCACTACACCACCAGCGTGTCCCCTGCACAGTTCCTTGGCTGACAGGTTTGGCTCCTTCTTTTTTTTGTTGATGTTTGCTTTGCTTTAGTTAATTTTTTTGTGTTCTTCCGTAAAACTCCTTTTATATCCATTGTGCTGTAGAGCCCCAGGCCCAAATTAGAAGCATTAGAACCTTGCAGCAACTTGAAAAAGGAACAGAATAAATTGTTGGTATTATGGTAGTGTGTAGTCTTTCAACCTGTTGCATTGGTTCAAAAGTAAATAATTTCTATGAAAATGAATACAAACTAATTTGTCGGCCTATATGTTATATAAGCCAGGTTTAAAACGCACCACCATTCATTGTTTTTTTTTTTTTTCAGTTTTTGTTTTCATTTAAAATATTTGAAAGGGAAAAAAAGTAATATGTTTGCATTAAATGCTGTAACACAGGCTAGTGGGCTCAGTCTGAAGACATGGTTGTTTGCACATTAAAATTCCTGCTTCAGAGTTCACTGGTATCATTGGCTTGTCAGCAAATGCACATCTTACAAGGCATACATTTTACAACAGTAAACAATACCATTTACCAACTGTAATTTACCATGTTACTTTAAGAGTTTTATGGCAAAAAATTTAAAATCTGTCATAAAACAGGTGGATGTTAACATACACTTGTCACACTATTCTCACAGAACTAGTTCCATCAGTGTGTATTTCACAATCTCAAGTGACTGTATCTCAAACTTAGAATGAGCACATTGTTTGGAAAAGCATGACATTAATTTTCTTTTTAAAAATGCACTGAATTAGTGTAATGCCTCCCAAACATGAACAATTTGTTTTATTTTGTCTCCTTTCATTAGCTTTGTTTTGTAATTCCTGCTCTGCATGACTGAGATGTGAGTTTGCTTTAGACTCACAGCTGTAACTTGTGTCATAATTGTGGTTTTCAGTCTGGGTTGCTTGGTGTGTTAAGGTCCAGGACTTGGAGGAAGAAGCTGTTGAGAAGGTGGGGTCACAGAGGAAATGAGGCTACATTCCAGCAGTGATTTATGAAGTGTCTTTCACACTCTCTGTACTGCTTGCTGGTTTGCAGCTGCTCCCAACTGTTGGCTGACTTAAGATCTAGAATCGTTAGTTACGTATTGTAAGAAAGTCATTAGTCGCTACATGAGCGTTGGTCAGATGAGTGAGTTTCGTTTCATCGGTACACCACACCTGCATAGTTTTATTCAGAAGCTGACACATTTCCCCACCCTAGACATCACTAGTTTTTAATTTTTTAAGTGTATTATCCTGAACGATTCTCTCATTTGCTCCAACTATTCAAAATGCTGAAATTGATTTATTACCGCTGGGTCCAAGGTCAAGAGACCAGGCCTGTTTTATTGATGTGTATGAGACTCGGCACTGCGGTGTGAGAAAGTGTCAACCAGACTGGGCTCAAAGTTCACACCAATAGAAGCAATAAAAGACACTCTTCCGACAGCTCCCAGGATGCTCTGATGTAAGGCCTTATCCACATGGAAACCCAACTTTTGCTGTATGATCTTCTCCTGTCCAAAATATTCTCCTTAACTTGTTCTTGTGTGTATTGGCTCCACACTGAAACAACTGTAATTAGCCTGTAGTACCCAATATGTTTTGCATATTAAGATTGCATTAGAAATTACTTAATTGAAAGCCCCTCTTGCACTATAATTAGAAACAATGCTCAAGATTTTTTAACCCTTGCAACCCCACTAAAAAAACGTAAATTATGACTTTGTGCTTGCCTCAAACCAAAAGAGAAAAACCACACAGCCACCATGGAGCTCAGTGACATTGTTAAATAGGTTACTATTTTGTCCCTCTTTAGTTGATCATTTAATAGATCCCACTGAAAGCATTCACACATTTCTCATCAAGAGATTTCCATCTCTGCCAGAAATGAAGGAAAAAAATTTGTTGGTTTCCCTTTGTTTTGCTTTCCCACTAACACTGATCGGACACCCTAGTTTAAATGGTTTTTTTTGATCAGTAGGAATGGAGTATATTGTGGAATACTCACTGCAGCCCCTTTAACTGGGAGCGGTGATCCATGATAACTTTTCAAAATGAAGTCAAAACAGTTGAAGATAAATTATCTACAGTCTCTTATTTCATTCACATACTGTTGAAAATATCTCAAACTTAACTTTTCCACATTAGTCATGTTTTAGTCGGATATTTTGCTTGTGATTTATTTAAAACATCTCAAATAAACAACTGAGTTCTGTAATGATTGTGTTATATGGTGTATAGAGTAACTTTTGGTAATATGTTAAATTTGTTAGACCCACTGTCACTACTTTCTCCTTTTTAATAATCCAAATCTAAAGACATATACATTGGGAGATCTGACTAATTGAATAACTCATTATCACAATTATATGATTATTTTCCTTCCCTGTTCATATAAGAGAATTTCTCAATGAGGACATTGATTTTGGTCCCTGAAGGTTTCCTGCTCGCTAATATTTTTACCCGAGTTCCTCAAACTGAACTGAGGCCAGGAAAGACATTCCTCCACATCTTTATTTAGCACATCCAAACACCGCTGACCCAGTCTGAAGTTGCATGCATTCATAACCACTGTTGGATTCACATAGGCCTCTAGGAAACATTCTTAACATTTCCTAGAAAGTTTTTGAGGTTGTTCTTTCTGATAATAGCATTAAACAACGGCTTATTATGTTTCAGATTTTAGAAATTGGTCAACTTTTTTCCCCCCATCATATTAAGAAAGTGTTTTTGGAAAGACAATGAAACATTATAGTCATCTATATCACAAGCTATTTTATATATTGTACATACATTATACCCTGTATTACAACCAGGCATCTGTTTCAAAGCAAGTGGCTGATCATCAACCCAAGAGAATTCCTCCCACGTGAAGATTAAAGGATCTATTCATCTTGAGTAGCCATTATATTGTTTTAAGTCCTGTGAGGATTTTTTTTGTGCCCAAGGACATGGATCAAAGTAAGGTGTCTCATCTCCTGCAGCTTAAAACATATGTAAAATATAATTATAGTATTGTGTTGTAGAAAAATCATTCTTCCCCTTATTCACCTGAAGTTCATTTTTACTTCTTTACTACTTCTGGAATTTACTGTCACATTTCTGTGGTGGTCATTGACTAGCCGACAATGTTAGTGGAAACAACTGGTATTAGGATTTTGGCTGATGGTGGACAGTGTATGAAAGAGCAGACCGTCATCAGCGTTCTTTCCTTAGATAACAAGTTGAAACGTAAGGAGAAAGAGAGGAGTTTGTTAGCAAAGCATCAAATATTTCCTCCCACATTCAAGCCAAAGATGCCATGATCACACAGCATATTGTAGAAATCTTTAAATTATTCCAAAATCTGCCTTCAAGAGTGCCCTAATTTTTTTCACCCTCAGGGTTCTTTTATAACATACAGTAAAATCCAAAAGTCTATCATTACTTTAATTAGCTACTGTGTATATACGTTTCTCTAAATATTAAAGCGGCCATAGCATAGTCCTATCTCACTTATATGTGAGATATGGAGGTGTACTTTCAAACGTGAAGTAGTTTTTATGGTTAAAAACGCCGTAGTCGCCAATGTCTCATCACTGACGCTCTTGTCAGCCGTGCTGTTTCATACCAAAACCACACCCGCAGAACACGGACTGTCTTGTGATTGGCCAGCCAACGAGAGCTTTCCCAGTTACCTGGAAGTGACGTAATTGGTATGTCAGCTCTCAGATCCGCAGCTCCCCCTCTGGAAAGGCAGATGCACTACTAGCAATTATCAAAACATTGAGTAATGCCGTGAGTCTTACCAACAGAGAGATATTAATGGTTTGATCCGGAGTCTGACCCAGAGTCAGAAGGCACTGTGACAAGTGAAAGACTGCTGCAGGACGCCTGTAGCTTGGATAACGTTGTGGTTACAGAGATGATAAACACACATGCAATGAAACACAAGTGTAGCGTGTAGCTTAGCATATTTGGAAACCACCACCAGAAGTTTTAACATCATCCCTCAAATAATGTAAAGCGTCTGTGGACACTGTTAACAATTACTGTATCTCATCATGTTGGGTTTTTAGTTTTGAATCTATGTCGCCCATCTCTCTGTCTCACGGTTATCAAATGTCTAACAGCTGGATGGTCCGTTTGGGCATCTGTTCATTTCCCACAACTCGATGTGCATATCCAGTTTTGTTTACGTCAACTTAGAAATCCTGTTCACTCTCCACAAAGCCAGCTCCTCGGGGGAATCCAGTGGGTCTAATTATGTTTGCTGCTTAAAACCAACAGCTTAGTCTCTTGCTATATAACACACTTTTTTTCTATTTTAAGACCTGTAATAAGGCATATTGCACCCTAAGGTACAGAAATGAACTCTCAGTCATTTGGGTGTTTTTTTTAATTGTTTCCGTTTATACAGGTGATTCAATTGAGTCCATTTTCACTGATCAGGTCTCTCTCTTGGAAATTGACTCAATTGAATCACCTGTATGGTCTGCGTATGATAACGTGATAGCCCTACTAGATGTTGCCTACCTTTTTTTTGTCATTGTGACAAAGATGGAATGTGTAGGAGCTTTACAGTGGCAGATATTAAAATATACATTGGATCCAAATAGTCTATCTTTACCTTTTTTCTTTTTTTCTAATTAAATTTGGGCTTAAACTTTCCAAATAAGCACCAGTTTGTTAATGCTTTTTAGCTGTACAGCTGCCTCCTGCTCCCTTCCCATCAGACGAGACAGGAAGTGACACATCTATGGTAGTGACTCACTGTTACATGCTGATGCAGGTGGTGTATGTTGTGCCAGGTTGTTGAATCGTTGTGTTGTAGTTCTTTTGGCAAACCGATTGAATAACTGGCATGTTGGGTCCGGGTATGGGGAGATAAAGTGTGAAATCCCAGTGTTCTTATCTCATGACTCTGGCCCTCCAGCTTTCTCCTCTCGTATTTCAGATGGTTCCATGGCTTGTTAACTCTTGGATGACCTCTGCGATTGCTGCGCTGACAGCTCTATCTTGCTCTTTGTCCACAGAAAGAATTGACCCTTAGAGAGGGACCTGGAGTGGAGAAGACGAATTGTGGCTTGAACAAAGGCAGACAGAGAGAACTGTAAGTAAACACTGCAGTCATATTAACTTGTGTGTGTGTGTGTGTGTGTGTGGCTTGTGCTCCATTGAGAGCTTATCACATTGGTTTACATACAAGGATAGCGAGATTTCTGGTCTCTTCAAATGCTTGAGAGTATGTCTTCATTGTTTGTTGATAGCAAAGATGTTGTTTTTGGTGATGTTTGCAAAGATGTGTTTAAACTGTGTAGCAGATGGCAGTTGCAGGTATACAGTAACAGCCCCTTATATGGCTCATTCTCAGTTCTCCTTTGCTCTAATTGTTTATTATTAAAAGTGCAGGTTATATAGTATCACTTCTGCATATGAGCAGTATTTTGTTTGACGATCTCTGTGTTGTCTGAAAAAAAATCGCAAGACAAACAATAAAAAACATTTCCTCCACTAAAGAGTAACCTGGTGAAGTATCATATGCAAAGTGTAGGCCGTATTACAGGTTCTCACAATGACAGCTCAGGTTTATGTTAGTTGTTTTGTGATGGCCTGACGGGATGTAAGTGTGAACCCAGTTGTTTCCTGGCAACACATTTCCCACATGTTGGGTATCATGTGAATGTGTTCCCTCTCAATCATGACATCAGTCAGCATAAATAAGATCATCACCTTTGGGAAACTGGTATTTAATGATAGTTTATAAGACTTTATCAGTTATTGGATGGTATAATGAAAAGTGTGCTTTACAGGAAGTGTCATAACTAAAATAGGAAACCCATTCAAGATGATGACATGAATTAAATGTCTTGAGTGTTATTTAGTCTCCATTTTTATTTGCTAGAAACTTAAGTGAAATTAAGGTGTGAAGTTTCTTGTTTGTTTTTGAAGATGACGTATGTAGCAGTTTATATTTCTAAGCAAATCAAACCAGAGGCACAGAGTTTTTGTACAATAGTGCAGAAATTAGAGAAAGATACATCTTCCCTGCATCTTATTTTCATAAGCCGATAATTATTTTCCAAGACAATGGATTAATTATACAGAGAATCAATTAGCAGAGAAATATGGCCTTTAACATTTCGCTCCTGGTCTTTGAATTGAATCAAAAAAAAGGAGGCCAAAGGTCAAACACCTGGAAAAAGTTATGCTATAAAAGTGCAGTGTTTTTCTCATTAGAGTTCTTGATCTACTTCAGCTTCCTTTTAAGGATGTGTAAACCATGTGTCATCTAATAGAAACGGGGGTGAAAAATGCTACAGAGATCAAGGGTAAGAGAATTATTGCATTGGTGGATGAACGGAAAGCCTCACCCTGTGTTTCATTGTCAGCATCTCTGGCAGGAAGCAGACCTTTCACACTTCCGCAGGAGACACAGTGGAAGTTGTTCACGTTGTTATGAACAAACAGGAGGTGAATTCATTCAGTGGTATCCGAGGTGTGTGGTGGCCATTCGCTGAACTTTGTGTGGAAGTGGAGAAGTGAAATGACAAGTGGATAGTGGTAGCATAAGTTGACTGATATATGGCTTCATGGACATTTGTAAGGATCTTTTTTATTTAGAAAACTAACCTCTTTCATTTTCACTTAAATATACATTTTTGGCACAGTTCTGCATAAGACAATTGGATATTTTTTTCTTATCACAAATGGCTACCTTCTGTGTTTATGGTTTATACAGTGTTCATTCCTGTGAGAGTGATTCTTCCTCAAAGCCAAGAGTGTGGCGCAAATACTGAATAATTCATACTAGGCACACGTCGTTGAATTAAAGGTAAAGTGATAGCACATAGCGGAACCTTACTTGGCTCACTGCTACATTTTTAAAGTGTGGACAGGCACTCGAATGTCAAAATGTTAAAACCGTCTTCCACCTCAAACTCTTACCCTGGTCTGAGGGACTCGATAAAGGTAATTTGATATGGAGTTTGAATAATTCATCCAAGTGCAACTTCCTTATTTGTAACCCAGTGATACGTTTCCTTTTGCTCAAGACTTGAAGAATCAATTATTGGAATTTGATGTTTACCGCTGTCACCCTGTCTCTCAGTGCATGACAGTGGACGCAAGACTTTGCCTTTTCTCAGATTTATGAATTTGAAAAGGAAAACTGTTCCAAACATGAAATTGAAATGTTTGTAGGACATATAGCACATTATACAATGTATACAAATAATCATACTTTGTAAAACTGCTGTATAGAAACTGTGCAAACACATGCCTGTTCACATTTTTGGAGGCTTTTCTCACCATATAATAGACCTAATGCAAAGGTAAATTCATGTAGGAAGAACTGCACTGCTATCATTTCTTGAAAAGGTCAGTTGAAATTTGTGTGTAAAACTGCTTCCTAAGCAGGCTGGTGAAAGGGACTGAGATTTAACTATCCTCTGTGTCACTCGCTTATCGGTCCCACACCTCTCACCCACTCATTCTTTGTAAATAATTCAGAACAGCCGTGGGCCTGCTGCAGAGATGAGCACACACACATACATTTGTTGTGTTAAAGTGGAGAACTAGCTGCTTATGCACATTTGAGAAGTCCAGAAGAAAGTTTACACAGCTTTGATGATAGACTCACTGTTATTTCAAATTTGGACATATTTCAACCTCATTGTAGTATATGGCGACATGATTTAAAATCCAAATCATAAATCACTCTTGCAAACATTCGGTAGCTGATGGATTAAGTGAATGTGGCTTCTGTGTCGTCTTTGAAACAGTTGAAAGAAGAACAGTTGTTCATTTTGTGAGGCCTTATTGGCTATAAATAAAACATGACCTACTGACCGTAGGTCAGTGATGGTCAGTAATCTCTCTGCACCATTGTGATGTAAGTGTTGCTAACCAGCTCTGTACGTGGTTAAAGTACATACCATGTCCCTTTAGAGATTTTACCCCAAGTTTGTCAATGTTTGGATGTGATATTGATTGACACACACAGAAGCTTTCATTCTCCTCCAGTGAAATGTAAGTGTTTGAAAATTGTAGCTCACTTTTGTGATTTTGTCATTATGTGCCGAGGTCCCTCTGTGTTGTATTGTAAAATTGTTAGTGGTTACAATAGCAGCAGATTGGTGCTGCTGCTGATCTGAGGATTGGTGTCATATTTTCATGGGTGTGGTTAATTGTCATTCATATTTGGAGACCCTGATGAAAACAGGAAGTCAGACTTTGTCCCCATTTTGCAAAAACAGGAAGTGGAGACTATGCTAAACCTTTTATTCCATAAATGAATCCTGTCAATTCATTGTATGTGTATATAATTATGTTTATGGGTGTCTTTACATGGGGATACATTCCTCTTACTCGCATCTTTAACATCTATGGAGTCCATTTTCCAGAAAATAAGATAAGATGAATTAGGCTGCTTCTTTTCAGCTCACAAAATGTTCATAATAAGTACCTGCTGATGCTTTGCGTTTTCTGTGATACGACAAATTTAATGAACAGCCCATTAGAGATGGAAAGATCCTGCATGAGTTTTCAGTCTTTGCCCACTAGAGTGCAGACTAGTCAGAGGAGATCAGTCACTGTATGGTGTGGGCATGCTGGATGTTCTTTGTTGGACACATTCATTTGCCAGTTCTTAATTCTTCTCAAGGTTTTTTTTTATTGGTGGTGGTGACATTTTTATATGCAAGGCTTGTTTCTTTTTTTCCATTCTTGCATTTTCAGGTTCTGATTTAAAAGTTTGGGATGTTGGACCTGATTCGCTCTGCAGTAAAAACATTTTAAGGCTTGATGTTCTAGATGAAGTTTCTTTTTTGCTTGTTGCCTGTTGACACAATCCGTTCTCAGCACAGACCCTGGAAGAATTTTAGCGTATTTTGTTTCAGTGAAATTACAGTTAAATAAAACCCTAATACTGAGGTAATATTTGCCAACTTTGTGAACTATTTAAGTTTTAAGTACAAAAGTTGCATTTATCTTAAAACCTTTGAGACCTTTTTATTTTCAAAAGACTGTTCATGCATTCATAGGCCTTTAAATCTACAGTAAGATTAGTAATAGCCAGTAATAGCATAAAATTGACTTTACCTTCTGCCCTTTGTCAACAATTTCTTCCAGTCCCAGATTTTTTCTTCTCATAGAATCAACGCATATTTCGAAAGAGCACACACACAGTATTGATCAATGAACATATGTTGTCTGCACACTGCCGGACGTGGAAATTGTGGTGTTTATTCATCCATCTATCCTACAAAATAACTGTTTTATAAAATTCAAAAGTCATAGTTGTCGCACTGTGGTTTGATGGCCATGATAGCTGCTTTGTGTAAACCTGGTCATTATGGCTTCCTTTGAAACCTACTGCTATGTTACTGTGACTCTCAGCTTTATGGATCAATACTGAAGCAGTGAGCTGACACAGTGAAAAGCAATATTCATAAATAATGAACGGGGAGGCCTTTCACCCTGAACTGTCTTTTTGTCTCGGCCAAGAAAAGAACAAAACTATATGGTATGATGATAATCTAATTATAATTCCCTCTTCAGATCAATTGCCACTGTTTTGTGCTTCAGTGCTGAGTATGTACAAAGAAAATAAGAATATTTTTATGCAAATGTCCGTCCATTTCCAAGTGTGATACTGTTACATTATCCTTTTATACCTTGTGATGATTGTAGATAGACGGTATGTGTTTGTTGTGCTTATCTTCTCTCCTGATTTGCTGTTTGTTCGAGGGAGATAGCAGGCTGGCATTTCATGAAAATCTCTGTTGCAATGAATCTCAGTGTGGTGTCACATTTAGTAGCATTCCTATCAGCAGCACAAAAGACGTATCGGTGAGTGAGCACAGAGAGCAGCTTCAAGTGCTTCATCATTATCCTTTCTGCCTCCTTTCAAGTTGAATGCACTTGGCAGGCGGTCTCAGCTGCACACCAAAGCATGAGGCACCTCACCCTGATAATCTGATGGAACAATAATAGTTCTTGTCACTCCTGTAATATTCACCCGAAAAAGAGGCTAATGGCAGATGATTATTTTAGAGCAGATTGCTTTTCATCATTTAACCCTGCCCATACTGTGCTGTGTGTGGACCACTCGGGTGCTGAGATAATGTCCATACACACCTGGTCGACCTTTTTAAAGGTGTATTCAAACATGAAACCAAAAGTAACGGTAGTAAATGTCAGTGTAATATCAATGACTTGACCCATCTTGGATCAGGGAGTGAAATTAGGACAAGATATTTCTGCTATTGAGCTGTCAAATACACACTCACTACTCCGTAAAGATTCTTTTGAAGTTAGTCAACCGATGGCCGATAATGAATGCAATTTTTTTGGGCCTACATATTTAGCCACTTTTCTGATAAAACATAACTGCTTAATGATTACAAGTAATACATTAAATACAAGAAACAGGTAATTAAAACTACATTTGGATAGAAAAAAGTTTGTGTCTTGGCAACAACTAGTTTCTGAGAACAAAATGTATAATTTGTAAGAAATGGACGACGAATAAATAATGAGCCAATACCAACGAATGAAAAAAGGCAAATATTGAGGTCATATCATGGTCCTGTTAATTCTCGTTTATTAATGACTTCACTGGTTCAATACAATTAGGTATTGAGCTGCTGATGGGATATGTTGATGAATATGATCAGTGTCAGTAAGCATGCAGCATGTCATTTCACAGGGATCTAACAGTGGCTGTGATTGGCTGTCTCAAGGCTTGCAGTAAGTTGCGACAAGGGATGGAGCTCATTCTCTAAAGGAGAAAAGGAGGATGTGGCTTATCGTGTGGTGGTGTTTGGCTGGTGCTTGTTCAGTGAATGGAAGAAGGAATGAAGGAAAATGATGAGAGCAGAAAGTCCATGTTGCCATGTGTCCATGTGTGCGAGACAGCGACCATGGCAGCTAAAAACTAAAGAGTTTTACCAAAATGTGTAATATAATGTAAAGTATTGTTTTGGAATCGGTATTGAAGTCCAGATTTCAATATTTTAATCAAAATACAGTGCTAGGAGTCTGTCATTCTTGTTGGTTAGTGTTTGTATTTTTGCAGCATCCATCAGCAGTTTTTCATTGTCTTCATATTGGCATGGTAATGGGGGAAATGATTTTGAACTGTCATTTGACACTGTTTTGTGAGTGCTATTAATAGGAGTCTGCTGCTGTTCCTCTAACAGAGGGCCGATTTTCAGTCTTTGTCAGCCTGTCTTTGCTTTGCTGCTAACACTGCCTCTGCCTTCATCGGCTCAGATAATTCTTACTTCTGTTTTGAATGATGTTTTCATTGCTCTATCTACGTAATTAAACAAACCTTATTAATATGTAATTTCTATGGTGCCTGTTAACTGCCAGGTGCCTTTTCAATGTCTCAATCATTTACAGAAACTGTCACCGATTTATTATACACTACCTCAGGACAGTTATTTTAATTCAATTATATTACTCTATTTGTTAACTCTATAATCACACAGCACCTTACATCCAGAGGTTTTAAAGTTTTAAATCTTTTTAAAATTTTATATTTTTTAAGTTTAAACCTTTGGTTCTTTCTTTTTCTTTCTTTTCTTGTTATTGTTGGGCTCACCGGGTTCTGGAGAGACTGAAATTTCGTTCTGACCTCATGTCTTAATGTGTGTAGGAATGACAATAAAGAAATCTTGAATCTTGAATACTGTGAGGATTTTTAGTGTTTTTAATGGGGGATGAGCTGATACAATACTGGTCAGAATCACTGTATTAGAAATTGGGGAAAGATTTGTAATTGGGCACAAAAGTGGTACTGAGTACCGTTCAGCAATCCATATTGAAATTACAGTTTGAAACAACTGGATAATTCCAAAGGCTTCAGTTAATGTAGGCTATTGTCAATTGTTCTGTGTGCTGTGCAAATTAAAAATGTGACACAGGAAAAGATTCATATCTTCATCAAATTCATCAGATTTCATTACAGTAGTATAGTAGCACTTGAAATTGCAATCCTAATGTCAGAATAAAAAATTCAGTTATCCCCGTTTCCCCCCTAAATTTATTGTGAGTTTTGACCGATCCCTAGTTTTTAATTTCTATAAGTTTACTGTTATCCCAACATCTTAGTGCAGCAACATTATTATCACAATAAGTGTGTCTGCTCAGATATTGTCTCTTTATAGCTTATTTTGAACCCTTCCTCCTCGGTATCCCGACTCGCATCAGTCTTTCTGGTGATTGGAGTTTCTAAGTCATTCTGTCAAGTACCTCCTCAATTTATGGTAAAACTGTATTTCAGATGAGGAATGAACTGTTATCAGCAGGTTAGAGTCTCAGACTGAGTGGTTCACTGCTGGAGCTGCTAGAGGTTTTGTTTGTGTGTGAGAGTGTGGGGAGGGGGTGGGCGCACAGTGGTGACAGTAGCTATGACGGGGATAGCATCCTCATTGCACAGCAGCCGAAGGCAGTGGAGGGAGTGGACAGAGGGAATTGTGGGAGACTAGAAGTAGATGCTGAATCCGGTGTGTTGTTTGTAAGATCAGAAGGAGCTGTTATGTTAATGGAAGGTTTGGCAAAAGGAGAAGCTAACGGAGGAGGCGTCTGTCTGTTCAGAGACAGAAGTACAGCTGAGGGAGTCGAGTAAGTGGGAAGCAATCACGAGGAAAAAGGACCGATAAACTGTTCTTTCCATCTCAAGTGCCCTTACTGTGGATTAATGTGAGCTTCAGGATCACTATTATGTTGACTGTAGATGAAACCAAACAGACTTTACTCACAGAAAACCTGTGGATCTGCTACACCACGTGGAATACATCTCAGAGGAGCCATTAGCTTTGAGGACAGCTGAGGAAATTCAGCAAGGACCAGGAAGTGGCTGCTGCTTGCAGCTATTCTTTTTTCTGTCCTCCTTTTTTTACCTCCACACACAACCTCTAAGCCCAGAGAATAGCCAGGCTACTAATGAGCAAGTCGATGTGTGGCTGTGGCTGCAGCTTCATCTCCTCTCTGATGAAGAGACTGGGCCGCACAGCTTGCTGCTCAGATCTCCTCTCCTGCAGCCATACCTCAGAACAGCTGCAGCGGCTGGCCACTGGCCGCCCACCTCAACCAAAGGTAACAGTGCCTCAGCGCCCACTGACACTGCCACACGCGTGTCTTTGTTCCTTGTGATCAGATGACATTATCACCTATGTGTAATGCAGGAAACATGTTTGGTCCGGCAGCAGCAAGAAGTTTGTGTGAGGAGCAGTGTAATCGTTTGTCTTTGCTGGTTGTCCAAAACCATTTCTAAGGTAGAGCGGATGCTTTCAGGGAAAGCAGCACTGTAATTGATTCTTTAATGGGGCCAGGTGATTTAACGGGTGTGTTGCTGCCTTGACAACAGTGGACTTGCTTTCAGCTTGCAGTCATTTAAATGGATGCCTTCAGTCTACCAGTGGTTTTGTGATTGCTGCCTCTCCTCGGTGGGAGAAAAAGCTTTTTCTAATGGAACAAATAAAAGGCAAACAAGATTGTGTTCGTGTCTGAGTGCCTGTGTGCACGTGGCAGTGTATTCGATGAGTGAGCCTCAGTCTAACTCTGCCTCATGGCAGTAGCTTCTAGAGTTCCCTCTGTTTGACTGCTTGTTATGCATACGACTGTTTTAATAGTTGGCTGGCACTTGACTGCCCTCCTGGCAGTTGCCTATTTTCACAGCAGTGGAGTTTGATTCTCTTATTTTGCAAGAAGATTTATGCTGTTTTGATTAACGTCAGAAATCCAGCCCAATAATACCACGTCTTTGTTTTCCAGAGAAAGCATTGTCACAGGATGAAGAGCTTCATGGCAAAATGAATGTCTCTTTGTTGAGCATCTCAGGGATTGAGGTTTCACTTTCTTCCTCTGAGACATCACAGGGCACCAGCTTGAAATGGAGCCAACGATTAATAGCTTCACCATTGAACTGAATGAATAGACAAAGATTTCAACAAAAGCTGGGTATTTATAGCAATGCCATAGCAAAAAAATGTTATAGCAAAATCGCTCATCTTACTTGTTGTGTCAAAGAATCCATGATTGGAAAAGTCAGAATTCTCATTAAATCTTAAATTAAATTTGCTGTTGTCAGATGTTGCATTTATGATATAGAAATATTTATCCTATACAGAGCTGCAACCAATGATTATTTTAATCTGTCGAGTATCTTCTTGATTATTCGAGTAATTGTTTTGTTCATAAAATGTCATAATGTTGAAAAATGTTGTTGATGTTCTCAAATGTATTGTTTTTCCACAAACCGAAATGAAAATGAAAAAAGTTTCAAACCCAACTATCA
The DNA here is from genome assembly GCF_958295425.1 of Solea solea. Classification (NCBI taxonomy): domain Eukaryota; kingdom Metazoa; phylum Chordata; class Actinopteri; order Pleuronectiformes; family Soleidae; genus Solea; species Solea solea. The sequence continues at coordinate 5,619,532 of NC_081143.1, forward strand.
AAATAGTTGACCATTAATTTAGTAATAGATTAATCGAGTAATTGTTTCATCTCTAATCCTTTAATTTTCAAACTAATATAAATTTGCTCAGTTGTCACTCATCTCACACTGTTAATATTTGATGATCTTAATGGAGCAGATGTAATCTGGTGCTCGATTTGTATCCATGTGCTCTGTTAACAGCCAACATTTTTCTCCACACTCTCCTTCTATTGCTCTGCTTCTATTAAGGTCACATTGGTGTGATTTATTGCTGCCATTTTGGGGTTTCAGCACAGTCCTCTAATTTTCTTTCCTTATTCTCAACAAGGTTACAGGTGCCACCTGTATCCAGTAGCCTTGAAATGATTGATCCTCCTTTAAGTCATATTTCATCTTATTAAAGGTGGAAATCATTGTCATACTGGAGTCTTCCTGGATTTTCCTCCCACAATCCATCATCAAAAACGCAATCTTCTTGCAAGCATTTCAATTACGAAGGATTTGGAATGGTAATTTTTATAGATACTTCACATTTTTAAATACCCTTCAAAAATAACTCTTTGGTCAATCAGCCAATGGCTGATAAACTGGAAGATATAGTTTCAAACTGCCCATTACGCTGCATAAGACAGCTTGCTGAATCTTTCATCCATCTTTCATAAACGCATCCTTTCACAGAAGCTTTTAATTTTAATACATAGGGTGAGATGTTAAATGTCACTAGACGGCTCTCCACAAGTCATTATAGACTTATTATGTTTGACGTTTTTAGTTTTGCCCCATTTTTGTCTCTTTCTTCTGCCCTTTATCCACCTGCTCTCATTATCTGTTATTCTTGGCATTCCCTAAACCCCATCTTCCCTATACCATGTTCCCACTCTGTCTACAGAGGAAAGCAAACATAATAGTTACATTAATACAGGCCTCTCCTTTCTTTAACAGCCTTGTAGTAACTTAATAAATGCCCATCATGGCAAACAGCCTCTGATGGCAATTAACACCTGACATTAGTTTAGCTTGACACAGTTACCTCCTGGAAAAAAAAGATGGCAAGGGTGAACCAAGAATCAGTTGTGTGTTGTAACCTGTCACCATTAAAACATTAACACAAAAAAGCCAAAGGTACATTAACACAGCCCTTAAAATATATACAATGATACTGTCAACATGTTTTTCCAGAGCCACTACTTTATAATGTATCACAGCATGTGAAGAACTCTGTCTGTAATATCTATCCAACAACTTGTGCTGAAGTGGCCCATGTTGAGTCTGTGCACAGGGCTGAAGTAAAGTCTGTGTGTGCCACAGCTGTGGCTTTATCTGTGAAGTGCCAACTTGGCGTGGCACACAGAAGAAATCCCAACCCCTCCCCATTAGCAGCTTCTCCAGTGACTGTCTGGGTGTATGTTGTGCTGCCAAGCTGCAGGGCACATACACAGCATCAATGCTTTTCTGTCTACACTTCATCTTATTTTCGTAGGAAAAGGAAAAATCCTGTTGGCCATTAAGCAACATTGGAAGTAACACAGTTAAAGGAGTTATTGAGACGCTGTCTCTAACTTGGAATGCTACACACTGGCAAGCAAACTAAGTGAACACAGGCAGGATGTGCTTCCATTTATTTCACATCCACATTTGTTTTAATGGAAATTTAAACTTTGTATATGTAAAAGTATGATAATTATATACCATTATGATTTCAATTACATCAATTTGTTTTCATCACTAGGGGCACAAGATAAAACTACATCTTTGGTAATTTTAATAGTGAACATAAGCAGTTAACTTTTTACACCGAAGCAGACTAACGTTGGGAGCTGAATGGAGCTTGTGCTCACTAAATGTTTAATAATTCATCTAGTCAAATATTATATGGTGATACAAATTCTATTCATTCTTTTTGCTTTGTTTTGCTCCCCTGTTTTCACAAGCCGATTTAACCCATTGTTAATCATAGCAGCTCACTCCTGAGCAGTAATGTAACTACATTCATAGTTACATTACTCATTGTCCAATTTTATTTGTCCAGCACCACATCACACTATATATCGTCTCAAGGCACGAGTAATGTTGAGACCTTGAAATATTTATATTAAAGTATTGATTAGAGCAGCTTTAATGTTCCTGCGTGTACCAGGTGATGCTGGTTTGCCCCAAGAAAGCAACAAGATAAATGCATGTCAGTGTTGATACAAATATGGCTGTGTTTTTGACCTCAAACTAAGCATGTGTCTTTGATCATTACCTCTTTGAAAGAAAATGTGTGTTTTCTGTGACTATCTTTTGCCCACCTGTGTCACCTGTTTGCCCCAGGAGACAAAATTCACACCTACACTCCTCAGATTTTCAGGGCTAATTTTGTCCACTTCATAGCTCTTGGAGGATGATGGATGAAACGAGCGTGTGTGCAATACAAAATGCCATGTGCACAATTTCTGTCAGCTGCACCAAAATGCCAATTCTGCCACTGTAACAGTGTACATGCTGTTGCTGTGAAGCTATTTGGTTAAATACATAATTTGACTGAAGGTTGAATAATACTATAATGGAAAAAATATATATTTTTCACAAAGAACCTTGAAGCTCTGGGGCAAACAAATAATTACAAGTGAGTGTCACATCTTTTCCTTTTCATCAGTGTCATGCTTTTATTGCATGTTCACATCTCCCAGTTCACAATTGTTTGAGCAACAATAACAGCAAACAAATTTCATGCCATGTTAAGGAAACTAATTACAGAACCTCGGTCATTCCGGTAAAAGGCAGGGACAACTTAAGCTATTCATAGCCTTCTTCCTCTCAGCTCACAGCAATGAACAGTCCCAAAGGAGGCTGTGCAATCTGAGATCAGTCTAATGCTTCCCACCAGTGCACTGGGACTAAGCACCAAAGAAAAGAAGCCTTGGAGAAGGAACCTTTGACTTCTCCCTCAAGGTCAAAACAATTGTTTTTTTTTAGCACAGAAACCGATAAAGAATGTGAGTCTGCAAAAATCTGTTATCTTATATGAAGTACAGTCTGAGATGTGGAACTGTACCCCTGCATGACTAATTACTAATTTCTCACAGTTGAGATTAGCTATAGACCTCTTGTGGGCATTGAAAACACCTACGGGCACCTCCTGTAAAACTACAATATCTTAGACTATATTCAATTCAACTGGCAAAAATGAACCTCTATAATTCAGTTATCAATCTCTGAGCTCATATGTTAGGGCTAGGGTTAATGACCAAACGAGACAAGGGAGTAATGGAGACTGCAAAGCATAAAATAAGAGCAACTCTAACCTCACTTTTACAATTGTTTTTTCAAGACATCGGCTGCTTTAAAAACAAGCCTTTTTTGCAAGCTTGTTACCACTCTGATTTTAGTTCTGGTGCACAAACTGTAACCGTACTAACCCACTTAAGTATTGTAGAGTATGGTTTGGATGTGGTAAAGCCCTGGGTCAGGCTCTCGTTTCAACTGATAGGAGTACCTTTACTTGGTAGGAGGGTTGTAGGCTGTGCTGGCATGGCTGCGCCGGCTATACCTTAACATTAGCTTAACATTGTACTTGTGCGCCGTCATTCAAAGACAACTTCAAATGCGACAAAATAGATAACAATGGAGGGCATCCAGCAGTTCTCTTTGGCTGTTTTTCTCAAAAAGACGTCATGCTTTGTTTGAGAATAGACTGCGGGTGTTGAAGAAATGCCACTTTTTTCTGTCAACTGTTGTGGGTGGAGCTCAAGCCGTACCTTACCACACCATATTACTCTGGTACCCCAAGGGAAGACTGCCAAAAAATGGAACAGTAGTGGTTTGTTATTTTTGTACTATTCCTAATGTAAATGCAAAACATATGTACCAAACTGAACCGTTCCACTCGATGGAAACACAGCTTTAGTTTGGGTCAACACACACATAAACCAAACTAAAAATCAAAGTCTGAACCAAAACCATGCAATTGGACAATTGATACATCTCTACTGCTAAAAATGTACAAAATATTGTGCGTTGACTGAAAAGGCTTATTGTTGCTCTTCCACAAGATTCTTTTTTATGCCGTGGCTCCTTACATTTTTGTATGGCATGGGTTTCCTGCATATCTTGCTATACTGAGGAAATGTAAATATTTTCATATCATAGACTGGACTGACTGCCCTTGTCGTCCCTGATTTCACATCATGAAGAATGTTGATTTGAAGGCTCACATGTGTGCTTTGTCCTGATATTTGAGAGGCTCTATTCATTTTAGCCCAGCATTTTATTTTCTTTCAGCAGTAGCTTAGTGTACACTAAGTTGGTAAAATTAAAGAAGGTTTTATTTTACAGCCTGATTGTATTTATTTTAGTATTGGCAGCTAAAAATAGCAGTCAACTTTCTCATTCAGTTCAGATAAATGTCAGACTTACTAAGAAATCTATCCTTCAGTATTTGTTTAAAGAGGAAAAGAAAAATTATTATCATCCATACTGTTTAATCATATAATGCATACCTGTACAGGTTTGCAGAAACTTGCATCATGAGGCAGCTTTTTATATTTTTGCCCTTGTTCCGTCTACCCAACATTTACATTTACCTGAATCCTGATGGGGTGCTTGGGTAGATGATTGTTTTACAAGCCTAAAGAAGATTGTTGTTTGTGTCAGTGATGCACAGCAGTTACAGTATATCTTATGAGCCAATTGGATCTAGACATATTTGGATTTTGAAAATGGTAAAAGATTGCTGTTATCAGATTGACACTGATAGTTACTAGTCTGTGCTTGCTTCTCCTTCCCATCTTCTCACCTGTGGACCATCCCTGCCTTGTGCCTGTCATATCAAATAGATTATCTACATTTGTTTCCCTTGCTGCATCATTAATGCATAATTGTAGGGCTAAGCACCAATGAAGTGAAAGAAACTGTAGCTCAAGATATCTCAATTTGTTATTGTTACTGTTGCAGTGATTTGTTTTATATTTAATAAAAACAAACACATTTCTGAGAGAAGGTGATTTGCAAATGTGTAATTGTTAGGCACTTGTTGTTCAACTTGGCTTCTTGTCTGCACTTGTGCTTCTGTGACTACTCATCCGAATTTGAATCTGTCACATTGTAGATACAGATCCAGTGTAATGTGAGATTTCCAGAGCCATTAGACAGTTGTAATGCCATCAAAAGTGGTCAATGCATAGCAGCCATGAAGCACATTTAGAAGACAAACACAATATCTTTCATTTTCGAAATCACTAAGAAGAGGAAAACAAATCTTAACGACAGTTGTTGGACAATATGTTGATGTATGTGACGCATGTTTTGCTATTGCATTTAACTGGCCTGGACTTAGTTTATTGATTTTGTTGGAAGTTGGAATACTATTAGCTCTCAAGGCTATTCTGCCCATCCCTCATCATGCGAGTATCAATGCTGTGTGATCTGAAGCCAAGGACCATCACTCCCACCTTTTTTCATTGTGTGATGCTGAGCAGCAAAAGTGTCTCCAAGAGCAAATGTTTGATACATGAGTTTGATAGTAAGAATGAATTTAAATATAAAGACATACTTTGGAGAAAAATGCAGCTGAGCATACACATGGCTGTATGGATTTATCTTAGATAAGTCTTTTTCCTTCTCTTCTGCAGTTAAATATTATTTGCCTCAGGAGCAGAAGTTATAACAGAATCAATATAAAACGATGAACATACTGTGTATAAAATGTCCTTTTGTCTTCTTTTATGTTGCAGAATGTCAAGACCTTCTCCTCCTCAGACAGCCTAGCGAAGGTCCAGGAGGTAGCAAGCTGGCTTTTGGAAATGAACCAGGATCTGCTGTCGGGGGGCAGCAGCAGCAGGCGGAGTCGGGGGCCGGGGGGTCCGGCAGTGCGAGGTAACGCCTCCTCCACAGCCCGGGCACCCCAGCAGGCGGCAGAGGAGGGTGATGAGGATGAGCACATGAACCGGGTAGTAGAGGAGGAAGGGCAGCTGCAGCAGAGGGTAAGTCCGAAGTGACATTCAAGAGGGTTTGTTTATTACAGTTATATAGAATCACATAAAATATAAATATAAGTAAATTTAATGGATCAGAAAGTTGTAGTATTTGGAAATGTCCTAGGAGCGTGCACTTTGAAAGACTTGGGTAACAAAAAAGAACTATGAAGCCCAATATAAGTGCAACAGAATTTTCACAAGACCATTTCTGAGAGATATTATGTTTATTTTCACAGTCTGAGGCTTCACAGGTTGACGGTGGGAGAGAGCAACCATGGGCGCACAGCGAGTCAGGAGCCAGCAATGGGCCCCATGGAGACGAAGAAGGGGAGGATGGTGGAGATGGTCCTCCAAACGAGATGAATGGAGGGGAGAAAGGGGCCCGGTGGATGTGGGAGTCGGAGCAGAGACGCCTGCGAGGTCAGCCGCTGGGCGAGGAGGACGAGGAAGAGGAGGAAGAGGAGGAGAACAACAACAGCAGCAGCCACCAAGAGGAAGAGGAGGCAGAGGAGAGGACAGAGGGTGGGGAGCAACATGGAGGGGAAGAAGAGGAGAGGGAAGAAGGTGAGGAGGAAGAGGAGGAGGAGGATGAGGAAGAGATGGACCAAGACAGCGATGACTTTGAACATTCGGCAGAGAGTGGGAGAGAGGAGGAGGAGGAAGGAGAAGGGGAAGAAGGGCTGCAGTCTCCCTCTCTCAGGAACAGTGTTTCTGCCCCCAATAACAACCTGGACTCTGGTTGTACACACCAAAGCTCTTCCAATAAGAAGGTAAGCACAGCTGTTTGAACTGTTTTAAAAATAACCTATGCTTTATCTGATTTTAAAGGTTTCGGTTTGTTCCTTTCAATCATACCACAAAAAAATACCCCCCCCCAGTGTATTTGGTTGAAGGCTAAAATGTGACAAGAGGACATGGACATCCAAACCAAATCCATTTACATGCCACCACAACTAAGTGTAAATCTGTGTAATTTGGGTGAACTGCCCCTTTGTCGTCAGCATTTTCTCACAGAAGTTTCTCACTGCCTGGCATTACTTGATTATCACTTTGCCACTGTGAAAAGTTCCCCACACTGTACAGACACTCAATGTATATTTGAAACAACAGCTCCCTCTTTTGCCACAAGAGTGTTACTGCATTCTACCATGCAGCATAAAACAGCAATTGACATGACGGCACTAGTCCTCAAATACAAATCTTAAAGTGATTCAGAAATATGGTCTGTCTGCTTTTGAGTCTTTAAACATTTTGTGACCACAGTTTTCTCTTTGGCTGCAGTACAATTTTCTATTCTATTGTCTCGGAAAAGACTGGTTCTATTAATTGTGCAGCTATCCTGCTGGTAGGCTAATGTCATGTGAATGCCTTGCATTCTTACCTCCAAGCTCTGTGGACAAATTGTTCAAGTTGGCCACAGCTTGATTCCAAAAAAGGCAAAGGGTTACTGATGTGATATTTCAGGGTTTCTTACCCATGCTCATATAAGGCTTTTACCCTGCATTCATCCGAGTTGGTGTTGAGTACGCCTTCACTTGTGTGACATAATAATAATAATGGTCTGAACTAATGGAAGTTTTTTTTGAAGATTGACCATGGTTTGTATCCATGTCATTCTGAGGGATCACTTCTTTTTTTCATGAAACATTTTTAATTCAGTTGTTGATTTCTATTCTATTCTATTCTATTACAGAGCTTCAGAGTTTTCTCAGTGGTTTAACGTGAACATTAAAAACTATGTTAAGTTAATTTATAAATATAGAATACAGGTTTTTCATGGGAAACGCCAAACATTAGATTGTTTCTCCTAGTAACACTGTAACTCAAACTGAAAGCTAATACATGAATGGAAGACACTGCAGGAAGTAGAATCTATGCTCGTTGCTCTGGTGTATGTTTCATTAGATTGTTCATCCTTATGTCATAACATACTTGACAGACTTGGTTGACTAAAGCTGATATGTCATCAGAAGTGCTCTCTCCTGAAAACACCATACGTCTGACAATGTCCATTGAAGAAATGCTGTTAATGCTGTTGAAGAGCAGTTTCCTGTATTGTATGTCATACCTGCTCTGGTCTCAATATAGAGTTATTATGTGCCTTTGATTCAGATACTGTCCTTGCTTATACTGGCCTAAGTTTAGCAGACGGCCTGTGTGTTCTCACCGTCTGACACAGCTGTCAGATTTGTCAGGGTCTTGGTTATTGTAGTGGGTCAGCTGGCTTTGATGCTGAATATACACATTTTATTCAGCTGTGTGGATCCCATATGCTTGGAATTGGGAGTGCCACCTTTGGGAGGCTGCTGTTGTATCCCCACAAATATGTGAAACATAAATCATTGTTTGGAGAAGCGTCATTACGTGACATGACATTTTTTGTAATCCTGTTTGCATTGTCCCTAAATTCCAGCGTTTGTATATTATACAATTATATACTTATTTACTTTACTGTGATGTCATTTTGTTCAGAGCTGCTTCTGCAAATATAGTCTCTTTCACTATTGGGATCAGTTTGGGGAAAAGTAAAAGCCCCAATTTAATCTGTCTGACGTACAGAATGAGTCAGAGTCTGGGTTGAGGTGGAGCCGGAGTTAATCGTGTTGTCTCTAAAACAAAGAACAACATTTAGAACGAGGATAGACTCCTGTGGTACCCCATTACTGATGTTACTTGTTAATTAGACACCATAAATAGAGCTTTGATCCAATTGAATCCAAAAAATAGTTCATAATTTGTGGTTTAATTACTAAAAGATTGCTATACGAAGCAACATTTAATTAGATTATCTATGACTTTTTCCGGGATTTTCAAGTACTTCACAGTGAAAGTAGTCATAGTATTCAGTTGTTAACATGATAAATATAATGTATACGCTCGTAAAGAGCACTCACAATCTTGTGAACTCTGATGTGCATTTTGACAGCTGCCACAAGCTCATGTTCAACAAGATTCAGCATTATAGTAGAGGATCAGATTCACTACCCATATATGGATTAAGTATGTGTCTGTCCATGTGGGGTTATAAATGATAGGTTCAGGTGTGGGTGTGACCGACAAGAGGAAACCTAAGCAACAAGATGTGTAAACGTTTTAAGTAGAAGTTAAACGGCTGCAATCGATTTTTTTAATACATGCCTCTACACGTCTCTGGTGCGAGTAGACTTTGTTCCAGGCTTCAGGTGCTGTAGGCTCAGGTTACCAGAATTAGACGCTCCATTGCCTGGTGATCCTCCAGGTCATCCTTATCATTTATCATATATCATTTAATTGATTAACATTTGAGCCATGCTTCAGTCAAGTCTGTACATCGTTCAGATTAACATTTTAAGAAGACGTGTGTCTTCAAAAGTACTCACATGTGTGTCACATGATATTTATATATGTGTGTGGTTGTGGGGGCATGGATATTATATATCATATACATTACTCCCTGGGAAGACAGACTATTTCACATTGGTTGAGTTGTGTAAGGTAAATGCAAAAGGTCATTATAAACATTACAAATCTAACTGTCAATGCCACAATCCTCAAACTTCTCTCACTTCTTAAATTATTCACACATTTCAAAGAACTCAGAAGCAATGTATGCAAAAAAAAATCATCACAGGAGATATGTTGACTGGAAAATCCAACGAGCTGTGAATAATATACATTTACTCTGATCTCTGAGGTGAAGATTAAAATTAAGTGAGCTTTAAGTTATTGGGCTGTATCAAATTTGCAGTGGGAGGTAAAACGTTTTGCTCCTTCCTTTCTCAGTGCAGTTTATTTTACTCAACTGGAAATTGAATGGTTTTTACTTTTCTGTTTTTATCAGCCCAAATTTCAGGACAACTGCATTTTATTACACACCATAGGAAAGTGTAAAGGACACATGTTTTGAATAAATATTGGTTCTCAAAACGCAACTGCATCTTCAACACTTAAACTTGTTCTAATAACTGGATTTCTTTTTAAAAGTTATGACAATAAAGAGAAACATTCTGCCCATTTAAGGCTCCCAGCAGTACACTGCTGGCTGCCCGTCTTAGACTTTATTTTGGTGTATCACTTATGGCCTGTGACCAAGACATTATGTGATGTTACAGGATTAGATGTCTCATAGTGACTCATTTATTAGTGGCAAATAGATCTGCAGAGCTATGATGAGGCGAAGCTGGAGGGCATGATAAGGTTAGAGGGCAGTCACAGTGACACTTGCTGTATAAATAATTGATTAATCTGAATTAAAACAGGGTAAAATGTGTATTAATATTGCAAGGTTGTAGTCTGAGGTGGAAAGAACATTTAGTTTTATAAATAAAGAAAATTGAACCTCACACCTCATCTTTAAGGCAAACAAGTACATTGACTGCATTCAAGCATCTCTCAATCTGAAATATTATGATTTTCAAAGATGAACACATCTTTTTAAATGCCGACATGATAATGGCTACACATGAAGAGGATTTTTACAGAAAGAGTGCAGTCACTCCTTGTAATGCTTGTTGGTTAATGGTCTTGGGGACATTGTGGCAAACAATGTTGAATTAATATATTTTATCAAGATGTTCCTGCTCTCTTAATATAGAAAGGAATGTGTTTTGTAGGCTCTTTACAAAGTGAGTTTTTTCATTTACTGCTTTTTTACCCATTTCCCCTGTGGGGATTAACAAAGTGTTCCGATTCAGATCGAGACAGGAATGAGCCATAAATCATCAACCAAATTATTTTCACAGCAGCAAGCATGAAGCACACACCGCTAGTCGCTTTTCTTTACCTACACGTTACTTTTCATTGCCTCTAATTAAATATTTTCCCAAAGAAAATACAGCCTGCTTGTTGTAGGTGGTGTCTCCCACACATTGGCCTTGTCACACAGGCAGAAATGAGCCACAAAGGATCAGCGTTCTCATCCTCCCACGTGTACTAGTTTGAGTCACTACCAGTGTATACTGACGACAGTTTATTTTCTCAATAGCCCTCATCATAGCCTGATACACCTCCACTTGCCCATTGTTCATTATTTAGCAGTCTCCCCCTTTTTAAATTAGCTTTTTACTCAACCCCTAGTAGGTAGGTACATGGTTATTATTTTTTATTGTTGCTTCTTTATGGGTAAGTTTGACGTGATTAAGACGTTAAATTACACAGAAATGTGATAGATAATTGGGGGATTTGTCAGTACTACATTGTTGTCCCGGTCATTGACACCAGAGGGAGGCAGCGGTCTGAAAGTCACGTTTATAGAGTTTATATAGTAATCCCTGGCCCACAGAGTGTGGGTCTTTTTTGCAGCTGTGCCCAGACTGTACTACAGGCTTTACCTATTAATGACCTGCTGTTTGTTTCATGTGGACATTGTCCAGCTGAATGAATAAGGGTTTATCCTCCATAGGTTTGTTTATTTCTCGTAATACCTGGCAAAGACTGATATAGCTTCATTGCTGTGTAAACAAATGTATTGTGGGTGTAAATTGGATGACAATGGCATTGTATTTTTCTTGTCAACTTTAACCACTTATTAACAGCCCCCCTGCTTCATGTCATGCTCCACCTCATCGCTGGAGCTTTCTTGCCATTGTGTATATATACACCTGAGTAGGGCTGAATGGCTAAAAAGGTTAACAGGATAAACATTTTGAATCACTTGATAATGATCATGGTAGACTGGTTTTTAATTTAGGTAAAAGTTAAAGTGGTTTCTAAGTTCTGGTTTTTGAAACGTTTTGTGGATATAAAACACACACGTGGTAACACAGAACTACACATCTGCAGCAAAACATTCAAAGTGATTACATGTGTTATATGGTAGTTGTGCAAAGCATTCTGTAAAACATTATATATATATATATATATATATATATATATATATATATTTTTAATCCTCTGATCAATTACGACCAAAGAAAACTATATCATGATACATTATTGCTAAGCCCTACACCTCATTATATTACATACAAAGTAAGTATTATCCCTTACTTGTGTTGAGAAGCTGATTACTGTCACTAGGGCACAGTAATCGTGTCATTCTCTTCAGAGTTGTAGTAATGGGAGTGAAACGGGCTACACTGATGTGATAAGAGCACTAAAGAAATTGTTCATCCTAGTTAATATGCCGGTCTGTTAAATATTAAACTACTGAAAACTAGAAGCTTGCTAGGTTTTACATGTTTAATAGGCTGGATGGTGATGGTAGCACCCTTTACCTTTACTTCAAATCACTGATTTAATAAATTCTTATGACTGCTTACCACTTTATTTTCTCTGCTCAGTTTTCATTGAGCAACCCCAACATTTAAACTGGTATTTGGTTTGTGGCTCATCATTGAGTCTATGTGGCTTATATTGAAAGATTTTTAAAAATTATTTTATTAGTTCAGTTACTTTTTGCATCGCACAAACGTTGAGTCAATAACTGGCATCATGTACGTGTTTTTTCTTCTTCATAGATTTTGATGTAATGCTCGAACAGTTTCACCGTTAACCTTTCAACGTTAATAAATTCATACTGCACTTTCCTACTTTAACGGGACCTATTTATGCCACCATGCCCTGTCATCTCAGCTGTTTTGAAAAGCTGGGAGTGATTTGTAAGAGTACTGAGTTACTAGTAGAAGCCAAACATTCTTGACCTGCTGACACTCCAGCAGTCTTGATGTCTCATTGGGGAATGCAAACTCAATGACCAGGCAGTAATACTGTGACACAGTACTAAAAGAAACCAGAAAAAATTATGTTCCCTTGTTTTTGACTATATGTTGGTATGGCAATTGTAATGTTACATTACAAATGTTACAGGGTAAATGATGTCTAGCTACATGTGTAGCTTCATCTCCAAACATATCTGGCTGTTGTGGAAGGACATGACAATATTTTCCTGTTTTTCATTTTCAAGACTTCACAAAAGATTCTTCTTTGGGTTTGGCTTTGGTGTTCTTTGTCATGGAATGTTAGTTCCAGGATCAGTTGGTAATGGCACAATAGATGGTGGTTAAGAAAATGTTGCATTAACCATAGAGGACAAGCATTCTAGAGGTTAAATATGTTATCATGACTCGCTCTTTTTATGAGTTACTTTGAGCTGATCATGTTTTAGCAGACTGGAACACTGTGGCTGTCACATAGCGTGATAACCTAAGATTAGTCTGAAAGCTCATGTAACCTCTACAAGGTCTAGTATACAGTATGTCGGAAACAAGCCGGCGCTCACAGTCCTTTATTTGTCGGCTGTTATTTAACTGCATGTCGACCAAGTGTCAGGAAAATGGAAAATGTAGGTAATATGGATGCAGTCTTCATTCAGGTAAATTAAATTACAAAGGCACATAGGTTTTTGACAAAGTCTGCTGTCAGATGCTTTCAATGTGAAAATTATACACAGTATATAGCCTCATTTCCACCAAGCTGGTACAGTTCGCTTATCAACATTTGACAATGAAAATGCACATATCTGTGCATTGTACCAAACAGTACCGCTCGGTGGAAAGGGGACTTATGGATGAATTCTTTTTCTGTTGTGCTGAAGGACAAAGTAGCTTTGTGTACACCAAAGCGAAACTTAAAAGAAGTTGTGCCAACAAAGAATTGATCAGACACGTTGAACGTTCAAAGTGGAAAACTCCCGGATGACATAAATCACATTCTTTGCCTTTAAGAACAAACTTGCTGCTTTGTAAAACCATGATGAATAAGTTAAATGTGAAATACTTGGAACATAAATTTGGGAAGTCACATTGTACGGTTTCCTTCACTTTATTCTGGGGTTGTCCAAAATCATATTTACCAGACCAAACATCCACTCAGGCAGCTTTATTACCAGTTTAACATGGTCAATAAGCTGATCAGCTACCAATATGGGGCCAACTTCCTCCAGTTGTGCTGAACATACTGTAAAAGCTATGGGTGTTGGTCGGCCACAATAACGCAATGGCGTCCAATGGCTGACTGTCAGCGTGATGTGTCAGGGCCCTCAGTGTACACTGTTAGATGTTCTGGCTCTGTAATCCTCCTCAAACAATGGTGCATGTGAGAATAGAAGAGAGGTTAAGCCCTGTCAGTCTTTTTGTTTCCATGTGTTCAGACATTAAATGTGCACAATGCAGGCTGTCTCTTTACTGTGCAGTCAATCTGTAGATTTATCCATATTCAGTAGTGATTGTCGGCTGCGCTCTGTTGCATATTAATGTCCCGTGGATGAAAAGCATAATACTTAGAAGTCTTCTCAGCTCTCCGACATTGCACCATTTCTGGATGTCGTACACACCCTCACTTTCACACATTTCACATTTGTGTTCTGTTTGGTTCTGAGGTTTAGCTGAAAAACAGCGACATTCTGTTTCTCTCACTGTGAAATAAATCCACGTTGGAATGCACGTGTCTCACTTACTAATGAGGGATGCCATTTGTGACACAGGTGTTTGATTTCCTGAAATATCTTTGGTCTCGTTGCTGAAACAGAGGCACTGACATTCTTGGTACATGGAAGAGTAAGCGAGAGTAATCATTTCACAGACCCAACCTCAACGTGCAAATGTGATTCGGATGAAGTTTTGGTGTATGTGGACAGTTTTCATGTGGTACAGTTCCTGCACTTGGTGATGATACAGGCCTCTGAGTTGGGAGGACCAGAAAGGGGTCAGAGAATGACCACAATGAGGAAGTTCCCGGGACAAGTGTTCTGCGCCGGGCCATTGCTGGGACACATTCCACCACCCCAGGGTCATTAGAGCAGATTCCACAGTCTGAGGGAGGAGAGTGGGAGTTGGTCCATCCTCTTTTCAGGCCCTGACAACAGCTGCTCTGCCTGGCTTGGGCACAGTGGTGACCTCACACCCCAGAGATATTTTAAAGGGTGCCAGTCAGCAGGGAGAAAAGTTCTGAGTAGGTAGGTGCAGAGGCTCAGCGAGCATTGTATTGATACATCAGCTGCACCATGGTTGTGAGGTCCAAAGGAGTCACTCCGTTTTAAGAAAACATACCCGCGTACGACAGTGGTCGGCCAACTTTCAGAGCTTCTTCTGGGATATGATCGATTGACCACCACCCTTTGTTTTGCAATGCTGCGGCATTACTCTTTATCCCGTTTCTCGTCTGGTGCCCGGAGAAAGATGTCAAATATTGCCTGTGGGAAAGAGAAGACTGTGCACGTCCCTCAGGAGCCTGACCTGTTAGAGTCCAAGAACATGGCCCCGGAGCCGCTACCCCCTCAGAAAGTACTCAAGATATTTAGCATCAACATCATTGCTCAGGGTTTGCCTTTCTGCCGCAGACGGGTGAGTATTTGGTATTGTTTGCATTAGTTTGGTCATATGGTTTGGTTTGGTGGATCTATAGAACCTTGAAATCTTAAAATCTCTTCCAGTTCTTTCACTTTCTTTTACTTAAGTTGTTGAAGATTCACGTCTCATAGTTAAGTGTAATGTCAAATCAAAACGTTTTTAATTTGGCAGTTAAGAATATATTAACATTTTATCGATGTGTTATTTTGTCTGATTTACGTCATTTGTTTCCATGCGCTTGCGAATAGCTTTGCCACGGCTCCACCCATGGCAGATGACATGACGGCGCCAACATATATCCCTAAAATGGCTGTCGCCATTGAGACTATTTTTAGGTTCCGTTTATAAAAGAAGACATAAATACGCTAATAGCAGTGAAATCATGAAAACACTTTTTGTATTTGTGTATATCCTGTGTGTGTATGTATATTTTTTAAAATGAAACGGTGTTGCCGGACTTTATATTCAGTCACCTGGTTGAAAGCAAATAAATGAAACAGCCTTTGTTAGTCGATGTCGGCCATCTTCACCAGTCAAGGTTTCGTAAGCATTTTATTTATGATGGGATGATTATTTTAAGTCAATGGTTTTTGCCCTGTTTTATGGTACACTTCAATTTAAGTTGAAGCAATTCTGAAACATCAACGCCTGCTAGGACATGAGAGGTTTCTTCCTTTTAGAGAGTCAATTAGATTGCATGATGTGAGCTGTAACCGTAATGCTCCTTGAATTAAAAGTCTCCTCTGACATTCCTGCTGAATTAATTTGGCATAATGTGCATAGTGACTTGAAAATTAATTAAGTAGGATTCCACCGTTAACTAAGCTGCCTCTCAAAAGAAGCCAGGGCCGATTTTGAAAGGTAAATGTATGTCTGCCAGATTAAACCTCTCTGTTGCTGCTTAATCTGTTTTATTCTCACTTAATGCAGACATTTTTTTTTTTTTTACTAATTACAGTCACATAATTCACACAATTCTTACATATTTGACACTTCCAGCTTCTCAAATATGAGAAATGGCTCTTGACTCACATGACAATTTACAACAAAATATTTGCCATATTAATTGATAATTAAAATAAAAATGGTGGTACAACCATAGAACTCAAATTAATAAAAAACTATTTTTTTAAATGTTATTTAAAAAGATTAAAACAAAAGTACAACCAGTCGTCACTAGATTTTCCTGTACAATGTAAAGACATTTAACTATGTTCACTCATTCCATTTTTTAGTCTTTTTTTTCCTGTTCATTTCATAATAAATTCATAATTTGGACAAATTTAAACCTTAAACCTCGAAGATCTTGATACACGGCTGCATTAAACTTCAGACAAACAGATGTTTCCTTAAAACTGTTAATAAAATTCAGTTAATAGTTATTAATTGTTCCTCATGAATCGATCATAAAAATTGAAGGTATGAAGAGAAGAGAGATTCAGGCAAAGACTTAAATAGAAACAAATGTCAGCCTCACAAAGACTTCAGTGTGACATTTTTCTCATCTTGGTTTCTTTTTTTAGACAAATATGTATAATACCCACTCATGTTCTGGTTATAACTCTGATGAAATTTTTTTTCATCACCGCATGAAGTGATTTTAAATTGTACAAAAGGGAACTTTGCATGGAAAGGGCAATGCAACTGTGCTTGTCCTCAAGAACCCTCTGTTTTCATTGTTTAAATAGGCAGGAGAGTGAGAGGCAGCAGGCTGGGAAAAGGATCTTGAGTTTCCATGTTGTTTACAGAGTCTGTTATGCTGGATAAAGGTCCCATAAACCCAGTGCATAGAGTTGTTGCGCTGTGCCGAGCAGAAGCCACGTGGACTCTGCTGTGCATTTGGCAGCTGTCTCCAGTGAATGGCATAGCTGGGATTTCTCGGGTTCTTTGTGGTGCGGTACAACCTAAGTTGCCTGAAATTCCAGTTCCAGTTAAAATGTTTGAATGAACACAAACATATCAGCTTCCTCTGCTCGGTTGTGTTTTTTCCACGTTGAGTTTAGAGTCTGACAGTAAAACGTCTCATTTGCTTTGCTGATAAAAACAGTCCTGGCTTAAATTTCCAATCAAAACGTGAGCAGTAGAATCCACACTGTATTTCCTGGAGCCAAAAGGAGCTTCCAGCTGTTAGGGGAGGTGGTGATCAAGATATAGAACATTAACAGCAGGACATTTAAGTATTTAGGTATCACTTTTCTCACCCACCACTCCCTGGGCTGCAGGCCTGTTGAGTAAGGTGATCTGGACTTGCCCATCGCAGCAATGTCTATATAAACAACTATCAGCAAGATGCATTTGCTGTTTGAGCAGGTGCTGTGGGTGTGTTGCAACTTTCTTAAGTAAGTTTAACCCGAGCTCTAAGGTCTCCTGGGGATTTCTCAGCAGTCACGTCCTCTGTATTGCTTTATTTATTTACATTTTTTGCTGTATGTGATTGTTGGCCCCTTTCAGTCTATCAACATGAGACTGTGAACTGACAAATGGAGCTGATAGATGTATCTGAAGACGCCTGTTTCTTTTGTCAACCCACAGAAGCTTTAAGAGTGACGTGAGTGACGTGATACTGCTCAAAGGTCCTGCAACGACCGATCTGATAACAACTCGCAGAAATATGATTTGTCCTTTTAATCAGAACCAATCCTTTCTTTATTACCAGAACCATGAATTCACCTGAGTTAATGTTGGGTTTTGATTGTGGTAAATTTGAATTGCAATATCACAATCATCACCATTTCTTTGCTTCTTTATTTATTTTCTGATGTATTTTTGAAACTCTGCCTGCCCACCACTGTCCTGTAATTATTTCTTACTCTACTTTTACGTTTTATAATGAGGTGTAATTGGGGGAGAAAGCAAATCTCTCTGTATCTGATGAGAAATGCTCTCTTCGGAGCCACAAATAGCAACTTTCATGGGAACTCGGTTTGTGCTCTTTGACAAGCATCTATTTCAAATTACTAAAATTATCTTAGTGAGATGAGCAATGGGGGTTTACTGTTAAATTACATTAGTCATTATTTCAGACTTGTGATATTTGTACCCAAATGTTGCTGCCTACCTGACTTCTTCATTGTTCAGTGAATAACTTCAGATAAAGTGAATGCCCTGGAGGAGCAGCTGCCTTTTCCCCGTGTTGCTCTCTGTAGATAAGTGTTGTGAAGAAAGAAAGGCAATGCTGCTACACAAACACCATCACTCAGGCCTTCTCAACCATTTTCCACCTGTCTGTGGATAGCCAGTTACAGAATATTGTATCTGACGGAACAAAAAAGTCATGAATCGTTTGAAGTTTTTATTCTTTCTTCTTCCCTTTTTTTTTCTTCTTCCACCATTACTGATGCAACACATTGTAATGCTGAAGCAAAGCTAGAGAAAGATTAATCTCTTACATTCTTACTTAGCTGTTCATGTGGTTGCAATCAGAGTGCTTTATGTTTGCTTTACAGCTTTGTTTTTAAAAAACAAACGAAAGAAAAACTAAACTGCCTAAATAAAGATATTTACGAATGTCACCTTAGTAGAGTTACAACCCAAAAAATGTATAGACTAAACGATGAATTGAGAAAATAATGTGGTTAATTGATGAGTTGTCACCCGAATCATCTATAAAAATCAGAGGTTGAATAAATTCATTCATCGGACCGGCTGCTGTGCCGTGTTGTGGTTTTATGCTGCAAATTATTTTGCTTGCTGGGCGTCTGATGACGTTGCCTCGATGCATACGAGTCCAGTTATTAAGCTCACGCAGACTGTCTGCATGAGTCAGGGGATTCAAAGACGGATGGTTTTGTGCTCCCAGTCTCAAGCCTGAAGTTTAAGGACCACACCACAGGACACTGCGGGAGGCTTGATTCCACTGCCCTTGGGCTCCAAATAACACAGAGGGGAGGAAGGCATCTGCCATTGGCTATTCTGAGAAGCGGTCTCATTCCAGGGAGCAAACAGATCCAGACTGCCTTCTACCCAGAAGCATGCACATCAAACCAAACAGTCCTGTTCAAGCAGAGTCTTAACTGAAAACAAGAACCTCTTCGATTTAAAAGGGTAATCTGCTGTGACTCAAGTCCGTCTTTGGAGCTTTTGAATGTTATTTATGAAAAAGCGTCCATGTGATGCTCACAAACTGTGTTTTCAACATGTTAAATCCTTTGAGTCGTTGCATTGACATCTCACATGATCAGTGGACTGAAGGATGATATAATCACTGCTTGAGTTGAAGCTGGGGGGGGCTTTATAGTTTTGTGTTGTAGTGTTGCTTTACATACAGAGCACAGTAGATAGCTGTGTGCTGCTCCCACCTGCTGCGTGGCTGCTGGAAGGCACTGACATTTCCCACTCTGTCAGGTAGGAGCTGAGAAAAGATATAGTCTGTTAGGAAATGTGTCGCAGTCTCATAAATATGATTTACTTGAAGACATGAAGCTTAAAGAAACCTCATGAACATAATCTGTGACGCATGCCATTTCGCATTCCGATGAAATAATTATTCTCAGTTGTGTAGTGTGGCACGCACATTTTTACCACATAATCCAACACAGTTGGAACTTCTGCAGTCAGTTTATGAATGTCAGCTACACCAGATTAGATGTTGGTGTATTATGTAAGCATTGGCTTATTTGTTTTGCCTCATGCACCAAATCTGCTGAGATTTTGCTTGTGCAAACTAAATAGTTGTGTTTTGATTGAAAGGTGCAGCCCACCTGTTTTAGACTTGGAACTGCTCAGAGAGTTTTGAAACAGTTGGACTTTGTTTTTGTGGTTTCTAAGCAGCCACTTGTTTTCTTTTCCCCACAAAAGAGGAGTCATAATTGCAGGAACTGTTCTCGCACATTTAATTAATGAAAACATTGAATATCATGATTTGTCTTGGTTCCCTAACTATCCTCGGATGCGTTAAGACAATTGGCTTCAAAGCACACATTCTTACAGTGGTGGTTTTAAATTATGCAGCGTAATTTGCACATCTGAGTTGTGAGTTGTTTGATGGTTGTTTACCAGTGTATGGATGCTAAATATTTAATAGAAACTCTTGTGGTTTATGATGTTTGCTATAGAAAGGACTGTTATATTTTTTCAAAGGCTCTAATAACCTGTTTTTCTTAAGAATCGTCTTGGTTGGCATATTAGTTTGTCTAATTTAAAATACTCTGGTGTGTTGAATGTAATGTTCCATCTTGTACTATAGTTCTACACACTAACTTTTTAATCAAAATCAGGTGGATCTTAATTGTGGGGTTGTAGTTGCTGAAGTTTACCATGGCAAAAGTTTTTGTTTTTACAAAAATCCTCAAGTTCAATTTTGTCCCTTTTTCATCCACCTTGACTGTGATTTACCTCTAGAAAGGTGAGCCTTGAATCACAGAGTCTGGTTGTCTTCTCCTTTTGTAGTATCCACACTTCCCAGCTCTGACCTTCATCATGTCAGTGCCTTTCACAGTGTCCTGCTCGCAATAATGTGGTCCTCACTGACGGGCGGTGAATGGATAGCTGACTGAATTTAACTGATGTGTTCGCCTGCATACTTTGTCTAATATCTGTGTGACCCCTGCTGTCTCAGCTCACAGTTTGTGGTCTGTGTTCTTTTGATGTGCTGCAGTGCGCTCTGGACACTTGCTGTTTCAGTAGCAGCTTAACTCTGCCAAAGCTGCACGACCTATAGTTGTACAACCTGTACAACCTGTACAACCCAAAAGCTCCGTGTAGTGACTTTTTGTAAAGATAAAAAACCTTGAGCTTTGCTCCCCTGCAGATGATGTAGTATCAAGTGCCTCCTCATCACTTTAACGGCAGGTATTTGTTGATGAGTGTATACGTGTGAGTATGTCCTGTCACAGAGGTTAAGCAGAAATTAAAAAACTTGCTCAGCATCAAGAGGATTACACCTTCTGAAAAATCTCTCACAGGCCAAGACGGAAGAGAGGATGAATGTTTTGAGATGTTTTGCTTTGCCAAAGTTTTTTAAATGTCAATTAATTGATTGAATTATAAACTGTTTGATGATTCAAGAAATATAAATACCTTTATTCTCTAGTTCTCTAGCCTTTCCAGTATGATTTTTCTCATTATTCTGCAATTATAATTTGAATATTTGGGGGTTGTGGGTTCGTTTGTCAAATACCTATTTGGGACATTGTCATCTTGGTTTCTTTTGAAACCTGAGAGAATATTTCTTACAATGTTTCTGATACTTTATAAAGAAAAGGATTGATAGAGAAAATTAAGTAAGATTAAGTAAAATTGTTGAAGTTTTATGTAAGAAGTAGACGTTTCTCAAACTGTAAAAGAACAGATTATCTAAATAGATCAAAATAGCCAAACATGGTTTTCTTTGGACAGAGACAATATGCAAATCTCTCTACAAACAGAATTATGACGACCGTAAGGGTGAACATAATATCCTCTCAAAGGTGCACAGTAACACCTCGTGACGGTCAGCAGCCGAGTGATCATATTTAGTCGTGGTTACCCGATTCATCATCTGACATTGATTAGCAGCATGCAGAGTGTGAGGGATGATGGATGACTGCCAGGTTAAGGGCGTGACATCTGTATTTTTAATTTGCACAGTGTATATAAATGAC
Source organism: Solea solea (assembly GCF_958295425.1). NCBI lineage: Eukaryota > Metazoa > Chordata > Actinopteri > Pleuronectiformes > Soleidae > Solea > Solea solea. The sequence continues at coordinate 5,641,318 of NC_081143.1, forward strand.
CTTAGCCATGGTGTAACTCCCAGGTCAGACAAGTAAGGCTGTGTTCAGAACAGAAATAGCACAATAGTTAAAAAAACCCACAAGAGGCTGCATCGCTGCAGGTGTATGTGAAAAGATGAAACGTGATCCAAGATGTTTTGTATGAGGAGGATTATCACGTCTCCAAACACTGCAGAGTGATTCATACTATTCACACTCTGAGACAGGATTTTGCAACTCTGGACAGTTATTGCAGCAGCAATCATTTGATCTTTGGTCACAATGTTCTCACGCTTTCTCAGTGGAATTAGCACTCTTAATATTACAAAGCAAAAGTAATCTGGCACGAAGTTGTGCTTCTGTATATTTAACAGAAAAAGACGTGGCACTAGAAGGTCAAACCTTTTGTTTCCTGTTGTGTCTTTCAGGAGCTTGAATGATAGAACTGAAGAAAGTCAAATGTAGTGTATCCAGCTTTTTTTTAATTAATTAGTCTTCCTACACAATGAAACTTGTGCCCTTCTGCCTATCTGTATTTTATTATTCAAAAACGTCCCAACATTGTTGCTGTGAGGAGGATGCATTCATTGTAAATGCACTCCCTCTAATGTAAATGTGGTGACTCAGCAGACTAATAATAGCAACTGACCAATTCTTGACCAGGTCTCTTTGTGCTGCAGTCTCTTGAATATGTCCATTACATCCCTCTTTCCTGTTGGTAGATAACCGTCACATCAGAAATATACTAATGGCCAAAGAATGCGTCCGATCATGCCAGGGACGTGTCTTATCCTAGAATATCAACTTAGATGTACGGCTGCTCTTAGTGAATGAATCCCTCGGTCGGTCCATTAAAATGTCCTTCACAGTTTCCCAAAGCTTAAGGTAATTCCATCAAGTGTCTTTGTTTGTCCAACCAACTAAGTCTATAGTATAATGTAAGACAAAGACAAACGGCATCACTTAAGCATATGGAACCCCTTAAAAAATAAAACAGATTGAATACATTTGAAATCAATAAATTGATTAATCAAGTCATGGTAGTATGTCACCCTCGAGTTCACCTCGTTCCAGTTGAAAAGTCAAACCTATCTCGGTCTAGCCACTGTCAGTAAGCAATAGCACTCGATAACAACACAAACAGTGTAGCAACATGTCTACGATTAAAAAAAAATTAAACGGTACTTTGTGTACGACAGATTTACTTTGAAACAACTAAGACAAAGTAGCAAGTTTGATTCCATACACGGCAACGCCCCAATCTCAGCGTCTATATATGTGCAGCTTCTCCTTCACCAGTTGATTGGGGAGCTTTTTCAAGACAATGCAGGATCCAGACTTATTTCAGAGTGGTGCCGATAAGTCCAGAGAAACGGTTGTGTAGCAATGGATGATTGTTGCTTGTATTACTGCGTGTCTTCTGTACAAAAGATGCTGCATGAGAACGGCTCCTTAGAGTGTCTTTCCAAGGACACCCTTCTCCTTTGTGTTAACTGCAGTACAGCAAAGTGGAAACTATACCACCTTCAGTTTCCATCTCTGGCCATTGAACAGAAGATGGATGACTGCATGGCTCACAGATTATCAAATCACTCTTCATAGACCTTAGTGAAAATTCATGCTCTGCCTACCATATATCTGTAATTTCAGTCTCCTTCTGAATTTATTCAGTTCTTCCTTTCATCAGGAAGACGGACCTCCTGGTCTTATCTCTCAGGAGCAGAGTCAACGTCCACCCTCCACACACTGCATGGGCTTGTTATTGTCCTGACTTAACGGAATCATTCTTTTTTTTGTGCTTTTGACCATGTGTGGCTGAGTATCACCAACACACATTCTGATTCATTTTCATCTTTCTGAAATGCAGTTGTAGGAAAATACAAATCACTAATTTACAAAGCACAAATCAATTTAAAGTTTTTTAAGTTGCAGTTGTTGAACATGTGGCCGAACCAAGAGAGTTTGCTGCAAGTTTAACTGCAGAAGTGCTCCAAAAATAAGTCCCCTAATGTTGTCTATGTGAATAATGAAGAGGTCTTTTACCTCAGGAAACGGAGGTGTCCAACAAAGTTATACAGTGTTATTATTTGCATCATATTCTGCATCACTGCTTTCAAGTTTAATTTGCTTTGCAACTATGAGGATTAGAAGCAAAAGTTAATAGAATTCCATTTCTCTTTGACCATTGTGTTGGTGAATACAGTATATGCTTCACTATCTTTATGTGCAACAGCAGCTTGTATCCCTGATAATCCCTGCATAAAATTCACTTCTGAATGCATATTAATGTGTATTTTTAATGAGATCTGGCAGAAAATTAATGTTTAATGATGCTTTCAATTTGCAATCAACACTGTTGTTGTGTACCTGTATACATTGTTCTTGTTTATTTCACTTCTTAAAGTTTGTGGAGCAGAAAAAGGGAACGCTGGGGTATTCCTTCTGCTTATTTGGACTGTATTTTAATTCACGCCATTTAGAAAATACAGAAACAAACTGGGTGCGCGCTGAAAACGGCATCTGTCACACGCCAAGCATAAATGAGCTGCAAACTTGTATTCTCGTTTCAAAACAACTACAAAGACGCTGTGCTTCTGAAAGGTGCCAGGTTTTAAACTGTGACAGGGATGTGATGGGGCTGTGGCACAACCTGAACACAAAGAAGCAGCTTCCAGTGAATGCTGGTAGTAAATCTTGATGTTTTATAAAACATAAATCATTTGGTGTCTCATTTAATCCACTGGTTTATTTTGGGTGAGGCAGAACCATAAGCGAACAAAATGCTGGAACATCCCAAATGTAAGGGAATAGGAAACTTTAATAAGGTGCCATGTGTTTATTTGAGAAACAGTTTTTCTGGAATTTACTGGAATTATTCCAGTATGTTTTTACAGGATATTATAAATGTGTGTAACAGCATAGATTAGGTGAGAGATAAGTTAAGAAATACGTGAAAGTGGGAGTATAGTGAAAAAAAGCATTCATTTTCATTTCTGTGACCAGATGCCCGAGTCATCTCCCAGCACGTGGACCTCTGTGACTTGTGTGTGGGAGTTGTAGTTTTCACATTTTGCTTTCAGACTCGCAAAAAGGAACAAACCACAACAGAAACAACAATGATAGTGCGCAGTAAAGCGGGGCACAGAAATGACTTTTTCCCTTTCAGGTGTTGATGCGGTTAAAGCTTTGTTGCTGATACCATTTCAGGTGTTGCTAGTCCATTCAATTGGCCGAGAAACTGAAATCAATTTCTGTGAGCCGAAAGAGAATTGCTTCAGCACCTACACAATGTTACATCAGGCACCCACTACAAACACCTTTATTACACAGCCGTGAAACCCACCCTCCCGTAGTTCTCACACGTCAGCCTCAAAGGAGGCCAGTTTTCTCACAAGTTTGCTCGCAAGAGTTCTTTAGATATAGAAATATAGAAATATTGTCCTAATCCTGCTTTCTTCCTTGATTATTTTCCCATTCCTGGTTTGTCTTTCACTGTGTTTTGATAGTTCAGGGTGAATGATCACGTTTCTGTGCGAACTTGCCAACTAAATTCCCAAGTCACATCAGGGTAGTTGACAAATATTAAGATTTGTTGTTATAGGCGACAAAAAAAGTTAAATGGTTAATTTGACTAAATCAGTAAAATATAATTAGCTTCTGGTTTCCTGTAACAATGTCCCATTTTATCAGTGTTTATTATTAAGTATCCACGAGATATATTTATTTTGCATTTCAAATCTCTCTCTCACACTGAGCACCAGCAGGAACAAGTCAGTCAGTGACTCGTTATAGTGTGATGCACAGCTATATGAATTTATTCTACTACTATAGCCTGGAAAATCCACTGGTAAATCCAAACAGCCATCATCAGTCAGTGTTGAAATGAACTGAGCAACGCCAAGTTTTCAATGGGTATGAGAGTGCAGATGAGAGGCTTAATGGAAGTATGAGGGGACATTACTGTGTAAATATCCTTTACCAAGGAGACAAATCTGTGAAGCAGCTTATCCATTTTCAGAAAGCCCTGAATCCAGGCTGCAGATCCCGTCCCTTAACCATGAGTTTACAATCCACTGAAATAGCCATAATAGCTGGTTTTCGGTCCAAGTATTAAAAGATAAGATAGAAAAAAGTCTAACAAGAAACATAAAAGTGATTCAGTGATAGACAGAGTAGAAAGTGAATAAACTCTTTGGAATTCCGGAAAATGATTTATACAGCATCCAGACCTGCTTTATAATCAAGAATACATGTGTGTGTCCAGATTCAGTGTCTGTTACTGAAAATATGACGTCAATCATATTTTCTTTGGTACAAAGTAGTTGTAATAAAAAACTTTCTAGAAAAAAAAGTCTTCCAATATTGAGTTCGGCTAAGTTTAATTTGGCCACTCTGTGTTGGATGTCATCTAACCAACCATCCATTTCCTGAACAATTTTTCTCTGTTACGGGTCGTAGGAGGTTGAAGACTATCCCAGCTCACATCAGGAGACAGGATACACCCAGAATGTCCTATCACTGTGCAACTGTTAGATCCAATTAATATTAATGTGGTGCTGTTTAGTATGAAAGAGAACTTTCCATTCAACCTGCCAATTGTGAACCTATTTTCATATGCCTGTTGCATCTGATGAAAAAGCCCTTTACTAACACAAATGATTCTTTTCTTTTTTTTTTCTTCCTCCCCATGTGCTGCTCCATGTTATTAAACACCGTTACCACACAGGTAAGAAAAAAACTCTCTCATAATATCTTCTTTCCACTGTGTCATCAGTCATGTCATGTACAGGAGGAAAAACTTACACAATCACATGCTACTCCATCACCGATTAGAATTTCTTGGCTTGAAACAACTCCAAGTGCTGCTTTGTTACCTCTAGGGGGCAGCATGAACTAAAACATAAATAACCACAGAGGCTGTTGAAAGTTCACCTTCCTCTTTTCACATCACTTGTAACAGGGTTTGTGCATTACAACCACACCCTGTGTTTTTACATGTTGTTGCTTGGACACTGGTATTGAGCACGATAAGGACTTCAGTCCTTGAGGGATCCTGCATGTTGTTGCTATAGCCGTCTTTGTATCAGCAGTCGTCTTGTGGCCATCTGTGGTTTTGTTGATTTCCAAATCACCCCTTAAATCCCTGCCTAAAGACTCTACGACTACCACCATTTCCATGTCTACATTTTACAGACATCAGTATTTATGATCTGTTCACACATTTCTTCGACTCACATCTGCAGTCTTTAAAGCACCAACTCTTTCCTTCCAGTCGTTTTGCACATGCACACACTCCTGGCTAAGAGCTTCAATAAATGCTCAGGTTGTTATGACGACAATGAGTGCGGCACTCAATGCTACATTAGGAATCTGAAGGAGCTCTCACGCTGTTGCACACCTCCACCGGTTTAATGAAATTGTAATTTTGCAAAAAAGATCCTTGGGGATTTATTCCCATGAAGTTTGCTGTGGAATGATCAATGGCTTTCATTAATGTTTGGATTTAAGAAGCGGCTTGAATTTTAATCCTCTAATCAAAAAAAAAAAGAAAAGACCAACCTTCGATTCAAATATATTACTTCGATTAATCATTTGATGCCTTTTAAAAGTAAAAGTTTCTTGTAGTGTTTGTGTACTAGTCCAAATAACAGAAAAGAGGCAGATCACTTTTAAACTTTTTTATAATCCCTATAAAAATATCAGGTAAACTTGGAAAAAGTTACTCTGTAATTTTCTTTAAATAATAAGACTCATTGTTTGGCTCTCAGTGAAATTGAGAAGTGAAATGACTCGTCTATAGCCTTTGGCCTGCTAGACTTTGATGAGTCACCAGATGTAAAGTGGCTTTCCGTATCACAGTGGTGTGAGGTGGCACAGGGACATTGAGGACCCGGTGAAGCTTGGCTGCACCATGTCTATTCCACGCTAGCGTCGGGCCAAACACTGCATCTGTTTTTTTAGTGACACTGACTCACTGCAGGCTGTTTGTCTCAGCGTGGCTGTCAATGCCATACAGCCCTGCGCTGCGCTGTTGTTCATATCCAGGCGGTTCTACAGTGTTGGTCCACTGAGCTCATTTCTGTGACTGATGCTGTAACTGAGCCTTGTTTTATATCATCATAGTGATTATGTCAACTGCTAAGAGCATCCAAGAACTACGTTGTCAGTTGTTTTCTCAAACCAAAACAATTCATTTGCATAGCCAGATGTTAAGTCTTTAAGTGCTTATTTTCTGCTTATTAGAAAATATATTTAGTGTTTGTTGTTGAGAAAGGAACAGGGTCAGTGTGTCTTGTCTGACAGAGATGAATAAATTGTCCGGAGTTCATGCAAATTATTTAGGGCTCTTTATTTGTGCTTATTTATAAAAAATGTATGAGTAGAGATGAAAGTCCATAATGTAGAACTCAGAAGGACGACCACAAGTATTGTAATTTGTTTTTGTATAAATGAAATCGCATTCCCATGGGTCCTTGAAAACCTTTTCGAAGTCCTCAAAAGTTCACTCTGAATAGACCGGCATTGCCTGATGTACGTAGACTAAGCCTACGCAGAACAAACGTTGCATAGTAATTACTAGGGTTGTTGTGGACACTGTACGCTGTCTCTGTCCACTGTTGACATGAGATTCCATGCAGAACAATGAGCAAGTAACGTTAAGCAAGAGAGAGCAAATTACGTGATGGCGGGGAAATGCAAATTCCAGGATCTCTGGCTCACCAAAGAAAATCACAAAGACTGACTTGCCCAGTATCCCAAGGACAATCACTTGGCCAGATGCAGAGCGTGCTGCAAATCGATAAAAGTGGACGCCATGGATGAAGCGGCTCTCCCATCTAAAGCTGTGTCTGCACATTCAGTCCTCAGGTTTTAGGGAATTTGTCCTGGAAAGCCTTTGAAAGGCCCTTGAAGTTGATGTCAATCATGGTGTGGGAACCCTGATGAAAGACCATATAACCAGTTTATTTAAATCTGAGAAACCTGAGCATATTTATGCTTTTGTTGAATTTAATGGTCTCTTTGGAATTCAAAGCTGTGGTGTATAACTTTTAAACCCAAACAAATTAGAATCAATCCATTGCCAAATAAGTCGACACAATGCTGATTAAGTTTATCAGCTTCATCGGTTTCATGGGATAAAGGTTAATTTTTTTTGTTATTTCTTACCTCAAACATAAATGCAGATATTGATTAATGACATAATAATAATGATACCAGTGACAAAAAAAACTGAATGCTTCAGTTGGCACTGAGAGATGGAGGCAGAAGTGGCTCTTATTGCGATTATATCTGTTTCATTTCTCCCAATTTCTCTCTCTTTTCTTATTCCAACAACGTGAAAGTCACTGGTGCCCCTTAGAGTGGGTCCCCATGTGTGAAGCCTGTCAAGCAAACGTTGGGCAGTTATGCGATTAATAAAGAGACAGACGTTCCTTGCATTTACAGCTAGATATCCACTGAACATCACATTTACAGAAACACTATCATGCAGCTATTTTCCCATGGGTTCAACAGCTTGAAAAGCATGGGAAGACAAATGACTCAGCAGTACATCCGCATCCATGTTGAGGTCACATCAGGCTACACTGAGAGCATAAACTAGAGACGTGCCTGTTGATCTGCCATCTGTCTCACTGGTGTCCATGTGAAGGGAAACACAGCCCACTTTTCAGCTTGGCTGCATGTATCTCCAGTCCATATGTATTCATATTCCTCAGGACAGCTTCAACCTGATGATGAATAAAAAGCATTGTCCATGTAGAAGAGAATGAGAATCTAATTTCAGCTCCCCATATTGATTCTTCCATTCAGCCACCTGCCTGAGTACATATGTCAAAGAATACACACTTTATCTCAGTGTGAGGGGAAATTATTTTGCTGCTGAGGGATAATAATCGAGGAGTACCATTTACAAAGAGGTGTGTGTAAAAGTTGAACTTCAAGCCCTCTAGTGTTCTCTGGAGTGTCATCACCTTCTCGGAGTGCTCAGACATTAGACAGAGCCTGTTAAGTGCCAGGCCAGAAGAAAATGTGTTACTGGTAATTTCTTTTTTGGAAAGTGCTCTCTCTCTCTCTTAGACGACATTAAAATAGTGTGATATGTGGTTGGATTTTCAGACAGAGGTTCATTGTGCATAATCATGCCCTGCATACACTATAGATGTGGCTTCATCACACAGTGATGTCTACGCTATTTAAGACGAAGCCGAAGTGTTGCTGCTTCTCCTTGTATAGTGTTGTCACTATAGTGTTATTAAATGTATTTAGGTTTTCAAAGTGCTGGGCAGCCAGTTTGAGCAGTTTAATTCCATTGTTGGGCGTTGGACATTTTACAGTCTTTCAAAATATGAATCTAGGAAAGTTTGAGCTTAAGTTAGAAGTCCTGGGCAAAAGGCTTTGTTTGTCATGTTCTTGCCACGTTGACATCACACCAACACAAGATCACCCCTGGACTGTCAAATAATAATAATAAAAAACAAACAAGGAAATTACACAAGGACACAACCTGTGACCCTGCTGAAATGTCTGTCCCTCTGCAGTGTGGCTCTGTTTGTTTTGCATGGCCAGGAAATGAATATTTACCCTGATGCAGAATGTGGATTTTCATTAGCAATTCATGGCCTCCCTTAAGACACTATAACAAAGCAATCAATATTCCTTTCCTCCGATGTGGGTGGGGGATTAATTTATTAATATAAAATGGGGAATCAATGTTGGATGCCCCAGTTGAATACATAGAAGCGTGTAGATGCACACCTACAGTAACACGGAGCATCTGTTTTTCTTTAAATCTCAGCTGCAGTGTGTCATTAATGTTATATTACTGTGATGGATGATCGTGACAGGGATTCCATGGCGACACTAGATGTTGCAGCTACGTCTCCTAACTCTGCAGCAACATCCAGAGTCTTTCATTCAAACAGAGCCCTGATGTGATTAGGGCGGCGTCATTACTCTGCTTCTTACCCCTCCCACTTATTTACCATTAGTCCAGTGGAAAAACACAACAGATGTTGGGGACAGACTTCCCTCTTCCTCTTTAAATGATTATACTGTAACAAATGTAATGACTGATTATTCCTGGTACAACAATACAGTACAGTTAAGAAACCTTTTTCTGGTTTTAAGAGTGTCTCTAATGGTAAAAGTTTTCAAAAAGTCACTTTAGTCTGATCAATCATGTCTAATGGAATTAAAGGGGAGCAGCTCAAAAGCACATTAGTTGCTACCAGCATAATACACCTTAAGCTCCAACCCTTCTGTTGGTAGTGGATGATGCTTTCCTCCTAACAATGAAGGAAATTGTGTAGAATATGAAGATATCACTTCTAGCCTTCCTTCATTAATATTGATCTTTCTGTAAACTGTCCTTTCACACTCTGACAATGTCACAACGAATATGGAGAGCTGTTCTTCTCTTAATCCAACAAATGTGCAGACCACTTCTATTCTATACATCTCTAGCACACAGTTGCTACATCATCTGGGTCAATCAACACTTAATGGACAATATGTCTACACTATGTTGGGAGCAAACCACCAATTAAATTTATTTTGAGGTATTTTAACACAACGTTTCTACCCTGATGATTTACCAGCACAGTAAAGCCAGTCACAGGTTGTCTAATTGGTATTTGCCTGAGTACTGTGTGACACCGGTAACCCCGACTAAGTTTGGCAACCTAAGATAATATTCATGTTCACCCTCTATATCCTTTGGGCTGTTGGGGCCCTTCCATAAAAGTATTACTTGCTAGAATTCTAAACTAAATGACCCATTCTGTAAATTAATGAATCAGGCAAAAATAATACATTGATCTAGCTGCTCGATTTCCACATTCTTATTATTCCTTAAGCCTTATTCTTCTGTTTACCGGGTATTAGCTGAGGATGGCAACTGTGGGACATGCGGCGAGCTCCCAGACCATCTTTGAGTCCTACTGAAGGTAAATGTAGTAGAGAGGAGACGAGGCGAAAATTTACAGACAGTAAAATGTTATAGATTTTAAATATCCACTCACAGTTTAAGAGTGGGAGAGGGAATGCATAAGCTAACCTTGGCTGAAGGCCCCCCCCATGTCGCTCTCTTATCCAGGAGAAAATACCCACACCAACATGTCCATCACCGCCTGTCATCAGCTTCAGTTTCAGGCCTCTATATTTTAACGTATCTCCACTGCAGACTCATTTTACTTTTCCTCAGTTGGAGATGTTTTAGAAAGGGATATTGAGGTCCAGTAGCATTCAACGTTTCTGATGCTACCATCTACAGTAGCTACCCTCCACTTACTCTTCTTGCATCCCTAATTGTGCCGTTGGCTTTAAGAAGTTCTGCTGCATATTAGATTTAAACAAATGTGACTTTAGATGAAGTTATCCTGGATGTGTTGAAGTTGCTTAAGGCTCACAGAGCCCAAATGTGAGCTTCATGCTTCATCTATCCTGATCTTCTCAGGGCCTCCCTTACACCTCCTTACAACATCAGTATGCTACAGTGGGTAGGAAAAAGTGCTGATTTGGTCCAACTGGCCGCTTTAATTTGTGATGAGCATGGTCAATTGGGACCCCGCAGGGCCGCCAGGGAGTATTGTGGCCAGGTTTTGCTTCTGCTTTATCCCCCTAGCCAGCTGTAGATGCACCTGCCAAGTCAGCACGAGCCTTCTTAGTTCACTTTCTCTTTCTCACAAAACCTTAAAAGAAGAGTGGAGTTTTTTCACACTTGGAATAGACCTTTTTTCCATGTCCATGGAGATTTAAATGTCACATTTTCGTGTGTGCTATTGGTGAAATTTGACCCATTGGTCATGACTTTTTCTTTGAGTCATTTTTTCTCAGCTGAGTTTGTTTACTATGAGTTAATACTTTGCTGTCCCACCTCTTCAGTTACTATATGTTATCTAGACCCTTATGCCAGTTTACACATATTTTAATGCTTCAGATAGTTTTATCATCCCTAAAGCTGCCCAGCCTTTTTAGCATTTAGATCATTTATGGACTAAACTAAGTTGTTTTTGAAAATTAACACACAAGACATTTAATTTTAGAATTTTTTTTTAATGTAGACACAATAGCTGTTTTAAAGTATGATGCATGTAGTTGCCATTGATATTTATTAAAATAGCCTCTCATATTTAAGAGGGTATGACAAGGCAGTAATGAAAACATTATGGATGCCTACTGTGATTAAACCCCCCTTCTAATAAAACAAGAGGGAAGGAATAGTTCATCTACAAATAATGTTACTTTGTGACCATGAAACATCATATCCTTAATATGACCAAAACCCTATACCAGGGACACTCTTGTGTATGTGAGTGGACCTGATGAGATGGATTTGCACACAGACACCACTGCCTTTTGGCACGTGTCTGCCATGCTGTTGTTTAATATATGATTTTCAATTGTACACAAATAGTAGTTGATTTGTGTAATGTGATACCTTGTGTTGTCACATTTGGATGTCTCAACACTCCCTTTAATGAAAAACAAGTGTTCTTTATGGACAGTTTATGCCTCAGAGTATATTCATGTAAGGTAAAGTACTAATGTGTGCTAGTAAAGTTTGGAATCCTGAATGTAGAATCTGTCAGCTTTCCTCCCCTGCAGTCCCAATGAGGAGAATGTCTTCCCTTGTAATCCTATTATTTTGTGTTCTGTATCAACAGTTTGTTGATTAATTTTTCTTTGTCATCCTTTCACACTTTATGTTTTGGAGTACAACTCGGAAAAGAGTGGTTTGTATGGTGATTTGAGAGACTGGCTCTCTCTTGTAAGTACGTCTATATCGCATAATAATTTTGCAACATCGTCACAGACAATGGCATGAAACTGCATTTGGGCCTTTTCTATTAAAATGAGGATTGTTTCCAGCCTGTTCATGTCATCGTTAGATGAGCAGGATGAGTGACAAACTGTAATAATACACATTGTATGAATCTCATGGTCCTTACCCAGCACCAATTTAAGATTCTGTGTCACATTTTAAGATACAATTGGCCTTATTCTTGTGAGAGTGTGGCCTTCATTACCAACCTCTGCAGAATTCATAAGTGAATGGCAAGCCCTGCTTCCATTGCCAGAATCAGTTGATTCTATTAGCAAACAAGAACCTTATCCCTGGATGAGGCCAGAGGCAGCACACTGCAGCCTGGAGGCCAGCGAGCATGAATCCTGTTGCCAGGCAACAGTTTACAGATGGAGGGGGCTGAGTTGTTGCGGGGTCCTCCACAAATGCCCACGCCCCCGCCTGTCCTTCGTCATCGTCACGTCAGATTACATCTGCAGCATGCCTGGGCTTAAATTATTGATTTGATTTAGCCGTTTACCTGAAATGTCTGACATCAACTGTCACCGATTGTCTTTCTGCTTTTCCTCGAGACGAAAGGGAAAAAAGATACAACCAACAATTCCTGTAGTACTTATGGGTAATTATTCTCAATTGTATCCCTTAAAACTTAATTCTGCAGTTCCTTTAGCTGTAGAAAGGCATGTCAGGATTGTTAATGTTATGAGGAGTCTTCACTTGATGTATTTGATCCCAATTACAACATATTGCCAAAAGAGAAACCACAAGGGGACAGGCACTGTTTCTCAGTCTCATCACTTAAACAGTTGTTCCCCCTTTTCCTGTTTTTGACACTCTCCTGAGCTTTGTGTGATAGGTTGTTGTTAATTTGGGATGCCTGTCTGTGATGGAGCCTTATTTATTTCCTGAATGTCTAATCTGCCAAGTTCATGCCTTTGGCTACCCACTGAGAAGGGGGTCCTTGTTCTGTGTCTGCCTGGCAATCCCAGAGACTGCTGCTGTCCCTGGCCTCTTGTGCACATTAACATACAGCTGTCCCACAGGATGTAGTGAGACAGACACCCATGAGCTTCAGAGGGAAGCTGGGCTCTCCCTCTCTCTCTCAGATTCACCTCACAGCAGCCGCAGCAGATGGGGTGTGAAGATTAAACCTCTCGGCACATGGCCACTATTGTGGACTGCCTATTGTGAAATGTGAAGGTCATCTATAGGGTCAAGGCTGAATAAGTCTGATGAGCCCCACCTCCCATACATGAACTGTGTTGGTGAAGGTTTTTGCTAATGATTGCTTTTCGGCTTGTCAGGAATATTGATCATAGGCCACATGCAGGGAAGGAAGGAAGCAAGAGTCAGAGGGCAGGTTACAAACTGAAATACAGGGTGAAAGGTTTTATGTTAACTCCATATCACACACTTTTTATTATGTTAAAGGTTAAGTTTGGTCACATATCTTTCTTTGAAGACCATGACTAACATTAAAAAAAAAAAGAAGTTAATCCAAACCCCACTATGTTGGATGTTCAATGTCATTTATGCACTTTGAGCTTACAGTTTACACTCTGTTTTTTTACTCTAGTAGCCTGTATGTCTATTCATTGTCATCATTAACATGAACCGAGCTTCCATTTGTACAACCTTAACATGGCGCTGGCCATTTGTGAATTTTAAAACGGGATTTCAGATTACTTGAGTGAGAAAATAATATATATATATTGACCCTTTAAAATTATTTTGAAATGGAAACTGTTGGGTGCAAGCAACATTCACTAAGATATACAAAGAATTTTGTCAAAGCCAATGTTATGTGACTATTCACTCTCATTGCTGAAATATGTAGTGGACATGAAAGATTTCCTTGTGTTCAGTGATGTTGAATAAAAGTGTCATGTTCAAGTAAAACAACTGCTTGGTGTGACCCTTCACATTGTGGATCAGCTACTCTAGTGTTTAGCCTGAAATATACTTTTTCGCTTGACACCTGAAGTGAAAAAACATACGATTTAAGTCAAAACAACTCCCACTAAAAACGTTCATAATGATGAGCGTAACGAAACATGAAGGTTTAAAACACAATTCTAAGAAGATACTCACCTACGCTTTGTAATATTGAATTCCAAGTTGTATGTGACATAAACGTCATGAAAATGGTAAAGGTAATAATGAGAAATCAATGACACCTTTTGATTAAGACACACTGCAGGATTGTCGCAGGAGGTTTGTGAATAATTGGCACAATCCATAAAAATATAACACTTTATTGATTTTGAATTTCACCTAATTTTCATTTCTGCTACCATGAATAAGTGAGTTATGTTTTGTCAGCACCCACTCAACTGTCTGTTTCAGTACAAACAGCGACTGCTTCATGGGTGAAGATTAGATTTGGATCATCCACTTCCCTCTCCCTGAGCTGTATCAACCCCCAAGTTGTGTTCCGCTGTTTCTGAAATACAGCTCAACATCCACTGAAGTCGCCTGAGTGGTTTCACAGCAGAAGACATTAAAGCCTTCCATGTTGTTGCGGTCTGAGAGTATGATGAGAGTGTGTGCTGAGGGAAGTCTATTTTTGGCGTGGTTCTTCCAACCATGCCTCCATTTTCCACTCTTGTGCTCATTTCATTGACTGGCCTTTTGGTTGTGAATCAGCGTTCTTTGGAAAGTTGGTAGAAGGAAAGAGTGACAAGGGGTCAGCATAACATGTAACCTGGCTCTGTATTAAAAAAAAAAAGTGTGACAGCCTTTCACTCTTCACAAACAGCTGAAAGTGACATGTCTCACAATAATTTTGTCTTGAGTGCACGTATTACTAAAACACATTTACAGGTGACATGAATGACAGCTGTTTCTCAGTCATTCTCATTCTGTACTGACGAGGTTTAGAGGCCTGTATTATAAATTTCAAACTTTTCAATGTTTGTGCTTACTGGTTGGCCTCAGGAGAACTATTTCAATAAGAAGGCGTGTTAACTTTCCTCTCACCATCTGCTGCTTCAGTAGCTCCACAGATGCTGGTTAACTCGCCCTCAGGCCTGATGTCATTTCAAGTTAGACCAGCTCATCAAGATAAATGACAAGTTTTAGAGAATGAAGTGATTGACAGCTTGAAATAACAATACACTTCCTGCAACAAGGTGGAGATTTGAATGTTACAATGCGTTATCTCCTGACCTGTGTGTTACATGGATGTTAAAGTTTAACCCATAGCCATAACGTTAGCAATACCAACACACTTTGTTATGTTAAGCAATCTGTAGTCCACTATATACAACATAACAAGGTCTGTTTATTCCATTCAGAGCAGGAGCACAAAATGGCTTTAACAGCAATTGTGTTTGTAATCAAAAATCACACGCACTGTTTCAATTCAAAACCAAAACCCCAAGATATTTTACTCAGCAGGGTTTTGTTTGTTTGAGTTCAAAGTGCTTGGCTTATTCAGATGCTGGGAGAAACTTGCAGCTTACAGAATTTATTACTGAGCTTAAGACAAAATCACAGTTTTGAGAAGAAAGTGACTACAAAGTCCTTATGGGCGAGCCTTGCTACTCAGCAGCCATTTTGGCAACTGTCCAAGGTGTTTGTTGTCTTTGCCCAAAATTAGGTTTTTCTTTTGTCTCTCATATGTTCCTGATGCCAGTCTAATGTTGAAAAACATGCACACCATCAGCCTATATATATATATATATATATATATATATATATATATATATATATATATATATATATATATATATATATATATATATATATATATATATATATATATATATATATATATATATATATAACTCACTTGACCACTCCTGTTAAACACTGTTAAAATATTCTTCAGTTCAAAACACATGAGAGAACAAGCAGAATATTTAATCAGTGCAATGAATTAGTCACTATAGCAGAGAGTTTAACAGTCTCTGTGTCACTTTTTTTTGACATTTTAGTATCAACGTGGCTTTAGATGTATGATAATGCATTGTATTTGTCTCTTGCGGGGCTCTTGTATCCATTATGCATGGTACAAAACACATGAGCAAACAAACGCACACAAACTCCAGATGCTAGAGGTGCTTTTCTAAATGACCCAATGTAATCTCCTCCTCGTATCTGTTCACTGCAAGATGGGAAGTAGTAGGAGTGGTATTGTCTGTGTAGCTGGTGTGTAGGAGGTCTCCATGACTATGTGTCAGAAGCTCCACTATACTGTATGAGTTGGAGGCAGAAAGAAGGGAATGACTGCAATAAAACCTGAATCAAATCAGTGAGTAACCACTGCTTCCACTGTATAATTCACCACTTTGAAAGTTCTCACTGAAACGCAGCTGAGCATTTCTCCTTATTCAAATTTAACAATGTCATTTTATGTACTTTTGGCAACAGTTGGGTTTTTTCCTGTGTCTTCTGTCCCCTGCTTGTCCATGTTGCCCAGCAGGAGACATAACTCTTCAGGGGCTCCATGCTGCCCACTCATACAACGCAAACACATTTCCACCTCAGGATTCATTGGACATACAGCAGCCACCAATAGCATCAGCCTGACCAATTATTCCTGTGCACCAAATTCGTACATTTGTTAGATTAAACCAGTTGTCGGGGTCTTTCCTGGTTGATTTTATTGTGTCTAAATTTCTTTTATTGTTGCTCTTTATCTCCTTAAATTGGTAGAGCCTACGGATGTTACCCATTGTCCTTGTTAAATTATTCAAAGTGAATCTGTTTATTTTTGAGTCGACTGATAGTTTTCCCCATAAGAAGCGCAAATTGCTGCAGAAGAATGTGGAAATATGCAAATTTGTTTCACTTCTTAATAAATGCATGCATTTTGTTCCTTCTGTCAGCATATACTTCAGTATAGTCAAGTACTTGTGTCTCTTTGTGAGTGTGTGTGGGGGGATGAAACAAACATGGTTGAGAGCCATCCAAGGTTCACTGCCCCTCTGCCCTTCCTGAAATGAAACATTTATGACCCCTGACCTGTGTCATTCCCTGTCGCCATTTAAATCTTGGGAGACGCATCGCTGTTGTCCATCGTACTATTCTCACTATACAAGTATATCTTTCTGTACTTTGTTGCAGCATGACCAGGTCGTCTCCCAAATAATACAGTCTATTCATTCCCCCCAATTTATATAAAAAACAAAAAAAAACATTCATTCTTTTTTATTAACCGACTTTGCTTCAGCCAAAAAAGGCTACTTGATCCTCATCCCTTCCATAAAGCCACATTATTCTCAGTGAATATGATCTCACGGCAGAATACACTTCACAAATCGTTGCACTACTGATGACCGTCTTGTTGTGCATTCTTTCAAAATTATAATAATCATTTTCCTCTAGGCTGTTGAATTAAATAATAGCCCTGTGTTGTTTTTGCTCAATGCTCACCACTTTTATGCATCTGTATTTGTACAGATGCAGGACAATGTCCACTGCTGTTGCAGAGTTTCACTTCACCATTGGCAGAATTTGATGGGAGCAATAACAAGCTAACAGACATGTTACAGACTTGATTTATTTGCTACAGATTTAGTAACATTTGCTACAGATTTAGTAGTATTGATGGTTATATTAAATCAAATTCAATTGACTAATTGAATTCTTAACTATTCTAATTCTTAACTCATTTAATAAATTTTAAATTATTTGAAGCAATTTGGTTGTAATTCTATTAAATTAATTAAAGAAAATTGTTGTAATACCTGGGAAAAGTAGCTCACCTCTTCTTTGCAAACCACTATAACCGACTCCCGAAGATTTCAATATAATATAACTATCAGGACGTTTGTCTCCAGGACAGCTAAGTGTGGTAGAAATATAAGTGCAGTGCTCCAGCTCTAATTACTAACGGACTAACCCTTAACACTGGACACACAGGTAGTAATGAAAAGCTGCTAAATAACTTCATTTCTTAATAATGTGGCATCAAACCAGCTGGAGATGGAGATGGGGCAGCGCGTTGCTTGTTACATGCTGCACTTTTCCCTAAAGGATCTATACTTCTTTCATGTTACCTCCTACGTTAAAATGAGGAGCGGGACTGGGAGGATTTGATGGTGGGTGTTGTGAGCGAATTATCATTAGTTGCTTAAGCAAGAGGTGTTGATAATGTGGCGGTGGTGATGGTGTGCTGCTGAATGACTGAATGAATGTAGAAGAAATGTGGACAGGTCCACTCCACAGCCTGCATGCAAGTTGAAATTGCTGTTACATTGCATCATTCACCTTCACTAACATACGTCATACATAGGCTGCCTTTTTGATCTCTTTTAAAATAAATTAATTGTGAGACTCTCACTTTCTCTCACATCTGACGTAGCTGATAGCAGTCAAGGTAAGCACTACAAAGGCTGCTATCACCCACTCTACTGGTGGTCCTCTAGAGATAATACTCCCCAAACAGACACTTAAGAAAAGAGCCTTAGCTTTCAAAGCATGGCCAATAGACACATCTAAACAAGATCAAGTTTGTCCTTCACTTTCTGGAAATGGGATTGCCCATCAACATGAAAGTCACGTCTTTACTCCCGTCAAATGTTTGTTTCATCTCTGCTCAACGTAGCTGTCAAAAATAGGAATGACAAAACAAGAGCTTAGTTTTATACTTTCAGGCAAACAGATTTGTTATTTTCTCACCTGCATTCGTCCTCGATCACCATATCAGTCACACCTGTCAGGATAATTCTCCTTATTCAAATCTTCAAAGACGCAGCGATGACTGAAGGGCCCTCATCCTTAAGACAAAATTGCATTCCTTGCCGTCTCTGCTTATTTCAAAGTGTCAAAGTGAAATGTTGCTTGTGTAACTTTTAGCACGTTGACCATCAGGATTGGGCTGTTGGGAATGCCATTAGTTTACCATATAGTTGCTTTCAAAAGAAAGTGAGGGTTCTTCCAACTGTGTGTTTAAGGTCAGATGATGTCACATCAGGTACACATAAAAGAGAGTTTTGGGAAATTGAGCTGTGAAGCAATAGATTGACCTAATGACAACACTTGATGAAAACTCACCACAAGACATCCATCAAAGTGATTACAATTAATCCTGAGGGGGAAATCATTGGCTGTAGGAAAAGGATGATCACTAGAAGTGTAGGATTCATCCTCTGGAGTGTGTAACTTTCATTATTTCGATTCCAAATCGTTGAGAAAATGGACCAAAGTAGTCAACCAACCAACAGACATTACTAGGATTACTGGCAGATAAAAAAGATCAATATACACTATTTCCTTATGTCCCTGCTTACATACAGACTGTCAAATTGCATCCTCTGATTCTTGATCCACTTACTAATCTCAATTAAGAGCCTCCTCTGGCACATTTTCCCTTGAAAACCTGCATTTGGAACAGTAAACATGCAGTTTAGTTCTTTTTTTCAGAGAGATGAAGAGTATTTCTGGTAGATGGTGTTCCAGATGAGGTCAGTATCACTGGACTGAAATAAATACTAACTTACAGTTTCTGTAATGAGTTCAGGTCAATGCATGTGACCAAGGCAGTCAAACGCACTTTTCCACCACCTTCTCAAGTATATTTAGGGATTCAAAGATGACAGAAAATGCCCAGCAGGCATAATTTGGCTCCCTCTGCTTCATCCTGGAGATGCAGAGTGTTACATCTGGATGATTAAAGAGGTTTATTTGTTTCTGTGTAAATGTTCATGCTAGGTCTGTCCAAGTTTTGCCTGGCTCGTCACACACACATTTCCATAACCCTGCTTTCATTTCTGAATGAGATATGATGGCTCAGGCAGCATCCAAATGTAAAACCAGCTCAGTCTGTCATGGGAAAGGGGATTAGAAATGGAGAAAAATGTTCATACCTCCATGGCAAAGATTTTCCTGCAGTTTGTCACTGGATGATAAAGTGTATGTCTTCCTCCTTCGGTAGTTTTCACATTGTGTATTGGAATTTTAGAGAAGTTTTAGTTGCATAAAATCCAAGTTTAATTACTCCTACTGTTGGGTCAAATGCCACTGTAGAACTTTTTGTCAGACCTGAGAAAACATTGTCGTTTGCTCAGGTCTGAACTTTTTTATGTACACTGAGGTCTTTGCTGGAGAACTTATTTCACACAATATTTACTTCAATTCGAAGTGATGCTATTTTTGTCCTGCGAAGAATCTGGGGATTTAGGGTGCCCAAGTCCTCCAGACTGTGAAAGACAAATTTATGATTTTGCGCTTGATAAGAAGAATTTTACTTTGGACTTTTCTGAAAGTCTGTTGTCCCCTCACAAGACAGGAGGATTAAAGCAAAGCTGCATATAATAGCCACTTTAACTTAACAGTATGGGGCAGAAGACATTGGGCCAGGATCAGGCATGTAAGGGCATCCAGGGCAACCAGGTGGTGGAATTATCTCTGCTGATGGATTGAGAGGCTTGGTAACTGACACTGCACCATTTTTCTCAAAAAACTAATCATTCTTTTTTACTGTGTCTTTATTTGTTACATTTTTCGAAATAGTGGTTTGTCTCAATGTTGTGAATATGGCTTCACACATACAGGTATTGTTTTTTTTGTTTGTTTTTTTCACCACCCACATTCAGTGCAGAGGCATATCAGAGTCGGAGCTTGTCAGAAGCAAAGTAGGGGCCTTTGCCAGGTGTATCGGTGCAACCGATAAAAGTGTTTATTCACACTTGACAGATTTTAGTGTCAATGTTGAGCTTCTCACAGCACACATGTATGCAACACTTTGAATGCTATTGTTCTTTCTTCAGTGGAGAAGGGTTTGTACAATTTTGTGCTGCTTCTGCATGCTCTTCAACTGAAAATGTTCTGATTGCTTGAAACTTCAGGTTCTAAATAGTTGCCAGTAATTGTAAATGCTGACCTCTGTTCATTTATTTTCCACAAACCATTTTGATTTCTTTCTCTTTTTTTGACATGACCCCCTTCATACTTGAGTGTTTTTGTCGCTTGGGTGGCTGTAGCACATGCAAATTCAACTTGATGCAGATGTTGCCACTATTATCCTTCGTAGAATGCCATGATCTGGGGTTTCCTTATTCATCAAACCTCCCCCACACGCATTGCATCTGTCCCGCCTGGAATGGGGCTCACACTTCACCATTTCAGAAATCTATTAAGAGGAGACCCCCAAGTCCTCATTTTTTTCCTCGGGGAGGACAATCGCACAATGACATGGCCTCGTTTAGTGATGCATCACTGCCCAGGAAGTATTTGCCTCCTTCAAGTTCACCTTCTCACATTAAACATTTGCTCAAGAAAGCTCTTTTCTTCTCCAGTTAAGCTTTATCCTCCCCCGACATCTGCTGATCTAGAGTAGTTGACCAGTCACATTACTCTAATCCGATTAGAACAGGACCATAACAGAAAATAAATATGCTAAAATTAATCAAGTCGGGCCTGAAACTTGTAACGGAATTTTCTTTCTTGGTTACTTTAGTGATCATCTGTCTAATTAAATCTGATAAGAAATACAATTTATCAAAATCTATGACCATATACAGGCAATCGAATTACCAAAATCCAAAGATATTCCAATTATTTTTGTAAATCTAAGCTACGACCATCGAGCTTTACCCACTTCGTTTTAAAAGTGACTAACAAGTATCAAATGACCAAAGGTCTGACTTTTAATACATTTTCTTGCATTCCTCAGCTTTGTATAATTTGAAACAATCTCAACATGTTAGAATGACAAGATCAATATAATCAGCATAAAGACATTTATTTTGCTGCTAAATCCTGATGGCCATTCATCATTATTATGTAGTACTAATTTAATTAATTAGATTATTCTAGTATCCGTCCATTGATTGCTTCCTTGTATCTGTACAATATTTATTGAGTTAGTTTGCTGAAATCTTGCCATCGATGTCTGTTTCTTCACAGTCGTAGTCAAGTGGGACTGGATTTGCATATCACCAAAAGCTGTGCACTGCGGTGCGTTGTAATGAGTGTTATTTTATACATTGTGCACTGTTTGAATATACTGCCCATAAAAAAATTATGTAACACGTATAAAAACTTGATGAATTAAATATTTCAGTGGGAAATGAATTGTATAATTCTCTGACAACGAAATGATTTACCATCCGTTAGTGGAAAAATCACCAACCAGAGGGCTGGATTCAAAATAACACACAAAATCAAAGACTGATGATTAAGTGTTCCCTTAATTTTCTGTTTTTATCATGTATTTGTACTTGTATAAGAGAGTCAAAAATGACTTTGCTTTGAAAGACACCTATTTTGTGTGGCTTTACATCTGGTCGGCAGGATTTCGGCTTTGATAAGCTGGAGGTCAGTATTGGGGGGGAGAGGCCTGTTGTTTTCTGCTTTACCAACTGGCAGACGGAGAGCGACAAAGGAGGCCACGGCCTATTCAAAGGCCACAGTGCAACCTCTCTCGCATGCCAAGCATTCCAATGAGCTGTGTAAAGGTTGGGCCGGCAGAGAGCAACCAGCGGGCCTTTTTCATGAGGGCCACCTTAAACACACACAGACAAAACTTGAAACAGGCTGTGGTATCCACTGACTTTAGTGTGTTTCTGAGGTTAATAGTCTGGTGAGAAACTGTGACTAACATGCATGGATTAGCCACCTGTCGTATCCTCTTACAGTCATAATTTATATCTTTCACCACAGTGGACATCTTGATTTTTTATTTTTTTTTAACCTAGAATGCTTCATCTCACAGCATGTGATTTAATGGATTATTTTGTGCCAAAAACCACATCACAAATATGTTTTGTCTTGCCCAAAAGAATTCCTTCTCATATCTGGACATTTCATGCCAAAGGTTTGTTCAGCCGCTCAATCTTTACAAGTTAACAACGCCTGAAAGCCAACTGGATTTAAATGCTCCATCTCCTGTGAGCCGTTCCCATGAACCCATGCTCATTGCATCTCCTGTTTTGATTATCTAATGCAGACGTTTTGTGAGTCCAACAGGAACAAATGTTCAAGGACTGCTAAAACAAATGACTTGCTTCACATTGGTGGGAATGGGTGTATGAAACATTTCTGTCTGAGAAAATAGTCTCGCTAAATGCCCAGAAGCTTGCAACACTGTTTTGATGTTAAATTTAAGCCATACGTAAATGTCAGTATGGATGAATGGCAACAGGTTTGTTTAATGGAGTCATGTGTTTCAGTTTATTCCCTGCAGCACATTGACACAACACCGGTGCCTCTGTTTTATTTACATTATAAAGCCAATACCTGTCGATACTGATCGTGCATACCATTTTAATTAAGTGTAGCATTGTTTGTGTCATGCTTTGTACTTTCTCCATTCCTTCCTGGAGTTGTGGATTCTTTTTGGCCCAGTGACACAGTTCAGCTATCAGTGCGGTGATCTTGTAGAAATCTGCAAGCAGCTCTGGTTCTCCTCGAACGAGCATGTTTCCTTTTGTGGAATGAGCCTGGGGTTCTTCCTCCTTTTTTGGGGCACCTTTTTCTCTGGACTCAAGTAAATCTCTCTTGTTTTATCATTAGAGCTTTTTCATGACCTTTTTCTAAACATAGGTATAAATAATGCAGACTAAAAATCTGCATCTCTGAGCCTTTCTGCAGTTGTGACCGTTTACTTTCAGCTGCACTAACTGCATTTTTTCCATTCTAAAGCTGTAATAACTGTTTTGTGGAGTCATTTTCAGCAATGCCTGTCTGTTGTGTTGTAACCGGGGCAGTCGCAGTCAGGTATTACCGCCCAGACTGAAATGCAAATATTGCCTTGATCTGTGTGTGCAAATAAGCAGGTGCAGCAGACGTAAACCACTAGTCACACTCTGTATGTTTTCTTTCACGGTTAGGTCGTTTCAGCTCAACTATGCCATTGAATTGGACTATTTTCCTGCAGACACTAGTGGGGAATTGATTTATTGAATGAAGCGTGACAATTCAGCTTGTTGATATTAGGCTGGCAGCTAGCTGGTAGCATGTCGAGCGCCATTCTGAGTCTTCTCACCATTCACGAAATATTCAGTTCTTTGAGCTGGCGGAGCATAAACTCGGTCTCCTCATTGTTCCAAAAATGTACCAGACTGGATTTTACTACAGTTTTCTCACTGTTGTCTTTTTCTTTTGTGTACTGGCTGCTTCTTCTTATATTTCTGGGTCAAAGCCCAGAGACAGTAACTGTGGAGCATGCACACATTGACCAGGCCAGTTTGGGTGAGAACAACTGAGAACTTCAATTTAGTGCATTTTCAGTTTGACTTGCAGGTTTACATGCATTTTAAGTCTGGTATCAGTTGGACTTCCAATAATTCACATAATTTCATGTAAATAAGTCATGTAAATGTACTGACTGTTGTCTTATGGGTTATAATGGCAGAGACAATTTTGTGCTGTGTTGGCTGTAATGCAGCACCTCCAGTACATTATGTTCAGTTCAGTGAGTATCTGCTGCAGTGGAACATGTTTTCAGATCATTAACTACAAGTAGTAACCGCACACGATTAAAAAATATGCTCCATTAGGAGTAATAGCCCCAGACTATGGTAATTATTTAAAGCCGAAAAATGAGAATCACAAAAAAAAAAAGATGATAAAAGGAGAGGGGGTAGTAGTGTGTCCGTGTTGTGCTGTGCGTTGATGAAGTGATGCTCCAGTTTTTCGAAGCGAAAGGACAAGGGCGTTCCCTCTCTCCGGTCTCTGCTGCCTCGCTGCTGCTGCTGGTCTGTCCACCGGTAACTGCTCGCTGAGGATGCGCTGCGCACCGTGTTGAATGCTGGACTGCACCATTCCTGTCGTCTCCACCAGGGAGGCTGTAATCCGATCCTGTTTGCAGGAGCCGTCGTGCAGCCTGTGAAGAGGAGGAGGAGGAGGTGGAAGAAGGCACTGCTCTGCGCTGTGACGCTCTCCTCCTGCACTCCTCCCCTTTCTACCGAGTGTCACCCTCTCTCTCCCTCGTCTGTTCACTCCCTGCTCGGCGAGGCTGGTCGGCGGCGCTCAAAACCTCCAGGATCGTCGCATCGCATTGTTCACCCACCTCATTTAAGTCTGCGTGACGCGGCGGAGCTTCTTTTTTTTCCTTCTTTCCTCCCCCTCTTTCACGATGTCTTTACCGGGGGATCCTGCTGAACGCGCACCGGTGCGGTGAGCATGTTCACATCAGAGGCAGCGTCGGATTTACCTGAGAGTCCACTGCCCTCGCACTGTCACAGCTTCCTCCTCTCCACGCACACAGATCTGCACTTCACCCACTGTCACTGAAGAGGAAAAAGGGAAACACACCGGATTACAAGGATGGGGTTCTACGGCACTTTAAAGATGATTTTCTACAAAGTGAGTAGGCTTTTCCTCTGCTTGCCCTAACCGCCCATGTCCCCTCCGAACACGTCCTCGTCTACTTAAATGTCATATTTGACTCGCTCTGTCGCCCTCATTATCTCTGACGCGCCTCCCACGGCAGATTGTGCGGTCACTGCGGAGGATGAACAGCAGCAGTAGCAGCAGCAGAGCCCCAGAGACGCCGCTTTAATCGCTCGGGCCTTCGTGTTATGTTGGCGCTGCGTAAAATCTTGTAATATTACGAGGCATTTTTGGCTGCATCCTCTCACACAGTGGTAACTTCAGCCACGCATTCATCAACGCCAACGCGGTGATTTAGGGGAAAAAAAATGTGCATTTGTAAATGTGTTACTGCTGTGGCATTAATGCTGTGGCATTAATGCTGCTAGATGGAAATATGTCCGTAATCCTGCGTAATACACAACTGAATTCTGCGTCTGTAGATGACATCTGATCCAATTTTTGCCTCATCGTTGGCATGATGCTCCCTCTGCTCCTGAGCAGTAGTCCTCCCATTTGCTTAACATAGTAACTATTACATGCATACACATAGTACTATATCTGCTGATATCACCTCCATCTATGTCTTAATGCACACTAATGTAAATCCGTGCAAATGAGCACAAATCTGTTCCTGGCACAGAAGCAGCCAGTCTCCCCCTGCAGTCCTCCCCTGTTTGCGGGCTTGTTATGGTTCTACACTATGCAGCAGTGGTTTTCTTGCACTGACCAAAGTGACTGCATGAGATGCATGCATGTGATCAGTCTGCTGCTGCCTGTTGCAGTAGCCCTTTTCCTGACATTGTGCACCCGCCTCGGGCTCCAAGTACAGATAATAGGTCACTGTGTCAGACTGCATGAGGTACAATATCCTTAAGGATATTGGGTGTATGATGCTCAATGGGAGCCATGAAATTCATGAAAACTCCTGTATTCAGGAAAGCAGAGCACAACTACACTAAATAAATGAGTAAAAGGGGGAAATAATTATACAGGGTTTGTCGTGTAATGTAAAAAAAAGGGTGTTAAATCGTTCACAATCTGGCTCGGAAAATCCCCCTTGCTTGGGGATTTTTTCTGGAGACGTGTGCATCTTGTCACATCGAAAGCTTTCCCTACGTTACTCCCGAAATGTAGGTACAAATGTTGTTCTTAATCAATGGTTAGGTTACAGAATAGCTTGTTTTAAGTCTCTTTTTTGTTTTAATTTACTCATTGAACCCAACCCCATGCATATTTTGTGCCACTTTGCCGCACTGTCAGAAATTGAAACACACAAGATGGAATACATTTGGAGATGGGTGTATTTGCACCTATGTTGGTGTTTTGATTGCAGTTTTGATCCTCATCAATCCTGTTACTGTGATGCAAGTTTCTCTAGCACTGCTGATTTGACATGAAGAAAGTCATGTCTACTTGAAACAGTGTTTGACAAATGAGGAAGTATGTTTCAAGTGATGGATGCTGCAGGATGTAGCTTCCATTGAAATGAATCAACACATTATGTAAGAGTGATTGCTGTCTTTAAAATATCATTAACTCCCTGCGTATCCATCTGTCGTGCTTTTGACCAGATAGAGGAGGGGGAAGAGGGAGGGGGGCACTGATTAGTAGTGATTTACAAACACTGCACTCTCTGGTTACCTTTTCCCAGGCCGAAACACAAGAAGAGGCTAGTTACATGCACCGTTTTTTTTTTTTTTTCACGCCATCATTTGGTCTGAGGCTTTTCTTTTTACATGTCTACACAGAGGCACACACTTTGAAAGCCAGCAAGCACTCCCCCTTTTCTCTTTCAGTCTCACTCTAAAGCACACACACACCCAATGCATGCATACACACACCCAGGCGCTCCTTGGCTACTGAACTGCCATTGCAGTGAGATCACTGCTTAAAGAACAAGGCAGTTGAGTTTCAGAGCCAGATCTTAACAAGCAGGAATATCTTGTAACCCCCCCCCCCCCCCCGTGTTCTTTATCAATCAACTTCTTTCAGTCATATACGTTGAATGTAGACAGGTGAAACAAAAGCTATATAGGCTCCTAGCTTTTGAAAACATTTGTTGACTTAGTTTTTGTCACTGACATGAAATGTCCCAGTGCCTTCTCTGTACATAAGTTACTAAACCTTTTCATGGCTTCTTGAACAAAGCTCTCTGCTTCACGAATGAGCTGACGTGTGAAGAAAAATCATTGGTCCATTGAGTCTAATGTCTGAGCAGAGGGCAAATCATTTGCTGTACGTTTTGGTGTTTTCCTGTCGGTACACAAACCTTCTGAAACGGTTCTTTTGGTGCTTTGATTCCTTATCAGGAATCCTGTGTTGATGCCTACTCTTTGGGTGGAATTCCTGATATTCTGCTTACCAATAAGCATGTCTGAATTTAGAAAGCAAACTTATTTTTAACATATATTTTCCTTCCAGTCGTGCTGTTCCCAATACTCGAGCATGCCCCGAGACTAAAAACGCAGCGAGAACAAACGCACACTTACCAAATTATAGTGATCAACAAAAACACTCTCTTGAGGAGACGCATATAATCATTCCACATTTAACCTATACACTGTGGAGTCAGACATTCAAGGCTCTTCTCCTTTACTGAATTTATAGCAACTCTACCATAACATAAATGCACTGTAAGAGCATTGTTTGTAAAGACAAAAATGTCACAATCTAATGTGGTTTTGTCTTTCTCCAATAGCTGGAGGACAAGTGGTTTTTTTCTCATGCAGAACAGGCTGCATCTTGCTGCACAACAGGCTGAACTGTGCATGTATGCCAACTGTATGCTAAGTGTAAATTGCACAAATACAGATTTTGTCAATATAGCACACATGTTGATAGTGAAAGTGTGGCTTATTTTACCATTATTATTTAATATTGTGGCTTGGCACTGAATCCCCAAAACCCTATTTTGGTCACTTTGTTGAATCGCTGGCATTACTTGGCTTAACAGGGTGAAACTGCAGAGCGAATCTAACTGAGCCTCGACTTAAACATGAAACATATTTAATGAATCAAAGAACAATGCCAGACTGCCACGTTGTATGTCTTATTTTGGCCCAACGGCTTTCAGTTCCTCTGTTTGTTTGTTTTTTCATGAGGGAGCGGTGATGAGCTAGTGATCACTTGCATGTGTGGTGAGAAGTGTTGCCACAGAGAGAGTGGAAGGCATGGGATGAAGAAAATTGGCTTGCCCCTGCCTTTACACTGACTCCTTTGTTTGCAGCGTAGGGTAGGTGGTAACAGGGACTTTGTGGTGTGTGTGTGTTCATGCAGGTGATAGAGAATGATAAAGAAAACGAGTTGCTCTGTTTTTTTTCCCTCTGGTATCAGTATGCATCAAACATCACTGACAAAGAATGCACCTTGTACCCTCCCTGAATGGGATTTTGTGTACATGAACACACTGTTCCCATGGAGGTTTGGGCGTGAACATGTGATTGCCTCCGGATATTATGGTGTTTGCCCAAGGGTCACTGTTCTCTTGTCATGTGCCTCCAACTTGGAAACTATTGAAAATACCATACAGAAGTAAGAAAATAAGCACTTTCTTTATCCTCCCATCTCATACTGTTGAGCTGTTTCATCTGCACCTCTGCCGTGTTATGAACCCGTTAATAAACTGGATCTTGCCTATGCATTAAAGATTCATTTTTAATTTGCATAAAGCTGTAGCAAGACGGTGGTGTCTATATTTTACTATGCTGAAATTCAGACATAATGGTAACTGAGTCTATAACCTGCAGAGGCAATTTTCTGCTTTCACTACTGTTTTTAAGAATCCATGACCCATGGAACACCCTTAAACTTCTTCTCAGTAACTGGCCTCACAAAAGTTAAGTCAAAAATAAATGTTAGCCATAGAGAAGGAAAACATTATCTACAAACCGTGACAAAGGTGCTCTCTCAACAAAACCTTACACCACATATATGTACATTATAGTGTGATACAATAGTACTGTGTGTGATTTTGTTTTTGTCTTTGTCTTCTCTGTTCTCTCTCTTAGATGAAAAGAAAGTTGGACCATGGCCCCGAGGTCCGATCTTTCCCTTCAGGAAAAAAGCCCTGCAAAGGCCCAGAGTATCCAAGGTAATAATAAAACAATATTCAGAGTTATTTTATGCCATATTCAAACTTACTGAACCTACCATGAAAATAATGAAAATATATCATGTCATATGAGCAAAGGTGCTTTGCTCATATCACTGAGGCTTCCGTTTCATTGTTTCTCCAGCATTCAGCCTGCAGTCCCCCGTGTTTCTCCACCCTGAATATTTAATGCATGTGTTCACATGTAGCCACATTAAAATTCATACTGAACACAGCCACTTAACAGTAAATGCCATGTAACTGGCTCCATCTCAGCTTCCTCTCCCATTAAAAATGAATCAGTAATGAAATAGACCCCCAGTTCCCATTTTGCTCTCAGCAAGCACAACCTGAAGTATGAGGGAGACCACTGGCCAGTTTTTCCTGCTGCCTGTTCATCATACTGTTGCATGTGTGCCCTTTGAAGTGCTGCACTGCTCTTCTTATCTAGGTTGTGACAGCAGAAGATGCTGGACCTGAACAGAAAATGTGTGTTTTTTGCACACTTTTGACGTCCGAGTGGAAATGTACACACATATTTTCAGTTTCTGTTGAGAGCTGTATTGGATTTTAACAGAAAGCAAATGCGTACCAAGATATATATTAGTTGCTGTTGGATCTCGAGACAAAAAATAACGTCTTGCCTTGTGTATATCTGATATTTTACCTTTTCAAAATAACAGCAAATGTGTTAATTTGTTCATACCTTGAACATAATAAAAATAGGGGGTTAATTAAGGACTTTGCAAACAACTGAAATCCAAACACTTTTGTTAATTCAGATTACAGATGCATTTTTATTGCTAAATAAACATTTCTGCCGATTCCCTTAATTTAAGTGCAGCTTTTAATATTTAACTTAATAATATTATCTGTTATTTACACACAGGCTATCTTTAATGTTATCTCTGTTGTCCAAATAATTAGTTGTGGAAATATTTGCAAAAGCCAGGGCAAAACTAATCAGTGTGCAAATAAACATCCGATAATCTGTTTTTTATTGAGCTCATTCATGGTCTATCCTTAATGTTTGTCGTTATATGTAATGTATGCATTTTCTCCTTTTTTTTTCCCTCCACAATACGTTGCGTGGTTTTACATCTTTAATAAAGCAGTTGTTTTATTTGTTTTTCCTTTTAAATTGCAGCCCGACAGGAATTGTCCCATGTCCAGCCACACCTACCACATTTGGCCACATCAGAACAGCCAATGGTCAGGGGCAGCAAAGACGACGCATCACCTCAATCCAGCCACCTACAGGTCTCCAAGAATGGCTCCGAACATTTCAGGTGAGCATGTTGGAGTCTTGTTCCTCTCTCCTCGCCCCCCTTGGTGACTTTGAACCCTTGAGCAAAAGCTCATCAAAAAAAACCAGATGATGTGCACAATCAATGTTCACTTAGTCTCAGAGATAATTGCTGCTTTGTTGTTGTGGCCCACCACATTACCATAGGCACTGTAGCGTGGAATTGGAATTAGCCGTACCTGACAAAAAGGGAGTTAAGGAATACATGTGTCTACTGTAGCCTTATAATCTGTATTAAAAGCAGAACATATGTTGTTTTACTTCAAGGTGATTTAAGCCCATTATTACTATGCCATTTATTTTTACTGCAATATCCAAGGACACAAAGGCAGACTTTGGTTCTTTGTGTGTTAAAGATGGACAAATTTGAAAGAGACAATTGTTAACGTCATCTTATTTTTAAACCACTTACGTGATTATCCTTACTATCTGTAGATTGACTGACAGACAGACAGACAGACAGACATGCAGAGCTAAATTTAAATTTATCCTAAATTAAAAAAAAAAAGGTTGTCCCTCATCTTCATTGAATATCCCCCAATGAAAACACACAGACAGTGTGTGAGTCTCACAATTATAAACTAAAATGTCACATTTACAAAACTATTCAGACACTTGACGATGACACTTCATACTTAGCTCTGGTGCCTTCTGTTTTTCTTTGAGATTTTTTTACAGAATGATTGGAGTCCATCTGTGAGTATTTTGATAGATAAGAATAGCCAAGACATCTTTTTTTATAAGGGGAAAGCCATATTCTGAGCCTATGAGTTTGAAGGAGGAGCCTGCAGATCTGAGACAGGATTATTTTAAGGCACCGATGTGGGAAAGCCTACAAAAACATTGCTGCTGCGTTTACACATACAGTAGAACAACCAAACCCTTTCTTTAGCAGTGTGCATGGCCAAACTGAGCAACTCGGGGAGAAGAAGGGTCTTCTTCAGAGAAGCTGATGGGTTCACGCATTTGACTGTTTGTAGTTTGGAGAACTATAATTTTATCCATGTCATAATGGGGCATTGTTTGTAGACTGAAGAGAGGGTAAAGTGAATAAAAACAATGCTATCATAAGGCTGTAACAGAGAATCTTTCCCAATGTACTGTAAGGTAATGATTATTAAAAATGTCTACATTATATTTCATTCTAATTTTATCTAATATTTATAAATATATAAATATATATTCATATATTTATATATTCAATATAATATAACTATTTCTTGCATATTAGACTTAATGACTAACTCTGTCCGATGAGACCTCACAGAAATAGGTTGTCATTTGAGCATTTAATAGCAGCCTGCAAGAATTCTCCCTGATTTATTACAATGAAACTTTCATTGTTTGCAAAACATGATTTAAGTATGGCAAAATGTCAACATCGAATGTCGGATATCAATTTTCATTTTAAAACGGGTAAAATCTTATTTTATTGTAGTGCTGTGCACGGCACATTGATTTACTCAGCTCTTCCTGGCACTTCTCCCTCCCTCACACAATGACAACAGGCCAGTCTGTCATAGTCTGTCTGTCTGGCCATCGGAGTCACTGGGATAAATCCCACCGCATCAGTAGGCTAGTGGACCATCCAAGGTTTTGCTGGTAGATCAGACTTATAGGCTTATATCAAACAAACCCAGACTTGACCTACCAGTCAGGCTCCCAGCATTTAAAACCTCAATTTGCATTCTGTACATTCCCCAGTCCAGTCCTAACATGTAGCTGCTATTAAAGATGGAGGCACAGGTACAAAAGAGTGTGTTTTACTTGAAACCTTTTTTGTTTTTTACATTAATTTTCACACGTAAAGGTCTTATTTAGTGATTCTGGGCTGAAGAAACCCAATCACAAGGACACATAGTCATTGCAATTTTGAATATAAATTGAGAGATTATAAGAGATTTTGGTTTAGGACTGACACCAGTCTTATGTAATATGAATCATCAGCTGTCAGGTAGCTTCATTTGCAGTATAAACAACCCCAAATAAACTGTGCCTGCCAGCAAGGAGAAAGTTTATTTGTGGGGATATTTCTTGATAATAGAGCAAATAAGTATATTTCTCAAAATAGATCAACAATTCTTTAAATCAAACCACGATACAGGGACAACTACAAGTTTGACTTTATGTGATCAGAATGTTCTATAAATTTAAATAAAACTTCTGCTTGACGGAAGTTTATCTAAACAACACATAGCTACTCCCTGCTATGATAGAATTCAGTCTTTATTGACATGAGTGGGACTTTTTCAGCAGATACTTTGGTGAAAACAATGAGCTTTTCAGAGGTTTGATTTTAGATCATTTTGAGGTGTGCCTTTTTTGTTATTAAGTTGCTCTTATAATGTCACATACTTGGTAGTCTACGCAATTCTTTCAATGTTGGTAATTGTGAAGCTGAATATGTTGAAACACATAAGTAACTGCTACGTGGCCCTTCCTATGTCAGGAGGGGGTGTATCTAAATCCCATTATTATCTCCACCTCCGACACCTCTGACTAAGTCTTTTAAATGCCAAATTACAGGTGGTTTGCTTGTGCCAGGTTTTCCATCCTGCCTCATGGCCTCTAATCACTGTTAGATTTCAGAGGTCCACAGAGGAAAACAACTGTGGCTGTGATGTGTCCAACATGGAGCACAGTTTTACTCAGCAGCTACCATTTTGACAACCGAATGTTCAAGCGGAAGAACCGAAACCCCACAGAGCTCTAATAACTCATTTGATTGTCACGACCGTGATATAGAAATATTCCACCAGTGATTTGGCTGCTAGCATTAGGCAGGTGCCCCGAGCAACTCTGTCCTGCCATGAAGGGCACGTAGGGAACATTAATATGTTACAGACATGTTGCACAAAGCCAGGTCTTTTAGATGCTCCCATACAGATGAGGCAGAAAAAAACCCATAAAGAGGCACACTGGGGCATTTAGATGGATGTGGGACAATCTGTCTGTAATGTCCTAGTCGTGTGTTTTCTCTTAAAACTGGATATTTAGACCTGTAATGAGTCCTGATGTGACTGTGCAGTTAATAGTACAGTGCTGAAGTAGTGCAGCATTACCCATGATAACCAACTTGCATGTTTATTTTGAGAACCTCTGGAGAGCACAGTACAGATGGCCTGATACTTTGTTTGTGCTTTTAACTTGTAATATTCAGATCTGCACATTCCGTAGTTGCTCATGAACGTCACCACTGATCTGTAAACTTAAGTCGTATGAAAAAAGAATCTGTGATTAAGCTTTTTAGCTTTCTGACCTCACAGCCTTTCCGCTCAGTATTTTTTAATTAGCTTCACATTTTTCTCTTTGAAAAGTTGCAAAACTATAAGAGGAATTTTGATTTACATTAGTTCCAGCACATGTTTAAGCTCTAAGGTTACAATACCATGTGGATACCACCTGTGATGTGCTGCATTTGTTTCTTCCTATGCGTCTGATCCCAGGAGTGTTTGTTGAGGATAGGAACCAAAGTAAGGAAGTTAAAGAAAGACTGCCTTTTTTTTTTTATTTTAACAGGCATCTAACATTGTACTAACACAGTCTTTTATTCAGCAACAAAACACAGCAAAATAACGTTGTTACTTGGATGTAACCTTGTTTTCTATAAATGTATTTGTCTAGCGCAATGTCACAGTGTATCATAAACTAAATAAAACAATATAAATAAAGACAATGGGGATTATAGAGCACAGTATGGCTTGTTAACACAGGCATCTGGCTTTGCAGGTATGAAGTGAAGTGAAATCCCGCTTTTGAGTTATCCCCATGTGTGGACTATAAATCCAGCTAAATGCTACCGCCCTCTAAATAGAGGGAACTAGAGGATGTACCTCAACTCTCGGAAGGTCAGCAGTTGACTCATTAGCGGAGTTGAGCCAGCCAGTATGTTTTCATCTGTTGTGCATTATGAATTACGGGTTTAGTCAGAATTTAAATCGACTCATTGCAAGTCACATTATAAAGAAGCAGCGTCCAAATGAAATGTGGAGAATGTTCTTTCTTTGTTGTTGTTTTTTTTTTTTAAACTTATCCTCTGTCCTCTGTTCCAGAGCTGGACTGGCCCTGAGAAGCTACTGGCCCTGGATGAGTTGATTGACAGCTGTGAGCCCACACAAGTCAAGCATATGATGCAGGTGATAGAGCCACAGTTTCAGCGAGACTTTATCTCCCTGCTGCCCAAAGAGGTGAGTTCCTCAATCCCTCTTCCCTGTTATCAGTTCATAACTTCCTCTGTAGCCCTTATTCCTTTCTGCCTCTTCCTTCTGACCTGAACTCCCACGGGAACCCTTTGCAGTAGACATTATTTTTGAATGAGTGTATCTGACAGGGAGACGAGGCCTCCTCTCCAGCTCTAATCCTGCCGCAGTCTTCCCTCACGTCATCCGACTACATCCATAGTGGGCGCCTTGTCTCTGCTACAAAACTGGCAGTACAAACAATCTAACGTGCCAAAGTGATGATAAGATCACATAAGGGATTCTTACAAAGCAGGCTCAGTGCACAGTTTCCTGTGCAGTTGATTAAAAAATCTAAACACCTGGTGTTTGTGTGGCAGATGACGAAGAAGGGCACAGAGAGTGAGGCAATAGTTTTAATATTTCTAGTTGTCTGCACTGCTAGTTAAAAACCCCAAAACAAATATACAAACAACTCAATGTGTTTACAACAAGATATTAGTTTTCTTTTTCCCAGTGTTTTAAATCCTCTTCCCTTTGACTTCTTACATAATTCCCCCTCTGCGGAAATAAAGTCAGGTCATGCTATGAAGTAATTTTAACAGGGCTGTGGTTGCACATTAAATTCATCTGGAATTGAACGTGTAAAGCCTTCTGCTCCGTGTCGGGGCTGAAAAGCAATCACCAACAAGAGATACATTTATAAAACTGTCAACTTTTAACACCAGAAATGACCAGTGGTTACTTTAAACAGGTTACTGAGCTGTCAGGTGTCACAATTATGACACCTTGTTTTTAATAATTATTTTATAGACAAACTAATCTATAAAATAGTTGTATTTATCCTTTTAAGAACAATTTCGGAGCAAAATAAAGACTAAAATGACAATATTTGCTCAACTGGTTACACGTCACTCAATAAACCCTAATCATTCTTTTTAATGATGGCTGGATTGATTATGTTTTGTAAGCGTTGTGCAAACATTTACCTGTGTGAATGTCTAAAGAACCCTGAAAAGCAGACAATAATGTTTATTTTTCCCTCTTAATGGGTCCAGATTTATGTTCATTCAACCGGGTTTTGTGTTTTTATTTGCCGTCTTTGGCTTAACAAATTGTATCACTTGCATCATTACTGGCTTTGTAAAGCGCCTATTGCATGATTTTGCTGGGCTTTCATGGCAATGTTGATTCTGTTCTATGGTAATACAATCGTGCCAGTCAGGCATGCTATCCATATTGTGCTTGTACTTTTTTCTGCAGGCGTTTTTTCTGCTCTTTTTCCAGACGTTGTTTGCACTGTTGTAAACACCTGCTTTAGTAAAAGATGGGTCCTCTCTGTGTCGTCTTCTCTATTTACACCTCTCTTATTCTTTGCCCATGTCTTTCAACAGCTGGCTTTGTATGTCCTGGCATTCCTGGAACCGAAGGACCTCCTCCAAGCTGCCCAGACGTGTCGCTACTGGCGCATCCTGGCAGAAGACAACCTGCTGTGGCGGGAGAAATGCAGGGAAGAGGGTGAGTTTTAAATTTAAGTAAGAGATGCAGGCACAGAGGCAGCATGCAGTCACTCAGCAGGAGCCTTAGGATCCTGGTGTTACTGCTGTGGTCAGTTCTGTGCTTAATATTGTGGCTCTACCTGTTATAGAATAAACCCTGCTTTGAAAACTGTCAGTCCAATCAGCTTCCCCCTCTCTCCTAACAGGCATTGACGAGCCTCTGCCCCAGAAGAAGAGGAAAATTGTTCGGCCTGGCTTCACTCACAGCCCGTGGAAGAGTGCCTACATCAGGCAGCACAGAATAGACACTAACTGGAGGAGAGGGGACCTCAAATCACCTAAGGTAGTTAATTCCCTCAAACTTGAGTTCCCCAGAGTTTAGCCTCATCGCAGCTGATCGAGTAGATGAGATAACAATTGACTTTGAATCACAGAAATAAGATTCTTAAGTGTGAAGCTGGTGTAAAGTAAGTAATACTCAGGTTGAACAATGAACGATTATTAAATCAGAGCACTGGGTGATCTTATTCTTCTTCAGTTTTAAGACTGTATTTGTTATTTTTGCCTGTTCAGAAGTTTCTGAATTGATCTTTAATGGGCCTTGCTACTTCAGAAACAGCTGCTGGTCATTTTAGATGTAAATTTGGTGACTGTGCTTGTCCGTATTCCTCGCATAAACAGTATGCTCTCTCTTTTGCTGAGACAGCATTCCTGTGACCCAGAATGTGTACACACACACACACACACACACACACACCAAAGCATACAGCTCAAGTAGAGATGGCGTACACCTGCAGCACTTGGCAACATGAGCCCTTTAATCAACTCTTTTTACTACTCTTTATCAACAGAGGTCTGCCATTTTCAGCATCAGTTTTTACCATTTGTGCTGTCAGTCCATCAACAACCCACCCGCTTTCTGCGTCCTTATTGCATCTCTTTTTCTATCCCTTCCGTATCAAAGGTGCTGAAAGGTCACGATGACCACGTGATCACCTGCCTCCAGTTCTGTGGCAACCGCATTGTCAGCGGCTCGGACGACAACACGCTGAAAGTCTGGTCCGCTATCACAGGAAAGGTAAACATGAACGGCTTTTCTATTTCCTGTTGTGACCTCATGTCTTTGATGCAGTAATGCACACACACACAGCCAAACTCATTATTATCAGTCCATGTGGTATTAATGGCAGTTGGGCAGGTTCTGCACAATACCTGGTGCTGTGCAGCATCCTCTAGCTCCACACAACCAACGTACTGTTCCTTCTTTGACACTAGCGCATCCATGGTGCCAGGTACGGTTGAGCCTGAGGCCGCTGTACAACTGTTTGCCTCCTCCCAACTTTAGCCGACTGCTCTGCTGTTACTTGCAAGTCATGTGACGCGCGCTGTTCTCACTTGTAAGTCATGTGAGAGTAGTTTCAGCCTTTTGCAGTGAGAGAAACTTGTTGTATCATATTGCAATATTATCGCAGATGCAATAAGGCGTTCAGCCCTACTGGTAAGACCTTTTATCTCTTACATTTAGCCATTTAGAAGACATGTTACACAGCCAGCATTGTTGGTATTCATAGCTGAACCTGGTGCAGCCCACAGGCTTTGTCCTGCGACTTTATCCTGTGTATTCAACAGAGAGGCAGTTGTGGCAGTGTGGTGTTTGAGAGGTACACAGATGGTTGTACCTTTCCTTTTCACCTCGAATAAATGAGATAAGTCTGGGTTGTGAACTTGCTACTTCATTAAAAGAAAGCCCTTAAAGAAATTGATATTATGAATAATTACACTGCAGCAGGTTTCTCTTTTTGTTTAACACAATATACCAGAGAGCCTGCTTTTCATTCCTGCAAAGTCTCGGTCTAACAGATAGTAAAGTTGGCATCCGGCCCACTGGTGATTACACACATAATAGTCAGCATTTGCTGATCAGAAGAGATCTCACCAAGGTCATCTGATAGGCATGGTGTACAAATAGGCTCTCCTTCACCCAAAGACATATCAAGATGACATGTTGTTGAGTTACAGTTGTGGTGGCTCCACTGTGGTGGTGGAAGTCAGGCATGATTATGGCTTTTTATGAAACCACCATGCAGTCAGATGTCACACAAACAGTGTATTGTGTCCATGGTTGCCACAAAGCAAAGCTACCTCCGAATTGTTTGTTTACATTAGTCACATGGAAGAGAGGAGCCTAAATCCATCTCTGTTAAGGTGGTGTATTCAGAGCTCATCTCTTTGCTTATTTAGCTCTTAACACCAGAGGGAGAACCCCTGGCTGGAGAGGAATGGCCAATTAAGCCCAGTCGACCATTTCACATGAAGTGGCTGTCGATTCCAGTAAAACTGTAAAGTGAAAATACAATGGGATTCCCAGAACCTGCATTTGTTTTTCTTTTTCTCGTGTCAACATCCTTTACAGTCTATGCCAGCTTTTTGAAGTCTTGATTGCTATCTTTTTTTTTTTTCTCCCTCCATCAGTTCATCCATGTGAGGTGCATGTCTATAAAGAGGCTCTCAGTGATCATCCATTCATCACAGTTTGTGATGAATGGATGAATGTATCCCCGGGCTCCCGACCGACATGACAATACCAATTACTCTTCTTCATTTCTTATTTTCCTTCATATTGCAAATAGCCAAGATGATAGTAAAGACGCTCCTCCATTTGTTTGACCTTGGTGTGCCTATTTCCTTCCAAATAAATCCAATAACCTAAAGGTTAGCCTTCCAGGGTCAAGCCTCTAACACCTGAACTTAAGTTTTACTTAGATTTGGGTCAATAAGAGGTTGAATAATGGTGAATGAACAGGCACAACAAGCTCCCATTTCAGTCTTCAAGCCTTCTCCTTTTGAAGTCTGATGCCATTAGAGTGAAGATTTGTTTTTTGTTTCATTCCATTCCCCCATCTTTGATTTTAGAGTGTTTTCCCTTCATCAGACTAAAGTAGTCTCACTAAACCAGTAATTAGTTTGGTGGATTATTATAGATTACAAGGGTAAATTGCCTCATGACCTGAGATGAGTGGTTACCTCTGTGCGTTTCTTCAGATTGGTGGATGGATTTTTTTCTGTCTTTCTTTTTTCTCTTCGGTTTGAATTAAAAGGCCGTTCTATTGGGTCTCTTTGTAGGTAGAGGATTAACTTGATGGGATTGAAAAACGAAATTGTTTGCACCCTGGACAAATTGTGCCGGAGGAAGAGCAGAGTTGGCTCTTCTTCTCAGATACTTGGTGTTCAATTTAGAGCGAGAACCACTCAACGTTGAGCGAATCAGGCTCCATAACAACAGCAAATTCACTTGCTGTGAGGCAATCAGAGAATTATTGTCATATGAGCACATTACATGTAAATGCTTCTACACCTCTGAAAGAAGTGGGTCGTTGCTTAGTGATCAGGTATGACAATGGGGATTTGATTGTAGTGAAAATATTGCATCAGACGCTGAGTCATACAAGAGCTTTGGTTGGTGGTTGCATCTGTGGTTCAGAAGCTTGATCTTCTGCTGACAGAG
The DNA here is from genome assembly GCF_958295425.1 of Solea solea. Taxonomy (NCBI): domain Eukaryota; kingdom Metazoa; phylum Chordata; class Actinopteri; order Pleuronectiformes; family Soleidae; genus Solea; species Solea solea. The sequence goes on from NC_081143.1 coordinate 5,680,947, forward strand.
TTACCTTTTCTGAGACCTGAAGGAGACCTTTGTCTTTGTGTTGCCCTCCATCTTCACTGAGAGATGGCGTTTTTTTGTCCATGCACTACATATCATTGTATCAAACGTGGCTTTTCTGAGCAGTGCAACAGAGCAGCACATGTCCTTGGTGCTTGTCGGCAGCAACCTCAGCTGTCAGGCTGATCTAAGATGGCAGACTTATGGGCTGTTGTCATTTCGACGGAGTGGTTTCCTCTGCCAGATACTGTAGCTGCATGGACGCTCCTTTACACATTTACCTTTACCTCGCTCTAACGCAGATATGGGATTGTTTTTGCTGAGCTGAGAGTCTAGTGGGGATATTACATTGATTAGACACGGGGGAGATTACCTCTTAACATTGTAATGAAATTTTTGAAGTCGATCTTTTAGCGAAACACAACAGAGGCCGTGATCTTGTGTTTTCTTTTTGGCTCTTTTCAGTCGAGGGGAAAGTAGTGTGTAATTATTGTAGCGTGTGGTGTGATATCAATCTGTCAACATTGTGAGAATCATTAAATCACACCCATCTCATCAAATCAGCTGCACAAGGAATGGGAAAACAAACAAACGTGTTGACATCCACACAGAGCTCTCAGAATAGCTTTAGACTGCACCAGTTTTATTTTTTTACTGCTTAATCTACCAGCATTTTTCTGCTAAACAAGCTGAAAGCAGGAGCAGTTTTTCTGCTGTTGCAGGGAAAGGCGTGCCAAGTTAAGGCACTTTTAAATCGGGCATCGTGGTGGCGCAGTTGGCCAAAGTGTCCCTACTGAAAATAATGAAGCAGGCAGCAGCAAAGATTTTGTTTGCCTCTGCTAAGATCATTATGTTGTGCGTCAGAACGACTCAGGAAATGTTTTCATTTCAGACAATTGTCCTGTGGTAGTAAACAGGAAGTCCATCACCATGACTGTTAAAATGTGACCTATGTAGAAATGTTAATTGTACATTTAAGGTGTTCTAAGAATAGACTCCTGCCTGCCAAGCTCAAGCACACGTTTCTCCATTGAAAACCATGGGACACCACCTTAGATCTGCTCTTACCTGGATTTTTGTCTCTGTATTGTCTAATGTTGATTAAACCTCAAGTGTTTGAGTCATGTGAATGTAACATGGTGGTAGCTTGACCTGAGGTGGTTTATTTCAGCCTTTGCAAAGCTGCAAATCAATATACCTTCAGTCTTCTCGACCCGTATATTTTGATGTTCTGCTAAGGTCAACAAAGATGGATTTTTCACTCTAAACAGAAAACAGTACGTTGAGTATTTAATGGTTTTATTATGTTATTCTCGTATGTATGTATATTTGAGAGTGGGTGATGAGTTGAGTACCTCATTTATCGATTAAAACAAAAACAATCTTTCATTTGGCACAGCCAACACTGGTCTAGTGCCTTTTTGGACAAACTTGAACTATTTTCCATGGAATAGATTCAGCAGCACTGCTGTGCAAACAGAAGCAAACCTATCACTGTCTTCTCTGCTCATTGAGTGGCAGAGCAGCGAGTTGATACCCAGACACAGGCTGTGCCCTACGTGACTGACAAAATCTCCTTTCTCACATACAAATCAGAACTTCATATGGAGGAGCTGCATCTTTTAACATATATAGCCTTAACTGTTGAACAAAAGTTTAACAGAATTGCCAGTTCTTTGGCATAAAGTCTGTATAATGCCTTATTGAGCTGATCTACAATTTATCAGGGCTCGGCACAGAATGCAAATACGTTGCAGTGGCATCATGAATTTGTTAATTTGGTGTATTGCGGTTCCACAGAACACTGACCTTAAAAAGCCACATTCTTTTGTTTTGACCTGGTCTAGTTCTTGAAATGAAGAGGAGAATAAACATGATTCATTAAAAAGAACAAAAATAATCTACTTTCATTCTCGGAGATGGGATTATTTTATGTTTGTTCGACAGACAGACAAAGATGCCTAAGCCCTTCATTTCAGATGCTCTCTCTTCCCACGCTGTTTCAGTGGGCTTTAATCATACACTGCCATTCTTGTTCTTGGAACCTTAACCACTGGCTTCGATTCTCGAGAAAAGAAAAGAAAAGAAAAAGCTCAGTAAAAACTGCAGGTCTGGAGCTGAATATTACACAGCAGTGGCACAAAATTTGCCCAAATGTGAGTTAAGATGCATGTTGAATGGTGCATCAGAGTGTTGTGAAAAATCTGCATAATATACCACCTTTCTGCCGTATTGTAAATGTGCAATTAAGTGTGCTTTAGTGAAATGTCTTTCCAGCTGGAGGATTCTCTTTTCACTAGTGTAACAAACCTAAGAAAACGGTCCATGGTGATAAAACAAGAGCGACTTACACACTGTGGTGAGGTTGACTGTAAGGTCATGCTACATTGACCTACAATTAATGAAGTGGTTCTCTTTATCACAGGAGGAGGTGGGAGAGGCAGGCTGCAGAGCCATCCACCTTTTTCACTTGCTGCAGTGAAAGCTTCTTTCCCTGCACTGCCATTCACTGCTCAGTGGCTTATCAGCTGCAGTCAGGGGGGTCACATGTTGTACATTTCAGAGGCTTTATGCTCTTGTACCTGACATCACCGGTGCAATCACCGCTGACCAACTCCACAGTTTGCTCCTCTCCCCAAAGGCTTTTTAATTGAATGCACTTAGGATTATTAAATTCAGGGACCAATGAAATACACAGTGGAGACACACATTCAATTGATCAGAAAGATTTCCATAACTACTCTAATGTATGGTTAATCTACCTTACCTAATGCAGATGAATCTCCACTTCTCTTTTATTGAAGACGGTTGTCAACTCTTTCTCCCAAAAAGAAAAACCCTGCCACATTTGCAGCAGATAAGCAATTAAAAAAAAGCTCAGAGTGATTCTGTCCCAGTGCAACAGCAGCAGGTAGAAATGACTGAACTCTTTCTCCCCATTAAAGGTCACACACATTTAATTGTCCTTGTCTTTTTGCCCTGAAGGCAAAAGATGGTCATACAGAGAGAAGAAGAATGTGATTTTCATGAAACGAAGTTATGATCTGTATGAATGAAATAACCCTGAATGTCTTTGAAACTTTTCATTGATCAAGACTTTTCTTCTTCTCTGGTCTTCACAGTGTCTGCGAACGTTGGTGGGCCACACAGGTGGGGTGTGGTCATCCCAGATGCGAGACAACATTATTATCAGTGGTTCGACTGATCGCACACTTAAGGTCTGGAACGCAGAGACAGGAGAATGTATCCACACCCTCTATGGGCATACCTCAACAGTGCGCTGCATGCACTTACATGAGAAAAGGTATGGAGCAATCTCACGAGTAAACATCACTAAGCCTTAAAGAGCCTGTTGAACAGGAAAAAGATAAACCACATCAGTATCGACAGCAATGTAACGTAGTTTAGAGCGGAAAGGCTGTTATAATATGTGAATACATCGGTGGTTTATCAACGTTTCACTCGTGTCTGAGAATTAACTGCCCTTTTTGTCTTGAGTTGTTAAACTGATGTCTTATTTAGATAGCACATATAGAACAGGCCACAGGCTGTGCCATTTTCTGCCTCACATCAAGAAATTAACAAGCTTTATCACATTCATCTGAAAACAACCACCTTTTCATGGTAAACGTGTAATGTTTGTGTGACCGTGACGGTGACCTTACGACTACATGAGTGAAAGAGGGACAGTGTGTGTATGACAGTGAGCTTGTGGTTTTATAGTGATTAAATAGACTGTAAAATGTCTTCAGTCAACTGCTGCTCACTTATTCACTCAGTATTACTCTCCAGACCCAAAGTGCTCTATTTGCCTCAGGGACCACCAAGATTTTTGTGTAGTTTTTGATTACTCACCCACTGAAAACACTGTGTACTGCCGGCAGACAGTGAAAAACATGTTGGTGATCTCCATCTTAGTATCACCGTGAGGCATTTTAGAATATGTGCTGTGTGTCACTACAGCGTGTTTTTTTCTAAATGGCATGTGAATAGGAAACTTCATTAAAATCTGGTGGAAATTAAGTAAAACCGCCTCAATCGGTGAATAAATGTAATGTTTTCTCTCTTTTTTTTAAATGACGGCTTTCATTCAAACGATCACCCCAATTATCAGATGAAGGTAAAAGCGTAGGTAACCATTCTTCCCTGAAGGCAGTTTCCCTTTCAATAAACTTCTGGCTGCTCAGAGACATCCGTTTGAGTCAGAGATGTGTTTTTGTACGATCAAGTATGAACATGAGTGTGACGCTGTGTGTTACTCATAAGAGAAGCAAAGACAAAATGTTCATACCTGCGTCATTACTCTGTCAATGAGCTGCCACGGCATGACGCAAGAGGTGTAAGGGAGAGTGTAAATAAAATGTTTCATTAAATTGGACAGAAAGGATAATATTACACAACTCACAACTATTGTAAGTGTATTAATAGTGTCAGCTGACTCTGTCTGTATGTGCTCTCCTCGTCAGGGTGGTCAGTGGTTCTCGTGATGCCACGCTGCGCGTCTGGGACATTGAGACGGGTCAGTGTTTACATGTCCTCATGGGCCATGTGGCGGCAGTCCGCTGTGTCCAGTATGATGGCCGGCGGGTGGTCAGCGGTGCTTATGACTTCATGGTCAAAGTGTGGGACCCAGAGACGGAGACTTGCCTCCACACGCTGCAGGGCCACACCAACAGAGTGTATTCATTACAGGTGAGACCGTGTGCTTCTGCATTTCTACACAAGTGTAGTTTGAACATTTCATATTTTTTCTCACCCGTGACTCAGATTAGGACAATAAAACAATTTCCACATGTTTCTGTTTATATTATATCGTCATGATCAGATTGTCTCACTGCAGTAGACATAATATCGATTGAAGTCATCGTCAGACCGTAAAAACATGACTATAAATGGTATATTCTGTTAGCAGCTCTAACAAACGTCATAGGCAGACTATGAGCTGGCTCAGTCTGAACGTCAACTGTCCATGGTTGTCGTCTACCTTTATGAGACTACTTCATTCACTGCACATTTATATCTTTTATCAATATTTGATTTTGTTCATATTCATACAAATGTTTGCTAAAATCTATTTTTTGTTGAAGAAAATAATTCCTGGATGCTCTGTAAGACGTCCTCCCTCGCTCTGCCCTTTAGCCGGTGTCATCACTTTCAGAGAAGAGGCCGTTTACTCCACTGTTAGATTGGTTTTTGTACCACGCTGCATCGTTTGTACGTAATAACGAGAAGCAACGCTTTCACCGATCAATAAAATTCATTCATTTCAATGAGCTTCATCTTCAGTCTGTTAATAGAACAGAAGTACATGCTGCGTAGGCATCTGCACCGTCAACTGCAAGTTGAGGTGACATTATGCAGTTACCTTGAAGGTGGTGCCTCGGCCTTCAGCCAGTTTAAATTGATCCCCTCTGTCTCTAGTTTGATGGGATCCATGTGGTGAGCGGCTCATTGGACACGTCCATAAGGGTCTGGGACGTGGAGACAGGGAACTGCATCCACACGCTAACAGGGCATCAGTCCCTCACAAGCGGCATGGAGCTGAAAGACAACATCTTGGTCTCGGGCAACGCAGACTCCACTGTCAAGATCTGGGACATCAAGACAGGCCAGTGCCTACAAACACTGCAAGGTGAGTCCACCCTCCCGACTGGATGTTGTGCAAGATAAGCACCTTTTTGCACTGGTCAAAAAAAGGGAAGAAAAATCTGTTGTTTTTTGTTTGCAAAGCCAGATTTTATCAGGATTTTTCAGTGTATAGTTTAGGAAGAAAAAAAAAATTGCATTTTATGGACATTTCAGTTTCCAGTTAATGTGTTGACTGTGCGTGTGTGTGTGTGTGTGTGTGCGTGGGTACACACCTCGTGTGTCTGCTTGCCCTGATTATAGTCTCATGTCCTTTGTCTAAAAGTGAAAAGCTCTCGCTCCATTAGCAGCAGTGGTCCCTCTCACTGAGTTCAGATCCTCTACTGAATCACAGGCAGCAGCCACCGGTGCCCCACCCCTAAATGCCCTCATTAACAAACCACAGCACTGTGTGCTGGTCGTCCTTACACACACACACACACACACACACACACACACATTCAGCCACTGAACAAAAAGATGCCCCAGTGAGAGTCTGAAGAGAGGGAGGGATAAGACCAGAGGGAGGATGTGTGTGTGTGCGCTTTGTAAAGAGGGGATGGATGACTACAGTCGGGGAATGAGGGTCTGATAACTTTGTAGGTCATATAATTAGGTCAGTGGACAATATCTGCCATTCATTTGTGTTTTTTGATAAGACAATAGGCCATTAACAGGGCAGTCACTGTCAGCTGATGGCCATAAAGGTAGTGATGGAGGAGGCTGCTCTGTTGTGGTAATAGGGAGGAGGGAGGGAGGGAGGGTTGTTGGGGGTTGGTGCAGAGCGGTGTTGTGTACTTGGGTTTATAATGCAGCCTTTAAATCAACCAGAGACAGAGTTGGAAAAAGATGAGAATGAATGTTGATGGTGTGATTTCAACACATTTTCTCTGCATGAAAACTAAATTAGACTCGTGTGATTGAAACAACTGCTTTAGCAGCCTCAGTAAAGAAGGGAAATATATCATTATATATCATTTCCCCGCATTTGATTCTAAACTTTTTGTGTCGCCTGAATTGATTTAATTAAGATATGATTTTCAAGCCTTTGGGGAAATCTTAAGTCACCCCACACAAGTGAAGTCAGCTCGGTGAACCAGCCCCGCCATGTTCACTGTAAATGTGGCCTCGTGCCAGCTGCCGGCTCAGAGGTGTATCCTCCGTGACAGTGACAGTGAACATCTCACTGCAGCTCGTCCTGGAACCTTGTCTACTGCTGGAAGACCTCGCTGCTCTGTCACAGAGAGGAGCTTTTCTCTTCATCTCACAGACTTACAGAGGCTCTTTACTCTGTAGCTGGTTTCTCCACGACGCCACCACTCTCTGCATTAGTCTGGTTATTAGAAATGACATTTGGAGCTATAGACTGAACCCAGTTCAGGGTTCCCTTTAATCAAAGTGTTTACTCGAGCAGGTAAACCTCTCATCTGGTGATCAACTCGTGTTACAAGACTGAGTGTCATTGTACTGGCTCTTAATACTGTTAAGATTGAAATTAAATGGTGGAGGTCATGTTTACGTATTTTAGGTGAGATGTCACTGTGGAAAAACCCTGGAGGAATGAAAACAGAGGGAATCAGGAACATATGTGAAGAGATAAAACCCACACCGATATCTGTGACCAGCTGCTTATAACTACCGCCCACAATTAGTAACACAGTGTGATATTTATTTATTATTTAACAGTTTTCAGTTGCCAGGTTTCCGTTAAAATGTCTTTTAACTGAAATTTCAACCAAATTTAGAATTTTTCTTCAAGCCTGGCAGATTTTTTTTTATAAAAAAATATAACAACGTACAACTGGATGATGTTAATAAATTCTTGCTTCAGTTCATTATTGTATTAATATTGGACCAAGTAGAAGAATGGAAACACACGTATGGTGATTTCATTTGGTACATAACTATTGATAAGTTAAACAAGTAAAGTAATTCAGTAATTAAATATCCGGAGACTTAAGTTTTAGAGCATTTTTCACAGCGGTTATAGCTGCAGAGAGGTGTGTGTTTGATGAGTAACTTTAAGTGCTGCTGACAGTCCTAATATTTCCTGGACTCTGAGAAAGTTCTGTCCCAGGAGCAGAGAGGTTTTTTTTGTGGGCAGTAAATATGGATGAGGAACTATATTTAGACTGCGATGCCTTCCTTCTGCTGCAGAGAAGCTAAAGTTCCTGAGCTCCTATAGTAAAAGAAAAAGCTGTCCCACTCTAACCGTCTGTCTGTCTTTGTGTGTTCAGGTCCACACAAGCACCAGAGCGCTGTGACGTGCCTCCAGTTCAACAAGAACTTTGTCATCACCAGCTCGGACGATGGCACGGTTAAACTGTGGGACCTGAAGACGGGCGAGTTCATCCGTAATCTGGTGACTCTGGAGAGCGGCGGTAGTGGGGGCGTGGTGTGGCGCATCCGGGCCTCCAACACCAAGCTGGTGTGCGCGGTTGGCAGCCGCAACGGCACAGAGGAGACCAAGCTGCTGGTGCTGGACTTTGACGTGGATATGAAGTGAGGCGGGACGTTTTGGGGGAAGGATGAAGAGATCGAAAACCGCAGAGAGGAACCAACAGAGACAGAACGGGAGATGAGGCACGGAGAAACCAGAGGGCAGAAGCCGAGAGCTCTTCACCCAAACTTGCAAAATCAACAACCACCACCATCAACAGCGGGCTGTCCTGTCCTGTCCTCCACCGTCATCTTCCCTGTCCCCCCCTCCTGCGTAAATGTTACTGACAAAGCCACAGAACCCTCTCATGTCATCACAGTCCCTGCCTCTGACCGTCTACCGCCACCCGCCCAGTGGAGTCGAGGGGATCGGGCTGGAAGTGGGGCAGCGGGGGCACCAGCGGGGGCACCAGCGGGGGCACCAGCGGGGGCACCAGCGGGGGCACTAGCGGTCTGTCTCGTGATTAGTCTGGAGAAAGAAGAGAAGAAAGGAACGACTGATGATGACTGAACTCTTTTGAAGTGACTCCCCGCCCTTTCAGTCCGGAGTCGGCTTCGCACAGAGACTTTCGCTTCAAACCTGACAGATTTTGAGATGTACAGAGATATATTATTTTTTAAAGCCCCACCCCCCTCATCAGTATGCACACACACAGACACACACATGCACATATACACATACCAGGAAGTGGAAAACACTGACCATAGGAAAAGCTTGAGCAAGGTGGGAGATGTTTTAAAGGTGAATTTCTACACAGTTACACGTTAAGAGCTGCTTGATGTTAAGGTGAAAATGGGAGGTTTCGTTGTTTCTCGTCACTCCATTTCCATTCTTGCTCTCCACTTAGTTTCTGAAGTCTGGTTTCTTTACAATATCGCACACAAACACAACTGTGAATTTCAGTACCTTTTTGGTTTATCATATGAAAGGGGTTTCTGTATTGTTGTTGTGATTTTTTTTTTTTTTTTCTCAAACCCCCCCCTCACTCTTTTTTCTTGCCGTTGCCAACAGCAACAAATCCCAGTATTAGAAACCTGCTCAGTTTAGGTTTGCTGTCATTATGTCACAGGATTTTTTCCCCCTCTTTCTTTTGGTCTTTTTTGTTTTGAGTTGTTTGTTCTTCCTCTCTGTTTTCTACATACCTGGGTTTGGAGCGCCGTCTCCACATCAACGTCAATGCTGTCCAGAGTTTTTCAGTCTAGCTGGGGAGGTTCCTTCAGTGCCAGTGCTATGACGAGAAGTAAAGCTTCTCTGCTCAGAGTGCTGTGGATTGACGCCCCCGAACTCCCTCAGCCCCTCCCCCCCTCTCCTGTTTTTCCCCAGTGGCCAAACTGTATTTATGCTGCTAGATGAATGGAAAAGAGAGAGATGGAACTCTTACTTGCTGTGACGTTTTAGTCCCAGGCGAAATTCCAAATTGAACTCTGTATGTTTGGACTTGAAACAAAAGATGACAAAAGATGAACATCCAACATTTTTGTTTTTGTTTGATTTTGCCACTGAAAACTTGAGCCAAACGTGCCTCTACGAGGCTGAGAGGAGGGAGCGTGTCCGACAGATACTGACAGGATCGCCTGCTGGGAGGAACCGAGCGGGATGTACACTGTTGGCGTGCGTGCGTGTGCGTGCGTGTGTGTGCGTGCATGAGTGCGTGTGTTAAGCGTGTTAATGGGCTACTTGTAAACACATTCCTTTGGGACAAAGCTCTTTCAGCCTGTTCTTTGGGGAAATGTACAAATGCTGTGTGGACTGGTGAAGAAAAAAAAAAAACAAAACTAGCAGATGTATCAACTTTTAACACACGAATGAAAGAACTGTCCGTATCCATGTGTGACTGTTGTTCCATTCAAAGAGGAGACCATCACAAACATCAGCTGACTGGTCGAGCGGCCAGGAGTCCTAGTGTTACATGTGTCGCAGTTAAAACCGCCTCGGTTGCAGCCTTGTGGTTTGTCAGTGGGAAAGATTCCAAACACACGAAAGGCGACAAACGTGAACTGAAACATTGTAGCCAAAACGAAAATCGTCTCAATCTCCAAGAGTCACAACTCAAGCTGAACTGTGAAAGTGGTATAACACTGTATATTAAAAAAGAAAAAAAGAAATCAATCTTGCTCTATCTCCTCTTGTTGTTTTCTCCCTCTGTTATAATTTATGGTCTGGTTTGAGAAATCAGATTTGTTGCAGGTGTTTTATTTTTTCAGTTCATGTAAACTGCCTGGCAAAAAAGAAAACAGACAGAAAAAACCTTAAAGGGATTGTGTATTTGTTTGATTCACTTAGAATTTTATTTTCTTATAACTTAAGTGCAATAAAATGTGGGTTTTTCTTTTTTCATTTCAAGCATATCAGTTGTCTGTTTTTGTTACCTGTGTGAAGGCATCTTATATGTTCAATAAAGCAAATTATTTGAGTAATTACGCTGGCGAGGGAAATAATTCAAACATTTAACGCAGCGCAGGTTTAATCAGCCAAATTTATCACAAGCACTTGTTTAGTTTCAGCTCAGATTCACTGAATTAAACAGGTGAGTTGAATTCTGTGGCACTAATATTGGACCCAGTTCCACCTCTTTCATGCTGAGTTTGACTTGGAGTGAATTGCAAGTTTGCAGCCGTCTGTGTGGAGCAGCGACGAGACGACACGTCGTCAAATTAATACCGGAGACACACAAATGCCACATTTTCAGAATGTTTTGACTCTTTGTGTGCTGCTCTTCTTATTGTTGATGTGTGTGAGGTTGTGGTTTTCTGGATATTCACTTTATATTTGAACTAAACCCGAACGTACTCTCAGCCACACGACTCAAATATGTATTATGAGTTATAATTTTCTCAGTAATCTGTTCAAGATCCTTAATCTGACTCAAACAGAACAGAAACTTGGTGTCACAGGTGAATAAGATCTGTGGTTCAGGTCTCAGTGGTAATAAGGCCAAAGCCACAGGAGCGATTTAACCATGTCATACCAGACATTTTATTATTATTATGGAATTAATCAATTGTTCCTGCTCTTGAGTTATGCCACGAGTCAACAAAGGAGATAAATGAGTCCTTTGTGAACATTATTTTCTCATTTTAATTGAATCAATAATGAATATTCTAAAGAATTGAATGCAGAGGCATTTAAACATTCAAACATTTGTTTTATTCTGCACCAGCGGGTTTGGAAGTCTATGCAGGTACTCCACGCACGTTAAAATTGACTGTGTTTTCATAAACTGTGAAGTGTTTTTTTTAATGCACAGCATGAAGCGCTAAAAGAGGAAATGAATGCATCTTGGAACAGGATCCTGAAGAGGCAGATACAGGATTTAGTCTCATTAAGAATCCTATTATTAATCTCGGTGTGTTTTTTGTTAGCATAATTTGGCTGAAAGAGATTAATCTCCTCTTTTAGAAAATGATAATGAGGTATTTTATTCTGCTAAGCCTCTAATTTAATTTTTTCTCAACCTCTTAAGATAATTTATGCGATTTCAGCATCAATGAAGCCCGAACACAACGTGTTGCCTTCGCTCTGGCCTCCGCTCGATGGAAAGCACTGTGACGGCGACTGCGGAACAATTTGAATGTGACCCTTTGTATTATGGTTTTTTTTTTTTTTCCTCTGGCCAGTGTCAATTATAACCTAACCGTTATCTGTCATGAGCCCGTACGGCTCAGTGTAGCGACACAGCTGAGTCTGCTACAGATTCCCTCCTCCCTGTTGCCTAGTGATAGCTGGTCTCTGGCCTGGCCTCACAGCTCAGTGTGAACGATATTGTGAGGAAGCAGCGAGGGCTGTACATCCTCACATGAATGGACGTGTGGGGGAGTTTCCACTTTGGTTGGCACGGTTACACTGTGCGACTGTTTGTTCCCAGGCTCCACTCATGTATTGTGTAAGCAGCGGTTCACGGACGATAGTAATCGACTTTTCCTTTTCCTTTTCTGTGGTTTTCTATTTATAAATGTCTTTCTAGCTTCATGTGTGGACGCGAGTATTAAAGAAAATCTGGGATTTAGAGATGATCTGAAAAATCTATCTTCTACTGCTTTATTCTCCACGTGAGGGGCATGGGGGGGCGCTGGTGCCAATCCCAGCTATCATAGGGTGAAACGCGGGGTTCACCCCGGACAGGTCATTAATCCATCACAGAGACATAGAGACAAACATCCATCCACATTCTAATTTAGAGTCTCCACTTTTCCTAATGTTCAAATCTGCATGTTTCTGGACTGTGGGAGGAGACCAGAGAAAATCCAAATCCAGAACATGCAAACTCCATGCAGAAAGGCCCTTGGTCGTGAACCCAGGTCTTCTTGCTGGAAAGGCAGGAGTGCTAAACCACTACACCCGGCGATGATACATCCAGCACCATGATGACAGTTTTTGCAACCAGAAATTCACAGACGTCCCCTCCAACTTAGCTCCTCTTGGATGATACCAGCGGTCAATCTCACCCGTGTCCACTCATACGGTATGTGCCATATTTTATCATCTGTTTTCCTCGAAATGGGAACGTAATTTAATTGTTTAACACATAGTTGGTGTAGTTATTATAGTGCTCTTGCCTTTGCAGCAAGAAGCATGGAGTTTGCATGTCCTCCCGTGTGTGTGTGTTCTCTGGTTTCCTCCCACAGTCCAAGAAACAACGAAATAGAGATTTGGGAAATACATTTTGGCCCGTAAATTCTTGTAAATGTTACACACTAGACCTTTAAATGTTAAAATAATAAAATAGATTTTATTTTGTAATTAACATTTTACCTTCCCAGATTGACCTGGAGCAGGTTAAACTGTTGTCACTGTATACTAAATATCTAAAGTAAGGAAATGTAAAAAGAATAGTTTATGAAGATCAAACGTCCCCTTTTTGGTGGAAGTGGTGACAACAGGACAAGGAAACAACTAAATGTCTTACTACTTTGACAAGTGAAGACAATCCTAAAAAGGTTTGGGAAGGATTGATTTAAAGCTTGAGTGTGTGATTTGTTTCTGAAACACTTCATGTTGTTGAAATCCTCTCAGTAATCCACCTATAAATAAAGTTTACACAGAACACACAGAGAACACACACAGACAGAACACACACAGAACACACAGAGAACACACACAGAACATACAGTGAACACACAAAACATACAGTGAACACACAGAGAACACACACAGACAGAACACACAGAACATACAGAGAACACACACAGAACATACAGTGAACACACAGACAGAACACACACAGAACATACAGTGAACACACAGAGAACATACAGTGAACATACAGAGAACACACAGTGAACACACAGACAGAACACACACAGAACATACAGTGAACACACAGACAGAACACAGTGAACACACAGAGAACACACACAGACAGAACACACAGAGAACACACACAGAACATACAGTGAACACACAGAGAACACACACAGAACATACAGTGAACACACAGACAGAACACACACAGAACATACAGTGAACACACAGAGAACATACAGTGAACACACAGAGAACACACAGGGAACACAGACAGAACACACAGAGGACATATAGTGAACACACAGAGAACACACAGACAGAACACACAGACAGAACACACGGACAGAACACACAGAGAACACACAGAGAACATACAGTGAACACACACAGAACATACAGTGAACACACAGAGAACACACACAGAACACACAGAGAACACACAGAGAACATACAGTGAACACACAGAGAACACACACACAGAACATACAGTGAACACACAGTGAACACACAGAGAACATACAGTGAACACACAGACAGAACACACACAGAACATACAGTGAACACACCGAACACGTGTATATTGTGTTTTACAGTATTGATATAGAAACGGGATCTTCATTTATTATGATAATCCTCTTATAATAATATATTATTATTATACAGTGTTATATTTCTGGAGCTGGTCTTATCTCCTGATTCATAGCATTTATCCTCTGACATGTTTAAATAAAATATAAAGTGGCGTAACATGGAAACACTGTTGTTAAAAAGCAACATTAGTACAGCAACACAAGCAAATATGTGAGACTTTATCTGCCAATGAATCAATCATGAAAATCATCTGGATGATAAAATCATCATCATTTGGAAAGCTCAGTGGTTCTTCTTCTTCTTTAACAAACAAGATGATGTGGAATATTAGACACTGATGAATCTCCAAAGGCAGGCCTTTTAATGAACTTAATTTTAGAACGTGATGAATCATTTCATTCCCTTTCGGTTATTAGCCATTCATCTACCTTACACCTACTGCCTCCATCGCGCTGCACTCCTGCCTGTTGATGAATGAACGTCCCTCTCTCTGCTCTCGCCGCTGATGTTGCCCTCAGCACTAAGTCACCTCAGTGACTAACAACACACCACAGTCATGAGGGATGTGCACCAGTGACAGATGCGCCTCCACCAGCGCACACAGTTTGATGGTACGAGAAGCATTTAAAGGGGTTTTGGGTGTCACGATAGAAAAAGAAAGAAAAAAAGAGAGAAATATGGAGGGTTGCTCCTACACCTCATTTTATATCCCTCCATCTCTTTGTTGAGTAATCCTGCCCTGCAGCATCATGGCTCCTCTCACTGCCAGCACTTTCTCAAAGGGCCACAGCATTAGCTCTGGTAGTGTTTCACGTCTGCACTTAATCCTGTTTTGGACCTTTGTTGTAGCCTGAGAAGTGATAAAGCAGCTTTTAATTGCCGTAACCTGGTGTCAATGGATGACGGCGATGGTGGTGTTACAGTATAGGCGCGCGCACACACACACACACACACACACGTTCATCTAAGCTGCCTTTGTTTCCTTCAGGGAGCTGATGTTGATGTTGGTCATTAATCTTCACTCTGCCTCTCTGTATTAGCTCTATTCTCTGAAGGCTGTGAGGTCAGCAGGTCCACATCACTCCACAAAGTTTGAATTTGGCAGAACTGACCTTTTTCTCCCTTTCACTCGTTTTGCACGAGAAAGAAGCAAAAAATAAATAAAAAAATCTACACTCCCAATTGAAATGCCAGCTTTGTCATTGGCGAAATTGGAAACGTGGAAGGATTCCTGCGTTTGATCACAGCTCAGCGGCGTACCAAATCACATCCTGTGTTTTGTAATGAGACGTGTCAGAGCCTTTCTCCAGGACAATAATCCCGTATGAGAGAGCCAGCAGCAGAAAGATTCATTCATTCTCTCTTTTCAAATCAGGCACAGTTAATAACAGCCAGGTGAGCAGGCGGCAGAGCACGTCCGTGGAGGCTCTTTGATTGGTCCTGATGGGGATTCATGCCCGACTGACACTTCTGCAGTATCTGACAGCAGGAGGGGAAACTGCCCGAGTCGCTCCTTCACATCCCAGAGGATCCGACACATCTGCATACACAATACCTGTAATTTAAATGACAGGTTTCTCCTCTTTTTGAGTCAAATACATTTTAAACAGCTACATTTATTCAACATTTGATTCTATGAACAATACTTTCAATATTGATTATTCTGGTGTTCACTCACTCACTCCTCTTCTACCTCTTTATCCTCCACATGGGGGTTGCTGGTGCCAATCCCAGCCGACATAGGGCGAAGGGCGGGGCACACCCTGTACAGGTTGCCAGGCAAGAGTGCTAACCGCTACACCAACCGTGTGGCTCAATTTTAACCCTTTAACACCTAACAAGTCTCAAAATGTCGCTTATTTTAACCGTAAAATGTCCTGTGAGTAAATACTTTTGCCCATTTCTCAGGATAACTTTCAATACCTGGCAATTATTTACAATTCACTGCATGTTAAAATAGTGTATAAACAATTTAAAGGTGACATAGAATGCTTGTATCACACGTATATGTTAGTTATGGAGGTCTACTTACATATATTAACTTGTTTTCATGATTAAAAACCTCCTAATCGCTGCAAACGAGCCGATCAAAATATCTCCTCACTGACGCTCTCGTCAGCCGCGCTGTTTCAGACCAAAACCACACCCCCAGAACGTGGACTGTGTTGTGATTGGCCAGCCAACGAGAGCTTTCCTACTGTCCTGTGATTGGCCAGGTACCTGGAAGTGACGTAATAGATAGGCCAGCTCTCAGATACACAGCTCCCCCTCTGGCACGGTGGATGCTCTGCATCTCAGCAGCTACAACGAGACTAGTTCTTCTTCTTCTGCGGTTGAATGTACGCAACCGGATGTGCCCGGACTACTGCCCGCACCGGGAGGCGCTACGGTGGTGAGGATTTCTGATGACGACATCAAATTAAGGAAGTGTTGATCCGCTTCGCAGAGCCCAGGAAAACAATACAACACTATTTTCTCAGCAGTGGCTGAACTGTTTGTTCTGAAACTTTAGGGTTTCATAAACGAGGTAATGACGCAGATACACACACAAACGCAGCGTTAATTGGAGCTTCCGGTCTATGTGGCCTTTAAAATGAAGAAATACTTGCAAACTAGCAATAGCTATAAACTCTATGGAACTATGTTTACTGTATTGTCCCTATTAGATTAAATTCTATTCTATTCTTTTCTACTTTGGGAAAACAATGATGTCATAATCCCGCCTCTCTCTTGTGCTTGAATTCGATTCTTCCTCTTCTTGTGTTTGGAGATTTTCTTTGTTTACTCCCCCTGGCTTTCTTTAGTCTGCCTTTATTCCTGTAATTGCAGATTTATATTGTATATATCTGTTGTAATGTATGCTTCGTACGCACATTATCATTTTCGTCTTCTCCAGTTTTTGTGTATTTCTGTCACTACAGCGCCACATCTCTTAGAAGATTCTCTTCTTCTCTTAGAAGATTCTCTTCTTGTTGATTGTTTACTTCATGTCTGTTGATTGTTTATTGTTGATTGTTTATTTATGTTTACTGCCTGTTTTGCACCGTGGGTCTGAGAGGACTGCAATTTCATCTGTGCTGTATGTCGTACATATAGTACATTTGACAAATAAAACTACTTGACTACTTGACTACTTGACATACAGGCCTGGCATATGCACTGCAGTTTTTCACACTGTTTTTGCTGAAAACCTTTTTAAAACATGGATAGGGGTAGGGACTAACTTCTGGCTTCTGTCTGGTCTCAGGCTGTGACAGCACATACAGAAAGGCACTTTGGTTGGTGACAAACAGGTACAGCAGCCAATTATTCCATGCTGTCTTAATGAAAAGATTGATCATGTTTACTACAGTAATGTGAAAGCTGCAATTGACCTTTTTCTATCTTGTTTCCCCCCCAGACAACTGTGGAGTTACTGATGGCTGTTTGGAATGTGAAGAGAGTTTCAACAAATTAAAAAATGAGAAAAATAGAGGAAAAAGCATTTCAGAAACAGACGACAGAGCTTAGATTTGAAAGCAATAACCTGGCGACCTACTGTTCCCTTTAAAACAATGCTTCAGGACAAAGGAGGACTGTACCTGATGATTATCTCGACTGCTTCAGATTATTTTTGCACATTATTATTCACCAGTGAGGAATGCCTCTCAGTCTCAAATTGCTTGTTTAATGCAAGCGACCCTTAAAAAAAGTCAAACTCAGAAATGTTATGTTGTTGCTGATGTTAATATTCCGTCTCTCTTTAGTCTTTATGAAAAGAAACAATGTAACACTATTTGCACATGTACGCTGTGTCCTTCATTTGTCTGTGTTTGTATGTATATAGCAGCAGAGCAGAGGCGGTGGGGACAAGAAGCTTTTATCGCATCACTCTGCTGAGTTACTTTTCATGGACACTTCTTTGTGTTTGGAGCTGACTCACTTTACCCGTGCAATCATTCTGTTGCCTCGCTCTCTGTCTTGACATAAAATAAATCACTTCAGTGTGCAGCTGGAGAATGTCGTTGGTCAACACTCGAGCTAAACCAGGGGTGTCAATCTCATTTTAGTTGTGGGGCCACAGACGGTGCAATTTGATCTCAAGTGGACCGGACCACTGAAATAATGACATAATAACCCATAAACAACAAGGAAACCAATTGTTCCCCTTTGTTTTACATAAATGTAAGTATCTTTTTTACAAAACATTGACAGTGCCAATCTCAGCTACATCGGGCGATAGGCGGGGTACACCCTGGACAGTTTGGAGGTATAAAATATTATTATTAGGTATCTGGAACTGAAAAATATAAGATTACAATCTAATCATAATGTGAAAATCTTCACAAATTCATTCTGCAGGCCGTATTGGACCTTCTAATGGGCCCATTCTGGCCCACGTGCCGTACGTTTGGCACCCCTGATCTAAACACTGCTGTACTGAGAAAAAACAGAGAGTCATGTGCAGAGGTAGAAAGAGTACTTAAATACTACTCAAGTAAAAGTACCAACGTTTTGATACATTTCTTCTTAAGTACAAGTAAAAGTACAAAAAGGACAAGGGGACACAAATCTCACATGAATTGTTTTTCGTTTTCTCATCGCTCACCTGTCCTCATCACTCACCTGTCCTCATCATTCATTCACCTGTCCTCATCATTCATTCACCTGTCCTCATCGTTCACCAGTCCTCATCATTCATTCATTCACCTGTCCTCATTATTCATTCACCTGTCCTCATCACTCACCTGTCCTCATCATTCATTCACCTGTCCTCATCGTTCACCAGTCCTCATCATTCATTCACCTGTCGTCATTATTCATTCACCTATCCTCATCACTCACCTGTCCTCATCATTCATTCACCTGTCCTCATCGTTCACCAGTCCTCATCATTCATTCACCTGTCGTCATTATTCATTCACCTGTCGTCATTATTCATTCACCTGTCCTCATCGTTCACCAGTCCTCATCATTCATTCACCTGTCCTCATCATTCACCAGTCCTCATCACTCACCTGTCCTCATCATTCATTCACCTGTCCTCATCGTTCACCAGTCCTCATCATTCATTCACCTGTCGTCATTATTCATTCACCTGTCCTCATCGTTCACCAGTCCTCATCATTCATTCACCTGTCCTCATTATTCATGCACCTGTCGTCATTATTCATTCACCTGTCCTCATCGTTTACCAGTCCTCATCATTCATTCACCTGTCGTCATTATTCATTCACCTGTCCTCATCGTTCACCAGTCCTCATCATTCATTCACCTGTCCTCATTATTCATTCACCTGTCGTCATTATTCATTCACCTGTCCTCATCGTTCACCAGTCCTCATCATTCATTCACCTGTCCTCATTATTCATTCACCTGTCGTCATTATTCATTCACCTGTCCTCATCGTTTACCAGTCCTCATCATTCATTCACCTGTCGTCATTATTCATTCACCTGTCCTCATCGTTCACCAGTCCTCATCATTCATTCACCTGTCCTCATTATTCATTCACCTGTCATCATCATTCATTCACCTGTCCTCATTATTCATTCACCTGTCCTCATTATTCATTCACCTGTCATCATTATTCATTCACCTGTCCGTATCATTCACTGCCAAAGTTAAAATTCCGGCCAACTTTTTTACTCACTAACGGATGTGATTAAAAATGTAGTGAAGTCCAAAAAACACACTTAAGTTAAAGTAAAATTACAAATTACAAAAAAAAACTCAATTACAGTAACTCAAGTAAATGTAATTGATTATTTTCCACCTCTCGTCATGTGGAGCTGATAGTCAGCATTGTGTTAACTCACTTGAATGTTTGAATAATGGATATTTGTTTATATTATATCATATTTTAATCAATTATAAATGTAATTTGAGTTTCTCTTAGTCAGATCAAATCAGTCAACTACTGACTAACTGTTGTAAACGTGTAATCCTTTAATCATCGTCACTGACCTGAGGTCCGTGGGGTTTTATGTGAGAAGACGAAAGTGTGTTTTCTTACCATGACACGGCAGCAAAGGAGCTTTCAGCTTCACTCTACACCAGAGCCCATCTGCACTGCTTGTGTGCGTAGGTGGTGAAAGGATGCCAGCACACACACACACACACACACACACACACACACACACACACACACACAGTGACTCTCCAGCACCACCTGTCTCACTCGGGTAACTGATGAGCACAAGGTGTGCTCCGGTGTGTGCTCTCATTCATCTGCAGAGATGAGTAAGCAAATTCACCTGCGCTGTTGTCCTGAAGTGCTAATTATGCAGTCAATTTTCTGCAACAGTGGACAGAGTGTGTGAACATTTCAGAGACAGATTTATTATGTTTGCATGAATATGGAACATAACTTATTTCACTGATCTGATGTCAGAGAAAATGCACTTGCATGTGCTTGTTTTTCCTTGTTTAAGCAGTTGTGTGTGTGTGTGTGAGGAGGACGGTGCATTTGGCAGGAAGACGCCTCTCCTGAGCAGCAGAGAGGCGCGTGCAGAGCTCAGCCATGACCAACCCTTCTGGAGCAGACTTATGACACAGCACAGATGCATCAATACTTGATTCCCCAAAGCCTCGAGCACTGACCTCCTGCACAACTCTCAAACCATCTGTGACCAATACTGACAACACTTCCACCTCTTTAAAGGATATTCCCATCTTTATCATAACTTTGATGTTATGAGCTTGATATAAAGAAGGGGTAGGCAACCTTTGATAAAGTAAGAGAATTATGCAACAGCACATTTAAAGCAGAGCTATGAAGGATTTTCCACCTTAATTTAACTCCAAATCAGAATCAGAATTAAAAGTACATTTAGTACATTGAAGTGGTAGACAATGGACGGATGTGTAGATGGATGTTTAAGGTGGTGTCGTAAAAATATGCACTCCTCCGAAACTGTAGGGGGAGCTCTGTAGAGAAAAAGGCGGAAAAGTGAGCACATTTGTAAAGATCCACATTAAGTTTTTAAACTCTAGTAGATCTTTCATTTCTTCAACCCAACCTTATATGCATAAAATACACAAAGTAAAGCCACATGTGCTACAAATAAATAGACTTTAAGCAACTTTTTAAGGCCTGGTTCACACTGTGTGCATCATGTGTGCGGAGCGGCTGAAATGAAAACGCAGTGTGGTTTTTATTTTCTCCTCCATACAAATGTGTTTGACGATAACCTGTGTTTTTGTTACAATTCCATATTTATTGTATGACTCAGTGAGTGTTGTCAGGTTGTGACAACAGGAGAATCTACCTGTTACAGTGTACTGTCACCTCCTCTGAAACCTGTGATAAACAGTGGCAAAATTATGACCGAGCTAAATACACACACACACACACAGTGGTGCACACTGCTTTACTTTAAAACATGTCTTCACCTTAAAGTGTAGTAATTTACATTATGGGACTTAATTTTTGTCCCCATGAGGAAGAAAAGTCCCCATAATGTGAGATTTAGGTCCCACAACATAATAAAGAATACTATAGGTACACACACACACACACACACCTGCATATTTTACACACAGATGGCACAATATGGACACCAACTAAATGCCTAACTTTAACCCTTACCTAAACCTAATTCTAACCCTGGACCAACCAAAATGTCCTCACAAAGATTAAGCCTATTTAAGACATGTACACATACACACACCTTTATTAATTAGTTAACAATTGACTTTCAGCAAACGAGTGAGTTTAAAGCTGCTGCTGGTCTCGATGTAGCCACATTTTTCAGTGTCCAATCCACAAGTGACTCTCAAAGCTCAGTGATCAGTGATCGTGTCACTCTTTCACATCTCAGCGTTTAACTTTGATGAGCGAGAGGTTGCTATAAGTTTGAATGGCGCTGAAAGCAAAGATTACAATTCTACCTTTGTCTGCGAGTGAAATAATTGAAAATAAAATGCTTTATTTTATCTGGGTTAAATATTATCAAGAGACACAGAAAGAGAGGATGTAATACAGCAATTACTGGAAGTGCCTTTAATACCAAGACACTAATTATACTCACCATCTGCAAAATATTGCAAGGCAGCGATTCCCAAGACTGCCGAGTAGTTACGCTTTCATCATGATCACAGTTTTTCCTCAGGAGGAAACACTTTCTTACAACCTGGGACAACACGAGTGAGTGAAATGGCTCCTGAAGAGTGGGGAGTGTGACAGTGATATTATTATCCTGGTGGAGGTTATTGAATTACTTTAGTATGTGTGTTTAAATGAATCGGAAGAGCACATTCACCTACACAAGTGATGAAACCATCAGATTGTGTTTCTGCAAACCTCAAGTGAGCAGGGAGGCTGTTCTGGAACTAAGGTGCATAAACTCTGATTTCTCTATCGCCAGATTTGGGATCTGGTAATGAAATGTAATCTGGGACCAGACCATTAAGAGGTTTGTAAAACAGGACCAGTTAACTGCAGACGATTAGGAACCAGAAGAATATGACAGAATTTTCCTGCTCAGCATATAAGTGGCTGTTTGACAGTCAGGCTAAAGTTGTTAAATTACTTTTATAGATATAATAAAAACAGGGCTTTGTGGAAATATAGCCTCCTAAATTCACAACTCCATATCCAACAGAGGGAAAACATAAATTCCACTAAGGCACTATGATAATCTTGACTCAAAATCTCGGGCTTAACACAAATAGCAAAGTCACTGCAAAGAAGAAAACGGATTTGAATCAGTTACGTCACAAGCTCTAAGTTTGAGCTGGTCAGGATGAAATCACAGAGAAAGGAAAGGTCATTTGAACTGGGAGTCACGTCACCTCCCAGTTCCAGGGAGAAGTCGCAAATGTGTGTGAGGATTAAGATTATACAGCGTAGCAACATGTCCACTGATAAAAATGTTATAGTACTATGTGTACAACTGATTTACTGTGAAACAAATAAGACAGAATTGCAATTTGCAATTGTCATTTGCAGCAAATCATTCAAATGCTTTGTCCTCCTTATGATTAATTGGTAGTATGTATATTATTCTAATGTTTTTCTGTATTTTTTTATTTTATAAAACACTTTATGAATAAGGGGCCACACGGTGGTGTAGTGGTTAGCACTCTCGCCTTGCAGCGAGAAGACCCGGGTTCGAGCCCCGGTTGGAACAAGGGCCTTTCTGCATGGAGTTTGCATGTTCTCCCCGTGTGTGCGTGGGTTCTCTCTGGGTTCTCCGGCTTCCTCCCACAGGCCAAAAACATGCGATGTGGGGATTAGGTAAATTGGACACTCTAAATTGACCATAGGAGTGAGTGTGAGAGTGAATGGTTGTTTGTCTCTATCTGTGTGTGGCCCTGCGATGGACTGGCGAACTGTCCAGGGTGTACCCCGCCTATCGCCCGATGTAGCTGAGATTGGCACAGCACCCCCCGCGACCCTCTGGCAGAGGATAAAGCGGTAGATGATGACTGACTATATGAATAAGTTCATTCTTCCCAGCCCACTTTCCTGGGAAACTGAACTGATATTAATTGGTAACAGAGATGCAAACATAGGCAAACAATGTTAATAGTACATTATGGACAAAAGTATTAAGTATAGAATTCAGGTGTTTCCATCAGGCTTTGGGTTCAGTCTCTTATCTCCAATGAAGGACAATCTTAACACTTCAACAGACCAAGACATTTGGGACAATGCTTCCAACTTTGTGGCAACAGTTTGAGGAAGTTCCTTTTCTATTCCAACATGACTGTGTCCCAGTGCACAAAGGAAGGACTATAAAGACATGGCTGGACTTTGAGTTTTGGTGTGGAAGAACTTGACTGACCTGACCTCAGCCCCATCCGGCACCTTTGGGATGAACTGGATCAGAGATTGTGAGCCAGGTCTTCTCGTCCAACATCAGTGCCTGACCTCATAGATGTCCTACAGAATTAATGAATGGACACAAATTGTCTTGGAAACACTTCAAAATCTTGAGAAAAAGTCTTCCAACAAGAGAAGCTGTTATGGCTGCAAAAGAGGGACCAACTCTATATCTGAATATGTTATTCCAGTCCCTGGTAGTGTAATAGTCAGGCGTCTGAATACTTGTATAAAAATAACTGTAGTTTGCAGTTAATGGACGTAAACCGGTCATCAGATGTTCAGAAACCTGCTGCCCTTCACTGACCAGGCCGCACCCACTTCACCAATGACCAGATACGTGGAGGTGAAAGAGGAACCAGTGATTCGATTTTCCCTCTCATTCATTACTTATACTATTTTTTCTATTAACAGGATTATTTTGTCAAGGTCAAAAATGAAGCTTCATGCTCAATAAAACAACTTGCAGTGATCTTGTACCAGAGGGCAGCGATACCTGAAGACTAAAGACGACAGAAGGACAATAAATGATCTGGACCCACTCGTGACCTGGAGCCATTGCACTTTTCAGCTGCTCTACATTATTCCTGACACAAAATGACCTTCTGTCAGCTGGCAGGATGTATCTCTTCAGCTGTATTATAAAGCTCTTATGACAAGTGTTTCACCCTGAAACATTGTATAATCATTATTGATTCTTGTTGTTCTTGTTTTTGTCTCGTCACCTTAATTGCTGAAGTATTCTTACAGATAATCACAACCGTGGTAATTCCAGTGCTTCTGCTAATCCTTGCTGTGGAAATCCTTAATTTCTTTTTTTCTTTTAAAATCCAAATGAATTAGTGTAACATCAAAGCAGTGTCAGTCTATAAACAGGAAGTGTAATTAGACACTAATGAAGCTGCTGCTCTCATTCCTCCACAGAGATACTGCAGGTTTTTCATCACATCATCTCACTGCTCCTCACCCCCCTGGGGATTTGAGCATCCAGTCTCTGGGTGAGGCTTTAAATCCCCCCTCTTGGGTGAAATGAGACATGTGGGGGGGGGGGGGGGGGAGAGAAGGAGAGGAGTGTTGCACTTAATGACAAGTGTAGGAGCGAGCTCCGGCTGTCGAGAGAAACCCGACTTCAAAGCAGCAAATGAGAAGAGAGAGAAAGACGGCAAACACGGGAAGTCATAACATGTCAGAGCAGAGAGAAAGGTGATGGAGCCCAATATAAATGTCATGGATTCGATGTGAAGTCGTACGCCCTCAGACGTCGTCCCTAAACAGACACCTGCTCTACTCCAGTGACACACTCTGCACTGTGCTACCTTTGCCTTTGCAATGAGGGATTTATGAAAATGGCGGCTGGACGTTGGCGTGCCGGCGCTCCCTGGACTGTATTCTGACTGATCAAAGCGCCGGTCGCTTCTGTCAGTGTGAAACAACTTGCATGATGATGTGCGCCACACAAAAGTGATCAAAGCTTTCAAATATGGGATGTGAAGATTAATGTTTTAAATGACACTGACAGAAAACTAAAGAATGAGGGAGAGAATGAGCCAGAGATGCTGGAAGAAAAGAAATGAAACATACAGAAAATGAGCAAGTGAATACATTACCAGCACACACACACACACAGGCCTATACTGCGTATTTACATTTATATGCTGTATCAGGCGTTTTCTACAGAAATAGACTATTTCTTTTCTCCCAGGAAGCACTCGTTCAAACCCTGGTGAAATAAAACATGTATAAGGGGCTCCCCAGTGGACCATGATGTACGTGACTGGTTTGTTTGGCTCCTAATGAAGATGCTCTCGGCCTATTCAGAGCTGATTCGGGGGACGTTTGCTGTGCAGCTGATGACTGCCAGAGTCTCCGGATAATGAGGCCTTGGATAGGACGACTGTGAAGAGGGATTGGGGGGAATCTGCAGCAGACTGTTGGCAGGCTCATGTTGTCTGAGCCAGTCTCTTACACCAACTACTTGTGAGGAGGACACTTTCAGACGCAGGGAATGGCGGGAAGAAAGCAAAGGAAGCCGTTTGGGGAAAAAAAACCCAACTTCTAACTGTGAAATATTGGGCTAAAATATGTGCTTGATATCCACGTGTGGTCTGAACCACAGGACAGGAAGCAGTCATCCAGTGAGTGAGATGAGACGACGTGCCAATGAATAAAATAAGTTGACATCGCTGTATCAGAGAGGAAAGAGTTTTCTCTAAGATAAAAAAATCTAATTTAAATCTTTTGTCAGAGACTGAACATTGGAATTGGGGCACAGATCCAAATAAGCATGGAGAAATGCTTTAAATCTCATTAAAAAAGAGATGAATGCCCTAACTAGACAACTAAAATGTCTGAATGATCATTTTTTTGCAGCATTTAGTAGATTTGTCTTCTTGTTACACCTGTGCAATATTTACCTTCTTTCTAATAGAGATTTGAAGACATTTGCAAACACAATTTGAGAGAAATAAGCCTTTTTGTTTGCATGCAGGAAGTCTTACATCATTTTGGGAGCAAAAACTAAAAAAGTGTTATTTTTATGTACTTACTATATTTTTGTTGAGTGTAGTTTGTTAAGGGGGAATCAGGAGCATCAGACTCCTGGGGGGTCTGTGTCACCTCTGGCTTCCCCTCTGGCTGTGGAACATGTGACTGTGTCCAATCCTCCATCAAATTATTTTGACAGACAGGGCAGGTGCAGAGCAGATGCTGCTGGTGTCTCACAAATGGACAAAATAAATGAAGCCAAACAGCCCGAGACACCTGTCTGCGTCTCATTACATACACCTTTGTTTGTGATTCATAATTATGAAAACTGAGGCTTTAACAGTGACTAAAACCGACCATTGTAAGATATGTTGGAATAATATCTTTCTTGTTTGAACGAGGACAATTTGTGTTTATCCCGAAACATAAACTTCTACAACAAAAACACAATTCAGCAAACCCTGTTGTCAGTTGGCAGTGCAGTTCACAGGGCCATTCATTACCCTCTCCCATTCATCGCTTCTCCTTGAACCAAAGAGAATGATTAAGAAGGCCTTGATTGGTTGGAGAGTTTCTGATTCTGCAGTTGGCCCAGACTTCAATCAGCCTCTAATTGAAAAGTTATAATGAGGTTGAGCCGAGTTCAGCTGAAGCACTCCACTCTGGTTCTACATCAGACTCACGTCACACAACAAAGACAAGATGCAAACAAATCCCCATGAAAACGGATCTTCACCAATTTTTGTTTTTAATCACGCTTCAAATGAAGTGACATTCAATGCAAATTGAATGCACAAAAGCAGTTTTAATTTTCCATTTAACTGCGTGTGTAATTAGTTGCAGTCCATTCAGTCGGTGTCACAAAGGGAATGAAGAACAAAACAACAACAACAATGCCTTCATATTGCATCAGGGAGCAGACGGCCAGGGAAGAGCATCATTAATCAAAGATCCATAAATATGGCTCATAATGTAAATCCAGTGCTTATATTCAAAGCTGAGGACATTTGTAAAGAAGAATCTATTTCTAAAAAATATCTTTATGCAGTGGAGGAGAATGTGTGCTCAATTATCAATTAATGTGTGAAAAAGGAGGCTTTGATGCAGGGATTCTTTTCCCCTCTGATGTAATGAGCAACATCAGTTTGTATGCTTTTATTTTCACCTCCAGGGAAACGTTGTTAGTATTCTACATTCTTCATCTTAGCATCTAAGTGTTAGGGCTCCACTGGCTCTGCTGATTTTATGTCTGTGACCATTGGCATTTGGACTGGAATGATGCCACTGAAAGTTGATCGTATATTTCAGCAAACTGTCAATGAGTTTAACTCATGAAACATGTATATGTAATGCTATTTTAATGATGTCATGTTATGCTTGTTTGCATTATTGAAACTGCCTTCAGCCGCCTGAAAGTTAGCACCAGCGAGTTTCACTTTATTTTCATTTTTTATATATTTATATATATATATATATATACATATATATATTATATATATTTATATATTTATATTTTTTTATCATTGTTTATATTTATTATGTTTTGTTGTACGTTTTGGAACCCATTCTTATTCTATTTTGTACATAATATCTTTTATGTAACTGTATTCACTGCATTTCTACCTCATAGTGCTTTGAAAAGCTGAGGCTAAGCTTCGTAACACTGAACACAAAACAGTCATTACTAGTAATAATGTTGCTTTGTCACATGACAATCAAGAATCTTGAATGTTGTGATGCTTAAGCATGTCCAGAATAAAGCTGGACCTTTTCCGACATGAAGCAGGCGAGAGCATCTTCATAATCAGTAACATTAATATTAGGGTTCCACTCCAGGTTTACAGAGCCGGAGTCGTGTTGTTGTTCAAGTCTAAATAGTTGACACTGCTGTAACTCATCTGCTTTAAGGTGCTTAGTGTTGTGCGTTCATGTGAACAAACATGAACGCACAACACATCTTCTTCATAACTGCTGGTTATTCAAGTTACTGATATCTTTCTATCTCTCAGTACGTTTACATGCACAGTTTAATCAATCATAATCTGACTAAGACAGGCATTCAGACAACTTCCTGAGTTTTGACTCCTCCTCCATAGGTGGCGCTGTATCTCTCTATAAACTAGTGTGTATTGTATCCGTTTCCTGATGACTTAAACGCCACAGAAAAACAAACAGTGACCGGTGAGATGGATCGTGCTGAGGTTCTGTCTGTTTCGTACCTGCTGATACAAATGAGAGAGAACATGGCTCTTGTGGTTGCTGTGTTGTCTCATATGATTTACTGTAGTTTATACGTTGTTTTCTTCTACTTCTGGATCAAAGAAGGAGGAAATGTTGGTGCATGTGCAGAAGTCCGACTCCAGTCCAAGTAATCGGACTATGAATCACATCATCCAGGTATGTTAGTCCGACTAGCTGGATTTTAGTGGGATGATCGTGTTTAAACTGGTCAAGGCATTTCCATCCAGAGAACTGCTGCTCACTGGATATTTCCTCTTTTTTTCTCTCTTCCATAGATGTGGTTGTGTGAGAAAATCCCAGTAGATCAGCAGTTCCTGAAAATACTCAGACCAGCCTCTCTGGCACCAACAACCATGCTACGTTCAAAGGCTCTTCCTCCTCATCCTGATGCTCAGTCTGAACGTCAGCAGGTAGTCTTCACCACGTCTATGTGCCTTAATGCTCACAACTGCTGATGAGATATTTGTGGTAACACACACACACACACACACACACACACACACACACACAGGTCTATTCATGTCCTGTATGTGTGAAAATGCACGTTTCTGATGTATGTTTGTTTAGTCGAGGAGCTTCAGATGAAACAAGAAACAATCACACTTCCCAGTAATTACCTCCAGGTATCCACCACTTATGTTTTTCTTCTGCAGATTAATAATACAAACACTCTGCAAAGGCTTTGCGTGTGTTTTTTGCTGCATGTGTGTGTGCATGTGTGAGTGAGAGAGAGAGAGAGAGAGAGAAGCAGAATCCCGCTGCTGCAAACTATTGCCTGTTGAAAAATGAGCACCCTTGAGCTCTGAGGGAGGGAAAGCCTCAGATAAAAGAGAGACGGGGGAGAAAAGAGAAAGAGTGTGAATGTGTGAATGTGTGAATGTGTGTGTTTATGTGTACTTGCATGTTTCCTTTGTGAGGACCCCAAAATGTTGAGACATGGTTTTAGGGACAGGGTTATAATTAGATGTGAGTGTGACTTTGTATAATTAGGGAAGTTGAGAACAGTTTTCTTGGGCAAATGAGGCCCAGAATTAACTCAGGAATTCTGCCAAATGTTAAAAGGCTCTAATGAGAGGCACCAGTCAATCTTGAGAACAGGCAGTGAGTGACACAGCCGTCACATTTATTCTTACATAAGCCCGCTCTGCTTACATTATGAGTGGCTGCAAAATCAAAACACAATCTAGGCCAGAACAAAAGCAAAATAGATTCATTATGTTTTCTTATACATTTTCCAAATAACGGTGAATAACTGCTGAGCTAACATCCCATCATCCTCTGTTATCATCCAGTCGGAGAGGATGGAAAAATAGAAGCAGCAAACTATGCAAACGGTTATAATGAATCTAAATGAATCTATTTCCATAATTCTCGCAGCTATTCAGTTTCTTTCTTTTTTTTTATGTTTCTCTTCTTGGTGGCTGATGCTCACAGTCTTTCCAACCCGTCTCCATTATGTTCAGCTTGTCAGCTGGCAAAGTGAGCAAGAACAAGGAAGGAGGAACAGCGGTCACAATGAGACAGACGATACAAAGCGGAGAATAGAGAGATGTCGGTGATGGAGAGAGAATATCAAAAGAGCCTGATTGTCGTGAAATGAAGCATCAACGCTTGAGCTGTGACAAACAATCATTTACCTAAATGAAGGAGGTGACATTTATTTAGTTTTGCCCTACACGTCATTTAAAGACATCTATATGAATTAAACATGGCCACTGTGAAGGAAATGTGATGAAATCCAGAAAAGACTTGTTTTTATGCATTATTTGATTAAGATGGCGGCCACAGGCGTGGAGGATTTTCGAGGGGATGGGTGATTAACTGGGAGGTGAAATGAACCTCACTGTTGTTAATTCCCTCCAGAGTGTTTTTGCCTTTGGCTATTGTAGCACTGCTACCAAATTATTCATTTTCAGCCCTGAAATAACATGAATCAATTCTCATGCTCCAAGCCTTCCTGTTCCAGTCACCCTGCGTCTTTCATTCACCAGGGTGGCACCGCTGAACCTCTCAGTCTGTCTCGCCTGCAGCTTCAGCAGGTGTATCCACAGTCCGCCACAGGTCACTGATCTTCAGTCTGCCCACCTGCTCCCCGTCTGTCGGCCTTCAGTCCTGCAAACAGGAAGCTGCCAAAAAAGAGTTCAGAGTGTAAAACCCTGCGCCTTTCTCGTTGTAGGAGAGTGTAGTGCAGTTCTAGTGTAAGAGAAGGAACCTTTACAAGCTTTAACATTATGAAATTATTGTACGTAAAACCCAAATCAAATTCACAATGGAACATTCTGCTCCTAACTTGTTTTTAGTGAGGACACATCATAGATATAATGCATTCCCTAGCCCCTTACCTTAACCCTTACATTACATTACATTACATTACATTGCATGTCATTCAGCAGACGCTTTTATCCTTTAAATGTAAGGGCCAGACAAAATGTCCCCCATAGGTCAAAGTGTCCTCACAAAGATATAAATACAAGAACACATTTTAGACATTTCCTTTGCTAAATGTTGGAGATGAACGCGTTGTTTTCAGGATTTTTAAGTCTTTTTAACTGATCTACAGTTCGTCATTGTTCCGTTTGATTCCTGTGTCAGACGTTGTGATCATGATTCTTCTATCGACGACACTTTCTGACCAATCGGTGGCCGGCAGTCTGTCGACGTCACCGTCTCAGCTCGCTTTGAACCTCGCCAGAGCAGGTACTACAAAGTACCAGGAACCAGTAGAGTCGGGTCAATCCGTGCCGAGCCATGCTACAGCTGTGTAGTGAAAAAGTGCCGTATGTTTCTTAAAAGCAGTCTAGTACATGATGTGTATGTAAGTCCACTTGAAGCTGAAGATGACATTTTGGATTTACTTTCAATCAAAGATCGTTCTGTGACTAAAAAAGCTGCAGGGTTAATATTGCTCTAGCATTTCCTCAATGAAGAACTCCACATGCTCCTAAAATGGCTCCAAAATGAGTCAGAAGTCGCTCTTCTCCTCGTGGACTCATGACTAACTTAATGCTTACATTATGTCTTTTTTTTTTTTTTATCATCAGTGACCGACAAGAACAGGCCCCACATCTTACTGGCACGAGCTGTCACTGTTACTTTTGTTGTACTCTAAACTGCAAGCTCAACACTAGTGGTGTATTTGAAGTATTAGCTTAGTGGACATTTAATATGAACCAAACATTAAACCAACTATAGATTAAAATTTAATTAAATGGACAATCAAAATGAGATTGTGGACACATTTATGAGGCAACCTGTGGGACAGGACATAATGTAAGATGGAAAGTTATTCCAGAGCCTCTGGACGACGACAGAAACATCATGAGACAGGGAATAAAATGATTTGTCAGGATGATTGAAGTGAAATCCATGGGGCAGAATTAGACATCAAATCCCAATATATTAAGGGTGTTTCAAGAAGAGCTTTGATAGTAAAGTTAGTGAACATGTAGTGAAGTGTGAGACAGTGACTTAGTGATTAGACGAGGAGTTTAATTTCAAGACGAGAGACGGAAGCAAATGAGATCTTTGTGTGTCATACTCCGTGTGCAACAGATCACATAGTATTAGATCATGTGTGTATCAATGCAGAGACAACTTAAAAGTCGTACCTTCAACATTGAAGAACATGACTATGTATATAAGATGGTCCTTAGGGAAGAAAAGAAGCAGCAGCGGGGAGGGCGTGGGACTAAAGATCCTTTTATGTGAGACGATGATAAAAGTGTAAAATATCAGTCATAACTGCTCCGAGGAAATAGTGAAAAGACTCAAAAGTCAACAAGTCAACCTTCAAACGCTTACTGATTTTGCCATGGATGCAGCCCACTCATATATTTCAGTAAATGATGCAGAAAGCAGAGTGAGAAGAGCCCAGTCTGGAACAAGCAGTGCCAAGAAACCGGCCATTCAAACGTCAATCATTTTGAAGTTCTTCCTCATTTTATTATGAATGTTTTAGCATCTGATAAACCATCAGACTAATAGAATACTTACTTCTAAATGGTCTTTCTGAGACTGATTTCATTTGGCAGAAGTTAACTATCTCTCTAGATATTGACACATACATTCATTGCCTGCAGTCAGAGAGTAAGAATAAAACCTGTGGCAGAAGCTAACACAAAGTGAATGACAGCATCTGAACGTCAAAGAAAGGCTCCAGGAACTGTGAGCAATGCAATATTGATGGTCGCACCTAAATAATCCAGCAGGAGAAGCCAATATGAAAGTTTATGCATATTATTATCACAGATATTTTCTGACAACACCATGAAATGATAATACAATGCAATCAATGAAACGGTCATATGATCATCTTACATTTCTTGTGGCAAAACATTGTTTGAGACATAGACATGTTTTCCGTCTTTTTAATCATCCGTTCAACAGCAGTGAACACAGCAGTTTGTCCTGTACAGAAGCAAAGGTGCAGTATCAGAGCCCCACAATGGTGCACAACGCCGTCCCTGCACAAAAGGCCCCAAATTGGCATCTATAGATGGAGAGCAAGGGTGTGTGTTTGCAGTTGGACCATATCAGTCTCTCTCTGCTGCTCTGACAGCTGTGTCTGTTTCACAGGCCTCATTATGAGCCTCTCTGTCGCAGCGTTTTCACTGCACCTCACCCTCAATCTCTTCCTCATAGTTTTTTCCCCCTCTTTCTCTCTATCCTTGTGACTAGACGCCTTTGACTGCCGCCCCTTCTCCTCTGCAGGTCTATCCACTGCCCTGACTGGCAGGTAATTACCAGCCAGGTGACAGCAGCCTATTCCAAGAGTTGAGAGGTCATCAAGGTTTTTTTTTCGTTTTTTTCATGCATAGAGTTTTCCTGGACCAGCTGAAGTTCTCCAAACCAGATTTGTCTGTGTGAGGCAGCAGCAGGTGGTGACAGAGCAACGAG
The DNA here is from genome assembly GCF_958295425.1 of Solea solea. Lineage (NCBI taxonomy): Eukaryota > Metazoa > Chordata > Actinopteri > Pleuronectiformes > Soleidae > Solea > Solea solea. The sequence continues at coordinate 5,714,273 of NC_081143.1, forward strand.
GGAAGTTCAGTTGTTGTGTGTGTGGTGCTGTCATCTTCTCGAGCCTCTTGGGTTTTTGGGACAGAAAGGCCTCGTTTTCTGTCTTAACTACTGTTATTACAGACAAACAGGCAAGTAAATGCTCTGAGTCATGTGCATGTGAGATTATATGGAAAAAAAATACTTTGCTACTTTCCATAGATTAGAGTCACCAGGGCTGTATCCTAAATGTGTGAAGGAGTGTTATCGCAGGTTGTTCCTCGCTGCAGCTGTTAGACTGTAGAGAGAGACAAGCACTGCTCTCAGTAGACCACACGTAACACGCTACTCATCTCTCTCTCTCTCTCTCTCTCTCTCTCTCTACATTTATATATGTATATATATAACATACTTTACATAAGTGCAATATACACAAGGTCTCATGTTCAATCCTTGTTTATACTGTAAATATCAAGACCATACTGTCTATATTCTGGAAACTGTCTATAATGTACATTCTATTTTAAATGTTTATAGTCATATTGTTAATATCTTTCTATATTGTACTTTGTTGGAAATGCATGTTTATTATTTATTATCTTTCTCTTTACAGTCTTTGCTGCTGAGACAATGTAAATGTCTTTTCTGTAGTTGCCCCTGAGTGCAAGCAGATGTAGATGTAGTTAAATATAAACAAATGCATGTTACATTCAAGCCATTCCCTGAAGGGTTTGGTTTTATGTCAAGACAGATGGAGGCAACAGCAATATTGCGCTTGTAAAGCGAGCCAGCTGAAAACAGGTTGTGGTGCGACTGATAACACAAAGGTTTTACAGATGAATTTGACTGTATACACTGTATACACACACACACACTCCCTCAGTCACGTCTCATAGACAGAGAGAGTCTGTTATAAGTTGAAGGACAAAGCAAACAAATCATATTACATTGTTTCTTTTCATGAACATCAAACAGAGGAAGAAGAAAACCAAAAAAAACAAGGAAACATTACAACAAAGAACAAAACCAGGATTTAGAAGTGCAGCAGTGTGGTTAACATGTAATCTTAATAGTTTGTGTTTCAAACAAATGACATTTGTGAAGTTTACTTTGTTTATTAATGATTTCACTGGTTTAACTAATTGGGTTGTGTTTTTTTCTAGATATTTAAATGCAGAATAGTTCATCCGTTTACTGTGTATATAATGTACGTGGTACAAGATTTGCAAAGTTCACATCCCATCTGTTTTATAATGTTAAATAAATGTTAAAAGCTGGTTTAAGTCCCTCTTGCGGTCATTGTGCTGAAGTGGCTTGTTTTGGGCTTGTTTTCATTGGCCCGGTTGCTTGTTTCTTTCGCAAAATCTGGCAACACTGCTCTTGTAAAATAAGTTAATTTTGAATTCCCTTAAGAAGTTATTGATGCTACGTTTATGACGTCAAAATCACACTGATGAGCATGAACATTTAAATCACTTATCTGATTTAATGTTGTGGCTAAATAGTCATGTTGGTCTACATTTGTATTTTAACGTGCACAAGTGTGATTCTTTGCAATTTTATCCACAGCAAGGCAGCTGTAAAATAAATTATTTCATTGACACACTATCAGGGGCCACACGGTTGGTGTAGTGGTTAGTACACTTGCCTTTGCAGCAAGAAGACCAGGGTTCATGACCTGGTTGGAACACGGGCCTTTCTGCATGGAGTTTGCATGTTCTCCTCGTGTGCATGGTTTTCTCCAGGTTCTCCTGTTTCCTCCCACAGTCCAAAAACGTGCAGAATTGCGGGATTAGGCAAATTGGACACTCTAAATTGACCGTAAGTGTCTCTATGTGTCTTTTCGCCCTATGTCAGCTGGGATTAGACATTCATTAGTTTAATTGGAAGTTTTGTTCCTTAAATACTTTTGTTTACTTCCCTTTCCCCCCAAAAAATCCTTCCATTTGTGCTACAACGGCAGTTTGAATCAAATATTTTACACCTTTCATGTTCTGACGCCTCATGTGAGCCCTCATATCCATAATGATATACAGCAGCAGCCAGCTTCTCCTTCGCTACAGCTTCCAAGCCTTTCATCTTACTAAGTGGTGTAATTGTTGTCGGTGTGATCTGGTCAGGTTTCTGCCGGATGTTACCCCTCCTTCACAGAATGAACACATTAAAACAACATCCTGCAGCTACATTTGTTGTTCAAAGACCAACTCGACGCTCAATTAGCATTAGCTTCTCGGCACCATTACTGACACAGAGGAACGGAGGAAAACAATGAAACGAGACAGAGTGGTGATTAAGCCTTTTAATTTGCTGGGCTCTATATAATAACTCATCTTTGAATGTTGAGTAAAGGTCTGGTTGCTCAGTAGAACATAACCTACTGGGAAAAGAAGAGAGATGTAAAGTAACTCCCTCTCTGGTGGCGCCTGTCAGATTGACGCCGCTGTGTGATATTTTCAGAACAACATGGACAAGTTGTGTGTCTTCTTTCTACATAGCACACTGTTGCTGCACACTGAGCCCTCACTTACATAAGACTCAGTGGCCTTTATTTAGCCCAAGAAGGCTCTCATTTGAGGTGCGGCATGAATGATACAGGGCTCTGAATGACGCACGTAGACACAAAAGCAGTGGAAAGGTTTCCCACCACGGCCACCACTATATGGGTAAAAACAGTCGCCACCATAGTGACTCCATGACTCACAGACTCTGACCCGAGTATGACGTCAGCACCAGATCGGAGTCATTTTAGAGGCTCTGTGCATAATTCAAGAATGAGACTGTCAACAACAGCAGAGCTCAGAGAAATGTACTGTCACTTAGTACAGTAGCGGTTGCTGGTCTTTGAAACAGGGGGAGATCCATCCATCCATCTTCTCACGCTTTATCCTCCATATGAGGGTCGTGGGGGGGCTCTAAATTTAGAGCAGTGTTTCCCAACCCTGGTCCTCAGGGAACACTGCCCTGCATGTTTTAGATGTTGCCCTGCTCCAACACACCTGATTCAGATGGTCAGCTCGTCAACAAGCTCTGCAGAAGCCTGGTAACGAGCTGTTCATCTGAATCAGGTGTGTTGGAGAGTGTCCAATTTAATCCCCCATATTGCATGTTTTTGGACTGTGGGAGGAAGCACACACACGGGAAGAACATGCAAACTCCATGTAGAAAGGCTCTTGTTCTGACCAGGTCGGGTAACGGGTCTGCTGCAAAGGCAAGAGTCAGGGGAAGATCATTTCATTTCATTATTTATACATGAATTCTTACATAAAATTAGAATAATTATGTAAAACTAAAATGCTATAATAGTGTTTTTATTTTCAGTGTATATACACTAATGTAAATGGTCTACATGTATATTGCAGAGCGAATAATCCACAACAAGCAGCTATTTGTAGACACACAGGACTGAGGCAGAAAAGGCTCCGCTGTTTCTGCAACGCGGTCATTAAAAAACTGGTTCAACCTTTCAGACAGTTCATCATGCTCCATTGACTCCCAAAGAAGCTGAGCTTCTGTGGAAGTGTTGTTTTTCTCGCATTTGTCCAATCACCGTCGAGCTCACCGCAGTAAAAAAAACCTATTCTGTGTCGTCCCGTAGAGAACAGTTGAAGCTGAGCTTCAAGTGGTTTTAATGCAGAGGCTGCTACGGGAATAAGAAAATCACATAATATGATCTGTGACAAACACCTTATTATTAAACTAAGCAAACTAGTGACACATTCTAATCTAAATGTTGTAGTGCGTGTTCATTGAAATGTAAATAATACAACACAGCACATATTTGACGACATTTTAGAGGAAGCTGAGCTTCCCCTGCTGTCTCAGAGCAATCACCACTGCTTGGAAAAAAAGAAGAAGTCTCTCTCTCTTTCTGAGTTAAACACTGATGCTGCTCAAGTCCTGCAGTCACACATGAGGGCGTGGTGGTAGTCAAGGCATCCACTTCCACAGACCAACATCACAGAACATTCGGGAAACTGCTGACTGACTGTTCCCAGCCACAACCACCACGCTACCACGCAGAGCCATCATTTACTAACAAGATGGTTGCCTTTTGCACCAACTAACCTTAATACATGCTCCCACACATGCTGACAGCGCTATTATCATCTCAAAATTACAGTTCTCTCCACGCTCTTTACTCCATGAGCAAAAACAACTGGCAACAGCAGCCGTTTTAAATTCTATCTCTTTTTTCTGTTTGGCTCCGACATGCAGCTGCACTCATCAACAAAAGCAGGAGAAATCAGGATGTGGTAATCATCACACAACACACACACACACACACACACCCCCCATCCTGATTGATATGCACTGACTGTCCTCATATAGGCTGCTGCTGCTGCTGCTGCTGCTGCTGCTGCACACAGATGAAAAGCCCACAGCTCATCCTATGATCTGGCTCCTCTGTTGAGGCCCATGAAAACAGAACAGATAGATCGGCTCTCTCAATTAAACAGATGTGAAATTGTTCGGCTACTTCACTGATGCACGACGGCACACAAGCCTGTCCTCCTTTTACAGCTCCTGGTAACGAGAGACTGTAAAGGTTACAAACTCTGTCTCCTAAACTGATTGTATTTGACGGGAGTCTTTGATGTGTGACATAAGTTTACCTCAGGAGATTTAAGAAAGAGAAATACAGTCATCGTGGCATTTCGTGTGCAGGCTTTTATTTGGTTGTCTACTGCTTAAGGTCACAGCGTCTCTGCTGCAAAGCGACTGAGACGTAGTGGGTCAGGCAAAACATCACAGGGTTTCTTAAAAGGTTTGTTGCACTTGTTTGGAAGATGTATGACAGTATCTTTATTTCATAGGCCCATTCATATGTGTTATTTATACCCTTCCCCCCTTGGAACTGATTTACAAGAGGTAGTGGCTCAAATCTACCCCTACAAAATGGAACAGCCCTTCAAGAACTGGTTACATCACCATGTTTGCAGAGGAAATTCATTTTCATCAGCTATATAAACAAAAAACTATATGAACACAAAAAGAAAAACTATCCACTATTGCTACTTGTATCACTACAAAAAATGTGATATAAAATGAATCACAATTTTGACTCAACAACACATAAGAAAAGAAGACCCCATTTTTTAAAGCCTGAATATGTGACCTATAAACACACACCTCCAGGATGTCCATATAAGGAGTTGTGTATTATTCCCATGGCAAATTACCAAGGCTAATGAGGGTTACAATAAAACACGCTGTCAGCTGTTAGTTTTGTGAACTATAGGAATTGTGATGCATTTTGGGGAAAAAAAACTTCTGCAAGCGACACGTTCACACGTCAACAAAGTTAGCTTCATGACAGCAAAATGAGTTTCCTTGTGTTTGGTTAATCTGGGAAAAAGCCCATCGCCCTTCATTTGAAGTGTGCTCCTGAAAAAGAGCTACTTAGCCTTTACACTTCACCCAAGTCCTCTACCTCAACAAGAATTGAGACACACGATGCCTACACATAAGCGAAGAGTGGTAGGGGCAAGGACGGAAAATGGGATTGAGCCATGAAGTGTTGTTGACGGATGAAAAAGACCCTGGCGCTGCATTACCTACACTACGGTGGCCTGAACCATGACTTAGCTCATTACACGGAGACAAAAGAGGGCTTGACAGTTTACATAAACCACAGCAGATATGTGCTTTGTTGGCCTAATCAACAACACCAAAACATCGCCTTAATTAAAAATCATTAACGTGACGCGTTCCCTATTAACGGCGACAATTAATTACACACACATTTAATGTCTCATAAATAATGGAGAGCAGGATGAAAGCATAGATGGATGCACTGACTGTGGTGAAAAACACGGGGAGAGAACAGATGGATATTCTTTTTCGCTGCTTTTGCTGCGTCAGTTCACGTTCACTCTACCACTCTGACCACTAAACTCCTCTAATGGGGGTCTTGTGTCAGCGGTTTGCCAGTTGATGGTGACAACTTTGTTTAGGGGAACAAATGAATCTGTCTGAACCACAGCTTCAGCCATCTGTTGACTGAAGCCCACTTCCACCAAAGCAAAGACAGCCGCTGCAAAGACATGAGGCCGTGGTATGAGGTCAAATCTGGCCCGCTTCATTAAGTGTGTACGTGTCGACACGCACACACATCTGTGTGTTGTTGTTGCAAAAGGAGGAGAAAGTGTTTTTGTGTCATGGCAGCAGATGGTTCATGGTTTGTTTTTTGTTTATTTCAAAAACAAATACCTGTCTGTAATATTTAAAATACTTAATAGTTGTTAGAGGGGATTCTAAATCTCAAATTAATCTATCTGATATTGATGATATTTACCTTAAATAATGTCATGAGTGCGTCACAGGAAATATCCGCACAAGCATCAAGTTGATCAATGTTTTAATTTCCTGTCTTAACCATTAGAACTCAGAGCATTTAGGCTGCTTTTTTCCATTTCTATGTTAAAATATATATACCGAGGTGATGAGATATCGAGTGTCTTGTATTCTATTTTTCCGCACAACCTATAGGCAATCTAATGAAGAACATTTTTTTTCATTTTCACCAGCTATATAAACACACAAGTACTCAATTCTCTTAATTGGATTGAACTTGTGAAATTTGGAAATAAAAATCACAGTTCAATGTTCACTTGCTACTTGCACAATTATTATTATTTTTAAATGAAATCAATCACAACATTGACTCAAAACCACATAAGAAGAATGCATTTTATGAAGCTTGTCTATGAACCTATAAACACACCCCCAGGATGTCCATATAAGGAGTTGTGTATTTATTCCCACATCAATTCACCAAGGCTGCACCTGTGGCACTGATCTGTGCCGTATGAGTACTAAGGGTTAAACATATACTGGATTAATTTCCATTTCAAACACACACACACACACACACACACACACACACACATACACACACTGTATGTAGTTCATTGTAACTATTCTTAAAACTTTATGTTCTTGTGCCACCATAAAGTTTCCAAATTAGGTTTTAAGGTAATTATACTTATTATATCTCAACAACTACTGGGGAAAAAACCTCCATTAAATTTTTAATACACAGTCATATGCTGTCATATGAAGATAATAAAAAGGAGTAACAGCCTTAATGGGGCCCTAAGCAGGATTAGATTTTGGGGCCCTTTATCAACACCAATAATAAAGCAGTAAATTACATGATAATAATAATAATAATAATAATACATTTAATTTAAAAGCGCCTTTCAGGTCACTCAAGGACACTTTACAAACAAGATGGATTAAAATCAGAAAATTTCGTAAAAAAAACAAAAAAGGAGCACATAAAATCAACACAATAACTTCGGGGAAGTGGTGGTGATAGCAGGGGGGGTTAGAGGGAGTAGGCGGTCCGGAACAGGTGAGTTTTCAGTCGTTGCTTTTGGGGGAAATCTGCACAGTTCACACCCTAATATTGACTTTAATTTGAAATGTTAGTAACCTCAGATGAACGGTCTCGTGTTGATTTTCACGTAGTGTTCAAAATGCCTACTAAAAAGTGACAAAATTAAACGATAGACGCAATGCATTTATTGTAACCATAACAGTGACTTCACTAGTGTTGCAAAACACATTAAAAGCCACAAAAAGAAACTATAATGAATAATAATAATATTATATCATCATTAAATATTAAAGTAGAAATAAAAAACACCATTGCAATGAAAGTCAAATAACTAAGTAAAACAGCACCTTGTTAATTCACAAAAAGTGTGAACGCGCAAAAGACAGTATTAAATAAAATGAACAAATACTTTATTAATAATGAATAAAGGGATGGGACTGTAGCAAGATTAAAAAAATGGTTTAAGAACAAAATATGTGAAGAACGTTTGTCTGAAAACTATATAAAGCGTGCAAAAGACTCACTGTTATCATCAAACAAACATGAAATAAGGTAATGAAAATGTCTAGGGGGGGGGGGGCCCTGGTGGTCACAGGGCCATAAGCAGGTGTTTAGTTTGCTTATGCTACTGTGGTTTATGTCCTAATACCTGCAAACCTAACAACACTGTTGTCAGCTGTAGATTAACTGTGTATTTAAAGCAAATGGAGCATGTTAAACACAGTAAAGGAAGAGGGTGAGTATGGCGGACATTACATCTTATAGCGCTGGTTGTTAATTGTGTCTAATCTAATGTCTAATAGTGTGAAATGGTCATGTGTGATATTTTCAAGACTTTATTATTTATAATGTTAAAATTACTGTATTTCAGTTATTGGATCAAATGATTTGTGGATGGGAAAGCTGGACACACCTTTGGAAACCAAAAGTTGTTTTTTTTGCTGTAAAAAAAACAAATATTACCAGTTACTTTTATATTCCTGAAATATATATATGTATATATATCTATATATCTATATATATATATATATATATATATATTTATGTAGAAAATAGATGCTTCACTTCGTGACTCACATATTACAACCACAGTTTAAGCTCTTATAGACACTGAGAGTTAGCGCAAAATAATCTCTGTGATGAATCATAACGACGGCCTCCCATCAGCTCCCTCCTCCTCCTCTTTTCTCAGATTCATGTCTTCGTCCTGATTTTCCTTTGTTTCTTATTTCCACTCCCTCGCTCATTTTACACAAATGAAAAATACCACCACTTCATATCTTGAAGTATATCTTTTTTTAAAAAAGGCTCCCAAGGCGCTCTTACAAGTTCAAAGTGATTCCTTTGATATACTGCAGAACAATTTCACGCTCAATCCATTTATTCCCTCGGTACTTTAATTGTGGACCATTTCCACATTCACTGTAAATTTTCTACCATCTCATATTGTTAGAGTGGTGGTGCTATTTCTTTTCTCTGTCGAGTGCCTGAAACTTCATGCTACGTCAGTTTAGTTTATTACAAAACGTTTATTACAGTTGTTTAACAAAATTATTCATCAGTTTGCAAAACACATGAACTAACAAGCTTTTAACAAGACTGTCTTGTGTTCTTGTCTGTTGCTTTCTGTCAAAATGGATACAAGCAAATATACATTGTTTGTTTCAGCAACAATTTTGACAGTCAATTCATTTGTCTTGAATGTTTTAAGAAAAAGGAATTATCTGATTTCAGTTTCATGCATATTTTTTATTGTTTTTACAACAAAAAGCACAGTTGAACAAACATATTAAATTAAACTGAAATTCCCCCCAGCCCACAATTTATTCCACTTCTTAGTTGGGGATCTCGTTAGTGAGTTATACTCTATTTCAGTCCACTTTATAAAAAGAAGCAAAAAAAGAAATAAAATTTACAGTATATAAAGACACGTCGCTGTTGTATTAGTCACTGCCGAGGCTTACTGTTTCCACGTCTCGTGGCACGTCCACCACACGCATCACATCTGTTAGGTAATAAATGCACATGGTTCTTTCTTCCTCTATGACAGTATGTTTATTTGTGAATATAATTAGAAACCTGAGCCTCAAAAGTCTTTTTTTTGTGCTTATTTTAACCATAAAAGGGCCAGAAAATGTCCTGTGAGTAAGTGCTTTTGCCCATTTTTCCAGAATAACATTCAATATCGATAGCATATTGGGCCACACAGTTGGTGTGGCCCAATGAGAGTGAATGGTTGTTTGTCTATGTGTGTGTGTGGCCCTGCGATGGACTGGTAAACTGTCCACCCTGCCTATCGCCCTATGCCAGCTGAGATTGGCACAGCACCCCCCTCGACCCTCTGGTGGAGGATAAAGCAGTAGATGATGGATGGATGGATCAATAGCATATTAACAATTTAAAATGAAGTGAATTATGAATTAAAAAAACACTGTAGGTGTAAATGCACACCAGATTTTGTGTGTTAAATTTGAAATTTGAACCATATAAAACATATTTAAATAAAAATGTTTTTGTTTTTGTCTCAATGATAGCACAAACCATGGGATGACTTTGGACATTAAGGTAACACAGACATGCATTTGCCACAATTTCATGGACAAATCAAAATCAGAATCAATAGATGAGTCAATATTTGCGACCCTAATTGTATTTTGTCATATATAAATAAGACCAACGTTTCAAACCTTTCCTTCATCCACCAATCAAAGCCCAGGGCTGTCACATCCCTTTTCCCCTCTCATCCTAACCCCATAACTGCCAATTTGCTCCACACTAAACATATTATCCCATGATCCACTGGTGGAAGTCACAGGCTGAGGCTTGTCTACCACGAACCACATCCGACTCCAGCACCGAGCCACAATAAAACAGAGTGAGCCTCTATCTGCAGCGCTGGCTTCAACATGAAAGCAGGGCTGAGTGCAAGTACAAAGCAACTTTTGTCTTTCCTGGGTATAAAGTCAGAGGTTTTTTCTTTCTTTTTTTTATAAGAGGACCTAGCTGTAAAATAAAACAATTATGCCAGGAGAAAAACATACAGCACTTTATCCTTGGCATTTTGAAATCCTTGGGATATAGGCAGTCCATTGTGTTTGAGCAGGGATAAAAATACTCAGGCTTGCATTGAGCGAGCACATGGAGCATTTGGGGACATGAATCAAAAGGGAGTTTTTCTTCTCTCTCCTGTTTCTGTGTTTGCTCAGTGTGGGAACTGTTGGGTTTCTTTATTTATATTGTCAGATCTCAACCTTACTATGTAAAGTGTTTTGACATAATGTATACTGTGATTTAGCTTTATAATAACATCGTGTGTGGTCCTCGTGTGTGATGTTTGCACGTTCTCCTCGTGGGTTTTCTCCAGGTACATAAGCTGGTAACCTGAATGCAACTTGCATCTCACCCACTGTCAGCTGCAATTTTTTCCCAGATTCCCATGTGACCCTCAAAGAATAAACAGTAGATAATGGATGAATGAGTGAGTGGCTAATGAACACACAAGATCAAAAGTTCAACCACAAATATCTGTGTGACTTGTGCAGAGACATTTGAGCTGAGGGTGAGTGATTAACTGGTCAATGGTTAAATCTTAACAAAAAAAAGTAAGGACATTTATGTTTGGTCATTTATTTCTTTGTTGTAACAATGCTTCTTGGCAGTACATTTTATACTGTTGGAAACCCTGTTTATTTCCCTTTTAAATGGTGCCACATTTGTGGATTGAGCAGCGGAGTTGAGTATATGGGGTGCGCCCATGAAAAACTCGCCAAATCTTCTCTGCCATTGCCAAACAGCTTATTCTGCTATTGACTCTTTATTGGATTGGATGATTGAAATGAAGAAAACAGGCCTATAGGCAATTTTACAATTTATTAATTTGACAAACAGGGGCCTCAGTAGCATGTGGAAGAACCATACACAGCTACAACTGCCTGGCACCTGCTCCTCATGCTGCTTGGTCAGTCTGGCATGAACAGCATGCCCTTGCTGATCCCACAAGTGTTCAATGGGTTGAGATCAGGACTGCAGGCAGGCTGTTCCATCCTCTCCACTCTCAAATTCAGGTAGTCTCTGATAAGCCCTGCTCTGTGCGGGTGAGCGTCGTCATTTTGGAGGACAGAGTTCAATCCGCTGGTTGCAGAACCTCGAATCGATATCTCTCTACATTGAGATTCCCTCCAATGATGACAAGCCTTGTTTTTCAAAGTGAGGGAGATGTCGCCCCAACCGGAAGCTCAAAACAAGAGTCAGAATAAGCCTGTTTGGCATTGATAGAGCAGATTTGGCAAAGTTTTGTCATGGGCGCAACCCACATACTCAACTCTGCTGCTCAACCCACAAATGCTTTTCCTTACAAATGTGGCACCAATTTCAAAGGGAAATAAACAGGCTTTCCAAGCATCGTTACAACAAAGAAATAATCGACCAAATACACATTTCTGTGTAGTTTTTAGTCTTTGGGGAGATTCAGTATGTATCTGAAATGAAATGTCAGATGTCACTGAGCATGTGCAGACACATGAGTGTCAGTGCTGAGTCAGAGCCTCTCAAATCAGAAAAGCCTGTTAAATCCATGCTTTACAGGATTGCACCGTAACAGGACGCCTCTTATCCCTGCTAAACAAGGACGCACAGGTTCATGTATGACATTAAAATATCTATCAGGTTTTAATTAAAAGATAAAGACAACAGGAAGCTTAATTTCACTAACAGATTAATGTACACCTGCTCCTTCAGGATGTTGAGGGATGGATTAGTATTTGATTAGATTCTGTGGCTGTTGGGGCGAAACAAAGAGGGTCATAATAACAAGCTGCTTGAACCAGATCCACAGAGACTCAGCATTTACCTCCTAATACTCTGCAGCACTTTTCATTTCCGACATTTTCACAAAAAACATAGTTGGACAAGCTGTGATTTAAGCCCATTAAAGCAAACAATGTAGGATTTAAACCTTCAAATAATCTCTCCAAGATCATTTAGATGGTACATCATCTTACAGCAGGGTGAATGTCACCTCTGTGTAACAAAGTTACACAGGTGGAACTATTCAGTGAGTGGATGTCATGGCACAGGCAGCACAAAAATCGAAGAGGGTTAAGGAGAGTGGATAGAATAAGAGGGAGAATATTGGTCCAGCTTTCACTCACTGTCGTTTGCTTTCACTTCACAGTGATACTTGACTGAGGGCGACCTGGTCCTGTTACTGTTGGATAAGTCAGTGTAAATGGTTTGTTTGTCATTTGTATCTGGTGCATTTGAGCTCGCTGTGTGTCAGGCGATGTTATTGAAGTCATCTCGTCCACAAATCAAGCGATTCATACAACGAGCAATAGGTTACACAAGGTTACGGACAAGTTATCTTTTGTCTTTTTTCCAGGCTTAGTTTTTGTTTCTAATGCCGCTTTTCTGCCCCATGGTCCCGGCACGACTCGACACGGTGTGGCACGGCACATTTTCTTGCTTTTCCATCAGTGATAGTACCTGGTACCTGGTGCATTTCTTAGTACCTGCTCTGGCGAGGTTGTAATGGAAAACTGACCAAACCATGTAGAGTCGAGCCGAGCCGGAGTGGGAAAAAAAATGGAATCACATTTGTATAAAATGCTTTAACATAGGCTTCTGTACCTGAAGACATGGTTGTTTGTATAAGACAGGTGACTGTAGAGTCTCAAAACACAGGAGCCTCTCCAAATCAGATGAGCTTGGACATATGACCTTTATCCCTGCAACACTCCACTCATATGTGCCATGATGTATTGGCTATGCTTCACTTAATGGGAACATCATTTCCAAAACTGACATCATGTGCTATTAAAGAAGACCTGGAATTAACAATTGAGAGAATTAACTCCTCAGGAAAATGTTAAGTGAAACTGTTAAATCAAGTGAGAAGTAGCAGGGTAATATTTCCAGACAAAAAATTATTATTTTTTAGCCACCTGGTGGCTAAATTCTACTTCCATCCTACTTCCTTGGCTTCACTTTTTACACCGGAAGGATATATATTTTTAGTCACTTTGAAATGCGTGTCCAGCTGTTAGGGGAGTTGAGAGGAGGTGCAGAGAATCAAAACCACAGTTCTTTTTGTGCAGTGAAGAATTCTGCAATTAAAAAAATGGAACACTATTAAAAGACAAACCAAAAGGGCTTAAAGTTTTCATGGCACAACCTCAGAGTTGCTTATTCTACAGTTTCAGTTTATCCCATTACTTTCCACCATGGTCTGTTTTGTCAGCCTTAAAAGCCTCCAATTCAATTCTAAGTTTTATTTGTATTGCCCAAATGAACAAATCTCAGTTTTCCTTGGTGGGCTTTACAATCATGGGGCAACATGCTCTGTCCTTAAACCCTTGGTTAGTGTACGGAACAATTCCCTATTAAAAACTATTTTTTTGGAACAGGTTAAAAATAGAGAGAAGCTCAGAAAGAGACACAGAGATGGAATTCCTTGCCCTGGATGGAACTGATGGGAAAGTAATTACTTGAGAAAATGTTATTCATTATGTATTACTTGATGGGGTAATAATCTCTGTTATAGTTGAAATTAGACTCTTCAATGTTGATGAGTAAAACTCAAGTGGCGACCAGTCATGACATCACACACAGGGATCTGAACTTGGCCGCAGCCTTACTAGTTTAGACATGCTTAAAATTAATATGAACATTTTGCAAGTCTGCCTTTTTTGTTGCACTTATAGCACTCATAGTTTTCTGGAAAATAAATTGTTAAAAAATGTTGTTTGCATCTTATTGACTCAACAACAACAACAACAACAACAACACAGACATGAGAGTGCTTTCAATGTTCTCATCTGTGAGAAAACAAACAAACAAATACGAGCTGCACAGATTCTGGCTGAAGCATACTGTATCTTACATTACCGCAAATGCTCTGAGCGAATCATAAACCTCTCTGAATGAAAACGTCTCTGAATGAAAAGGTTTGAATATCCTCCTCTGCCTTTTGAGATATTATACTTTCCAAATGTAACCCACTAGCACTCAGTCTATTATGACAACCTGTGCACATTTCTTTATTAATGAGGACGAGAATAGATTCCTGCTTTGTGTTATATGACATTAATGCCTTCCCGCTGTGGCTCTGAATTTCCTCTATTACCTCCTGCATAACTTACCACAATCGGCTCAGTGGCCATTGATGCCTTCCTTGCATTTTAACTAATTGTGAAGCTCACGTATAGATTACAACGGTAATGAGGCAGCAGCAGACAGCTATGTTGTTGTCACCTCAGGTCTAATCAGACCTCAGCCCCTGCAAATGGACTGCATCATCGCCGTGTTTACCATCATCCAATCATCCCCTACATCCAGCTCTTCTTCTGACGGAAAACAAAGATACACCCGACCAACAGCAGCTCTACACAAACAAGCCACAGCAATCAATAGTCAACACAAACAAATAATGGCAGTATTTTTCTGTGGCCTCTATCTATTGCTACTAAGCACCAGGCAGCTAAATAAGCTTTTAGCAGGTCCAGGCAGCTGAGACAGATGACTCTCCTAAATGAGGCTTCTGCTGATGCTGGACTCTAAATCAATGGTGGTGGCAGGCGTTGAAATGAAGCCCCTGCAGCACAGTTTCTGTTGAGAGAGCTGGAAGAGTGGGCTATACCTCTGCACACATATTAATATTACCACACTCGCTCTGTCATTCTGTTGAGAAAATGCTGTTGCTATGAGACAAATAATGATCAAATCCAGCACAGGCTTTTCCCATTCAATAAAACCTGACGTATACGTTTATGCATTTTGTTTTTACATCCCTTCTATAAGCTAAATCACTTTGCTTCACGGCACATGCTAAATGTTTTTTTATTGTGAAATTGACTGCTAACACACAAAAATAGCACGACATAAATGTCTAACATCAAAACATTATCAAGGTTAGAATGAAATATGGAAGCCCACATTTCTGCCAAATAAGATACTAAGCCATAATAATGATATTAGTATCTCATAATCATGACTTAGTATCTCATAATCATGACTTAGTATCTCATAATAATGACTTAGTATCTCATGATCATGACTTAGTATCTTGCAATTGTCTTAGTATCTCATAATCATGACTTAGTATCTCATAATCATGACTTAGTATCTTGCAATTATGTCTTATATCTAATAATCATGACTTAGTTTCTAATTTTTATGACTTAGTATTTCTTTATTGACTTAGTATCTCATAATCATGACTTAGTATCTCATAATCATGACTTAGTATCTCACAATCATGATGTAGTATCTCATAATCATGACTTAGTATCTCATAATCATGACTTAGTATCTTGCAATTATGTCTTAGTATTTCATAATCATGACTTAGTTTCTCATTTTTATGACTTAGTATTTCATTATTGACTTAGTATCTCATAATCATGACTTAGTATCTCATAATCATGACAGCATTTCATTATTAACTTAGTATCTCATAATCATGACTTAGTATCTCATAATCATGACTTAGGAACTCAATCATGACAGCATTTCATTATTAACTTAGTATCTCATAATCATGACTTAGTATCTCATAATCATGACTTAGTTTCTCATTTTTATGGCTTAGTATTTCATTATTGACTTAGTAGCTCATAATTATGACTTAGTATATCATTATTTTGACTTAGCATCTCATAATTATGACATAGTTTCTAATTATTATCACTTATAATATGTATTTAATTATAATATCTTTATTTTTCAAGTGGCGGAAATGGACCATAATGAAATTGTTGACTGATCCAGTTACAAAAAATGTGTTTCGTTCACAATTAGAAACTCTTCGTATTAGCAGCATTGTTTTATTTTGATACGAGTACCTGTAAATGTGAAATGTTGACATTTGAAATGAACCTTTTCTCTGTATTTATGCCTCAGATTCATCTGAACCTTGTCCGTTCAGATTGAGGAGAAAAGTAGGAAAACATGAAAGAAAAATATAAACTTAATATAAACACATGCAGCATACTATGTCGTGTATAAGCGTATGTGTATACAATTTCCTGAGTCACCAACTTTGTCGACAAGTTCTTATCATTTGGCGTTTGCACGCTGACACATACAGAGAACTTAACCTGCTATGTAAGGTTGTTTTTTATTGAGATGCAAATGTTGTTCCCGGGATTTTTAGCTCATTGTTAGTGGTTTGTTGTGAAGCCCTGGTTTCCTGGTGCTCTGCAAGTTTATGATGGAATGTTATTTGTGATTCAGATAAATCCACCAAGGTATTGAATATTTGGAATTTGATCTAAAACTTTCCCTTCCTGGGGCCACACGGTGGTCTAGTGGTTAGCACTCTCGCCTTGCAGCGAGAAGACCCGGGTTCGAGCCCCGGTTGGAACAAGGGCCTTTCTGCATGGAGTTTGCATGTTCTCCCCGTGTGTGCGTGGGTTCTCTCCGGGTTCTCCGGCTTCCTCCCACAGTCCAAAAACATGCAATGTGGGGATAGGTAAATTGGACACTCCAAATTGACCATAGGAGTGAGTGTGAGCGTGAATGGTTGTTTGTCTCTATCTGTGTGTGGCCCTGCGATGGACTGGCGAACTGTCCAGGGTGTACCCCGCCTATCGCCCGATGTAGCTGAGATTGGCACAGCACCCCCCGCGACCCTCTGGTTGAGGATAAAGCGGTAGATGATGACTGACTGACTTTCCCTTCCTGACTGACGGACTTCTTTGATGTGGAGAGTTTTCTGTTTAAGTTTAATTGATTCACCCCAGTTAATGGAGCGTTATAAAATCTAATTTGGTATTAAGAAAATAATGAGCAAAAATTATCATTAATATATAATGAAGAAATTTCTAAATGCAGAAAGTGATGGTGTGCTAATAATATGAAAGCAGTTTCCTTTGACAGGTGGCAAATGACCTTGGGATAAAAGTGTCTAAAGCTCTTTTTAAACAGATTCCAGTTAAATTTTGAAAAATCCTCAGTTATGCCAAGTTTGCTTATTTACATACTGGCATGTACATATCATGCCATGGAAATGCTAACTTGCATGCATATTACTATTTACAGGAATGTGGACATCAGCACTCCAAATGGAGTTCTCCACTGCACAGTTCTTGCACTTGGCTTGACACGGCTCTACTCGGTTTATTTTGCTTTTCCATTAGGGATTGTGCCTGGTACTTTTTTAGTACCTGCTCTAGCGACTGTTGGCCAGTCATGAGTGTGACGTCTGACACAAGAATCAAACCGAACACTGCAGAACTGTAGATCAGTTAAATACTTGAAAATTCTGAAAAAACATGCGTTAATCTCCAATATTCAACAAGCAAATTTCTAAAAAAAACCTCAATATTTAACAGTGTAGTTTGGTGTATTTAGCGACAGCACTGCTGAAAGCCGCCGATCGTGAGCTGCATGCAGGGAGTACTGAACTAATCTTTTTTTTTAATCTCAGACAGCCCATGGCCAAATGGAAAGGTATTGGGCTCGTAACTGGAAGGTTGCTTGTTTGATCCCGGGACGGGCAAAGGGCTGGGGTGCTTCTGAGCATGGCCCCTTAATCCCCATTGCTACCCAGGTGCAGATACTGCCCACTGATTCTGTGCCCGGCTTGTGTGTGTTCACTACTGATGTATAATAAGGATGGATTAAATGCAGAGGACAAATTCACACATCAGCTGTGCTATGAAGATCCTGCCCACATTGAGGAGGTACTACAGTCATGGAAAACGACGTGACTGATACCAAACTGTGTAGAGTTGAGCTGTGCCAAGCAGAGTATAGTGGAGAAGCAGCTTTAGTGAAGCCAATGTGGAAGTGCCTGAAACCTGTATTCTCTTAAATGTACTGTACATATGTGTGTTCGATGAGAAAAATACCCCATTTCTCCCTGGATTTATAAAGGTCAGTAAACATTGTTGAGCTGAGCTGAACTGTGGCCCACACCCCTCCAGCCTGGATACACCAGGTTGGAGCCTCTCCCAGCCTAAATGCACCAGGCTGAGTGCACCAGGTGAAGTGATTTACTAATCAAGTGAGTTTTGAGTCACACACACACAGAATCACTGCAGAGCAGCAGTGGAAGCAAGCAGCATGAGAGGAGGAATGAGATCTGGTGGATTGGTCTGAAACACCAAGACTGTGCAAAACAAAGCTTGCAAGGAAGACACAGCCGGTGAGCTTGTTGCATCGTCGTAGTCCATTGTTTGCAAGTCATTTTAATGATCTGATTGTGAACTATACATGTTAGTGGGTAAAACCCACACTAAAACATTGTTGTAGGTGTAGGTGGATGAGCTCTCAGTCAGGTCCAACCCTGCTCTATTACAAACAAAAACAAACATCCTTATCTTAAAAAACTTATCTTAAGGCTTCAAAATGACTTAAGACAAACCCATGTTCCCAACAGAGATACATTTGTTAAACATATTGATTATGCTCAAGAAAAAACAAAGCTGATCATCTTACATTTGTTGTCATATTTAATATAAGAACAATCACATTTTCCATATGAGCTGTCAGTAAACTGGCACATGAATGAACATGTTGGGTCCTAAAGCCCTCAGGTGTTTCTTTTTTCTCCCCTCCAACATTTTTCCCCTTAAAGGCTGCATTTTGGTATGTGCCGGAATTGTCAAGGGACACTGAGATTGTACGAGAACTGGAGAACTGAAGTTGGCAGAAAGTTTGTAGTAGTGTTCCACAGAAACAGAGCTACGGTAAACCCAGAGGGCAAAATGGAATTTGCCAAAGCTCTGCTTAAAGCTAAACTTTGTCACACAGTACGCAAGTGAGTTTCTAACACTATTTCAGGCCATGTAAACACTACAGGTTTCTCAGCACGATAATCCTGTTGCTATCGAGTTTTGGAACTTGCAGGTGATTGACCCTACCACACATTCCATATGAGTCAAAGACCTTCAGATCTCAAGTTACCCAAACAAACCAGAGACCAGGACGGGGTGAGGCAGTTGAAACTCAAAAAGCAGTACAGTTATCAGAGGTGAGAGAGATGTAAATATGTACCTGTAAAAATTAACCAAGGTGAATCAACCCTGGTTTAAAGTCGCATGTGTGTTGTTACCACATGAATAATTGTGTTTTGTTTAATCCAGGGGGGTCAAACTCATTTTAGTTTAGGGGCCATTTCACCTCAAGTGGGCCAGGCCCATAAAATAATCCAATCCAATCCAACTTTATTTGTAAAGCACCTTAAAACAACCACAGTGGACCAAAGTGCCGTACAGAATAATAAATAAAAGACACAACAAATAAAAGGTGTAGAAGCTCACGTGAGGCAATAAGACACATCTAAAACAACTAAAATAAATTAAAAGACAGCCAAACAGTAAACCAGAAAAAAAACAGAAAAAAAAGAAAATGCAATTAAATAGAAAATAACACCAATTTAAACAGTGACAAAGGCCAATTAAAAGAGATGAGTTTTAAGAAGAGATTTAAAAACAGACAGTAATGGCAGATCATAAAATAATAGCATAATAACCTATAAACAACAACGACTCCAAATGTTTCCCTTTGTTTTACATTTAATTAAATATCCTTTTACATAACACATTATGAACAACCTGAAATGTCCTAAAATAACTGCTATTTCAACAATATTATGCCAAAGTTTACCATTTACACAACTTACAGATCACAGTGGATCTTACAAAGACACCAAACATTTAGTCACAGGTGTCCGGAACTGAAAAATATGTACATTATCACATGATGATTGATCATAACGTGGCATTCTCACAAATTCATCCTGCGGGCCGGATTGGACACCCTTGGTTGAATCCTCATGCAACTTACCACAACCACAAGACTCCACATACACATGTAGTGTGTGATGCACAGCGATCCTGCAACTCTGAAAGTCATGTCATGTGAATAATAATGTGATCTTTAATGCTTCTATTTGTTCAGCTGGCTGTTAATTTGGTCACACAGACACAAACATTTGGGTTTTTGTTTCCTTCCGTCAAAAGCCACTGAGCCTTTCTGTTCTTGAGAAAGAATTTCAAAGTGAAAGCTTGGCAGACATGGTAACAGTGACTCAGCCAGGTGGGGCTCAACACAGTGTCATATTTACAATTCAGATCTCTGGATTTTGGGGTGAGAACTGAGGCCAGAGGAAGAAGATCAAAGTCTTCAATAAAATGAAAAGTTTTCCCTGTATTCAGGGAGCAACAGCCCAACTGTCCCCTCAAGACAGATGACAACGGTAACACAGTAGCAGTTCCTTTCATCACCAACCATCCTCTCACTTGTAAGTGACCTGACAGCAGCAGCTCTGTGAACATAACATCTTCATTCTTCATTTTTCTCTATGTGTTCTGCTCCAGTTGCTTTGGTGAGATTTTTCTTCTGACGTCCAGTATGTGGTTCCACAGACACATAATAGTCTGCACTGAAGCTACGGCAGTTAATACACCATGCTCTTGTTATAATGGATACACATTAACCATGAACTCTCTCCTCACTTTTTTATCTTTGTGTCCTCTTTTCTGCTCGTTCTCTCGTCTCTCGCTCCATCTCACCGTCTCGAGCCTGTAATGACTTCACTTCAGGATGAACTCGCTGGCATTTTTCTTAATTACAGCCAGATGTGATTTTCATACAGTGTCCTGGTTGACATTTCCCAACACACACACACACACCATTAACAGCTTCCTACTGCAAAACATGGGGAAACCAATTTAAAGCTGTGAATTAAGATTAACGGTTGATATTCAGACGTATTCACTCACCATTTCCACTTCCCTTATGTACAATATATTGATCAGTCATGCCTTCCATAAGTCACCATAAATTCCATCTATACAAAACATTCCATCCATCCTTATAACCAAAAATACGA
This sequence comes from Solea solea, assembly GCF_958295425.1. Lineage (NCBI taxonomy): Eukaryota > Metazoa > Chordata > Actinopteri > Pleuronectiformes > Soleidae > Solea > Solea solea. The sequence goes on from NC_081143.1 coordinate 5,735,410, forward strand.
TGAACAAAATCGATCAGTTACAAGGAAACTGGAAATCAGCCTCTGATGAAGATTAGTTGGTCGGAGCTGGTGCACCAGAAAAGAGTTCTGCAGATCAATTTAAGTTTGATCAACATCCACAAAAAAAAGACTGCATACAAGAGCGGCGGTGACACTACAGCGAGTGCATGGCAGACAGGGCATGATGGGAAGATTAAAAAAATTATAGCAGCTACAGAGACAAAGTCATTTCTACTTGTTCTGCAAATTCCAGGTGGTGGATTTAATGGTTTCTTGTCCAGATACACAGTCAGAATAAAGGTTGGATTCAGTCCAAGGGAACTCATCAACCAACAAGATAAAAGGAATTCAACAATCAGTCAAAGAACCGCAGTGGAAATATTACAAGCTGAACGGGTTGCAGGCCAGGCATGGCCTAAATTGGCCAGGTTATGTCATCCCTATTAACTCATCTGGTAAGGAGTTGCACTTTGAAACCAGAGTACTGAGTTTGAAACTCAGCCGTAACAGACTGATACATCCATCGATCCTTTATTATGATATCTGCCTCCAGATGTGATAGAAAGGCAGAATCTTTTCATTTTTTCACTCCTGCGTGGCTTAGATGTGGTTACATTGCCATTTAAAACTGATAATGGTCACAATGAAAATAAAATTATTATAAAACAGTGTATTTGTATGTAACTTTTACTGTTAAAGTAAAGTACTGTTTGTACTGTAAGGTTTGTACACAGCGGTTGTAGGGCTTGTGACACTCCAAACAAAACCCTGAGAATCCTTAATGGAGACTGGGGCATGGACAGTGTGGACGGGGATGGGTCATATTTCACAATATAAACCTCAGATACATGTGAATCTGTCAGTGTATTGATCATTTGGACATTCTCACGGTATTTATACAGCACACAGAGGTTCTTCTAATCAAAAGAAAATGAAAATCACACTTTCTAGAGTACTACACACAAAAGTGATACCTTCACAAGTGCTCCATTCAGTGCTGTAAATCTTGAAAACTACTTTTTCAAGCAAAGAAACAATTGTTCAGCTGTGTGTTTCTTGGTGGATGAAGGACGTGGAAATCTATATCTGTCAGTTCAATACTTGGTCTCTATAGGGCTGTGTTATTTTTTTTATTTTATTTTTTTAAAGTTGCTTTTAATGGGAGCAAACTTGCCCAATGACATCCTTGGGTAGCTCCACTTGGACTAAGGATGTAGGTTAGTATTTATATGTTTTAAAGTCTATTCACATGTTAATGTTTGCTCCTAGAATATGAAACAAACAAAATCAACAGTTTTAACTAATAGAGGCTAGATAGAGAGCTACTTGAAGTATTCATACTATATAGTGTGGTTAAAGTTTCAAGATTCATGACTTTCTAATTGTCATTTTTGGTGACAATGCAAGTAACCACAATGAACTTCTTAGTTAGAGTGCAAACCCATCTTTACGTATTATATATCAAGATTAAACAATTTCATTACATTATAAAAAAAAATCCAATTAAGAAGTTGTGGACAAAGAACGATGGGCTTTCTACCTTTAACTCACATCAGCCTCAATTGCCATTTAAAGCCTGTGGTTCTTTGCAGGCACGTTTCTCCTCCTTGTTTTCAGGTTTAAATGCAAAGGGATGGAGTGACAAAACACTGTCAATCAAATGTGTTTCATGACCACTTGAGATTCTCGGCTGGTCTCGGAGTGTGAAAACATCTGAGGCCAAGTCTCATTGAGAGACTGCACGGCAAACCTGACTCGACTGTGAATAGGCCTGTGAAGCCCACTCTCAACTTACAACGTTTTTCATGAGAATGGCCTCTATAAAATGGTGTTTTGCAGTAAAGCATCATTCCCATTCCCATTCCATTGAATTAATGCTCGGCCTGTGAATGCAGACAGCCTGTTTGTCAAGTCTTTCAATTAGTGTGTAATGTCACTGTGTTCCTGGCCAAGTTTTCGTTTTTTTTTTTAAATGTATAAATACATGGATAAACACTCTTATTTACCTCAGTGTTCCCAAACATAATCACCAGGCTTTTCTCCAAGCTCAGTGCACTGCATGAAATTAGCTTGCTATTGATTCCTTAAACATATCCCCACAGTTCTCAGCCCTGCAGGGCCCTAATTGGCCAATCCACAGTTTTTATTTTCCAGCAACGTGACAGCTTTGCTCTTAGTGTTGTCTACAGCAGAGAGACAGAGTGCAGAGTGGAACCATGCAACGGCATTGTATCAGGCTATTTTTGGTTTTTAATCATATTTCACATGTGTGCTCATGACTTGACGAGCTGGAATACTGAGGCCTAGATGTGACATTTGGTGACATTTAGCACCAGAATGAGAATGACTTGAGTTTTAACATGAAAGGTCAGGCCAGGCAGCAGAGTTTGCCCACTTACATTTGACTTACATCTACATTTCTCTATTTGTGCACAAAATGGGAACACCATTGGATTATTTTGCATCCCTCCTGTGATGTATGATTGATTTTTGCCCTTTGAGTTGGCGTGTTGTTTTCAAAATCTCATACAAACATTGTGCCAGAGTTTAGAAAAGAACTGATCTCAGACAAGGAGGATAAAAGAAATGTTAAGTAGTAATAGTTGAAGGCTATAACCGTCATCATTTTTAGACACATTCCAGGTAAATTACTGAAGTTTAATTACAACTAAAGGATACATTTCAGCAAATGTGGAGAATAGTTTTTATTAAGTGAATCTAATAGTTATATAAGAACTTTGGCTCACTTTTCTCTGTAATTACTACCAAATTGCATATTTAATTCTGACTGCAGCTTGGACCTATTGGAGCTGAGACTTTGAGCTGAGTTAAACAGATTAATCAACAACAAAGCTTTCTCTCATATTAATAAGATTTTATGTTACGGTACAGTAAGAACATGGTAATAGTATCATTGTGTGTCATTTTGTAATGGGGAAGTAATATTATACTACCATCTTACTTCTAAGATGATTTCAAGCTCCATAATAACATTGTAATAGTGTGGTAACACAGAGATAACATCCCAGTAATACAATGTTATTTCCAAAGTAATGTCCAGGTAATTGCTTGCTCATGAGAATTTCTACCATCAGTGAAATACCTTCACATGGAAATGAAGTTTTACTTGTACTTCCCTATTACAAAATGATTACGGTACTATTAATACATTGTTAGTTTACTGTGATGCAAAGTGTTACACACATTTTTGTGGTTTTGTACTTCATCTCATGTGACGCTTTTAAGGTTTAATATTGACTATTGTACTTACTTGTACATACTTGTACTATGTTTTGTGTCTGATACCGATATCACAAACTCGAGTATCTACCAATAATGATACTTGTCCGATACAGTTATTCTATATCATTCTCCAACTGTGTAACACATTTTTATTTCCACTATTACAATCTGTACATAATGAAGCATGTGATATTGGATAGGATTTTTGGATTGTATCAGATTTTACATTCTTATCTGTCCGATATCTAACCCAGTGATTTTGACCAGTATCAGACCGATACTGACCGATACCGATTCCCCATCCCTTGTATTTATTAAAGAGGGATTAGTTACTACTACTACTTGCTGCTGGTTGGATCTATTGGGAGCTAACATATTCTCTTCTACAACGTTTTATCCTCCACCTCCTTCAGCCACAGGTCCTGCAACACCGTTTATGGTTTCATGTCCACAGTGGACTCTAATTGGACGGGGACTGAGGGAACACTTGCCATGTGACGGCAATGACAAGAAGAGAAGCGCGGCGAGAGTTCCCCTGAGCTCTCGCCACATCTTCTGACAGAATCGACGTGTGCGTCTGGACCCGTCATGGCCACGGGGAGCTCAGTTCAGCTGAACTAATTACTGTTCATTGTAAAAGTTAATTTGTTCCTCATTCACTGCACTGTTTTTTTAATCAGTCTTTCTCTCCTGCATCGCTTCATTTACGGAGTCAGCGTTATTTAGAAGAAATTCATTAATGGTGCGACATGTCATTTTTCCACTGCATATGTTTCATTTTGCTGGGAGCAGACGGTAAATTATCTTCACATGTTTGTTTTAAGACAGAAGCTTATGATTCTGAGCCGTGCTCTTGCTTTATGACGCCACAGTGACGAAGTTGGCTGGTTAGCATGCTAACTTGCTGCTCTTGTTTGTAGAATTTCAAGAATATGTTGTAGTTTTATTTTTTATTTTTGAATCTGTGTGTGATTTTTGTTCTTTTTTTAGTTATAGGCTTTATTTCTGTTGTTGTGGCTAGTGTTTTATTTTGCAGTTTCTTTTTATTTATTTTTTTATTGATTTACTTGTGCATTTTCCCTTAGCTTTGCGTCTTGTGTATCACCCCCTGCCCCCCCTGTTAACTGTAAGTTTGTGTGTTTGTGTCCTTGTCTTCTTTTCATGTTTGGTTTGACTTTTTTGTTAAAACTATGACAAAAATGATAGAAACAGAAGCAAAACTATAGAGCAACAACTGGCAATAGTTAAAAAAAATTAAAGTTTAATGCTGAACTAACAACATGTATGCTAGTTTGTTGATGCTAATATGTGTTATATGCAATAGCAAAAATAGCCAATAAAATCTCATAGAGGACCTCAAACAAGGATGTTTGAGCAAATGGCAGGTGATATTGATGGTGACATAGCCAGTTATATTTCAAATAGTTTTCCTAATGGTTCCCAATGGCTGCTGGAAGTAAAAACAAACATCATCAGAGCTTCTGCAGTAAATGACAGAGACACCGCTGTGAGTAACACACACACAAACTTGTTTTTATGTCTTAGTGAGGAGGACACATCCTTATCCTAACTATCACAATTAAGTGCCTAAACTTAACCCTTACCCTTACCCTAAAACCAGGTCTTAACCCTGAAAAAAAATGTAGAGTTGTGTGGTTCCAACAAAATGTCCCCACAAAGATTTTAAAATATATTTGTATATGTATATATATATATTTGGACCTCACAAAGACATAAATACAAGTTAGTGGTGTTTCACAAAGCTCACATAAAGATATATTACAGAGGTTGTAAGCATGAGACAGGACTCCTCAGGTGAACCTGCAGAGCTTTCTGGAAGGACAGTGCACATCATCTCACTTTACTAGCGTAGCTGTTGTGCTTCTGTCTTCCATCTTTCAGTTGTGATGTAAAAGTCCTCACAGGAATAGTAGAACAGGAATGTCACCACAGAAACGGAAACAAAAAACTGCTACACTGAAAAACACAAATAACTGATACGCTTTTGACAATGATATGAATGTCTCAAACATTTGTTTATGTTAAAACGTTTAAAAGTTATGCATTACATTTGACACTAGTTTTCAGTTAAAACAAAAAACAGTGTTGTATTGTTGTAAACTCCAGCCTGACATCATCCAGACAACACTATGTGACTAAATTGTTTATTGCCTGAGAAGCCAGTGCAACAACCTGATAGATGTGCACACACACACACACACACACCCCGTCCGCCTTTCTCTTACTGGGAATCCAGAGCTGAAGCCTTCAAGCTGGGCTGCACAGCTCCAAGCTAATATGAGGAGACTGTTGCAGGTAACCAAGGGGACACCGGCTGGCTGGTGTGTGGGGAATCTACAGCAGGAGCTCTGGGAAAGGTGGGGGGCTCACTGCAGTGCTCTATTCCAGCAGGGCAGCTGATAGACTGTAGCATGCACACTGCCAGAACACAAGCCAGCAATGAGTCCTGCACACAGGATGCTAAATATAGTGACTCAACAAATAAAACTGAAATTCAGCAGTTCGTCTGTAGATAAAAAAAAAAAAAAAAAGGTTCTACGTTGGGCCATTTTTCTAAAGTAGCTCTTTATTTACATACAGTGTATATAAGATGGTGCTGGACATAATCTTCTCAAAATGTTCGGTGGAGCTTGAGCTTCATTGTCAGCAGCACAGACATGATCCAAATATGTTATTTGGTCTTAATGTACTGTATATACATGAAAATGATCCCATTTTGTTAACAGTTATCTACTTGTAACCATGTAAAGCCTGACCTGTCTTATAAAGCATGAAGGATAACACCTGATATTTATATTTATATATCTCCTGCACAGCACATCAGCATGTCATGATTCCACATTAGATTAGATAAAATTAGATTAGATTAGACTAGACTTTATTGATCCCATGCTGGGGTAATTCACTTTTTACAGTAGCAAATAAAGGACAGGGGGTGGGCAAGGAACAAGTACAAAATAGAAATAGAATTATGAAAACATATAAAAAACATTATTATTAAGTATAAGTATTACAATTTTATTTTACATAAGAATGTCCAACGTTGACAGTAGAAAGGACACATGAATTATGTGCAGTGGCACAGGATGTAATGCACAGATTATAGTGATACAGAGTGGATGCATAATGAAGATGTTTTTTTATTTAAATATTCTATCATACTGACATTAGTCCATTCTCTGTGGCAGATGTGATGATGTTAGGTCGTGTGATTTTCTCTTAAATAAACAGGCTGTCTGATCGAATGAAAAAGTCTGTTGTATTAAATACAGCAAACTGAAAGATCCATTATTTATACATTATCTGTAATTTGAAGGTCATGGGGGAGGTCAGGCCAATATGGTCAGGTCCCCTTCCTATCACAGGACCCAAAACAATTATTCACACTCTCAGACATTTTAAATTCTCTCACTGACCAAACTCCAACCTGCATGTCTGTGGACTGCAGGAGAGAATCCTCCACACCACCCAGTTGCCCCGAATGAAAGATAAAGGGAATACATTGATATGGATTGAGAGAAAAGAAAAAACAACAATGGACAGGCCACATTAGGCTTTCAGATTAGGAGAAGTATTATCTGTAGCACAGTTTCCAAAGAAGTTAGTTTTGGATCAGCATTGACTGTTGTACCTTTCACTGCTAAAGTAGAAAATCAGCCTGGTGCATAGAGTACAACCACCTGAAAGAACACTGCATCTGTCTCCACTGGGAACATCAACCCTTGGAGTGAGTTCATGAGTTTGTTCCTTACATGCAATGATTAAATATGTACCCCTGCATTGCAGGCAGAGTTTCATAATATTGCAGAGATTCAAATGTTTGTTTACACGTCATCTCGGAGACCTTGACAAGTCAGTAGATTTCGTGAAGGCGGGAAATGAGAGAGCAGATAATGAGGCTACTGGGAGTTCTGTGAAATAACTAAAGTAACAATTTTGACACAGTGAAGTTAATTTGTGTTTAATGGGTCAGACAGAGAAAGGCCTTCATAATTTAAATAAGTACATTCTGAGTGGTAATGATTTCAGTTTATTGTCATCAGTTGTCTTGTATCATTTGTCTTTTAAGGTTTCAAACACTAACAATAAAGTGTTACATATTTGTGTCCAACCATGGAAAAACCAAGAATAAGGGGCATTTTGAGTTATTTACAGATTCTGAAAGTGCAGTTTCTAAGCTTTACAATGATGTCTAACATTTGGATGTCGGGACTCCTCAATATAGTTTTGTGAAATAGTGATTAAGCTAAATTTAACACCAAATAAAACATTTATTTGGAGTAAAACAACATTGTGGTCAGAACGTTGCTGCCTTGTTGCCAATAAATAATAAAAATGAATGTATCATTGTAGTTTTATTGTATAATTGAAAAGATGACAATGTCATTACCTAAAATTGGAGCGGAGAAAAAAATATATCAAGCACTTACTTAACTTACTTTTTTATTTTTTTTCATTGAGAAGTTGATTCTCATTGTGGAGTTTATTTTCCTCTATAACAAAAGAAGAGCAAATCACCAACTCGGACAACTAAGCCTCAAAATGTCCTGCTTATTTTAACCACAAAAGTGCCAGAAAAGTGTCTTCCCAATAAGTGAATTTTGACATTTTTTCCAGAATAACTTTGAATATTTGGCAGTTATTTACAACTTACTGCATGTTAAAATAGTGTATTAACAATATATAAGAATTTTGAGCAGTATAAAACATATTTACTGTGCATTCTTTTGAGTCTTTGTCTCAATGTCCAAAAACAAGCCAATTTTTGGCGACAAAGACGCTGATTCGCCGGCTTCCTGCTAAAGTGTGAGGGAAATTACCGTAATATTCACAATGTTGGCATTCACGTGCAACTTCTCAGCTTTCAGAAACCGATTTTTTCTGATAGCACAAACCTTTGCGTGTCATCTGCAATACACTCAGTGTTAAAGGGTTAACATACACAGCATCTTTATGCATACATTACTCTTATGTGTTTTCTTTTAATGTTAGAGACAGTTACATATAACACTGGTGTACCTGTGACTTAATACTCCAAACACAATGGAACAAACATCACTCACAACTAACACCCTGTAATCAATGATAAAACTCTGTGGAGGTTAACTATATGAAATTTATGTACATATAATTTTTAAAGATGGATATTGAAATGCTCCTTTGAAAACCAAAACACTCATTACACTTCTAGTTTCTCTCTCTCTCTCTCTCTGTGAGTGTGTGAATATAAAGGAGACATTAAAATCTCAGGTGATCTGAGTCCACTGTGGTTTCTGCTTAATTAATACCACGCCATCTGTCTGTCTCCAGAGAAGACGAAAAACAGCAGACTCAGGCTTTGATCTCACCTGTGTGTGTATGTGTGTGTGAGTGTGTGTACGTGTGTGTGTGTGTGTGTGTGAGTGGCTGCCCACATGTACATACGTAGAAGTGTCAGTCCTTCAACTTCACTTCCATAACAGAGGAGTGGTGTGGTCTTGTTTTCCTGTAAACCAAGTGAGGTAAAGTTATTAGCAGATTTTTATTTACATTAACATGCTAATTAGACGCTGAACAATAACAAAACCAAAACTGTGGGTCACCTAATTTTTTTATATATATATATCTTAGGCAAGATTTAGCACAACATCATCATCATCACATTTGCTTAAAGCAGAACTATGCAGGATTTTTACCCACATTTAACAGCTTTGGAGTCATTGTGATGGTTAAATGTCTTGTTGTGGGGAGATTGGGGACTGTCTCCACTCCCCCTACCGTCTGTTAGCAGAAAACCAGCCTTGCAAGACCTCAAAATAAGGAGGTCTCATGAGGTCTTGGGTCTCGTGAGTGAAAGTGAAATTGCACAATGAAATTGCGAGGTCAGATGAAGGGTTGATCGGAGCCGCTGTGACTAAGCACGTCTGAATATGTCTAACATTCTAACACTCATGCATGATGTGCAGACAAAACTGTTGTCGGAGGAGGCGAGAAAGAGGAAACGACTGTCTAAAGGAGCGAGGGGCTACACATGAGTAAACATTGGAGTGGCTTTTTTCTAATGGGGAGAATTGAAAAACACAGAAGCATGCAAAATGCATGTCGACAGACATGGACACTGAAAACAAGTTCACATGGCCAGGAAAGAGGAGGAGAGGGAGGAGCATCAGTGGGAGCAGTAGACAATGGATGGATGGATGGACGGACAGTTGCTTCATAAAAATATATACTCCAAAACTGTAGGGGGAGCTCTTTAGGAGAAAGGCAAACAACCAAACTTGCAAAGTTCTGCTTTCAAAAAAAAGGCTAACGTCAAACGCCAATGCCAGGGTGTTTGGCTACAGCTACAGCTACAGCTGCTCACAGGAAGGACATGAACATTTACAAGTTCAACGTCCTTCTTAGTGGAATAAAATTCATTCAAATCATGCTGGGGCAAACGAAAAGACTCAAGCCAACTCCTGCAACTTCTACTGACGAACAAACAGACAAACAGAGCTGGACCACTCTCGAGATGTCACAAGGGCATCATACTTGTGAAAAAGTTAATTATGTCTAGGACATCAAGTTTGAATATTGTAGTAAATGTTAAATAAAATGGCGCACACAGTCATGTTGTTCAGTGCCTCCTCTTCACTTTCACCTTACTAGATACTGTATATTATAACAGTCTAAATAACTGCAGATTAACATTATACTCGTCCTCTGACAAGTACTGCAGTAGTAAAAAAAGAGTGTTAACATCACTGTATGTGCTGTGCAACAACATCTTCAAAGTAAAAGAGTATTTGGGTCATTTTTCCTTCCCTTTGATACAACCCGTGTGTCACTGCTCGACATCTCCCAACATTTCACATCATCGTTCTGCTACAACAGAATCCTGTCTTTTGGGAAGATTTTCCACCAGATCTTTGGCACCTGGATGCAGGGATTTGCTCTTATTCAGTCACAGGAGCATTAGAGAGGTCAGGCACTGATGTTGTGAGATAAGTCCTGCTTCTAGTTCATCACAAAAAAGGTTAGATAGGGTTGAGTTCGGGCTCTGCACAGGTCAGCCAATTTCTTTCCCAGCAAAGTAGGGGAACAATTTTCTTTATGGGCTTTTCTTCCTGCACTGTCATATTAAAAAAAAGTAAAAGGGCCTTGCTGAATCTATTGCAACGCAGTCAGACGCACATAAATATTATTTTATACTTTAACAGTTCTTTGTGCAGGGCTCCATCAAATCCAACACATCAAAAGCATGGTGTCCACACACAACAAAAATGGACGCACCACTTTTTCATTTAGATTTAGATGTTTGCTCCACACTTTTTAACTGCATGATCACGCCTGTCTTTCACCAGATGGTATGTGATACCTTTATTATCAGCTTTAACAGCTTCTGCCCATTTATAGAGTCAGTTAATGCACAGCATCATTAGTCTCATCATTGATCTCCCTCCTTCCTACAACAGAGGCCTGGGGACAGTCTGCTGTCACTGCTGCTGTCACTGCTGCTGCTGCTGCTGCTGTCACTGCTGCTGCTGCTGCTGCTGATGTGTCCCCTTTAAAAGTCAAGGTGACGCGTCAGAGTCTTGTGTGGGAGGAGGAGAAGGCAATGCACGTGTCTTTCACTTCAATCTCGCCTCCCTTGAGGAAGCTTACAGAAGTAGAAAAGATTCATCCAATAGCTGGAGAGGAAAGATGGGATGCAAGTTTGGCATTGAATGCAATAAAAGTCACTCTGTCCCAGTTTTAAAATATCTTTTAACGACTGACTGAATCTTTGAATCATAATATCATATTAACCCTTTAACACCTGAGCCTCAAAATGTGCGTCTGGACTTTTTTTTTGCTTATTTTAACCATTAAAGGGCCAGAAAATGTTCTTTTGCCCATTTTTCCACAAGAACTTTCAGTATCTAGCACTTCTTTACAACTTACTGCATGATAAAAAAAAATAGTGTATTAACAATTAGTTATTTAGATTTTTCATGTTAAATTTGAAATTTGAACAGGATAAAACATTTAAAATAATGTATATAATACTACATTTTTGACAATTTCAGACAAAAATGCTGATTCACCGGCTTCCTGCAACAGCGCAAGTGAAATTACCGTAATAACCATGCTTTCAGAAATGGTTGGAATTTTACCGATATTACAAACCGCCATGAAGTTACGTTAATGAAAATTGTGCTTGTGCAAACATGTCGTCTGCAATACGCTTGGTGTTAAAGGGTTAAAACGTCGTTTTTCCTTTTTCTTGGATAAAAATAGTAAACAATAGGTTAAAGGCAAGGTCAAAAATGGCAGGAGCTTACATAAGACAGAATCCTGTATGTTTACAGAGACTGATAAGACAAACTATAGTACGTTCCACTAAAGGGCGGGGAGATTGAGACACAGATGAGGAACAGGTGTAGGTTCTCAGAGAGATGTGACGTAGAGTTTAAACACGAGGCAGGAAATGCTACAAAGTAAAAGAGGAAGTACATAAAACGTCATACACAAAGGAATAGAGCTGCAACATCTCTAACTAACATAACCTTAACCCAAGTACAGTGAAAATCACTCAAAAAGGAAGTCAAAAGACCAAATGTTCATGTCAATGACTGACTCTGGATTATACAGACTGTATTGACTGTATGTTCACGATGGATTCAGCATTCTGAATATGTATTATAGAGCAGTGTTGTGTTTGTTTTGATGGATGTGCACTGACATATTCATTAATGTGCTCCAATGGTACTGAAGACACTGAAAACTTTTTTTATTGGTTTTTATTTGTGTGAGTGCTGCTATTAAAACTGCCACTCTGTAACTCTGCAGGGTGATGGATAGTTTCTCAAAGGTTTCAGATGACTTAATGAATGTGTGGTTCAGCATATTTATTACCCTGCAGCACCAGGAACACTACTTTTAATTTACACCTGCAGCAGATGAAACTCATGTGGGGATGTCTGTGTTGTATTCCATTATTCCTGAGTCAAGTAAAATTAGTTCTTCACATTTATGAGTCATAGATTAATAAAGAAAATTCTATATATTAGCTTACTTACTATTGATACCACATGTTCATACACAGCAAAAACACCCCTACTAGAAAGGAGCCTAATATTTTTAAATCAATTATAATTTTCTTATTTTATGAAAGAAGAATGTGCCAAGGGAGTAGAACACTTAAAACTGGCTTGTAAATCAATCACTTTCAGACTGTAATGTTTGTTAAAATGAGGAAAAACTGGCCAGAATTTAAGAAAGTTGTATCACGCGCAAATAAATTCTCTCATATAAGAAATGTTGACTTAAAATGATTCTTCCCTTTACTTTACTTTAGCTTGTTAAAGAACGCTGTAATATCTTAAGGCATATTAAGCCAAAGTTAGATATTTTTTCTTAAAATTTGATTACTTTTCTTGAGCAAAACTTGCTTTCCAAGAAGTTTTCCAAGAAGTTTTTTTTGCAGTGTACCGTGTTTAATTATAATTGATGGACCATTTCACTCATATAATAACCTGCCATTTATTCTACTGAAAATATATATTTTTAAATAATTTAAGTTGTAAAATTGAAGTTGTATGGCACAATCTTGGGACAATGTTATATACCCTGTATTATGTACACTGTGCATAACACAGTCAGGCCCATCAAGGAGCTCTGTCTCAGACTCAAGTCCAAACACTCAGAGTCACATCAAAATGATTACAGAGACACAAAGAACAAGAGGTCCTGCAGCACACGCTGTGGGGACAGCCTTGATCTCAGCATCATGAGTCAGTCTTTCATGAACAGACAAAAGACACTTGAATGCCCAGATGAAACTGGAACTAGTTGCGTCAAACAAATATTGATGTTGACTTGTTTGCTTTGTATAGTAGTAAATGATTTTCAAAACGAATGGCTATTCATTTTGAATCATATAGAATACAGTACAATCAGGATACGTTGTAGTAGTATAATAATTAGTTTATGCTTATAATCTGTTATTATAATACTAATGAATATACTCCTCAAAGGATGAAAAGAAATTCATAGGGCATCAAGAAAATTACTGACTTTCTTTAGCAACTTAAATAATTGTGGATTGTGTTGATTAAATACCAGTGTCATCTTAGAATTTATTATATACAACAAGTATAATTACTATTATATTAAAGAGAGAAAAGCAGTAAATGCTCACATTTAAGGAGCGATCACATGTCAACATATCTGGCTTAATAAATAATGAATCAGGTATCAACATTTCTGTGCCTTTTTCATTTTATGGAGCAACTACAGAAATGTCAGATATGAGATTCTACAGTGGTCGGATAATGTCGATAATGAAACTGAAGTGCAGATCAAATCATGAGGTCTTTTGCAGGCAAATCAAAGACCAGTAACACAAGTGAGTGGGGGATTGCAGGCATATATCCTGGGTTTCAGCAGAGTTCTTCTTTTTATAGTATATGTGTTGATGTCAGTGCATGCTGGGTTTTTCAGCCTCAAATGAAAAACAAATCATGTCCTGCCTCTCTGTTCAGTCCAGTACCAGTGCACCAGGGTGTTTGGTTTTATTGGTCCTGAATCACTCTGATGTAAAAGGAACGACCTTGACGACACAGCCTCATGGCGCAGATCCCCATGAAGGACATGAAGGGTACACATTGAGCCAAGGTATTGGACGACAACTGCTCAACGTGTAGGTTAATACCCCCTCATTGCTACGTGTGCCCCTTCATTAATGTCCTCCCTCTTGTGATTTCTCTGTCTTCCTCCCTGTCAGTGAGACTGTCATCTCCACTCTGGGACTTTCTCTTTGTCAACAGTGTTAAAATAACCACCTATAACTTTATCCAGAAGAGGAACATTAAAATTCTAATCACACGAATACACCCTTATAAAAGGACTAATGGCACCACAGCCTGCAGATTAACTGCGGCCTTATAAGGTCAGGAGGAACTGCAGCAAACCGATGCACACTCTCACCCACATGTATACAGTACACACACTGACTATACTGCAATTATCCACAGCGGAAAAGTACAATTTTATCCGTTTCTACACGAGCCCACATGGTGCACATGAACATGAGGTTTGTTCCTGAGCTCTTCCCGCTCCCCTGTGGAACCCCCCTGCTGGACTAAGTCCTATGACAGGACGCAGTAAAGTGACAGGGGGATAAGTAATAGCTCCACTATGTATCCCAGCCTGTACACTCACCACAGCTATTGCCTCTGCACTGATTTATTGAAAGACAACGACCTCCGGTTCCACTGAGCCTATACTGCCTGGCCTGGCTCAACACATTCACATCGCCACAGGGAGAAACGGCAGTCCTGAAGTGATGCGGCTGTGTCTGCAGGTCACAATAAATTACACAATACTTTTGCATTGTTGAATCTTGAGTCATATGAATGTTGACAAGGCGGAGACAGTATAATTTAAATAAAATGTAAATTTTTGTCAGAACATTTCAGGAGTTATAACTTTGTATAGTGTTATTTATGACACACAAACACCACTTTGGTATTTCATCAGTTTTACTGTTGGATTTCTTTTGATTGATGAGTTTTATTTAAAATATGCTTCAATTATCCTGGTTGAGGGAATACAGATATAGTGCCGTGGTAGATCATACACACAGGGGACTGGACTGTTGTTGGGAAGAAACTCAAAGTCACATTTTGTACCTCATAGTGTTTGTTAATTTATATTCCATTTCATTTTGTCTGTGTTCCATGGAAAGGCAAATATTACCAGTGGGGCCAAAAGTTGCTTCCTGTGAACAATCCTATATCAATTGCCACATAGTGGGTGATAGTTCTGCCAGAAGGAGCCATGCTGGTAGAATAATGTGGCTTCAAGCAGACCTTGATACCAACACAGCAAAAATGAGTTTGGTGCCAAAACAGAGAAGAGTGCAAAAAAGAGAAAATGTTGGAAAACAGGTGACGTGGCACCTAAACAGTGTAGTTACCATCATATTGCATTATCTGTTTAAATAGATGCAGGATTGTCTATGGGAGGAGATGTGTTTGTTCTGTTTAAAATTCTAATTTACTATTTTGTTTGTGTGCAACTGCAGTGTTTGTGTTTTTTTGTTTTTTAAATTGTTAATTCACTATTTTAACATGCATTGAATTGTAAATAACTGCCAGATATTGGAAGTTATTCTGGACAAATGGGCAAAAGCACTTAGTTACAGGAGTTACCAGCATTTCTCTGTGCCTTTTATAGTTAGAATAAGCAAAAAAAACAAACAAACAGATGAGACCAGATGGACATTTTGAGGGTTAGGTGTTAAAGGGTTTAACAACATGTATTTACATTTGACAGATTATTTTTAATTAATTCTAATCATGAACCACTATAGAGTCTTCTGAATAATTTCACAACCAGATTTTTGAAAAATCCATATTTTTCCTCTATTAGTTGAGTATAGCAGATGGCTTTAAATACTTTGATACCCTCGAGGCTCAGTAGCGACTGTTGCTGCAAAGAAACGAGTCAGAGGTGTGAAGCAGAGCAGCAGCAAATTCACAAGGCCATGACATTTAAGTCATAAACAAAACAAAACAAAAAAACACACGCCATACTTAAACAGAGCTGACCCAAAGTGTAAAACTAAATTAATTAAAGCTACTGAATGTTTTATTAGGTTTGATACAAACAACTCCAGCTTACAACTAACTGCACGAAGCAAAAGCATTTCAAACTTGGTGATTTAAAGTTTCTTTACTCTAATGCAGAGTAAATAACAGACATGGTCACTCTGGCTTGAGATGAACTTAAACATCCCTGTGTGGAGACCAGTCTCAATCTGTCTTTCCAATCATGTCTTCGCTGTTAGATTGAAAACAGGTACAAATTGTCAACAAATATGATGTCAGTCATAAAAAGAAATAGTACGTTTAAAACAACTTCTGTTTACATTGTAATATCATTGTATAATAGTAATATAAGGTTATGTGTTCTGTACAGGACAGTCATCATAAACTGACTTTCACTGTACTTTGTTTTATTTTATTGTTAGTAATTACAATATGTAATAATTCTTTCAGTAATATGAAATATGCATATGAGCATATACTAAATATGCTCATGTGTTTAAGTAATATTACTTAAATTATCTTTATTTGATTTGTGAGCTTCTCTCCACTGGCTCCGCTCACAGTTTAGAATTCAATTAAAAATCCTCCTCCTCACGTACAAAGCACTTAATGATAAGGCCCCTTCATACCTTAAGAACTTGTTTTACCTTATCATCCTAACACATCACTTCGGTCCTAAAAATACAGGCTTACTTGTGGTTAGAGTCTGTACGAGCAGAATGGGAGGCAGAGCCTTCAGTAACCAGGCTCCTCTGCTGTGGAACCAGTTCCTAGTGACAGTTCGGGAGGCGGACACCCTCTCTCTGTATTTAAAGTTAGACTTAAAAACTTCCTTTTTTATAAAGCTTATAGTTAGAGCTGGCTCAGGGAAACCTGGACCATCTCTGAGTTCGACTGCTATAGACCTAGACTGCTGGGGGAATTTCTGTGTGTTCACTCTCTCACACTCTGAAAATAACTTCATTGTATGTCATTATTAACCTTGTTCTTTCTCTCTCTAGTTTGTGTCTTTCCTTCCTGTCATCTCTCTCTCTCTCCCCCTCTCTCTCCCCCTCTCTCTCTCTCTCTCTCCCTCTCTCTTTCTCTCTCTGTGTGTCCTCATCTTGCAGGTTGCAGGATCCAGACCCAGTTTTGAGGCTATAGTTATTATAATCATACATATCATTACCATTATTATTATGCTATAATTAAAGCAGGTATCAGTATGAATTTTTGGTATCAACAATCTCTGGTGCCGGTGATATAAATGACATTTTAGTTCTATAAACATGTCATCACTGACTCAGTCTATAAGCTTATTGTTGTATATCTGCTCATGGACTCTTTCCTCTGTCTCTACCCTTACCTCCCTCTTGACCTTTCTCTCATCCCTTTCTGTCCCCCAGTTTTCTTTCATCCCAACCGGTCGAGGCAGATGGCTGCACATCTTTGAGTCTGGTTCTGTCAGAGTTGTTTTCTCTCTACTGATGCTCAGTGCTTGCTCATTGTGTGAATTGTTGGATTTCTCTGCTCTCGATAATGTTGTCTATGTCCAGTGCCTTGAGATAACGTATGTTGTGATTCGGCGCTATACAAATACAATTGAATTGAATTGAATATTATTCTCCAGGAAGCATAGCTGTGACACAAATGTAACAGCAAATATAACAGAGTGTAACGCTCCCACACAAGTGGAAATAACAAGCATCAACTTTCTTGGTAGAAATTCACATTTGTCACTCAAGATCCTTTTTGAACTGGGATTTCGGTTGCAAATTTCTACCTGACAACATCTGCACTGACAAGTTTTTCAATTCTGCAAATAACGTGGACCTTGAGGTAAAATTATTTTGTCACATAAAACATTTATCGGGACCGAAGGCTCGAGCAAACATACTCTCACGCTACGTGCGTAGGATACAAAAATGCCTGTGTGTCAGTTTTGACTGGAAATGACAGTGTTTTTGTTGTTGGAGAAAGGAACACTCAGTGAAGGTCATTGCAGGTATCACTCCTTAAATGTCTGTGTTATACCTATATATTGATAAAGCCAGTATGTGTAACACTGTCGCTCATTCTTAGATATTTCAATTATTAATTATCAGGGTCCATGATCTTAAAAGAAATCGCTCCAAAGCAGCACAAAAATGCAACCACAACCGACCAAAACAACTTTCTCTTTGCTTCTTGATGGATGGAAATTATTTCAGATTGTTATGGCTCACTAACATGTGGAATGAGAGAGAGATAGAGAGAGAGAGAGAGAGAGAGCAAGAGAAATTACTGAGGAGGAGGGATGGGTTGAGAGTGAAAATCCTCTGTCAGCTTACATATCGGAGTGGTGTTCTCCATCAGTGGGTTTGGGGGATTGAGGAAAAAGCAGAGAGAGATCCAGTCTGCTGGGCACAGGAGCTCAGTGCATGGAGAAATACACACACACACACACACACACCTGCAAATGAATATTTGCCAACACTGACTTTCCATCAGTATCCATCCACTGCTCTCTCACTTCACTTCTCACTCACTCAAGTGTTTTGAACTTTTTACTGACTCCATATTTCCCTGCTGATACTTTAAATTCATGTACTATTGATGGGCTGTCTGACTGTTTGGGCAAACAAACAAGACATGTGATGGTTAATACTGAATACTAAACACACACACACACACACTTACTGTTTCACTTATGTGCGTCTGTGTGCGAGGTGAAATGCAGTTTATGAAGAATGACTGAGTGACAGGTGAGAAGAGTGTAGACTTACAGGTTCAGTACTGGTTGGCAAAGTGGAACACTGCAGGGCACGATGGTTGGACGGTAATGTTTTTGGGCCTCCTCACCAACATGCTGTCTCCTCCATTTCATACTTGCAGACTCGGCACAGCAGCTGACCCGGTTCCCCAGAGGGAATGTTGTCTTCCTAAACAATAAGTCGATACCTAGCAAGAAAAAGACAAAAAAAACACCAGGTTTTTGTTGATATACAGTTCATAATGAACAGCAACTGGTTTGTGTAAAAGGATGTACAAGAACATTCCAGTCTGTCACTGTGGAGTAAACCCATCATGAGTTCACCTATTTGTTATGGCATCTATATTTTCTCATATTCTGTAAGTTACATTTAAATGTCACAAGATTATTATAGATCAAGCTGCAAGTGTAAAGTGTTATGCTGATTGCCTGCAGTTAGCAAGGAGAAAAGGAACATTTGGGGGATCACAACTGATGTTGTGATATTAACTTAACTATTTAATAAACAAACTGACACGACTTAAAACTGTCCACATTTAGGATCATTGAGGTCCAAAATGGTAATGGATACAAAACAACTACGGACGTCGAACAACTTCTTTATTGACAACTTCCACACATTCACCACATGACCTACCTCTGATCAACACCTCACCTTTAGCTCCTTCACAATAAGAGCTCCCTCAATAAAGTTTCCCCTTTATATTAACTGATGGACATATTGTCATATAAACAGGAAATACTTTCATTGTGTCAAACAGTGTGGAATTTTACCAAATGAAACTTAACACAAAAGGGCCATAAAATCAGATTCACACCCTCCTGAGGATGAAGTAGAATAACAGATTTTTCATCTAAAATGATAATTAAGTCAAACTTTCCAAAAAAAAAAAGTAGCAGTCAGTTATACTAAAATAAGATCATGGCATCTTTTTTTTTTTTTTATCTTTTTGTTATCGTCGTTGGGGAAATTCACTCATTCATCTTCTTCTGCTTTATCCTCCGCTTGAGGGCCGTTGGGGGCCATGGTGCCAATCCCAGCTGACATAGGGCAAAAGGCACCCTGGACAGATCGCCAGTCCATCACAGGGACACATAGAGACAAACCATCCACTCTCACTCTCACACCTACAGTCAAATTAGAGTGTCCAATTTGCCTAATTCACAAATCTGCATGTTTTTGGACTGTGGGAGGAAACCGGAGAACCTGGAGAAAACCTGTGAAAATGCAAACCTTCATGAAGAAAGGCACTTGCTCTGACTGGGTCACAGAACTTGCTGCAAAGGCAAGAATGCTAACCACAACACCAACCCTGTGACCTTGGGAGGATATTATTGACAATTATTACAGTGCTATTTTCCTTTCTCATTTTTCAGCTCTCCACTGCTCACCCACCAGCTCCAGGACCAGTGTCTGGTTTTTAACTGCTTCATGCTCCATTGTGTTCACCAGCTGGTCACTCTAATGCCTGGCTCATAAAAACGGCATTTAGTGAAACAAAACACTACATTTTGGGTTCATGAGCCCATAAAAAGATGCTAAAATACTTAAGAGGGACTCCACAGTGTGGTGATGATTCTCTGCAGGTTCATCATGAGGAGCAAGTGGTGTCAATATCAACACACTGATCTGCTTTGCAGTGAGAGAGAAACGTGTACAACTGCCCCAACTGCACCTTGGTTATAAAGTGTATATTTGGGTTACACTTACGGATTTGGCAATCCTATTAACTTTCCCATTATGTGCAGTCTGATTTTCATGTTATTGTCCAGCCAAACTGCCAGTTAGTGTTCTTAATTTCAGGCTGCAATCAAATGGAGTTTTTCCACAGGCTTAACTTCAGAGGCAAAGTCTTTGAAAAGTTCCCCAGACAATTTCACTGCAGTATGAGTCTACTTTCACTGTTATCTTTGGGAAGAAGAGGTAGGAGAAGGAAGTCATGCAATATCAGTCTGCAATATGTTTAGCTGAGGGTAAGAAATAGCCAGGCTTATAATTGCTTTGGGACAAGCTAGGATGATTCCTTTGGCAGTATAGGAGAATTTCTTTTGGTCCACCATGAGAGCAATAAGACAGATAAGAGAAAGAGGGAAAGAGGGAGCCAAAGGGGAGAGGGATAGGGGAAGATTTTGGATTTTCAGATTCTCAGTGTTTGGACAAAATAGAGGCATTATTGATCTCATGAGGTTTTCATGAAAAGCCCACAGTTGGTTGCCCTTTCCAAACTCGGCAGTTTGGGAAAAAAAATACAAGTCTGGAAAAGTCTGGAAGGAGGTTTTTCTTGTGTGTCGTTTACAGCTGCTCGTCCATAGCGTCGAGCAATTGTCACACAACTCTCAGTGGAATCGTGTCTGCAGCCTTGGTTCTCAGCGTAACCATCAACAGATTTTCTCTAATCGACTCCACTCTTGTTTCATTACCTCTCCTCTATGAGATAAAACCTGCTGAAGGATACAAGAAGAGAGAGTGCAGCACCTGCAGCCACTGATGTTGCCGAATGCCTCACACAGTTGCGATGTACATCACTCGCACTGCCAACGCACAGCTTGTTTACAGTCTCTAAGGTGTGTCATTTAATTAATAGCTCCAGGGCTTTGTGTTTAGCTGTCTGCAGTGGGGATGAGTTTATAAAAGTGCATCTGTAGAGTAGAATCTCCTCACTCCTGCAGTGAGGATGTAAGCCAGTTACAGACAAAACTATTAGTCTACTAATTTATGATGTGATCAACACAAACACACTCAACAACTACTGTTTTTAGCTACTGGCTGTTTCGTGTCTTACAGTATGTGTTGGTAAACTGAGTGGGTAAAGTTTTAAAGTGATGACTGGACAAAAAAAGTTCACTTACTGTACTTCTGATAATCAAGAAAGGGAGATTAAAGAATAGTTGATTGTTGCTTTTCATTTGCAGGTTGTTACAATGTTAATGTTTTGGGTTTGTCAGATTATGGACAGCTTCATACACAACAAATAATCTGATGCAATCTCTCCATCTCTGTTCATTTTCTGACTCAACCAAAGACTCTTTTCTTTGGTTTCTTTGCGGCATCACAGTCAGTGCATGTGCTGAAGTGCAGTCATTCCACCACAATGACCTGCAGATACAGCAGTTGTAGCAGAACAGCCAATTAGAGCACATTCTCATGATGAATCCAAGGGCAGGATTGGCTAAGTCTGTGTTGCAGGTTGTCTGTGGAGGTTCTCAGTCATTCAGGTCAAGGTCTTCTTCTGTAGTTCGCTGCTTGAGTTGAGTTGAAGACGTCTCACCTCTCATCCAAGAGGCTTCTTCAGGTGACAGGTGACCCTAATGACCCTCTTTAACACTTTGTCTCAGGTAAAACCAACAACCTGAAACTGTGAAGAGTGAGCGATCTGCATTGTTCAACTTAACACCTCTCTAGACAGGTAATAGCCTCAGAGGTTAAATAGCTGTTTTTCCCCACCAGTTAGTCAGAACTGGAGAAGGTGAAACGTCTTCAACTCAAGCAAGTCAGTCGCCTACAGCACACTACAGAAGGAGTATGTCACAGGTTAAATCTCCCCCGGGAAAGGTGCAGAAGTCAAATTCATTAATCAATAGATAGGGTTCCATTAAAATGTATCACACATTTTAACTGAATATTCAAAGATTAAGTGAAAGAAAATGTGTGTCAATCTGTGTTTCCATCAACTACTTTGAAGTGAATAGTGGGAGATAAGCAGTAAGTGGCACAAAAGTACAATTCTATGATGTAAATAACAAGAGCCAATAGGTGTTGATATGTGTTAGCATTTATTTGCTGGTTTGATTTATTGTTGTTATAATATTTGCTTCTTAATTTCACTAACTTTCAAGCAATTTTCAAGACTTTTTAGATTTCTCCATTCAGGTTTTCTTAGCTCAAATTGTAATTGTGAAAGTTTCTACACTAAAAAGAGGAACATATACATTAGTATATGGATTTAAAAACGGTGTTAAGAGCCAGGGCAGAGTAATTCATGCACATAATGCATTTAAAGGTTTAACCTGAGTACATTTTAATCAGTTCACAAAAGTTTTGTTGGGCAGACCAGATGAATAATGCCTCAGAACTAAATGCAAAATGCCCCATAGAGCTTTTTTTCTAATATATTTTTAATAGAATATATTACTTTAGTCAATATAAAAAACTCATTAATTTGTCTTTATCTAACAATGAATGTTTATTTTAATTATATACACTTCATGAATCTTCTTCAGTTATATACATAAACAATCACGTAATAAGACCCAATCAGCTCTTTTCAATTTCGCCCCAGAATTGTATTATTTTATTTTCAACTTTCTTGAAGGTGATAAAACAAGCCCATGTGCATATGACTGCGTATAGTGGAAACAATTTAACCTTTAACATTTGTGAACAGATAATATTTGTGTTTTATTTTAATTCTAATTTGATACAAGAATAAAAGTCAACATATTGTGGCTTGACATTTCTTACCTCTTTATTTGAGTCCAGTTTAATTTGGTTATTTAGCTGTTTTGTTATGACTTTAGCAACACATGTAGCAGGTACTTTCATGCTAATATTGATATTCTATTATGTTGCTCTCTGGATTTTGCCCTGAACGCCTCCTACTGCAAAACATTTACACAGGAAGTTGTTTTGCTCCAGCAAATCATAACAAATGTGTTCAACCACCTTATTTGTAGTTATGTCCCTGTTTCCTTTGTTCTTTGCTTTATTTCCCCACACACTCATTTTCCAGTTGGGTGGTTAATTGAATTCAGGGCTGGGTGTAAAGTAGAGGGTCTTTAGCCATAGCTGCCTGTTTGCAGTGCAAGGTTAGATTAACTAAAGCTGAGCTCAGATAGAGGGGCCAATGGTGCAGAGATACACCCACTGAGTAACTGATGGTGATAATCAATGCTGGATGCTCAGAGTTGCCACAGGCTCTTACAGTGATACACGAGTAAATCAGCTGCTCTGTAGAACAGAAGGAAAGTGAAATTCTTATAACTCGGGGAAATGCTTCATTTGCTTTTGGCAAAAATAAAAAGAGAATATAAATGTAGCACATATGGATTCTTGATACACCAAATGATCCTTCTGGGGAGAACAGTGTGCCTGGAACAAAGCGCAGTAATATATTTAGTATAAGGTCCTTCTGTACAGAGCACAACTTGGGACTTTAAACTGTTTCATTCCTGCCAGCCCTGGTCCCGCACTTCCCTTTTCAAAGCACACTTTTTTAGAAAATATTAATCCATGTGAATTTTCTTTTTATCATGCCAGGTCACTGTACAATACATACGTGCAAAGCAAACCTTAAGAGCACTCCTAGAAGCAGCAGGCATGCGAAATGATGCTGCATTCGAGGCAAGTTAACTGATGGCTCCAATAGTAGCTTTAAAAATAGCCCGGGCTGTCCACCTTTCTCTGCTCACATCTCACAATATGCCGCTGTCAGTGTGTCGCACCTGCTGTGGTGAGACCGTTGCATAACTATCTCTGCTCATGCAGAGGATCAGCATTACTCTCCCTCAACACATGCTGTGTGTGTTTATATGTATGTGGGAGTGTGTGTGTGTGTGTGTGTGTGTGTGTGTGTGTGTGTGCGTTCTACAAGGCTTCTAACAGAGCAGAATGTCTGGCTGAAGGACACTGAAGGTTAAAATTCACTTCTAAATCATGCTGTCGTTGTGTTGTGAACAAAATCATCTCATCAATGTAGACAAGCAACCGGACAACTTGCTGAGTGCGTGTATCCACGCTGAGGAGAAAATCCATATACTAGCCGTGTACGTCTGACTCCGCCTCCGTAGGTGGCGCTGTATCGCTCTATGAGCTAGTGCATATTGGATCAGATTCCAGTGAGATGGATCGTGCAGTGGTTCTGTATGCTTTGTACCTGCTGTGCATGTTAATGTGATACAAATGAGATAAAGCATGGCTCTTGTGGTTGCTGCCTTTGTACGAAGACATATACAATCATACAATCATAAGCCACATGTGTGATTTCTGGCAGCAGTACTGCAGTTTATTTGTCGTCTCCTTCTACTTCTAGGTCAAAGACGAGGGAGCAAATGTATTGCAAGTCCGACTCCAGTCTGACTATAAGCATATGCAGGAGTAATCGGACTATGATTTGCATTATCCAGGTATGTTAGTCCGACTAAAACTAGCTGGATTTTAGTCGGGCCAACATGTTTACATGACATTAACAAAACTGAACTGAACCACAACAACAGCATGTTGAACCAATAAGATTTATGACAAAATGTGCTTTGAGCTCTAATCTGAACAAAAAGCCATTGAATTCCCCTTCACTTTATTGGGAGAACCAGTAATAAAACAAGGAATAATAAATAGCATGTGTACTTCCATAGCCTGCCACCAGTTTTAACACTGACTGTAATTACTCTGATTTACTTATCTATAAAGTGCCCTAATGTGGCGTCCTCACCAACCATTTGCACCGTCCGTTTTAATATCTCTATAAAACACTTTAAATGGTTTGATGCACTCTTTAACTGAGGCATTGAGAAATATAATTTACTGTGACTTAAGTCTGAGCTCCATGAGTTACAGGTATCTCTTTCTTCTCATGTATTTGATGATTAACATATATTTTACAGTAGTTATGCTACAATGTCTTGGTACATTTGGACATCCAGAGACTTTGGGGGATTATACACTGTACACTGAGTCTTTTTAAATTTCTCTTCACATACTGCTTGGTGCATTTTCTTGGTTAGCTGTTCATAAATTACTCCTTAGTGTGGTCTTTGTAAATAATAACTTCATAAATAACACTTGTAGGTACAAATCAAAGTTCTACCAGTGTTCATAAAAAAAATATTTCTTTAACATTACAATTGTGTTTGCATTTATTGAATTATTTAACTGTTTGCTTAATTTCAACATTGTTATCACCTGCTCCTAAAGATGTGTGTGTGTGTGTGTCAATGTGTGTCAACCAAACAGAATGGTTCCATAGGTTGATGCACGGATAGAATTGCTCTGCAGTGAAATTAAGAATATAGAGGAGAGTTACATAATCTTTTCAGATCCTTTTAAGCAAACTTCATGACAACAGTGACCTTTTTCAGTGACACCCCTCATAAGACACTTCATTACCAGAAACTATGTAATTTCATGTAACAAACTAAATTCTTATTCCTGGAGAGTTTAACACCTTTGTCCCCGTGGCCTTTGTACATGACAATGTAGATCTTCAGGAGTTTAACTAGACCTGCTTTAGTTAAATTGGTGTGAGATAGGTGTGAGAATACTGACGCATCACTTATTCAAAAAGACAATGTTATGTGTTTTGAGGCACCAATAGGCCAGTGCTTTCAATGAATGAACCTGCAGTTACACCAAGACCCACACCTACAGCTGAGCCATAGCAGAAGAAGAATGACACAAGTGAGTTGTACAGTGTGATGAAACCTCAGACTACACAATTGCTTGTAAGAAACCAACAGTTATCCCACTTGTCGCCAATAGACATTCCTTTGTTCCATGTTGATCCACTTGAATTCCGATCCTTTTTAAAGGCATTTCATCATGTTATGGACTCCAGAACTGACAGTGATGCAGACAAATTGTACTTTTTGGAGCAATATACAAGTTATGAGCAAGAGATTTGGTAAAGAGTTACCAGCACCTGCCAGCACATTGTGGATATGATCAGACACTGAAACTCCTAAATGATCATTATGGAAATAAGGTCAAAATGACTTTAGCTTTGATAGAAAAGGCATTTAAGTGGCCTAAAATCAAGTCAGAAGGTGACACAGCTCTCAGTGCCTTCTCATTATTTCTCTTGAGCTGTTGCAACACCATGGAGGATATTGAACTTGTGAATGAGCTGGACACCCCCACCAACATGAGGATTGTAGCATCAAAGATGCCATACGAACTCATGGAGAGGTGGAGGGAGCATGCATATAAAATACAAGAGCATGAGGGAGCCGAGCCAAGTTCACTGATCTTGTCAAATTTGTGGACAAGCTGGTAAAAATCACCCCTGAAAAGGGGGGAAGTAGCTTTATCACTAATTTACTAGGAATTTCAATAAACGTTCAATAAACCGTGTTTGTTCTGTGAAAGAAATCACACTTTGGACGAGTGTTATAAGATGATAGGAGGTCCATAAAAGTACTAGATTAATTAATTAAAGGACATGTAAGCAAAGACTGTAAGAAAAGGTGTTTGTGCTTTGAGGCATCCTAGCATGTTGCATAGTGCCAAACAAGGGAGTTCCATCAGTGAGAACGGCAGCTGAGGAAAAAGTGCAAGGACAGGTTTTTTGACTGCTATGTTACTGTTAAAGTTATAAAGCTGTCAAGTGCAACGTGGAACACCAAAGTGTTGTTGATCAGGGAGAAGCTGGGATATACAGTATGTGGATGGAGATATAATCTGGATGTACAGCAAGTGGAAAATACACATGCAAAACTTTTACCTGACTCTTCTGTGACTTGGTGAGTCAGAAATAGAAACAGTATATATATATATATATATATATATAGTACATACAGTACAAGCCCATTGAAACCTGGCTACTGCTATTAACTTTGAGTGGCTTTGAAATTCAGTTTTAAGTTCTTTCTATTATATAATAAGTCAGGGACATTTAGTTGATGTTACAACTTTGTACAGTCTTCAAATAAAATGTGTGTCTGCATTTGAGGATTACTCCGTTTAGAAATACATGTAAACTCAACTCAACAACAAGTTATTGTTCCCCGAGATTCTCACCACATTTCACAATCACATAGACTTCTTATCTTCATCATCACCATCATCATCATCCTTATTAGTCATCTCCAGGCCAACTGTATACCCACGGTTGAAATCCAAATATTTGGATATGCATAAACACAAGGTTTTGAGAAGCCTCTCCAACATGAGTATTAGTTCCTTCAGAGACAGCACAAGTGACAAGATAGCCAGTTGATGAGTGAAGATACAGAGTAAAGATTTTCAAATGTGATGCAGCCAAGAGAGGATAAAAAACAAGGGTCACCAGGAAGTCACTATCCATAATCTTCAGGGAAGCGTCAGTGCCATGTGTGAGAACCAGTTTGCCAACAACATTGTATTTAGCATCTATTTTATTTGCTGTTTGAATAAGTGCTGGTTATTACGCTGCACATAAAAAAGAAGCACATGCATCCCTAATTTTAGGGGCAGCAGATGGAGCACATATACACCTGTTCTGCTGTTTTAATGGATTCCATCAACCATAATGTCCTTAATAGCAGCCTGCAGACAGTTGTAGCTGACATGTGCCTGCAAGGAAACCATTCAATTCATCTGTTACATTTAATAGTCGATCGCTAGTGATGGTGCCTTTCATCAATTTCAGTCAAAGTGAAGAGATAATGTAATTTTTGTAGGTTGCCTCCACCACCTGCAGCCTCGACAGAAGCATAGGATACCTGCATTAGGATGTGGTATGAGCCGGTGAACTGCCCTGAGACAGTGAGAATCTTCCTTGGTGTCTTTCTCCTGTTTTATTTGAAGAAATGATGTGTGCTGTGAGTAAATTGTCTATCAAACACACACACACACACACACACCCCCACACACAGACACACACACACTAATTTGACAGCAACAAAATCACAACAAGGTGCAATGTCACTATCTACATCAACACAAAACCAAGACAGGCACTCTTTATCTGACTGCTCTACTTGTAAAGTGACACAGATACAAGATATGGGGCTACATAATAAAACACTGTTGTTCTCCCTCTCTCTCTCTCTCTCTCTCTCCCCCTCTCTCTCTCTCTCTCTAACCCCAATACCTCCATCATCCTGGCTGGACCATTTTAAAAAGAGAGAAATTCAGAGAGAATAATAAATATGTAAATACAGCTGCTTCACCAACCAGAGCTACAACTCCCAGTTTTAAGTATAGTCAACAACAATAAAACTGACCTGTGATGATGTTAGAGGTAACAGTCTGGCCTTCCTGGACTGTGCAGTGCACACTGGGGAAAGACAGACGCCTCAACATTGAAGTAAACAGCAAAATAACACAAATGCAAACCAAAGTCTGCTGTCTCCACCAGCACAAACTCAATGTCATCAGAACCTCCAACAACCAGGCCACTAACACACCCACGAGAAAGGAAGGGAAAGGTGAAGGAACAGAAATATCAGGGAGGAATTTAGAGAAAGAAAAAGAAAGAACATTAGCAAACAGCAATAAGAACAACAACATTCTTATTTATTGATGGAGTCTGTAAGAAACACTGCCAAAGACAGAAACTCATTCACCCAAGGCAAAAACAGAGAAAAGTAGTTTATGCAGAGCAATATAATGAGAATTGTGCAGAACTTTAGGACACAGCTGCTCACTTCCATCTGAAGGACAAAGGAAACTCTTGATTATGAGAATGTATGCACTGACTCAGGTGAAACTTACAACCTGGAACTGGATCAGGGGTGAGCGACCTGTGTTATTAAAGATAAAATATCCACCATACAGGCTTAATACCTGGATTTTTCACAACTTGGTCAGAACTGAAGAATCTTCTTACTCCAGTTTCCTACAGCTAACTCGACCTAGATGACGGAGAATATTCAGACAGTGCATTTTGTACGGAAAAAAAGAGGATTTGTCAAAGTGCAACATTAAATTCCAACCCATGCAGCCCTGAAATAATTAGTTTTAAACAGATCTAATCTCTGCTCTAGTGTCAAACTCATTTTAAACTCAGGGGCCACATACAGCACAATTTAATCTCAAGTAGGCCAGACCAGTCAAATAATATCATAATAACGTATGAACAACAACATATTTCCCTTTGTTTTACATTAAATTAAGCATCTTTTTACAACCTTCAATTTCTTGAGGAAAACAAGTGCAATGTCAACAATATTATGTCTAAGTTTACAGGTATCTGGAACTGAAAAAATATAGTATTTCATATTATGATGAGATTCTAATGTGAAATTTACTCACAAATTCATCCTGGGAGCCACATTGGACCCACTGGTGGGCTGGCCCAGGAGCCGTAGGTTTGACACCCCTGCACTAGCCCTAGTACACATACGGCTCCTTTTTTTTTAACAATTGAACATGACAGAATTGAACTGGTCTAGAAGAATGTAGACACAGTTGTTTAAATGTTGTGTGGGTTCACAGACGGCACTGTGAAATTAAATTTAAAGTTAAAACAAGAGAAATTTCTGTCATAATTGGTAGAAAACAAGAGGATCTGTCAAAAGGAACGATCAATTTATCTTTCCGTGTGAGGGGCTGGAGGCAAGAGTGAGACAGGGTGATTATTTAAAATTAGCGGATTTATTGTAGTCATCCATCATCATCCACCAGCTGTGCTTTAACTTTTCCTTTTCCTGTTGGCTCCGTAGTCCCAAAAAGCAGATATTGTTAAAACAGGACCACATTTCGATCCAATCTTATTTGGATGATGGAGGGCGCAGGATTAAATTGAGGTGCTGGATGATTCAAGCTCTGATTTTGATGTTAGAATGCACACATGAAAGAATTTCCTCCAAACTCATTTCTTTCAAACTATCTTGAATAAAGAACAGCCTCAGTGTGAGGCCTGGCTTATGTTATTCAGAACTCCAGGCAAATGCTGTTGAGTTGAGGGTTAATCAACAAGAGAGTTCAAGGTTTTACATTTAATCCTCATTTCTGGAGAGTTAGGCGTCTTTCTCAATGTGTCCTTTGTGCATAACAATGTAGATTAGCAGTGTCACCCTGGGAGTCATTTCACACAATAAGCTCATGTGAAGGCAAAACACTGAGAGGTAAAAACACAGACTGTACTGCAATTGAAATGGTCTTGTTTATTACCAGTTAGGTCATCAGTACTTGGCAGTATCACTCCACACTGACAGCAGCTCACAAATCAACTTAAAAAAGAGCCTAGTGTTGAGTAGTAACATTGATTCTCATTAATATTCACGAGGGATCAAATCTGAGCTCACTCTTTTGAACTCACTTCCAGTGAGTGTTTCATTGATCAGGTCAGTGATCTCATATGATCAGGTCTGGGTTCACGATATCAATAAGTCAAACCCTCTACTGTAACCTCAGTAAAGACTTTGTTTTCTCATCTGGCCAAAAATGGAGATTATGCTATGGGATTATTTACTTACAACATTGCATCTGTGGCGTTTACAGTGTGGATTTGACGTGATGAACACAGAAACACAGGTGTGCAGATTCAGCTGTGTAACTTCCTGAGCAAGATAAACACGTTTAAAAAAGTAAGTCTTTCCAAAATAAAAGCACGTTATGCACAAAAGAGTATATACAAAAGACGTTTCTGCAGGCCGCTAAATCATGTGCGTTTAAAGGACGACACACCTACAGCGCGATGCTTGCCTTTCTAAATGTAACAGACAAAATGATAAGATAATTAAACATACCTGATGTGCACATTGTCGTATTCTCACACCAGTGATTTCAAGCCATGTGACTATTTTGGTGACAAGGCTGAAGCTAATGGAGAAAAAAGAAATCTGATTAGCGAAAATGATTGTGCACTTATCCTTCATTAGCATGAAACAAAGAGTTGATCCTCAACAAACCAATGTACTGTGAAGTTGTACTTGTCAAAATTTAATGACACGAAAAAAATTGGAAAAGTAATAATAGATAATTAATGTTTTCCCTTTTTTCTTTTCCTCTCCTTTCCATCCCTCAGAGAGGACAAGTGTCATTAAAGCACGTTGAATGTCAGTGCTATAAACACCTGGAGCCAAAGCACTTTATAGTTTCACCTTTAATTCTGCACTTTCTCAGTAAACTTCCTGCTCATCATGTTTTACAATCTGTGTGCTTTTTATTCAAATTTCAGACTGTGCTTCTTTTAAGCCAGTGGAAAGAAATGTAATGCGTGATGATTATGTGATGTATTTGATATTATTTATATGGTCTTGTGCCATGTTTGCAGTTTTTGCTACTCAAGCAAAATGTAAACAGGTGATGTAAAATGATGCTCAGTTTAGAATTCCTTGCACTTTAACACAGCATCAAAAAAACCCACAGGACTCTCATTCCGACAACAATCAAATTGTGTTGGACTCTCTCAGTGCATCATTAATTCAACTCATCCCGGCTTGTTTCTCCTGACCTAGTCAGTAAAATCCCCTCATCAGCTTTCATTGGATTCTTCACTGCATGGATCAATGGGACTATTTGACACCTGGAAGTCTGAAAGAGAATTTGAAGACTTGCACCGTTGTCAGAAAGTTGCCGCTGTAATTGGGCCGACCTGTCAATCACTGTCGTGTCTGTTAACAATGACGTGACGATGCAGCTTTGGAGTCCAGTCTGTGCACGGTTGTTGTGGCAAGATGGCGATTATAGGAACATCAGTATGTCGGACACAAGTGGAGCCGGTGCTGACACTGCAGAATTAACATGGTCTGTGATAGATGCGCAATGAGCTTGGTCCAGATTTTACATGAAGGGAATGAGCATTATACTGTAATCGGTATGTATGTAAATATTAAGTACAATATAAAATGAAGTGAATTATCAGCGGCTACACGGTCGATGAAGGCGTTATTACTCTTAGCAGCAAGAAGACCTGGGTTTGATAAACGGTTGGAACAAGGGAGGAAGTCTGCATGTTCTCCCCGTGTGTGCGTGGGTTTCCTCTGGGTTCTCCGGCTTCCTCCCACAGTTATTAAAAACATGCAATATGGGGATTAGGTAAATTGGTCACTCTAAATTGACCATATGTGTGAATGTGAAAGTGAATGGATGTTTGTCTCTATGTGTCCCTGTAATGGACTGGGAAACTGTCCAGAGTGTACCCCGCCTTTCAACCCTGTCAGCTGAGGTTGGCACAGCATCCCCCGCCCCCCCGTGACCCTCATGTGCAGGATAAAGTGGTAGAAAATGGATGGATGGATGAATTATCTGTGCAAATATTAACACATTTGTAGTAAAAAGTAACAAAGATTTGCTCTTGGACCCTCCCACAGTTGGTAAACGGTATTGTTTATTACAACTCTCATAAAATATGTGCATTTGTTGACAGGCCCGTGTTACTAGAAAACTCTGAAACATGTACTAATGTCTTCAGACCAGGTGCAGTAGCCTATTTTATATCATTTTATACAAATATGATTACATCGTTTTATTTTCAAAAAAAGTGAAATAAAACCTGAATCCAAATGTTATAGTTCTTTTTGTATCAGGCACAATGTAACTGCAGGCCATGCTCAGGCTTTACATATCAAAGGTAGGGTGGGAGATCATTTTCTGGAGCATTTTTTTTTCTGTATTGCTTAAAATCCTAAATTAATTAATGCATTGTAACAAAAATGAAAAACGTCAGTCAGCTGTGGAACGGACAGGCCTGTAAAAACACAATCTAATGGGCCAAACTGAATAATTGGATCGTGATGCATCAATCAAATTGCCATCTGACCCCTTCCCCATATGCGCTTACCCCTCTTTGTGCATTAATAGCACATGCTCAGATTCTTCAACGTTTTACAATACGGAAAAGACAACTGTCTAGCATAACTGGAGACAGTTGCAGCAACGTTATGGCAAAAAAGGTGAACTGTTTCAAGACAATCTTGATTTTTTTAATGAACGTTAGCTGATATTTTCGCACTATTTTTCGACTATACCTTCATCTAATCCATCCTTGCCTATCCAGACAACATTGTAAATTCTCTTGACATCTTTTAAATCCTTTCACTAAAAGGAATTGAAGAATTGAAGAATTGCTGATCACAAAAGGGCGGACGAAAACAAACTGACAAACACATTTACAAAAATAGTTTTGCTCATGAAAAATGGTGCTGATCAAATTTGGACACTGGTAAATATTTCTCAAATGTTGCCTCTACAGCTCTGAACACGGCTGCATCTCCACCAAATTCCCCTTGTTCAAGTCGCTGGAAAATCCAACATAAACAAGCACAGGCTGTAATTATGCACAATAGATAAAAGTTATCTGACCCAGTTCCTCCACCAGGCACTGTCAGGAAAACAGGGCTCTTATTGTTTCCACACTTTATCTTCATCTCTTTCTTCTGTCATTAGTTACTTAACCCTTCCTTTACCTCCCATGTGACACTCTACATGATAGTCACGCACACTAATCTTACAAACAGCACTGATGCGGGATATTGTTTAAATGTTTGTAGAGCACATGCTCGGTGGCAGCAGTTATCTGAGGGCACTGCCACAATCGCCGATATCCGAGTGAACAGTCAGGAAGCTACTGAAGATAAGATCCCATCAGCTCCTGTAAGTAAGACTCACGAGACGGATAGTGACACTCACAAACTTGTTTGATTCCATCATGCTGTATATCCGTGTGATATAGTCATTTTATTATCCATTTATAGTAAATCTCACTCTCCTTTCTGAAACATTCTTGTTGTGAAAAGTCTACTCAAAACAGAAGCTCCACACTTTCAGGACAAATGAGTTTTGGAGCAAACCGAGCGGTTCAGTGGCTCTTTAGCTGGAAAACGTTCATTGACTTTGCTATCATATCACACAAAACTGCACCGTCTGTGCAGAGGGCAGAGGGGGAATGATAGAGGCTGATGTGAGTACTTATAAAGCATTTTAATACAGTTGCTTACCCAGCCTTATAGTAATATTAAAGAGAGCTGCAGGTGTCAGGCAAGTGACTACAGTGGAAAAACAAACTGCAAACATGCCATGAATAAATACAGTAATTGACCCGTGTTGTGTTTTCTCTGATGCTCTGATAATATCTTTTGACAAAACTTTTCTTCTGAGTCGTCAGATTTCTTTTGGCTATAACTTTTTATGAAATCAATGAACAGCTTTAGATTTGTTGGCAGCTTTGTTGAAGAACCTGCCACACACCACTTCTCAGATGCTTCAGTCTGACGAATCATCTGCTCAGAACAGCTTTGTCTCACTAACTATTTTTTTTTTGCAGTTCTTTTGAACTAAGTTTTGAACACATATTACTTCGAATGTTTTGTTCCACATTCAGTTTGATTGTAAGGTTTCAATACAAAAAGTCACCTCACTTTACAAGGTTTAAGGTGCGGGACCATACACTGTATATAGTACTGTAATCTCTGGGTTTGCAAAGTGACCGCTTTGGCGGAGAAACTGAGAAGTCTGGCAACAGAATTTAGACACTTGAGCTATTAGAGCTCAAATTAAATGTGTATTTAACTTGGAAATATTGGTCTAATATTTCTCTGGTTTCCTGCCACAGTCCAAAAACATGCAGATTCGGGGATTAGGCAAATTGGATACTCTAACTTGAGCATAGGTGTGAGTGTAAGAATGGTTGTGTGTCCCTGTGATGGATTGACAACCTGTCCAGGGTGTACCCCGCACTATGTCAGCCGGGATTGGCAACAGCGACCCACACAACCCTCATGTGGAGGATAAAGCAGTAGCAGATGAATGGATGGATGGTTATTTAGCCTTTCTTAGGCTATCAGTTTATTCGCCGCAGTGGCTGACATTGTTGCCTCGCAACAAGAAGGTTCACATCTTGGTTCAACTGACGGTCTTTCTGTGTGAACTTCACATGTTCTATGTGTGTGTTTGTGTATGTGAATTCTCTCCAGGTTGTCCAACTTCCTCCCACAGTCCAAAAACATACAAATGACCGGTTAGATTGACTGTAGGTGTGAGTATCCACATATAGCGGATATAAAGCAGTAGAAAATGGATGTCAACAGGCCCATTCATCACCTCATCTTGGGGCCAGGCCTGTCTGTGTCAGAAAAGTTCACAACAGCAGGAGAATATCTGAAACACTGGTTTGAGGAACCTGGTTTGCAGCAGGATGCTCACCCACTCACGTAGTGTGAGTTATCAGTCACTGAGTGGGAGCTTTTACCTGCTGAATTCCCACAAGAGTTCACTCGGACATTGTGTGCAGATCTTACGATGGAGAACTGGCAGAAGAGGTTCCAGAAAACATTTAAGGACGTTTGTGTTCTCTAACCCACAAGGCAACTTCAGGAACATGAACAGACTTCAGTGCTTGTGCTGAAAGCAGGAGTATAGGTAAAAGTAAAAAATAAAAAAAATTCTAACAATTTTATTTAAAATGCTGCTGTAGGACTGTGTCAGTATTGGTTGCTATAGCAACAAATGTTCAAATGAAATAATTTGCTGCTGGCAGACTAGTTACTACGGTTACTGACTATGCAGTGATCACTGTAGCAGTTATTAATCCATCTGCAGTGAGAAAGTGCTCAGGTCTTATGTAAAGGGAAAGACAAAAATACAGTATCAGGCTCCTTAATGTTAAAGAACGTCAGCATCAGTCCTGTGTGAGACGGTCTTTTTTTGTACAACGTCAACACTCAGGGGTTGCATGACAATGACAGCAGAGCAGGGAGACTGAGGTGAACAGAATGAACACAAGGACACAGCCATCAATATTGTTTTTCCAGTTTAATTTCCTCAGAGATATATTAACTGATTTCATTGCAAGGGTAAATCTCTCAATGAGATCCTCACCGGTGCCAACTGCATGTGAATAAGAGCAAGTGAAGAGAGAAGCGAAATCCAAGAAGATGAGGCGTGATGTAGTAGGAGAGACACAACGTTAAAAACAGGAGGGGGAAAAAATCAGATGTGAATCAGGGCAGAAACCAGCTTCAAATAAGCTTGAACTATGGCACTAATGAACTGAGTGTGTGTGGCATCTTGAATGAACCCATTTGCTTTTAATCTCTGGGTTTTTGTTGTTAGTGTAGGATGACAGTTGGGGAAATAGCCTGAGAGCAATTCTGTGCAACAGCCATTTGACAGCTCTGTGGCAAGTGTGCAGGAAAACAGCATTAATTAATAAAAAAATAAAAAAATAAAATGTTTCTCAGTTATTTCAGCAGAGGAAGGATATTCATCGTGGTTAGAGAAGGATGAAGATGCCGGGAAATTAAGTGTAATATTTCAATTTGCACATTCAGCAATCAAACTGATCAATTATATCCATGTTGGCCTTTCCATCGTTTGCTAATAGCCGCTATCAAGTCAAGCTTTTTTCCCCCATCTTATCTGATAATGAGAAAATGAGGGACTTTGATCTCTCAGGGTAGATTCCTCGCAAAGGATTAAAATGCAAATGACTTAAAGGGGAACTGTTTCAGATCAGGGAAGAATTGCATAAGAGTCAGATAAATAGCTGATTTACTCTGAGCTTGAGTATACAGATGGCGGGATTTCAAAAGAGGATTTGGTGGATTTTCGACCTTATTACATGTCAGTCTGCCATCAGAGCTGAAAACCATGTTCAAGACAAACGGCAGGCTAGAGTGTGTGCTTTCATATTGATTTTTTTTTTGCATCTCGTCAGAAAGGAGGACGTGTAGCAGAAGAACACGGAGAGGAATGTCATGTGTAAATAGAAAATTCAGATTTTTAACGTGCCGTTTCCATTCAGCATCAGATTCATCTATCCAAGTAAAATCCTTTCATATCCCTGATTAAATGTCTTTGACTTGAACTTAAATGATTTGCAAGAAAAACAAACACGTAAATAATTCACTCTCAGATTCAGGTTAGATCCGTGATTGTCTGGGGACAGAAATACTTTGGACTTTAGTCGCTAAATTAAATCAACTGTCTATCGTAATTAATTTCCACAAGGTGTAGCTCCAGTCTGAAAATAAAATGAGCAGCAGGAGAAATGAAATATTGATTGATGGTATTACACAGTGAAATTACAGTCGGAGTGTACTCACTCTGACATCTTATCTGCAAATGCTAGTGTATCTGAAAATGTGGACATCCTCACTCACAACTGATGGGTTAATTAGTCAGCGCTCAGTTCACTAGTGGTTGTACAATGGTGAACCATTTCACTAGTAGAGTAGAGCATAGTGAGCCCATATTAACCAACAGAATACAATTCTATGGGAACTGTCATAAAAGAAGCATTAACCCTTTAATGCTCATGTGGCACGGATCTGTGCTCTTTGTAAATTGTCGTGGGAATAATACACAACTCCTTATATGGACATCCTGGAGGTGTCTGTTTATAGGTCACCTATTCAGGATTCATTTTATATCGCATTTTTAGTAGTGATTTAAAGTGGCAATAATTGTGCAGTCACAAAATTTTTCTTTTCTTTTTGTTCATAAAAACGAGTGAAGTGAACTTTGAACTGTGACATATTTCCAAATTGCATTAATCCATTCAAATTTTAAACATTTTAGTACTTTTATGCTCAGGTGTGTTTCTATAGTTGGTGAAAATGAAAGACAGTATTTCATCAGACTGTCTAGGTTGTGCTGAAAAAAGACACTCTATATTGCACATTCTTATAGCTTCTGTATATACTGTACGTTTTAACATAGTAATGGAGAAAAGCAGCCGAAATGCTGTGTGTTCTAAGGGTTAATAAGCAACAGCTTGCGAGATGAACTGTTGGTGTTGGTGACGTTGGTCATTTTAAAAAGGCTAAAGCAAAGGTCAAAACACAAGCTATAAACGGGGAACTGCTAAATTTCACATTCATCTTTGCTATAAAAAGAGCATGGTTTTAAAAAATGGGTCCAATGAGGGATCCATTAATAACCAGACTCAATGAATGTGGGCATGTGGCAAACTGATTCCAAAACAGCAGTGGCTAATGGAAGCATATCAAAATCCAGTATTTACCGCAACAAATTAAACAGCTATTGGCTTTTTTCCTGAAAATAACAAGAGAGGATTGATACTGTTCTCATATCTGTGTGTACAGAATGAGGAAATGTAGCCAGGAGGTGATTAGCTTAACGGGCTGTGTTAAAAAAAAAGAAAAAAAAAAAGAAAGAAAATACACCCACCAATTCCTTTAAAGCCTACAAATTATATCTCGTTTAATTTTCTATACAAATGACGTCAAAATGTTTAAAGGGGAGTTATACATACAGCCACTGTTTCTTAGTAAACAACAGCTTGCCACTGCTACGTTCTACTGTCATCACAATGAAATTGCCAGGAAAGCCAGTGTTACAGATTCAATTTATTTTTTATTTTTTTAAATCAGAGTTTGTTTTGACTCTATTCTATTATAAACCATCCTGCAGATGTTCAGTTTGTCCTCGTCTCCAAATAAAAACAAGGAATGGAAATACAACTGTAAGACTGAGGCATGACACCGGCTAATGCAGCAAAGTTTTTATTTATTTAAAATAAATGTTTTTGTTACTTGGACAAACATTTCTTACATTACCCAGGAGTTTTGCCTGCTGTTGCCGTGGTGAAGAAGCAGGCAGAGGTTTGAAAGGAGATAGCAAACTCACAATGCTGTTTTTTGGGGTTTTACTGACAATATTTAATGATTTATTTTTCTTTTTGGGATTATTGTTCTTAATCTCTGATTCTTAATTGTGCTTGATCACTGTCGCTCTTTGGCACCTTGTATGTATGTAAATGTGTATGTTAATGTGTATGTAGCCAGTAGGTTGCACAAATTGAATTGCCCTTTATGGATGAATGAGGTTTTCTGAATCATCCACTACCTGTTTCCGCTATACTTCAGAATAACAAGGAAACATTTTCGAAACAACTAGTTAGCCAGTGTGTTGGCTCTAGTTTTTCAGTTTTATGGTGTGTTCTTATCACTAATGCGTCATGACTGCTCATTGCTGTTCTACATTCTACCGCTGAAACTCTTGAGTGCATTTGTGCTTCACGGGGAGGGAAAGCACAAATGCACTCAAGAGTTCAGGTAAACCAAACCGGACAACAACTCCCATGATCCCACACTGATTCCTGCTGTCATTAAACTAGGTATTCTGCTATTGTTTTGACAGAACCCTGGTGGCAAATGTTGGGTCTTTGCACAGCAGCAACATTAACAGATCCCAATAAGAAAATCACAAGTGTAAATAAATGAACAATGACCGAGATCCATTCAGTGTCCTCATTTTCAGGGTGCATGGTGGCTCACTGTCACACTGTCCTGGCCTACATGACCTGAATCAGTAACACCTGTGCTTTCCCTGTTTTCTAAAACCATGTCATAATGGCTGTTGTACAAAGAGCTTGTTACACACTGTGCAGCAGTGGAAGTTGCTGGTCTTTGACAGGGGAAGCTCATTTCAGGTCCAGTTATTTATATAAAATCTTCAGTAAATTCTGCAAATGAAGAACTACAACACGATAGTTATGTAAAACTGAAATGCTATAATAGTGTTTTTATTTACTGTGTACTGTATATGTATAAAAGAGAATGACCAGCTACTCGTCTACAGACTTCCCTCACAAAATTCACACAGGACTGAGGCAGAAAAGGCTCCGCTGTCGTGTATGTTTCTCCAACGCTGTCAATCCCAGACAGTTCCTCCTATCAACATGCAGAAGCCCAGCGTTGCCCGCCCACCCCCCATCCACTCTCGTGGAAGCCCAGCTTCCATGGATGTGACATTATTGCCACATTAGTGGAGGCTGCTATGGGAATATGAAAAACACGTAAGACGACCCATCATCTGTGATAAACATCTGATTCTGAACCAACTAGTGACACGTTGTAATCGGATTGTAGTCCACGTTTAGTACTCAACTGTAAATACGACAAAGTGCATCATTTGTTGACATTTTAGAGGCAGCTGAGCTTCCTTTGTTGTCTTAGAGCAATTGCCTCTAACGTGCATTTAAGCTGCAGTTCTCCAACCGTCAGGCTACTAATGTTGTCCATGAGGAAATCTAATAGAACCTTTGGAATGGTGGAGGGTGCAAATTGCTTTCTTCTGTCTACTGAGTTTAAACTCACTGGTTGCAAACTAAAGTGAACTTTTATACCAATCAAACAAATGAGCTCTATCCCTTTAATTGCTGACAAACCTTTGTCAGAGGCAGCTAGCCATTCCTCTGTGTTTCCTGCCTTTATTCCAAGCTAGGCTTATTATGCTTCACGCTGCAGTCCCATTTTTAATGCAGCAGGGATCCTCTCCTCTCATCTAATTCTCAGGAGAAAAGGAAATTACTGAAGTTCCTAAAACGTTTAACTATTACTTTAAGAATTGCATTTCAAATGAGCCCAGAACAAAAAGACAGAGAGTGTAATTTTGATTTTGTTTTCAAAGTAGATGGGATCCAAAGAATTACACTTGAGCAGAAAAGTCATGGCGTCCTTGAAACAACACACTTCAGAACTTACATCTTTCAGAGAGGATTCATATTCCCCTCACTTCATATTTCTTTGCTTTGCTAACTTAAAGAACATTTCCTGCTCTCAGCTGGAGGAAGCTTCATGCCCCATTACTCCTGTTAATGGGTGGAAACTGATGGGGTTCCTGGACCCTGAGACACAATTTGGCTACATCTCTGACCATTTCTGGACTCCTGACAAGAATCTTCATGGATAATAACCTGTGATTCACAGTCCTGTATGACTCACACGGGGGGAGCGTTCTGTGAGAGGATGTCAATTGTGTAATTGCGTTTGATTCAGCTTAATGATGACCAAAAATAAAAAGTTCTATTCATGGTCAATAACGATTACAAGGCCACATCAATATTTTCAAATGACCCCCCCCCCCAGAGGCTGTGGCACATGGCAGATGCTATACACACTTTCATCCAGCCATGTTTGCTCATTACAGGCAAGCGTCGCACCAGCTGTGCCTGGATTCCCTCTCTTAGTGAAGGCTGTTCTGACTCGCCTGCGTCTCCCTTCTCAATCACGCAAAACAAATGAAGAAGCATTTCTTCACAAATGAACAAGGAAAACAGGAAGTGGGGGCAGAGACAGGCTGGGCGTGAAGGAAACAGCAGCCAAGAGCACAGTGGCAGGTGAATAAATGATATAATCATGGGTAACAAATGTCCTCTGGCCCCTCAGTTGTGGAGCCAGCGTATTTCACTGTATCATGATCACTGGTGCGAGATGGAGACCTGCTCCACTGATCATCCTCGGTGAGGGTGTTGGCAGGGGGGTATCACAGAGGGATTCAGTAAAAGGTGAAGGGCAAGGAGAAGAAAGACTGTGTTCTAGGATTCTAGAGACATCATTAATACTGTGTATGTTTAATGGAACATACATGTATGTCTGCAACCTTCACTGGTATGTAAAACAATATTCTCTCCTCAGATGTTTTGGTGTTAGGATCGAATATTCTTCCACTTGAATAAACCATACAACTTTGTAGAAAAATCCCTTTACAAGATGAAAAGGTGTTTTGCTTTTTTATTATACTTGCAAAATATGTTTGCACAAAAGGGTCCTTGACAAACATGACATGACAAACAAACTGGATGGTGACTGTCAGTGTCTCAGCAAAAGAATCCACAAAAGCGGTATTTCTCTTCTATTGTGATCAACATGCACCGCATTCATTTAGCTCTGCTGAGAAACGCGCCGCAAATGCATCATCAACATCTGACAAAAGCAGAGAGCAAGGCTGCTGGATGACTGCTGAGAGAAAAAGGCTTTTGGAGACAAACACAAACAGGCATGGTTCATTCTGAAGATGGTACTGGCTTTTACGCCACCAATTTTCTCATGTTGAGTTTATTTAAAGCTGCTCAAATCAGCGGATCAATTACTATTTGTAATGTTAAATGGGTTGTTTGTAACAGAATGATCCAGCGTCTTTCAGTCTTCTAGTTTTATCCGAATGTCACCTTTCAGATGTCGTTACAGGAGGCCTCTGATGCAGAAATTGAAGGTTTTTTCAGATTTTTACAGAAATGTTGTAATATTGCAATGTGGGGCCTCAATGAGAGCAGAATATCTGTATTTGCACTCACACTGTCAGAACAAACACACACAACAAGAGTTCATTTCCAAAAAAGCAGTTCCTTTCCTCTGAAAAGCAGAGTAGCCTTTATTACAGTGTCTACAGCGTCCTATCTTTGTCTTCACTGGGAAATGTGCGATCATGTCCTTATGCACTTCCACTGGGGGTGCACATGACTTCTCTGGAGCAGTCACAGGTCTCTGTGGTGTCACCGATGATACTGGGCTCCCACTGCCCAAAAAGTTGCTATTTTATTGTTCTGCAAACTACTGGAAAGATAATATTTGTACATTACGTACAGGGGGGAAATAATCTATTTGAGTAAATGATTTCTTCTATCAGCATTTTGAGTGACATACTTATATATTTTAGGCTAAATTCATAGGCATATAGATGGAGGAGCTGCTGGTGGTGTGTAACATAGTCCACATACACAATAAGGTTTTGTTTGAAGAATGACTTCACAAATATAAATTATAGTTATTTTGAAGTCAGACATTTTGTAGGATTACATTCAGGTGTATATTATTGACCAATTATACCAAACAGGTGCTAATGGTCATCATTTCCATCTGTTGGTTGAAACACAGTCATCAACTGAAACAGAAACATCTGTGTAGGAGCTCGAGAAACAGACAGAATGTGGTACCAATGTGAGGCTGTGGAAGACAGTTTCATGGCACTGGTCATACACCAACGACAAGGCACAAAGAAGTTATACTACATCAGTTAGGTTTTAAAGAAACACATAAAATGGGCAACATCACGCTTACGTCCCTTCAAAACTGGTAGATGAGCAGCAGTGCCATCAGCTCAGAACTGGCAGAAACCTACTGTCCAGAGATGTCTGGCCAGAAATGGTCTTCATGGAAGAATTGCGGCCAAAG
Source organism: Solea solea (assembly GCF_958295425.1). NCBI lineage: Eukaryota > Metazoa > Chordata > Actinopteri > Pleuronectiformes > Soleidae > Solea > Solea solea. The sequence continues at coordinate 5,778,520 of NC_081143.1, forward strand.
AGCCATACCTCTGGTGTTGGAAACAAGGCCAAGTGACTCAACTATGCACGAAAAAGTCCAAACTGTGGCGCAGAAAAATGGCAGCAGGTGCTCTGAACTGATTTGAAACGTTTGGCTGTAGCAGAAAGCGGTTTGTTTGTCAAAGGGCAGGTGAGCAACACACGTGTGTGGGTTTTTAAGTATCATGATCACCGATCATTCATCACCACCTTCATTTCCTCAAATCTGCCAAAAGCACCACCAGGAATTAAAACACTCTCCATGTATGTGGAAACGTGAAATCTAAGAAACCTTTGGCTCAGAAACATGAGCTCACACTTTGAACTAACATGTGATCTGGAGACTGAACTCTCAGCTCCATCAGTGTCACTGTGAGCAAAACAAAAGCCCAGAAAAACCCAGGGGATGCAATACTTATTCAATTGGTCAATTTCTCTGACCAATGCTTTTAACATACATTTTCAAGCAAAACCTCTATTCTGTCATTTTAAATAACAGCTGAACTGAAACAGACTCTCCTTTATCAAAGTGAACTGATGCAACTAATTCATTTGTTCTCACACTCTCACATCTTTGTAGTATCATATTCTCATTATTCCCCTTCACCTTCGGAATATGTCCAGGGGTTAACCCATTAATGATGATGATTCACCCGCTCTTAAACGCCTACTGATAAAGTGACAGCATATGACAGTCGTTTTTTAATGAGTTCCGGGACACACCACACCACACCACACCACGTCGTGTCTGACACTAGTGTAACGCGTAACATAACAAGCTTCTTCTTTATAAACCACATGTATCTACAGTGTTATACTGTGTACACACACCATAGTTCTACTGCTTTGGAAAACTCAGACTAATACAACACCTCATTAAATGTACTGTGTTTCGAGTGTCATTAGAAAACAATAGGCAACCATTTTATCATTTTAAAACAAGAAAAACAACCATAATAACATTGCAGAGTGTCTGAAAACAGTGCTGTGAACATAAAATTGCAAATAACATGGTGGTGAATGTTGACACAATCACAACATCATGTTATTATTATTATGTATGAATAAAAGGACCAAAAAAAAGGAAAAATCTCTCAGGAAGAAACTGGTAAAGTCAGTGTCCAGTGATGATGATCTGATGATTTTACTTAATAAAAGAAGAAAAAAGAATGTTTAACATTTGATTTAATTTGTGAAATTTGGAAATATGTCACAGTTCAATGTTCACAACAAAAATGAAAGAAAAACAGTCTATTTTGTGACTTCTGCACAATATGTGACCCGCAGGATGTCCATATGAGGTGTTGTGTATTTTTCCCATGGCAATTTCTGCAGTGCACCTGCAGCATGAGCACTAAGCGTTAAGCCAATGGTTAAATTTGCAGCAGCAAATACAATTTTTGCTTTCACTATTTATGTTTGTACAGTGAAAGCCCCCCTGGTCCCTTGCACCTTAGGCCCCCAAACTCCCTTGAAACAGCTCTGCTGCCACCATAAGCTCATGTGAGACCTTACAAACTACTATAGAAGTCTGTCAGATAATAATTATAAATCCTCCACTGGTTCACCTTACAGACTTTGTATTTATAAGCAGTGGTTTCCTGCCTTGTGCTGGTGCTGTGTCACTCTGAGGGAGGAAAGGATGTCTAATCAAATTTGGAAGTGTCTCTGTGTCCTTTCACCCTACAACAGACTCGTACATGTCTGGAAAAATCCGTTCCCCATTTCTACAACGGGGCCTGAGGGCTTTTCATCGTATTGTCTGCTGAAATAGACACCTTCAAAGGCTCACTTATTTTACATCAGGGGGGGAAGTTTTGGGTCAAGGATTTGTGAAATGAAAAGAAACTTCTTTCTCATTAGGAAACGGTGCCTCCACAGAGAGTGTGGTACTGCATGTTCTGTTGTGATAACACACAGAAAAACCTCATCACAGGGACAAGACGTTCAGCAAATGCGATGCCTGAAGGAATTCTGATTAATTTGCCCTATAGTGCGCAATCTAATGACACGGAAACAATGTTTGTGCTCCGTCTCCATATTTATCTCTTCTACATGTGATCACTTCAATGATACATGCAGACACATGCGTGGTAGGAAGAGCTCCTAGTTATTTCCATTCGAGATGAAATCAAAATGCCTCCTCAGATGCCATACTGTGTTTGCCTGCTGGAGCTTTAGGCGGCACAGACACTAATGGGATCTGGATATGCAATTAGGAGGTCATTCAATTAATATGCCAGGTTGATGACTGACGGTCCAACAGTATGTCCCACAAAGAAGAAGAAGAAGAAGAAGAAGAAAAAGATGTTTCGTCTCCTTTTTCATCATTTCGTAATCAATGAATCATTTAATCTGTATTTCATGTATTTCAATGTAGCAATAATTATATTAATATGTCCACAATATACCATAATAATAACAGACAGAATATGACTTGCATTAATTAAACTATGAATAAAAAAAGTACCTTTGCTTGTGTTGATTGTGTTTTACTATTTTGTTTAGATTAATTATCAATCAGTAAAACAACTCAAACGTAATCTGCCTTTTATACTATATAATGTCTTTCTTCATGTCCTTCTAAAAGGACAAAGCTTGATTACAGCATCTCGGAAAAAGGGACCTTAAATAAACACATTAGTTAACTTTGACAAGAAAATAAAAGTAAATTAGAATTAATATAAGCTTATCTCATCTGGTGTCTGGGTCCTAGTCTTTCAAGTGTTGTGTTGTGTTGTTATAAAAGCGTTTTTTACTTCATGATGTGGGACAAATTTGACGTCAAAACAAATCCGTTTAAAGAACAGCCAACCTTTGAGCAAACAGTCACCTAATTAAATCTCCAGCAGAGCCTCAGCATCATTAGCAGGCACTGAAGCGTGTTAGACATATTCAACATTCACTGGCCCTTCAGCTCAGTCAGGAAAATGTCTTGATCTTTAGCAGCTAAATATCCCACTATGTTAATCGGCCAGTGGTGAACTTTGCCCATCTGTCATTTTTTGCTGGGGGGGGGGGGGGGGGGGGGGGGCGGGGGTGTAGACCATACCATGGGTTGATTTTTGTTAATAACAGCTGCTTGTTGCTGCTGGAAATGAGGCTGACGAGAATCAAATCTGTGAAACTGTGTAACGCTGTAAAGTAACAGTGATACTATAATTCTCTGGTTTCAGTCTAGATGCTGCGTTTGAGCTGCTGCGGGAGGATCAGCTCTAAGTTCAATGAAGATGACATGACAAACCGTGGGCCACCTGGCAGTGTAGTGCATTGCAGTGTTGCCTCACAGCAAGAAGGTCACCGGTTAGAATCCCAGCTTGACTAAAGGCCTTCTGTGTGTTCTCCTCATGTGCATTTTCTCCCACAGTCCACAAACATGCAGAGGTGATTGGAGTGATTGGTTGTTCATCTCTGTGCGTTGGCCTTTGTGATGGACTGGTGACCAGTCCAGGATGTATCAGCTGGGATTGGCACCACCCCCCAGCGACCCTCCTGTGGAGGATAAAGTGGTGGACAATGAATGACAGACAGACAATATACTCATCTGTAAGGGGCCGTTCACATGCAGCATTGTTTTAAACGGAGCCGCACGTCAGACACGCAAACTCACAACGAGAGCTACGGAATCTGTTATTTTCTGAGCACAGTTGTGTCGATAGATAAAGATAAAAAAATATGCAGCACACATTTTCAATATGCATTTTGATACACGCCAAAAAAGAAGAAGGTCATAATCGTTTTTGTCCAATCTGAACCTCCGTCGTCGAGCTCCTGAATCAGTTGGTGAAGGAGAGGATGCTTGAGACTGACAAGGGTTTTCCCCCCCCCCCACACACATGCATCAAGCAGCAAAGCTCCTGCGAGGAAAAATGCTGTGTTGATCGTCCTCTGTGTTTGTTTGATTCTTCTTCTTCAGTCAACGAGGCTGCAGCAGCGTTCACTCATCTGTGCAGCTCCCAGGTTTTGGTTTCTTACTAAAGACAGACGTGTCAGGAGCAGGACCCTCAGGTAAAAACACTTCTGGCTTCGTCCATGCATTTGAGGCACGGCACGTGAACCTCCCCTACCTCCTCTCTACCATGATTACCATATATTTCAGTACAGCACACGCTCTAACAGACCAAACCGTTACCTGGAATAACACTAACTGAAATCCAGACTTTCTTGTCTTGCCTGCACAGTAGAAAATCCAATTTGTGCTACATATGTACACAAGCAGAGAGGCAGGAGGACGGAGAGAAGCCAGAGAGAGGCTTCAGCAGCAGCAGCAGCAGCAGCAGCAGCAGCATGTCAGTGCAGATAATTAGTGCTTACTCTGAGGGAATAGGACTTTAATCAGCAGAGCTCTGTGTTGATCATCAGTGTTCAGTGTTCCACAGAGAACCATCAGTCTGATAATGAAGTCACTGACCCACCGGCTTGTTTGGATGAAGGCAACACTCTGACCTTCACTTGCTCATCTGTTCGTTCATTCATTCATTCATTAACTCTTTCAGCCTGGTAGTGTTTTTTTTTTTTTAACCTGTATGACTCTTGAGATGCTCTAGACTCTGAGTCAGTTTATCAGCCATGAAACAGATCCATGATCCCAGAGAGTAAAACCTAATGACTTTAATGGACTGGTTCCAAGATTACTAACTTTAACTTGACTGATCCCATCACCTTTGGTCTCAGTATGTACATTGAGAGACTTCTTGCAATCGTTGATTATTTTTCTGGACAAGACTGGCTATGTTGTGTTCAGGACATCAGTGACTACTACCACACTGTAAATCAGACAGTACTGTACAGTTTTAGAAAAATCTCAAGTTAAAAGTCCCCTATTTGCACTTTTTAATCAAACTTTGAGATGCAATGAAAACAAAAATGTCCATAAGTTCTAAATGAGACTGACTAGGTTGTGTTCAGGACATCTATGACTACTACCATACTCTAAAACAGTCCTAAATCAACTTTTCATTTGCCTGTCTTTAATGTCTTTATGGAGATTCACAATTTAGGAAAGTAATTAAGTTAAGCTTCTACCTACTTGCTTTTCAATTGAACCAAATCCGTCCTCAGCCTTTTAACCATATTTGCTGTTACTAGAGTCGAAGTGAGTTCCTTATACTTGGTAATGCATTCACCAGCCCAACATCCACACCCTCATTGCTACCTGCAGTAGAACTGAGTGTTGACACTGCATTTAAATCAGCTCGGTTCAGATTTGTCAGTGTGAATCCGCAGAATCAAAAGACAGAGACGTTTTCTTTAATACCAAGTTGTGTTTGCATTAAATGCAAGGCGTGTGGTCACGACGGCAGCCGTGTGAAATTGAGAATGTGCAACCATCACTCTCTTTATAAGCAAAGTATGAAATGGGCTTTAAATCACTTTTACCCAAAGCAGCCACAGCCTCCGAATCCCATGAAAGAGAGCGTCTTATCGGTTTAGCACAAACGCTGCAAATTAGTGAAGTAATTATGGCTTTAGCTTCATAAATTTGGCTAACCACAATCCTCTCAAAGGCATGCGTGTTCTGAAATTGAATATTTTAGGAATGTCATATAACGAGTAGAACAGACCAGAGGGCACCTTCTACAATCAAGTCTGATTTTAGTGAAATTCAGCTCATTGTTCATCATCATTCTACGATGCAGAATAAACACAAAACACCCCCCCAAACATTATTATGGCATTCTAGTTCATTTCAGGATATTGTTTCATATGACACAAATGGATGGAGAACAAACAGGAAGGCAGTAAACATCGCTCTTATGTGTTGTTGATGCCTGGGGCTTTTATGTATGATTTACTGCTTCAGTCTGACTTTGTTAAAAAAGATTCCAAAAAGATCCCAAAACCTGGGAACAAAAGAACTTCAGAAAGAGAGAGAGAATAATTAGTAAGTTTGTGCTCTGTTGTGTTGGAAGAAGGCGATAGTTTATATAGTGAGAAGTAGCAACAAGATCATTCTATTTCAATGTATAGAAAGCCACAGCTGCCCTACATACATAAATGATATTTTTAATGTGAAATGTAATAATTATTGTTATCCATGACATTTCAAATTCACTTTTACAGTCAGTCAGTCAGTCAGTCATCATCTACCGCTTTATCCTCAACCAGAGGGTCGCGGGGGGTGCTGTGCCAATCTCAGCTACATCGGGCGATAGGCGGGGTACACCCTGGACAGTTCGCCAGTCCATCGCAGGGTCACACACAGATAGAGACAAACAACCATTCACTCTCACACTCACTCATATGGTCAATTTGGAGTGTCCAATTTACCTATCCCCACATTGCATGTTTTTGGACTGTGAGAGGAAGCCGGAGAACCCGGAGAGAACCCACGCACACACGGGGAGAACATGCAAACTCCATGCAGAAAGGCCCTTGTTCCAACCGGGGCTCGAACCCGGGTCTTCTCGCTGCAAGGCGAGAGTGCTAACCACTACACCACCGTGTGGCCCCACTTTTACAGTAAAGCACATTATTATTTCTTGATTACGATGCCAAATTACAGTTATTTACTTGCATTCCTGAACAGAAACATTTGTTTTCGTGGTTGAATGGATGGATAGATAATGGATGGATGGATGTAGAGAACAAATCAATAACAAATCTAATGGTAAGACGTCTGCATTGCCGTTTATGACTCATAGGAAACAACTTGCCAAATGTCACATTCAAACGCTCTATTCTTTATAACATGTACACATGTTTCCCATGTTCTGCAGAACGGACCAGGCTGAGCAGCACTCATGGGACTCAGCGACCTGCTTAAGCTCGAGATCCTTTCCAATCTGAGCCTCACTGACCTTCAGTTTGTCTGAGCTCAGGCTCTGTGCAGCAGAGAGCAACATCAGGGGAGTATTGCTCCTTTAATTACAGGTGCTGGACAAACATTGCAGTGCTATCACACCTGTGGGGAGCTGCAAGGTTCAGTGCCAGGCCTTAGATGGTGTATTGTCGGCTTCCAGCCGCTACAATTCATCTTTGCTTTGTGTATTTCTCTGGGAGACATAAAATGACATTGTTCCCACTCTCATCTCATCTCATTCTCCAGAAGCTGTCGCTGCTGTGATGAATCATTTCATCTTCTGCTCATTGCTAGATGGAGCTGAGTCAGAGCAGCAGGCGTTTCCAAGCAAGCAAGTATTTCACACTCTTTTTTTTTTACAGGCCTTAAAGAGTGAATCAAAACATCAAATATTAACATTTCCTGTCTGCAGCAAAGACGATTATAGACTCCGTCACAGCCCCCCTACATCCCTGCCACACACACGCCTATGGCTTTGGTGTTTAACATTTACCTTCGTTGTAACATTTATGCATCATGTGATCATGTGACAAATTTGAAAACTTCTGTACTTCTAAGGTTAAGTTAAAGTTAAGTTATAGGACGACAATTTCATATAATGAATTTAGATTCATTTGAAGGACTATTTGAACATGTAAATAACAGACAAATGAAGGAATAAGAAGAATAAAATAAAGGAAATTAACAAATATATATATATACATATACATATATACATATATAGTCATATACATATATATACACATATACATATATATATACACACATATATACATTAACAAAAAGGCCATGTTCAAATGTAGTGGAGAACTTTCAAATGTAAAAATGAAATCCCACCCCTTCTCCATCCCTTATCAATTAACATATTTAATCAGCTTCATAATTTTGCATAGAGCTATAATTTTACAACATAATTTATGATTAATTATAATACATAATTAATTAATGTCACTGTCATTCATTACTACCATAACCTTCTTATAAATAAATGTACAATAATAATGATTCAATCGCATAATATATAATTCTAATTGTCATACATATAACGGTATGTACACATACCAAAATATACAAAAATCCTTATTATTTGTATTTATAAAAAACAAAAACAAAAGGACCCAGTAATAATAAAAACAAATAAATTAAGACTTAAATAAGTAAACAGTTGTATCGAGTGGTCTTAACCGCAGTAAGTCTGTCCAGCTGTTTTCTTTTTTAGTCCAACATTGACTGAACTACAACTCAGTCTAACTCTACTCCTAATAGAGCTAACAGTGCCACAGGCTGCCCACAGAAGAACGAGGGCAAAGTTCACAGACTTTGTGGTAAAGGTCAAGAAAGGATGGACTGTGAAGCTCTATCCTGTGGAGGTGGGAGCTGGAGGTTTTGTTGTGGGCTCAACATCACGTCTCCTAAAAGACCAGGGCTACAGGGAGCCAAACTCCACAAGGCCACTGAGGAGATATCAGAGGAGGTGGAGAAAGCAAGTTTCTGGCTCTGGTTGAGAAGATGCAACCAGTATTGGAGAGTGAAATAACATTTAGAGAAGGGCAGCTGCAGGGGGTGGCAGGGAGACGTCCCTGTTCAATGCCCCGTCACCAGGAGATGTTTCTGGGAGCAGTGGCCCCCCGCTGTGCCCTGCAGCTACCAACTTTGGTATTCAGTCCGGCTTAGGCCTGACTCCAGCAGGAACACAATCATCACTGTACAGCAGAATATTTTTGCCTCTCCAGAAAACGTGTCTGTAAAATAATAAATAAGAAACTATGACTAAATGGGGTTGGTTATAACTAGTGCTGTCAAACGATTCAAGTATTTAATCGTGATTAATCGCAGTCAACTCGCGATTAATTGCACATTTTTTTATCTATTCCAAATGTCCCTTGATTTCTTTTTGTCCCATTATTTTTTCTCATTTTAATGCTCTTATCAACATAGAAAAGTGGATCGGCTTGCTTTGCGCAAATGTCACCATGCATATCACCCTGCAGTGCGGTGAATAAAGTGCTGTTCTTCAACGCAGACGGAGTCCCATGGTTTAATGTGTTGTTGCCGTAATGAGCTAATCCGAGCTAAAGGAGCTAGCGGTCATCGGAGGTCTCCTTACTACAGTTCGTGGTTCTGCCAGCTTGGTTGGTAACACTGCATACATCATTACTTGGATGTGGGGAGTGCGTCTAGAAATAATCCGCTTGGAGACGGAGAAGCGCACAGTGCTCGCCATCCACTCAAAACATAACGTTAGCCTACTACTCGGTGGCTCACAAGCCCAAACAAGTGTGTGCAACGTGCCTGTTGTTTTGTTTCCGGTCCAGCTAGATCCAGTGTGGTGTTGAAGTTTTTCTAACGTTACTAGTTGTTGCAATAGCATGTGAAAAAAACCACAAAGTTTGCTCGGCCGAAAAGAAGAAGAACGTTAATCGCCATGAAAATGGGTTTGCGTTAACCCCGTTAATAGCATGTTTAACTGACAACACTAGTTATAACACAACACAATTCCAGCTGACAAATAACACAACAATCAAACAGAAATGCCAACTCTTTTGGCTCTGAATCTGTAAGTGCAGACAGCTTGACAGGAGCAACATCACTGTGAGAAGAAAATGTGCACACAAATGATAGCCTGCTAGTTAGACCTATGTATGCACTGTGCAGTATGTTTCCAGACACAGACATCACATCAATTATTTTATTCCACAGGCTCTGGTGATTTTGCTGCAGCTCGTCCTTCCCTCACTTCCCTCGCTGCCCTCGCCCTGACACAAACAATGACACAAGCCCTTATTAGGAAATCTGTGCTGTGTAATGGCTGCAGCTCTGTCCATCACAAGACCATGTCTGCTGTGCTGTGTATTACCATGGATGATAAGCCTCCATTAATTCCCACTGTAGCTGCAGTCTATACAACAGTGACTGGAAAGAAGGGCGTCCAACCACGAGTCAGTCTGAGTAAGAGTGTTTGGGTTTTTATAGCAAGGGCCTTGCTTTTTTTGCGTTGTCATGTTTCTACAGAAGCCTGAATGGACAAACCAGCCAGAGTTTTCCATTTGTTATAATCTCCAGTCTCATGTCACTAATTCTTCTGCACTGAGCCTTTAAACCTCATTAGGTTAAGTCGGTGTGTTTACATGACTTTATTTGGACTTAAGACAATAATTTGTTTCTTCATGTCATGTTAATACGTTGGTCAGACTAAAATTGAGCTAGACCTGGTCCGACTAACATACCTGGATAATGCCATTCATAGTCCGATTATACACTTAGCCGGACTAGAGTCGTATTTGGCGTTCTGTGCGTGCACCAACATTTCCTCATGGATATTTGACCCAGGAGATGACGTGTACTGTGCTGCAGTACTGTTGCCGGAAAAGAACAAACTCACGCAAACAGCAGGTACAAAACATACAGACAATCCATCTCCCTGTTCACTGTTTTTCAGTAACGTAAAGGTTAACAGGAAACTGATTCAACGTGCACTAGCTTATAGAGAGATGATACAGATACGCCTATGGAGGCGGAGTCAGAAGTACACGGCCAATAAATCGATTTTCTCCTCCACATGTACAGTATACTCGGACTCGGCAAGTTGTCCGATTGCCTGTCTTAGTCGCACTACGGCCTTAGCTCGATGAAACTGTGCATGTAAATGCACTGACTGTTCCATCCACATGTGTTTATGGCCGATACTACAGCCAGCCACCAGGGGGCTTCCTTTTTGTGGCGCTGTCATGTCATAAATACTCATTTACAGTCATTGCTGTGGACCGACCGAGACCTTGGCAAAGATCCGCTCCATTGTTATGCCGCTGAAATAATTGCTCAGCTAAAGGTATTTTTCAAACTAAATCACCATTTTCATTCCTGCTACTTTACATTGAGGACAAAGATCATTATGTCAGGTGGGTGGATTGTTATGGTGCAAAATGGATGTGAATAGCTCAGTGCTGAGAGCTGCTGTGCTCCTTGATTGATATAGATGTGTAGGCTGCATGCATGGGGATTGCTATTTTCACCCCTTCTCTGCTGCAACGTGTCATTTCCAATCACAGCTTATATCGTCAGTCCACATTAATGCATTATGGTTTAACACAGAAATATGGTTCTCATTAAATAACAGTGAGCACTGTGATGATTCTTCTGAAACACATTTATGAAGCAGTGCAGGGTCACATATGTCAGACTAAACCACAAGCTTTGATGTTCAGGTCTTTCTCTGAACTGGAGTTTTAATTGATCTGACCAGTATTTTATTTTATTTCTCATTTGACCTTTATTTAACCAGGTAAGACAATTGAGAACCAATTATCATTTACAAGGACAATCTGGCCAGGGGGCAGCATAACAACAGGGCACATAAACAACAAAAAGGGATATTTCAACAACAAACAATATTAACCCATTCATAACAGTTACACGTATAATTATAAAAAGGCTTTTAGCAGGAGTAACAGTCACAAAAGAAGAGAGTGCAATGAATTAACTGAGTTTTAGTGGGTGTTGCGGATGACTCCAGTCATACTGTATGTAGCAGAAAAGTGAAATGATGAGCGACCAAACATAGTGCATGCTTTGGGGATGAGTCATGTAATGAAGCTGCTGGAACAAAGAGCACAGTTGATTAAATACCAAAAATGGACAGTGCTTCTATTATGGTTCCTAATCTGACCAACATTTCGATGGCATTCAAACACTGGGTGAGTATTGTGTTTGATTATTATAATCATCAAAATGCTTTAAAGGTCCACTGTGTAAGAATTAGGGACATCTAATAGGGAGATTGCAAAGGCCCATCAGGGAACCACGGTGGCTCTAGCAGACCATAAAAGTATGCTGTTGTGTATGGAGAAGTGTACAGTGATGAGGCTACTATGTTTACATGTTTTAAAGTAGAATTCATTTAGTTCAACTTTAGGTTAGTCTGTTTCAAAACACAAAAACATGTTTTTTTGTTTGTTTTTTGCTTTTTCCAAGCAAGCTGAGCTGATACTACAAGTGATGTTGTCAGACTGCCAGCCACTGATAGGAGTGTCGTGCCGTGCCATGCTGTGCCAAGGAAAGGTGAGCTGGGACCATGTAGTGGAGAAGCGGCATTATTTTTGCCTTAAAGCCATATAAAAGTCTTATTCTAAGGCCACAAACACCAGAAGCTTTTTAAAGTGACCATAAACTAATACAAAATGTGTAGCACACTGGACCTAAGTAGTGGATGTTATTTGTTCTGTGCATTCATTTAATATGATAGGCGATATTACAAAAAGCAAACAAGAATGATTGTTTTTAGATAATTGTTATATAAACAGTAAGGGATGAAAATATGCACGAGAACTTTCTAGAGTGCAAAGCATTCTTATCAAATTGCTGCGCGACACTGGAATAATGAAATGCTTGACATCTTGTTTGATAAAGTAGATAAACGCTTTTAACTAAACCAATATTTGATAATATACTTGTAGCAATTGATTGACAGTGTAATTTAATGATATAATAATTTTAGAGTAAAATCTCACTAACAGAATTTGATACTGTGGTACTTTACGGTCTGTATTTAGATAGCGCTTTTCTAATTTGGATAACCACTCAGACCTGCTGCACATTCACAACCATTCAATCCAATCTAACTACAGTGGACCAGAGTGCTGTACATGAGAGTACCTAAAAGACACGATAATTAAAAGACATAACAGCTCACACGGGGAAGAAAGATGCAAATAAAACAAATTAAATACATAAAACATAGGTAGAATCCACAGCCATGAAATAAAACATGTACAGTTGTCATCATCTTATATAGGGTGTTAAATGCCAAGGAGAAGAGACGGGTTTTCACTCACACGTTCATACAACACATCTATGTGCAGCAGTTTTTCCAGCACACATTCTCTCACACACTGCCAGCACAGCCGTCACAAGCAATGTGAAGGCACGTGTTTTTGCACAGAGATGTTTGCACGTCACAGACTTGGATTACTGTCCGAGTTTATGGATGACTGCATTAGTGATTTTGACATTCACAAGATGCACAGTTACTTATTTCAATGTAATTGGTCCCACAAACCAAAAAACACTGAATTATTTATTAAAAATGACTTAAATGTACACTGCATCTGCTTATGCTGGGATTACAGTGGTAAATTGTGGAAGACAAATCACGCTGTGTGTGTGTGTGTGGTTTTAGAGTAGGGTAAAATTAGGTTTAGGTTCGATTTAGAATGAAGTTGGGGTTTGGCACACAGTTGTAATGATTAAGGGTTTAGGGGATTTATTAAGTCAATCAATGTCCACACAACTATAGAAGACAAGTGTGTGTGTGTGTGTACCAGGTATTCTTATGTTGTGGGGACCTAAACCTGGGGACTTGTAAATTACTGCATGTTAAGGTGAAGACAATTTTTAAAGTTAGGTTAACCCTTTAATACCAAAGCCTCAAAATGTCAACTAAGTGTGTTTGCCCGTTTTTCCAGAATAACTTTCCATATCTGGCAGTTATTTACAATTTACTGCTTGTTAAAATGGTGTATTAACAATTTAAAATGAAGAAAAACAAAAAGTACACTGTTTTGAAATTTGAACAGTATAAAACATATTTAAAATATCATTTGTTTGAGTCTTTGTCTCAATGACCAAAAACTGGACAAAAAATTTAAACTATGCACAGACGTTTTTCCAACTCACTTCTCTCTGGTGACAAACACACTGATTCGCCGGCTTCCTGCAACAGCGCGGATGAAATTACCGTAATAACCACACGTCAGCTTTGACGTGCAACTTTTCAGCTTTCAGGAACTGCTAGAATTTTTCTGTTACCACAAACCATCATCAGCAATACGCTTGGTGTTAAAGGGTTAAGGTTAGGGTTAGGTTAATGTAAGTCAATGCATTGTCCTCTGAAGTCATGTAAACCTGTGTGAGTGTGTGTGTGTGTGTGTGTGTGTGTGTACCTGTCTCCTGTGTTTTCACCACATCATCCAATATCTTATTCAGATGAGCAGAGATGAGAAAAGACAAGTGGAGCGAAAAGTCACAATTATCTGAAGACATCAAACTGAGGTTTTCTTCTTTTCTGCAACAGAGCAATTAACCGAGTTCACACACGCGACGCATCGCAGCTCAGTGAAAAATTGCAGCTAAAAGGCGGATTAAATGTTTTTCTCTAGGACCCCCAGTGTCCCCAATGACTGCAGGTTTGTCAAAAGCATGCACTGAAAGTGAGACTGCTACATGTGTATATCACAGCAGCCACACTTGAGCCTAATAGACTCAAATTCTTCACAACACAGTTTGGGAAAAAGGGAACTGAAGACCATGCAGACAACCACAGTCATTTTAAATGCTCTCTCTGCTCATAAGAGCCTGTATTATACAGTAGTGTAAAGCCATAAACAAAACACCAAGAATCCTTTGCTTTGGCTGTGGGTAAAACCAACACTTCATATAAACGGTCTTAAATCTGCTCACTTGATATCTACTGCTCAGTTCTGCAGAGGAATATGTATTAGAAGACAGTAAAGTAAATGTGACAGCCAGGCAGGGGACCTAAACAAACAACAACTATTATCATATTTTATTCTTACTTTCATCCATTTATTCTCCTTATTTCCATTTTTTTGTTGTGAAAATATGACAGAATGCAACGAAATAAAGAGATGCTCAATATAGATGAATCCACAGACCCACAATTATCAGACCAACCCACAATTATCACACCCTGTTTGTCCTCGGAGTTTCGGTTGATTGCTCAGCTGTTCAGGTTGAATCTTTACTGCTTCGTTCACTCTTTGATTTATTCTAAGCTACAAACCTAAAGTAGACAAAATACAGTGGGCGTTGGTTTTCAGAGAACCAAAACAAACAGAAGATAGAAAAAGAGAGTAACCGGTGAACATTATGCGGCTTTGAACAGCTACAGGTGTTTGGTAGAGACCCAAAAATGATGATGAGGATAGTTCAAAAAGTTCGACCTCAACCAGGAACAATGGTTGAATGAGGTATAACTGTCTGATGTGAGCGATAATCTTTGTAAATCAGTACATTAGACTGTGGTTTGTAAGGCTCTTCTTGGCCAGGTCATCCTTGTAAAAGAGGTCTTGATCTCAATGGGTCTTTTATCTGGTTAAATATAAATTAGATGAAAACCAAAAAATTGACAAGAGGGTGGCAGAAGCAGCCAAATGTACCTTTTCTATCCATCTTCCCAACTGATATCCCTGGTCAGGACTTTCATCGTGATGATGATGAAGTCTTCCATGCTTTTCAGGAATATGTGAAGGCTCAAAATGCAACAGCGAAGCTTGAATATCTGTAGATGTTAAAAGAGACTATGATGTAAAATAGTGCAAGAATAATCTTTCTGCTGTGATTTTCGGGGTGAAGCCAAGAACTTAAATGGTGGAGCAGGAAGCAGCTGTTCCACAAAACAAAGGACAACAATTCCATTTCCCAGTGCTAATTTGAAAATGTTCCGATGGGCTGATGGTGAAATTAGGATGGAAGAACATGCAGCATAATTTTTGGCAGAAATTCTCCTCTTCACCTATTATGTTTCAAAAATTATAACAATAACTTATTTTTATTTGTGTATAAAAAATGCCCTCCTGAGTAACTACACCTGCTCCTCCAATACTGCCTTTGGTTTGGTGGCTACTTGAGATATCTGTACCGAAAATGTGTCTTCAGTATAGAGAGGAATAACAGAGGAGAAGAGAGGACAGATGTTCTTCAGCAGAACCACACATACATACATGCTTTAGTGCAGTGATTAACACGGTTTGGTACTGCAGGTGGGCCATGAAAGGTCCGTCCATCATCTACCGCTTTATCCTCCACCAGAGGGTCGCGGGGTGTGCTGTGCCAATCTCAGCTGACATAGGGCGATAGGTGGGCTCACACCTATGGTCAATGTAGAGTGAACAGTTTACCTAATCCCTATATTGCATGTTTTTGGACTGTGGAACCCAGAGAAAACCCACACACATATGGGGAGAACATGCTACCACTACACCAACCGTGTGGCCACCAAGGTCATTAAATATAAATGAATATTTATGTTTTAAATGTTCAGTTTTGTAATTAAAGAGGGGATGGAGGTGGGGTCCAAATTCTTTGAGCACTTAAACTGTACTTGTAAGTAACACAATAGTTACTTTCCCTAGTAACTAGTTACTTTTATAATGTGTAACTCAGTAACTAATTCAGTTACTTTTTGTAACTGTAACTAATGACTTTTTTAAAGTAACATTTCCAACACTGCTGACTACCACAAACAGCTTATGGTTGGCACTGATTATGTTTCAAATAATCTAGAGTCTGAATGAATAAACCAAACCAACTAAACAGAAGGGTAAAAAATATCAATGGCAGATAAGAACAACAGGTGAGTGAAAATCTAAAAATACCATTGGAACATAAAGAAACAGGAACAGGGACCCAAATATGACAGAACACATCAGAGAACGGGAGAGTACTGAGACTTAGGCCAGGGTAATTAAACATGAGTGGTGTGAAAGATAATCAAAGAAGAGGGAAACAGGACAAAGAAGGACCAGACGAACGAGGACGAAGCCAACAAAGCAACGAAGGTTGACAAATGCAACATGAATCTTAAACAGAAGACAAGTCACAAACAAACACCTACATCTGAGACAGAGTAACACAAGTACAAAAGAAAATCATGACACATGTATTGTATTTTTCTCAGAGGTACAGTGTGTTTGCTGAAGACGCATGCTGCAGTAAAATAACCCTCCACAGGTGTTCAGTTCATTAAAGACATGGTGGTCTAACAAAGCAGCTACTGTAGTGAAGACCAGCTACTGATGTAAAAATAGATTGTAACACATACAAAGATCTGTGTAATTATTTTATATTCCATTTCTGCCAAATGGAAACGAACACCGGATCTTTAAATGCACAATTTTAATTGATAAATGATGTTTTACCGCCTCAAAGAAACACAGGGTGTAGCAGAAAAACACTGACAACAAACAGTAAAAACTTTATATAAAACAACATTTCACAAGGCACCTGGAATTTTCTGCCAACCACCACCCTCAACCAAACCTTTTTTTTTTTTTCAAACAACAAATTGAACAAAATTGAGCCACTAGACAGTTTGTTTACATTACCCATCATTTCCCATCAACAGACCTGCAGACAACTCGCAAAAAAACACCGTCTCTCATATAGTGGAACCCTTAGGCAATAGACAGAAATAAGATTTTAAAATCAATGTGTCTACTCTTTTTAGACGGAGAAGCGAAAATCGCCAACTTCAAATGGATAGAAAATGACAGTGGGATCGTTTAAGCCTCCCGACTTCTGTAAAGTGAAGGCAGAAACAGAAAGATACAATCTGAATCAGTGTGGGTGAAAAATCTAATTTGCAGTGTGCTGTTACAAACAGAGATATCACAACATTCCCTGACAAAGAATGCTGTTTTCTCTTTGCAGAATCGAATCAACCAACAGTGTTGCCTCTCCAGCTGTGGCTGTGAGGCTGTGAGGGTTGTTTTGCCGTCACTGCCCACATCGCACCCTTTATATTGGCAAGGTCGTGGAGCAACGCAGCACATAGTGGAGAGGTTCTGATTTAACAAATCAACAGTGGAGGATGTTGAGACAAGGAAAATGGCACAAAAAAAATCACTTTCTTTTAAAAAAAATATTTATAAGCATTTAAAAGTATTTATATAAGGAAAGGGACAATGCATATTAATAAACGTTAAAATGTTAAATATGCCAGGTTGTAGCCTGAGGCTAATTTCCACCTTGGCAGGTTGATGTTAAGGGATAAAAATGAAAATACATTCAGGGAAACATAAAATACATACTCACAAAAATACAAATGTTGCATAAAAGAGGAAATACATATACACACATACTCATGCACACACATATATATAATCCTATACTAAATGTGTTGTGTTGTCATTGCTCTCCCCGTGTATGTGGGGGGTATTCTCCATTTTCTCCAGTTTCCTCCCACAGTACAAAAACATGCATATTTGGGGATTAGGTAAATTGGACACTCTAAAATTGAGTGGGTGGTTGTTTGTCTCTATGTGGTCCTGTGATGGACTGGCGACCCGTCCAGGGTGTACCCTGCCTTTTGCCCTATGTCAGCTGGGATTGGTCCCCATGACCCTCATTTGGAGGATAAAGTGGTTGAAGATGAATGATTGAATGACTGACTGAATGAATGAATGTTGTCATTCATTGTCGAGTTTCTAACGAGTCACAAAGTCTCACCACAAAAGGCTTAGGCTAAACTGTTGGCAACACTGCGCCTATAATTTCCAGTGGTGCTACATCATTATGTCAGTTTGCTTTGTATCCATAAGCTTTGAGAAAAACTGCACAAATATATATGAAATAAACCCAACGTACAGACACAAGTCAGTCAGTGTTTGTATCTAATGTTTGGGATCAATGAGTCTTTGAGGACAAAGTCCGCAGAGTCTTGAGCTACAACTGAAGAACATTTTAACATTTACAACCTATTTGCCTCACAACTAATTCCACTGTCCCTCGCATGTACTGTGCTATCTGAAGGGATTTCAAACTGGCACGTCCCAGACTACACAAACCCGCAAGACTGCAGCCATGGCATTAATGCACCCAGAATTCTTGCACCATTTGTTCAGACTGAAGAAGTAATTCCCATCCTGGCATCTGCCCTGCCTCTCAGTGGATGGATGGAACGTGCATATGTGGCAAATCCAGACCACTCCAGGGTCTTCACAGCACTTGTATATGGGCATGAATGTCTCAGCCATGGCATCTTTCCATGGCAGTAGATTTTAATGTCTCCACGGAGGAGAATAATTGCAGACAGGCATGTCCAGACTGGCACTATGCACAACCCACACACACACACACACACACACACACACACGTTAAGATACATACACAATATAGGGAAGCACACACCAATTCTTGCCCACTTCCCACTGAGAGAGGCCATAATGACAGTGCTAATGGTATCTGCTATCAAAGGCAAGATAGAAAATTAGCCGTGAAGGACAACACACAGCAACATCATAGGCACAAGCTTGTTAACTGTGATGTTTAAATGAGCTGAGTAAACAAACTCACAGCTATTACTAACGTCAGAGCGGCATAAAGGGAATTGTTGTAATGATGTAGACTCACTGTCCAACAGGATAAGCCCTTGGAAATGAACAGCTTTTCAATCATACGTGTGTGTGTGTGTCTTTAAAACAGATGGACAGGGTGACGTTTCCACATCACTGTGCCAAGCAGAGCTAAGCTGTGATTAGCTGTAGCGCAGGGATATGATGAATCATGCATTTTTCTGGAGCCATGCTCATGTTACTCCTGGGTTCAGAGGAAAAGAGCAGGATGAGTTCACATCAGTGGTAAAATACAACAAAGGGGTTTAAATGTAAGTACTCTTCTTGCTGCTCTCTAAACCCCGGTTCAGCTCAGGCTTCAGTCCAACGGCTGACAGAGGATGTGATTTTACCTTTGCTCCCAACACCGTTCTTGTCAAGTGTCTGGTGAGAGCAGTGTAATCAGGGAAGTTTGGAGAGTTTCAGTTGAGGATTAGCTCAAGCTTGAAGTGGACAGGGGTTCAAACCTCTCAAATTAAAGGAAAACAACTTTGATCCTTGGTAAGCAGTGTTACACGAAAAGAGCGTCTTAAAAAATAATTGTGCTCGTCTTCCACTGCTCTACTTACAGAAGAGCAGAACTTCTCCCACCTGTCCTCTGGGAGAAAGTCAGAGGCAAAAGTTTTTCCTCAGGTAATATCGTCTTTGGAGGAGGCTGTGAAAGATTTTCCATTATTCATCACATCTGGTCAACTTCAAAGGGGCGAGGAACAGTGAGGTATCAGCCCTTTAATGTTATCACCACAGAAATAGTCCACGGCGTTTTGTCCTCCAGAAGCAGCTTAACAAGATGTTGTGTTATTATGTCAATTACACGTCAGATCAGAGAGAAACAGAGGGAGGGAGGGAGAGCGGTGCCGAGTTTTCAAAGTTGCACTCATTAAAGAAAAGTAATTTCAAGTTCATCTATGACTAAGTCTCTCTATTCCTCTGGATCGCTCACCCTCAGCCACATTATTAGGTACACCTCTTCATCTGCTTCTGAACACACACATCTTATCGGCCAATCACACCGCGGCAGCACAATGCATTTAGGCATGACGACATGTTTGAGACAACCTGCTGAAGTTCAAACTGAGAAAGAAACGTCTTATATTTGAACACACACCAATCATCTCCAAAGGTTTACAGAGAATAGTCCAAGAAAGAAGAGAAAATGTTGAGTGAGCAGCAGTTTTCTGCATAAAATGCCTCGTTGATGTCAGAAGACAATGGCCGGACTGTTTCCAAATGATAGAAGAAAAAAAAATCAACAGGAGCACAAATAACCACTTGTTAGAACCACCGAGGTAAGCGAATGCACAACATGTGGAACATTGAAGCAGATGGACCACTCCCACAACCGCAGGTGTCCCGTGTGTGTGAGAGAGACTGTTGATGAATAATCAGTATGTTTGCATGCACAGTTTAATTGAGCTAAGGCCGGAGGCAATCTGACAACTTGTGGAGGAGAACAACAAACATAGAACGGAGAGATGAACGGTGAACTGGATGGTGCTGTGGTTCTGTATGTTAATCATGATAGATTAAGATGGAGCATAACTTTTCGTCTCCTTCTGCTTCTGGGGCATGCGCAGATCACCAAATGCAATTCCAGTCCGACTAAGCATATACAAGCAGGAGTAATCGGACTATGAATCACATTATCCTGGTATGTTAGTCCGACTAAGAGTAGCTCAATTTTAGTCAGACTAACATGACATTAGGAAAACCAAATTATCGTCTTAGTCCGACTAAAAACAGACTTTTAACATGCATTTAAAAGAAGCAATGATATCAAAAATGTTCATAAAAAAAATACAAGCAGCATTATATAAATCCTCTTTGTTTTGGGTAATAAACTAATTTGGCATTTGGTTTGGTGTGAGTGGGTCCCAGAACCAAGAGGACCTTTGTGGATGTGATGATGGAACACTTATTATAACAAGGTTGTAAGAGAGGGTGTTGATTTCTGTCACAGTGTGTTTGAAAATGATTCATGTGCAAACAACAAATGCTGTTGTGTCAGACTCACAGCAGCGCCACCTGGAGCCACAGCACCAACACTAGCTGAGGAGAGAGAAACAGGGATAGAAGAATCTGCGACCAAGACGAATACCTGATATGTTTGTTCCAATGCCTAACAACGACAGACGTCGCACACAACTGCTTTTCCTACAAGGGCCTATTGTTCTCCCATAAATCAACAAACTACAACCAGAACACAGTTTCACTGACCATGAAAAACAAATGCACAGCAGATAAAGAAATCAGAAAATGTGCAATCAGATATATGTATTTCAAGAGGCAATATAGCAAAGAGGACGGCAAAACAAATGAACAAAAAAAATATAAGGCTGTAAGTTGAATTTAATTTCACAGAACATAAAGCTTGCCTTTATTGGTTTTCCTCTCAGACTGCGAAGCGTGCTCTAAAGCCATAGGCCATGGAATATGCTGTACCTTGGAATTATTGAAAATCAAATCCTAACCAATAAGTACGCTTCCTTCTTCTCGCCCTTATCATGAATTAAACTTCTGTCGTTTTCATCTGTGTCGTAATGCATTAAAAAACAACAACTCAATGTTTTTGTTTATCTCACAGACTGAAAATAAAGATATTTCTCATCTCATCCATTGAAAATATAGATTTTTTTTCCCATCCTCTTAAAAATATCATTGAACCGAACCAATGGTTTGAAAAGAAATGAGCTGTGTGTGGTGTGGCCGAACAAAGCAGTGAATGTTCTGCCCTGCAGAACTGAACAGACAAATAATAGGCTGTCGGTGCTGAGAGCTGTGTGTGTGTGTGTGTCTCAAACAGTCGACACGGCACGATTACTGGCAAAAAAAAAGACATTTTCTGGGTTTGTTTCAACAACTAATGGTTAAAGCCTAACGACAATTGTGTCCGTTTTACAATTCTCAATCCATGCTGTACAGTGGGAATGACTGATTAGATGTGATAAGGAGCACAACAGGCCGCCTCATGTTAAATGACGACAGGCAACACTGCATCCATCCATTTGCTCAGTAAAAGAGGGTGCGAGTGTGTCCTCCACATCCATCTTTCCTGCCCTGTTGAATTCCTAGGAGGAAGAGTAAAAGAGAAGCAGCAGCAAGGACGGATGGTTGAGTGGGAGAGCTTGTTTTTTATAATGCAGGTATAAAAGACATCTATACACCAGCCTCTAACAAGCCCAGCCCATGACTTCTGCTTTGTAAGTGGGGAGTGAATGAGACTCAGTGGCCTTCAAATGATGCACGTTTCCTGCCTTCCACCTCAGCGGCAGACCAGACATTTAAAATGATGAGCGAGCATAAGGGAGAGAGAGAGATATAGTAAGACAGGAGAATCACATCTCTCTCTCTCTCTGGGGCAGACACACACACACACACACACACACACACACACACTTTCAAACTGCTGTGGGATTTCTCTGTAAAAACAAAAAAAGACCTGACATGCTATTTAAATGACAGGATTCTTGTTAAAATGTGCGAGTCACACTTAAATAGTGAAATTGTTCTTCATGGATCCATGTGTTGGCTGCCACAGCGTCATTACCACTGAGTGTGGTAATTAAGATCTCGCGGTGTATTGCGTGCACACTTTCTTCCTCCAGGGAAAAGAGCGTGCACAGGCTGGAAGCAGGAAGTCAACAGTGTCTCCTCTGCTCACTGAGAGTAATGAGAGAAGACGCTGAAGGGAGATTAAGGTCATAGTGGAGCTTTAACATATAGGAATCAATGCATATATTTAAAAAAAAAAATCAGTGTATACCAATTACTGGCACCTGGCATGAACTTGGCTTTAGATTCACAGTGTTTGTGTTTGTTTACCTGCGTGTTTGTGCAACCCGGAAGACAAAAAGTACAGTCATATAGCTCGGTCTTCTCCTGCATGAATGATGACGACTTATGTTTTAGGTGATAAGTAAGTGAAGAAATCATCAACTTATCACCTAAAACATGCAGGACAGGCGTCTCCAAGGACCAGGACATGGGAAACACTGTTCTATTTGTGTTGTTCTTGTATATTCTATAATTCTGTAATATAATGATGGTACCTTCACGGACCTTGATTTTCTACATGAAATTGAACACTTTAGGAAAAAAGTGTTCCTCCAATAACACTCTAATTTCCAAGTATCTAACCCTTAGTGCTCATGCTCATGGACATCCTGGGGTGTGTGTTCATAGGTCATGTATTCAGGCTTTGTGGGGGGTTTTCCCGTCTTCTTATGTGTTGTTAAGTCAAAGTTATGATTCGTTGTATATCACGTATTTAGTAGCGACATAAAGTAGTAATAATTGTGCAGAAGTCACAAAACAGACTTCCTTTTTGTTCATAAAAACGAGCCAAGTGAACTTTGAACTGTGACGCATTTCCAAATTTCACAAATTCAATCCGATTTTAAATTTTATATATATGAAAATGTTTTTTTTTTTGTTATCAGATTGCTTATAGGTTGTGCCGAAAAAAAGAATATAAGACACTCTATATTGCACATTCTTATGTAGCCAAAATGCTCTGTGTTCTAAGGGTTAATGAGTGGGAATGACTTTAGAAAGTAATTTACTTTTTGTTTATTAGACATTGTCACACTCTTACAAAATAAACACAACAAATTAAAAGACCCAAGTCAGACAGGTTTGTGATTGAAATCGTCTTTGAGTAATTTGTTTCATATGCAAACATGAAATCTTTGTTTTCTTTTATTTCCTTTGTTTTTTTTTACACTGTACCGACTTCAGTTGTACGTCTTTCTTGGCAGATTGTTGTGTTTGTTTTGGTTCAGATTTTATTGTCATTCTCTTGTTGTCGCTTCAGTATTTCACTCTCACCAGGAATGTCTGTTATTTGTCTTGAATTTTTTTTTTATCATATTATTGTTATCATCGGCAGCGTGGTTATCTTCTTCTGGCTTGCTGTAAAACAGCATGAAGCTCATCGCTCCGTCAGTGTTTCCTGAACAAACAGCAATAAATAACAGTAATGATACTTCTAATGTCAGTGGACAGTAATAGTGTTTGCATTATTTATGAATACATTTCCGTGAGTATTGATTGTCTGTACCTTCAGGGTGCGTCTAAAAGAACAAAAACAATATCACTGAAGCTTCTTTGGATGATGTGTAACTTTTCACCCGGTTACAGTCACAATGATTTTTGTCAATTATTAAAAAAATATACATGCACCTATAATACAAACAGCGCTGGAAAATAGTGTATTTAGTTAAGTACGTAACCCAAAACATGTGTACTCAATTTTCTGCCTCTTTAGACAACAGCACTACATTTTACAAGAGAAAAAAAGTCTTACTACAGTAGCGCCACATTAATCTACACAGATATGTTTTCATAACAAGATCATGTCAAGATATTGTCAGTTTATTAAATATTGTGCATTATTTACCCAACAGTACATTGAGTATGTCATATCAAGAATAGTTGTAGTTATATAAGCTTTTACATATTAATTAATTCATATTACTTTGAAATGTGCATATATATATATATATATATATATATACATATCAGTAAATATAGAAATAATATATATACACAAAACTACAACTACACAAACACACAGCGATAATGTGAAAGATATCCAGTGATCGAAATCATTTTGATTTGTGAAATGTCTTCCAGAGACTTGGAGAGAGAGCTCGAGCAGCAACAGAATCAATAATGTATAAGAAGGCCTTGGGTAATCTCCATGGGCTTTGGTCAGCTTTCCATCTGCGTCCAGGTCTAAGTGCTTTCCTTTTCCTGTTCAGTTTTTAATCTGTATCTAGATCAGTTTAAGCATTGCCTCATACTTCAACAATAATACATATAAGGAAGTTAGTGAATACCGTCTTCCTCAACATGATGTATTGGTGTTCATCATGTTACACTGAATAATTCAATTAGGTCAGACTCTTTTGAGGTTTTTCCAATTCACTTCTAAAATCTGAGCGGTTCAGAATGTCTGTGGCTTGAAAAATGGAAGCGCTGCTTAATTACAATAGTGAGTTATAATATACACCAAACATACAACAGGTTCATTACTATATGAGGAGATTTTAGTTCTTCTTTTGACTACATGGATTAGGATAGATGAGATATACTTTCTATCCGTGCCCCAAGTTGATGTTAAAATATCCCATTAAAAAAGAATCATAATCTTTGAGTATACTCTGCAACTCTCCTTCTGCTAATAATGTGTTTTATTGGCAGAATGAGTGCAGTATATCACAAACGCATCTGAGGTGAAGAGACTATATTTAGTCCTTTTACACTGAAGATGTCATGTTTGATGAGGCCAATAAACAAATAAACATTCCAACATTATAAATCAATCCATAAAGGAAAAAAAAAAAATAGATTGGTGTCAAAATATCAGCCTTTTATAAAAAATGCCTGACGGCCTGTGCTGCTGATTGAAGCCGGTTCTGGTCTTCTGTTTCTCTGCAGCGGCACAAAAGTGATTGATTATCATGAAACAAAATGGAAGAAGCAGTTCATGTCGGGGAAACACCACAGCTAATGATGTCGTTGTGCATTTGTGCTGCACTGTCACCTTACATCACCTGCACCATAAGCTCTATTTCAGCTTTTTATTGCAGGACAGAGAAACTGCATCGCCCCATACTGATGTGCAGTCACTCTCCCACCTCCACTTTAGACACAGTCTGCCCCGCCTTCTAAAGTGCCGACCCCCAAATTGCTTAGTCACCTCCCACCACCAGAGTTTATTGATAGCCAGCCGTTCATACACAGGCTGATAATTCCACCAGCTCCTGCAAACCTCCAAATTGATTCTTCCCTCTTGGCCTGTCCCTTTGGTACTAGTCGGCTGTATGACGAGGTGCTCCCTAATGAATTCTCAGAGGCCATGCAGGTGCTGATGCTGGGTTAATTGAAGGCAGAGGGAGACGTATATAAAACAGGGCAGCAGCTTTAATAGACAGCCAGGGGCCAATCACATGTAGCATCTATTGCACACTTAGGGCACATTCATAGTCCGGGGAACTTGCTTTGATTGGGCGGAGAATGACGAAAAATGTCACACCTTCATTGCGTTTGGTTCATTTTCACACTGCACTTTTGTAAGCGGCCAAAACCACCTGGACAACGTCAAACAGACAAAACAGCTGCTGGTTTGGGGCGGAAAAAGAAAACTCATTGGCTCATCGACTGGTCAGGACCGAAAATGGAAATCCATCCCTTCAGCCAGCTTGTTTTCCCCACAAAAACAAACAATGGAGCAACACCAGATTTATGCAGTCGTGGGGTCTCTCTGTTTTTACTTTGGTGTTCAAACCTAGTATGAGCAGCAGGCGAGGCAGCGAGCTATCCTCACTTCACTGGATAGTCCGTTAGATGCGTCTCCCGCTGTAAACAAACCACACCAGGGTTCAGTTGCAAGCGAACCGAGACCCACGTTTTCAGGTGGACCAGAGTTCGCTTGTTGGGTCTGCATCAGACAACCTGCCAAAGGGAAGCAGACTACCCAAGGAAACGGACTCTGGTTCCAATTGATAACAGCAATAGTGAGACTGCAGACTGGAACCAACAGAGAGCTCTGCTCACAAACACATCACAGTTTTACAGTGACCTTCACATACAGAAAGTATATGATGGCAAATATAAATGTTGAGTCGTCCAACAGATGTTGTAAAGTTGGATTCATTTAGTTAGTAAAATTAGGTCAAAAAATAACGGACTGTTGTTTGCACATGGCCCCCTCAAACAAAGGCCTTTGAATAAACTACATGTAAAAGGCTTATTGTAAAGCTAAGAAAACAAAATGATTCAGTTTCTGACAATAAACCTTCTTAAACGTGATACACATTAGTTGTGACCATCTCTTCTGTGCAGCCTAGACTTGCCCAGAAGAGAAAAAAAATCTCATCTTTTTAAGTCGCCTTTGTGTCACCATCTGAAGTTAGAGCTATGAGGTTTGGTTTTTTTTACTTCACACACATGAGGCAGCAAAGCTGCTCAGAGAGGTTTGCAATGTCTTTGTTGTTTTGATTTTTTTCCTCAGGGGAATGAGTCGAGTCATATTATCATCTTTTGGTGCACAAGTTTTGGTTTCTTGGTAACAACAGGCACATCAGGAGTGTAATCACCAAGTCACTTGAATAAACAACACATCAAAAGGTATCCCACACATTTCTTAGGAGCGACACCTAAACAGCCCCTTAAGCTGTACTCCTTAGAGAACACAGCTGGATGAGGCACTCAGGTAAATAAAATATAAGGTAAATAAATATCCACCAGCTGTTCTGTTGAACAGTCTCGCCGTCATTACTTCCGACTGGTGTTTATTTCCCCCATTTTATGGAAATTACCCAACAAATGTACACCTTCGCTGCACCTCTGACAAGATTTCAGCATCAAATTATCACCTAATGACAATCGGGGGCAAGCTGGATAGATGTTTGTATAATGAGGTAGGACACAAAGGATCCTGCTTTACATAAAGCTGTCATGATGGACACAATGTCACCCTTCCTGCTCAGAATTAATGGTAAGATGAAGATGAGTCGTCTGTCTGGGGACATGCGATGCAGGAGATAGATGCCATTAAGATGAGAGGGCGGGAAGGCAGAGTGTTCCTTCCTGTTCATCTCTCCCACATTGTAATGTGTGCTGACACGTTTATTGCCCTGCACCATCCTAGAACAAGCGGCAATTACCGTGGCATGAGCTGATGGTCGGGCCATGCCAACGAAGGTTTAATGCATGAAGGGGGGAATTTAAGAAAGAGTCAGCAGGTTTAGTCTGGATAAACAAGGCAATCGGAGATGGCAGACTTCACCCCATACACGCAACAAGCCTCTGGCGGCCTCTGTTGGTCATGTTAGAATTAGGAGCAGCACCTGGGGAGCAATGGGAGTTGGATACCACTTGGCCATGGCCTGGAGTTAGATAAGAAAAACATATATATAATAAAATAAAAATGATATATCTTTGCTGTATACCCTACATGATGATTTAGTCTCACTGCGTCTGCCAAGCTTTCCAGATTCACCACACACACATACTGTATGTGTTACAATGATAACAATGATAACTACAGGAACAGAAGAGTTACTGCACTTAGTCATTTCTGTGCCCTCGATCTCACAAAGGTGAACAAAAACAGCCTTTCCATTTATAGCCGATGAGGAATGAACATTTGCAGCGACTTTGCCATAACATCCTGCATCATAGAAAGCTTTCTTTAATGAGAGTCTTCTGCGACTCCACAGATTGGTGTTTTTTGTTTGCAATCTCTTTATATTATACAGGCAGATGGATTATGTGTCCATAATCATGGTCCACACTGAGGTGAAGCCATTTGAAGTGGGCTCAACTGAACTCGACGGAGCTAAATAACAGGTGATGCATTTTCATTAAAAAGTGAAATGAACTGAACAGAGCTGAAAGCAACAGAACCGAGGCTGAGACGTGATGCAGACACGTCCTACTTATGCAGTCTGCTCACACCTTACTGAAAATTATACTGCTTATTATCCCTGAGCACTACATCAGACTGAATTATGAGTGCTCTGCCTCTGCCTCTGCCTCTGTCTCTGTCTGTGACCAAGCAACACTGCCAGCCTGTGTGACAGTCACATCGGACGTCATCGTCATCATCATCATCATCATCATCATCATCTTCCTTACATCTCCTCTCCGTTTCAATCGGTGTCCGTGTATCTTTCATCCTCTTTGTTTCTTACACAATGTGTCAGAGCGTCTCTCCCATTCAAACTGATTTCCCTTTAAATCTGCTCTCTCTTTATTCTCACTCCCTTTATCTCCTATTTCAATTTTCTACTTCTTTAAACTCTTTTAATTTTCCCTTATCTAATTCTGACCAAATCTGCTGGATCTGTGGATGATATGCTCCTCTGTGTTTTACACGTCACACATTTAATTTCCTGATATTTTGTTTCTGGAAAAAAAAGGTGGGATACACGCTGGACAGGTCGCCAGGACTGTGTTTCGTACATAAGTGACACATGAGTTAGTAGATGGTTTAGTGGCTCTGAACTGGCTAAAATAAAGCTAATCTGTTTGCACTGTTTGTCTACACTAGTTTACTATATTTAAATATTTGCTCATGTCCGAGTGAAGGACACAATACCTTCATGTGAAGTAACAGGATCTCAATTTTAGACTCTAAAATCATGTTTTTTTAGGGGCGACGAGGTTGTTAATTACTGTTAATTATGCAAAAGTCATCAGAGATTTTTGAATTTTTGCCACTGTTCCTCCAGCCATCGAAAAACAAAGCAGATCAGAATATAGACATCGGTATAAAGCAGGGGTGTCAAACATACGGCCCGTGGACCAGAACCGGCCCAAAAGAGGGTCCAATCCGGCCCGCAGGATGAATTAGGGAAAATACTATACTTTTCAGTTCCAGATACCTGCGACTAAATGTTCTGTGCCTTTGTAGATCCACTTTGATCCACTTTGATCTGTAAGATGTAATGTACATGTGTCAATTGTAAAGTTAGGCATAATATTGTTGAGATTGCACTTATTTTTCTCAAGAAATGTCAGGTTAACATGTTTTATATTAAGACATTTCATTAAATGTAAAATAAAGGGGAAACATTTGTAGTTCTTGTTGTTTATCGGTTATTATGCAATTATTTTACTGGTCCAGCCCATTTAAGGTCAAACTGTGCTCTTTGTGGCCAAACCTGATGTAAAGTATTAAAAATCAAAGTATACAACTAGTTATCAGAATTAGATTGAAATGTAAAAGTAGAAATATAAAATATGAAGAAGAAAAGGAATAAAGACAAATATAGATAAATAATTTAAGTATTTGAATTAAATTAAATTAAATGATGTATCGCAGACATTGTGGACATACTGGAACGTAAAGGATATGATATATATGTACTGAAGTGACAAAAACACAACCTTTATTAACTCACTGACTTGATCTTGCTTGTGTGGCACTTTTCTACCAACAATGTTTTGCCTTATTCACACATTCACACATTCAGGCAGTGATCGAGCTGCCATACAACATGCCACCATGCCCATCTGGTGCAGTTTGGGGTTCACTCCCCCGCTTAGAGACTCTTTGACTGGTCGACAGGAGGAGGATCGAACTGCCAACCCCGTGATTAATGAACAACCTGCTCTACCTCCTGAGCCACAGTTGCTCCGTGGCAGCTGGCCTGTCGTCACTCAGAAGTTGTCTGTAAGACACACAGTCCGACTACATCGGAAAATCAAATGTGAAGGAGAAGGTGAAGTGAAAACCTGGCTGTCATTTGCGGGGACAAGGGGCTTGAGTTCATACATTTTCAGGGTGGTGTGTTTGCATGGAACGTGCCACACATGTGTAACAAGTAAAGGAAAAGAGAGCAGGAGACGAGCACCACGGCCGGCTCCTCTCACACTTCCACACAGTCGACCAAAACCAGCGTTAAGTGGGTGTGAGTGTTGGACAGAGTTAGAGATGTAAACCGCGTTTATCTAAACTCTGGACGTTGTAGGAAGACGTTTTTTTCTAAAGTTACACGAGCATGTGAGAGCTCAGCCAGATCGTGAAAAATCCAGATGCCACAAATTAAAGCATTATTTAGCTTAATATTAGCGATATCACACTGTATTATTATTATTATACTATGCTATCATTATTTTATGTGTAGTGACGACTAAAACAGATTTTTGGATTTCTGTCTGCTGCCTGTACAGACTGATCCTGTCCATAAGCATTTGGTTATTACCTCTGCCAAGATGGTTATGTTTTCAGCTGAGCCCATCTCATGGGGTTTTTGTTTTGTTTGTTTGTTTGTTTGTTTGCAGGATTATTAAAAACCAAAACAGCTTTTGTGAAGGGATGAGGGTTTGGGACAAGGAGGGACTACATTTTGGGGGCAGATCCAGATGTTGGCTTAGCTATATAAAGCTTGATTGAATGTAAGGGAAGTGGGCCTTTGGCAAGTGGATGTATGCGTTCTACTGAGTGCCATTTTAGTTCAGACAGTAAAGGGATATTGAGGGGAATCATCCAAAGTTTTTTTTACCATATTGGCAGAGTGGGAGAGGAAGTATACAGAGCACATGTGTCATCTCTCCTGAAGTGGTGCGATGAAAGCTTCTTAGAGATCAATGTAACAAAAACACAGGAACTTGTCTTTCATTGGAGCACTGAACACCATGTCCCGTTGATGCGTTTTTAATGTAACTGCCACTGCTGTCCTGCTTTTTGCCCTGAAGATGTTTGAGTGTAAGTGTTGTTGTTGTTGTTGTTGCCGTCCTGCTTTCAATTTTTTCAAAATTTCATCCACATGGAAACAGTGTTTTGGGAGCCCTGAAACTGGAGGGTTTTTTTTGGTCCAAAGTGGGAAAATCTCTAATCAACTACCCTTGCATTTTTGTGTCGAAAATCAATATGCAACTTTGAGAAAGATGTCATAGTCGTACCTTTGTCTTGCACTAGCATTCATTGTCTCTATCTATGTGTTTGGTCTGTTCACATTATGATGAATTACGGAAGAAGAGTTTATGTATTGTTTCCTTTACGTGTGGATAGGCCCTGAGGCTTCAGTTTTGCCACCAGTAGCTCGTAGCAGGGTCTCACCGATGCAGTTGTGAGGATGGTTCAGATGACGACTTATTACTCTTAACTTCTTTAGTAAAGAGGCTGCCTCAGGTCGTCCATGAGAGAAAACGTTCTTTAAAAGAGAGAAGTTCATTTTTATTCCTCATCATTCTATGACACAAACCAAGGCAATAACTCTCATATAAAACCCTTGTGTTAGCAGCTATGTTTGTGTTCATTGACACTGACATTTTCTTCTTCTTTCTTTACAGCTATCGTACATTCAAGGTAATTATATATATAACAGTGCGGTGTGCTGCTGTGGCACAGCGCTACTTGCAGTGTACATGATTTTGACCAAAAATACTTCCACGTATCAGAAAGTGAAGCACAGTGACATTGATTCGATTCCTGGTTTCATTGTCATCGCCTCCTGCAGGAGTGATTTTATTTCTTTTCATTATCCACTGAGGGTTTTGTGGGAGCTGCAGCCAGTCCCAGCTGTCACCTTCAGTCATTTTAGAGTGTTTGATAAACAAGGATGGATTTAAATTTACTGATGTCGTAATTATCAATTTAACACTGATTGCAGCCTTCAGTTATTCTCATCACTAAGCTGTGTGAAATAACACAGTATTACTGTAATATAATCTCTCTATTTTCATATGATTACCACGGCATTAATAATTAGATGGCATTTCAAGGATATCTGCATCATGTGCGGAAATTTGCATTGTCAAAAAATTAGGTGTGCTCGTTTTCTTGCAGCAGATGTCTCTCATGAAAATACAGCAGGATTGTTGTGATTTAGAAACGAGAATGCATGGATGTGTGAATCGAGATGTTAAAGCTGTAGTACATCACTAATTGAATGTTTGGAGTATGTAAAACAAAACAAAAAAGCCAGCCACAAAAAGGTTGATCCATTAAACACACACCTATCAAATATTTTCCATCTGAGAAATATCTCCCGACTCCGGCCGTCACTCCCTGATTCTGTCGCTGAGACCCTCATCCATGCATTCATTACATCACGCCCGGGCTCCCGCAGCGACGTCCTGTTTGGGCTCTCCAAGAAAATGCTAGATAGGCTCCAACATGTTCAGAACCGCGCTGCCAGGGCAACTATCACCATCATCAACAAGTTCCGTATCATCTTCAAGCTTCTCCTCCTCTGCTACAAGTCTCTCCGTTCAGTTTCTGACCTCCTCCATATGCACCGTCCCTCCCGGAACCTGCAGTCTGCTGACCTCGGTCTCCTCTCCCTCCCCCGTACCTGCCGGCAAAACCTAAGCAACAGGGTTTTCAGTGTCGCTGCTCCAACCTTTTGGAACTCATTCTCTCTGGCTATTGGCCAGGCACCGCCTCTGGAGTCTTTTAAATCAATGTTGAAGCAAAACTTGTTCCTGCAGGTTTTTGCCACCCGATTGTTTTTTGTTTGTGTCTTTCTCTTTTCCTTGTACAGCGACCTTGGGTCTTGAGAATGGCAAAATCAGAGTTATTATTATTATTAGGGAATATAATATGTAGGGGGAGGGGATGGGTGTGGTGTTTTTTGAATTAGCTCATGATTTAATTTAGGTTTTAGGGTTGATTTATTTGCTATAAGCAAATCTACCACCTCCTTGAGCTGATCCCATAAGGATCTGCAACATTAATAAGGAACTTAAATATTCATCATGAAACAGCAATGTTACATACACCTTGATACAGAGGTTTAATATTTAATCCTTTAACAAACATCATCCACAGACAACCAGAACCATGTTACCACGAGATCTTAGAGAAACACAGAAAGCCTCATAATGAAATTTGATCAGCGGAGGCCTGTGACGGTCAAAACTTCAGTGCAGTTCCAGAAGACAGAAAGTACGATCACATATCTCAGACACCAATAATGGTAAGTTGATGAAATCAATAAGGTGTGTTTGAGCAGGGAAACATCTACAACATGCAGGACAGGACCCCCCGAGGACCAGGACTGGGAAACACTGTTCTTAAATGTTGTAAAATAATGTTCCTTTCACTTTGTTTGTGTTTTCCTTTGTAGGTTTATTCAGTTCATGGACCTTTTCTTTTCTACATTTTCTACATGTAAATAAATTTTTTTCAAAAAATGTAACAAATTGAGGGCCACATGGTTGGTGTAGTGGTTAGTGCTCTTGCCGTTGCAGCAAGAAGACCCAGGTTTGCGACCCAGTCAGAACAAGGGCCTTTCTGAATGCAATTTGCATGCTCTCCCTGTGTGTGTGTGGGTTTTCTCTCCGAGTTTTCCGGTTTCCTCCCACAGTCCAAAAACATGCAATATGGGGATTTATTGGACATACACTCTAAATTGACCATAGGTGAGAGTGAATGGTTGTTTGTTTCTATGTGGCCCTGCGATGGACTGGGGAACTGCCCAGGGTTCGCCCTATGTCAGCTGGGATTGGCACAGCACCCCCTCTGACCCTGATGTGGAGGATAACGCGGCAGAAGATGAATGGATGGATGAAACAAAGGAAAAAAAGTCTTGTTAAATCATCCAATAATACTCAAGGGTTGAAGTATTTCCAAGTATTTTAATGAGTGTTCACATGATGGTGGATTAGTTTAGGTGGTTAGGGGCCCTGATGTCTCTCTTGTGTTTTGGGTTGGTGATTCTTTTCTTGAAAATGCATTACCTGATTCAAATGAATGCTTCATCTCCAGGGTTTAACAGAGCTTATTGATGAGCTGACCATTTGAATCTGGTGTGTTGTAATGTAATGTAATTTATTTTTCAAGACAGGGACAATGCACAATAAGACATTAATCTTGTGCAACAAGAGAATATGCATTGTGCCAGGTTTTAGCAGATTGTTATTTTCCACCTGTAGTCCCTGGGCAGGTTGATGGAATAGTTCATAAAAACATAATAATAGCAACAACAAATAAAATTACAGAACAAAAGGACATGGAAGCAGATTGTCAAAAGTTTCAAATTTCATATTTGTTTAGTATCTGACAGTGATGGTAACGACGTGGCTTTATATCATGGATTTTGAGGGCACTTTTGTATAAGGATTCAAGTGGTTTTAGAACAGAGACCAGCTTGTAATACAATACAAAACATGTGGAATAATCATAGCATTCAGATACATACTGGAAGCCTCAACTGAGAGCGAATTTGTTATGTATCTGAAGTTAGCTAGGTTAAATGTTTCCCAGTTTTTAACATGGTTTTTAAAGCTAAGAGTTGGGTCAAGGGTAACACCCAAGTACTTGAATTTATCCACATTATCAATGTTTTGCCCATTTACTGAGATGTTGGGACATCATCACACATGGAAGGCAGTCATTTATGTATATGCTAAAAAAAAAGTAATGGCCCCAAGATTGATCCTTGTGGTACTCCCAGTGTGCATGCTTTAAATGGGGAAACTATATTGTTTACGTGTACACACTGGTGACGTCCACTAAGGTATGATTTGATCCAGTTTTGGGTTTACTGTATATCCTTGGCCTTGCTGTTTGACAAGTTTGATAGAATTTTGTCAACTTTTGCCTCATTTATTATCTACAGGTTGCGGAGGGTCTATTTCCAGAAACGCCTGACGAAGTTGCTGCACAGAATTTAAAAAATAATCATTAAAATTAGTGGCAACAGCATGGCTATTATTTAGGATAATGCCATTTACCTTAAGCTGAATTCTCTCATGTGTGTTTTTCTCCTTCCCAAGTAAATTATCAATGCTATTCCATAACTTTTTACTGTTCCCTTTGGCATTCCTGATGAGATCCAGATAGAACGTTGCCCTAGCCTTTCTAAGTTGCTGTGCAACCTTGTTTCTTAAACTTTTAAAAATCAGATGATCAGTACTAAATCTTGACTTTAAAAACTTTTTTAGAGCAGCATCTCTCTTTTTCATTATGTCCCATAGATGGCTATTAAACCAAGGCAGGTTGTGTTTTGTGTTCCGTTTCTTAGACCTTGTTTTTGTATATCTCAGAACAATAGCCTTAAAAGCCATCATTAGATCAGTACTTCACAGAATTTGTCATCAGAAATGTCAGTCCATCATGTTTCCATTATAACTTTCAATGAGTGCCAAGTCTTTCTTTGGGATGAAATATATTGGGATTGTTTTTTGTTATGTGTTGATTCTGAAAACGTGATTTGGTCAGCTTTCTGTAAGATTGTGATCCGACAGACCAGTGATCAGGTTATAGGTTTTAGTAATCCTGTCTAGTTTATTTGTAAATATGAGGTCTAGTAGTGTTTGTGAAGATTTTGTTAATCTTGTTGGTTTACTTATCATTTGTGTGTTGGAGCAGGGAAACATCTGAAATATGCAGGGCAGTTGGTCCCCAGGACCAGGACTGAGAAACCCATATCTACTGTTCTGTACATCACACCCCCGGAATTGTATTATTAACACTGTATTTCAAAATTGATCGGTCTTGGTGTCCCACGTGTGTGACATAGAATATTAATATTGTTCATACATGGTTTTATAGTCGCCTATAGTGAGTCTGTCAGAAACATATAAGAGAGATGAGAGGCAATACAGGCTGACATAGTGGTGTGGTGTGGCTGCACTCCTGGGGATGCTCCCCGCAGCATAACAACACAGAAAACACAGCACACGATAGATAACATGCTGCAAGGTTTGCCAACAATCCACAAGTAGGAATAACCCTCCAGTAAAAACAAATAAAAAAAACAGTTAGACACTGCAGTGGAGGAGGAGGCTCTTCTCGGTAGCAGCAGCACCAGCGATTTAAAAAATATCATAAATCAGAGTCAATGTGAGGATGAAAGTGCCAGTAAATCATTTAATGTACACGTTCAGTCAAGGTCAGAAAACTGACGTCATAATTAATGCACTACATTAATGTCACCAAACTCAGGTGACGGTTTGGGTAACAAAGTGTACAAGTTAATAAAACTACTTCCATTAACTCTGATGCTTAACTATATTTACAAGTATGGTCCTTGTAAATATAGTTTATTCATATATATATGTGTATACATATATATATATATATATATATATATAAACATATATACATATACATATATACATATATATATACATATATACATATATATATATATATATATATACACATATATATATACACATATATATATATATATATATATCTTTGTGAAGACCAAAAATCATATAAACCAGAAGTCTCAAACCTGTGGCACGTGGGCCACATGTGGCCCCTGAAATGATTTCACGTGGCCCACTACTTAAACACTCATTTTGTATCATAAATGTGTTGTTGTTTTTTTTGTAAGAATTGTATATCGTTATGCATCAAAACAAGCAACTTTATTTTGAAATGGTATAAAATATTGTCACAATTATGATGGAATATGATGACATAACTTTAAGTTAACAGTTGTTAACTTTGGGAAAGTGAGGGCATGTTGGTCCTCACATCTTTAAATGGCATTTTGAGGGTTAAGACCTAGTTTTAGGGTCAGTGTTACGCATTTGTGATGGATGAAATGGTTATGGTTAAGGTAAGGGGCTAATCATTTTGTCTATTGGGGGCCTCAATATGAATGCTGTGTGTGTGTTTGTGTTAATTCAGCATTTTGTTCAGCTGTGTTATTATATAGCATTATATTATATAGTGGTGCAGTGCAGTGAGTACAAATTTAAAACACAGCATGCTAAACTTGTTGAAAGGAAACACAAACAGGGATTTCTCGACTAAACAAACTATTTTCGGGAGACACCCAGTTGATTTGTTTCACCACTGAAGCCTCATTAGCATCAGATAGACTCAGAATAGACTCTGTGTTCTTAGCTCAAAACATGGATTTAGATATTATCCCGTGAATCACTTCAACTGACAGAAGAGGCCGTTTAATAGGCAGTTTATTAAAGTGGAAATATTACGGCAAGCAAAATTTTATGTGTCCAAGTGTAACATGGTTTATATTTTATGTTTGTTCCTGATCATGTGCTGTCTAATCGATTTCCACCACAGTTGTTACCGTGTCATGACGGGTGATCATAAAAAAGTTGACTTATTCTAGTCTACTACAGAGTGAATAAAGTAAATATCTTAAAATCTTCGGGTGACTATGGTATGCTCAAATATTGAGATCCTGTGCGGCACCAGGTGAACCTTTAATAGTTTTTTGGATGGAGAAAATTATTCTGCTATTCTGTCTAATTAACTTACAAAATATCTTGACATCATTAAATAGAAACCAGAAGATTAGAATGCAGTGTGGAATCTCAGAGGACCAAGCCTTGTTCAGCCATTTTGCATATTTCTTTTTTTTGCAGTTTTCTGAAAATGTGCCTTGCAGAAATGTTGCAGCGTATTCCCCAGCTCTGTGTAAACCATTACATCAGGAATTTATGATTAGAGCTCAGCTCTTTTTCCAGAAAGCAGAAGCAGTAGCAGCAGCCTCTGATGATCAGCCTGAACCTAATGCTGATTGCATTAGCATTAGCATTAGCGTGGACACTATTCCACTCTGTTTTCATTTTACTAAACTGAGGATTCCTCAGTTTTCCTACATGTTCTCTATGAACACTTAGATTAGTTAAAGGTTTTGAGCCTCTAAACTCTGCAGCTATGATTTAACCGGGTTTAAAAATGTAGGTTAATTATAAAACTTTGAAAGGCCTTGACCCAATTTGTTAGAGGACATATTAGGTTGTATCTGTTCAGGTTTATTATTAAATTCTGCCTTTATGACAGTTATCATCATTGTTACTGAATTAACTTCTAACGTCTAGAGGTATCTGATATTGGGGATTTATTGTGACAGCCAATGACTAACAGACACTGGCTGTGCCTATTCATGACATTAATATACATGTTGTGTCTCAGCTGAAAACGGCCACTTTTAAACCACAAAATGTTGGGATCCATAATAAAGAGTCTCTTTCCTGCAGATCTTTACGCTGAGATAGATGACAATAGCACCATCACATTATGTGTGGATACCACGCTGACAAGACACACAAAGACTCAATGTGAGATTTAGTGTGTGAGTCTTTGGCTCCTGGTAATAGAAAACCTGCTGCCTCTCAGGCCTTGCAGCCTGCGACAGAGAAACAAGAAAATAGAGAAATGAAGAACATTATTAAAAAAGTGGTCAAAAGAGTGGACATTAGAGTCTCTCTTTACATCCACACAGATGTTTTTTTAAATGACTCTGGCTGATCAGACCTGGTCAGGGTGAAAACGGGTGACGCCACAGAGGGAATTTATGATGTTGCAAAATTCTAGGCACGGATAAGAGTGATGACTGGTCAATGAGTCACCCTGCAGAAATGTGTGCAACAAAACAGGAGAGTGCAGCAGTCAATACGAATCA
This sequence comes from Solea solea, assembly GCF_958295425.1. NCBI lineage: Eukaryota > Metazoa > Chordata > Actinopteri > Pleuronectiformes > Soleidae > Solea > Solea solea. The sequence continues at coordinate 5,817,305 of NC_081143.1, forward strand.
ATCAGTGTGCACCCACATCCTGGTAAGAGGTTTAATCAGAGAACACGTGGCTGTGTGTACAGATGTTTTGTGTGTACCAACTTTTGTGCAAACCGCTGTAAGGGTAAAGAGGAAGACCACAGAGAAGGTGTTAGTGCCTGTGTTGTGAAGGAGGACGTGAGGACAGTTGGTGTCACAGAAGAGGACATAAGGGACAGGGTGAGATGATCCACTGCAGTGACCCCAGAAGGGAGAAGTAAAAAGAAGATTAACGTTTAAGTTTGTTGCACATTTCTAACACCAGTAGAATTAAGCAGTGTTATGACTACATTCTGCAAAAAATCTTCCATATGAGGTAAATGTAGTTACACATGTCAGCAACCAAGATGCATTCATATGCAGCACCAGCCCAAGCCTTTATGGGGCCCTAAGCTGAACCTTGCAGTAGCCTGTGCTTGACCATTATTGATGCAAATGTATTGTAAATTGCATTAACTATCATTGTTACCAAACCAGCTTCACTCCCTTGCTGTGGGAGCGCACATGCATTCAGCGAGGTGGAGGTGGGGTTACGTTGCTGCCTGTAAAGTAACCTGGCTCTTAATATTCTGCTTAAAGGCCTCTCGCAATGCCAGGCCTTTGAGAATATCTTGGTAACTCATTCCCAATCTAAAATGAAACTCAATCACACTATCTCTGTCCATCCTGAAGCTTCAGCCCTCTTCACTCGCTTTACTTTTTACATTCACGAGAATGTTATTAATATTCTTAATTTAATTTTGTGCGCACATTATACCTATTAAGTGGGAACTAATTAGTATTTTGTGGCCACAAATTAATATTTCGTTTTACCCATGTCGTGTCTGGGGCTCTGTAAATTTGCTTTTGTATTCAAAGTGGAACAGTGAGTGTGGTGATAAAGAAGTAAACCAGTTTAATGACTTTGGTTTTTACATCGAAGGATATCTAGATTTTTCACCACACACTACTGGGGGCCTACGGGTGATCAGGGGGCCCTAAGCAGCCACTTAGTTTGCTTATGCCTTGGGCCAGCTCTGAGTGTGAATGCAGCCCTGCAGAGTAAATACGTCAGTGTGTTTCCATGCACAGTTAAAAGTGTCGCTTAATTACAACGACATAAGTGTTCAGCATGTGGCTAGTTGTTAGTCTTAAGTCTTCCTACAGTTCACCTTGTTACTTGCTTTCAATTATTTAACTGTGGCACACATGCAGAGCAGCTCGAGTCCAACCAGCTCTGGTCCAACTAATGCTATACGTGCAGTAATAACTTCCATCACATCCACATCGCATTATCTTGGGGTTTTAGTCCGAAGTTTCAGCCAGACTAACATGTTTACATGTAATTTAAGTGTGTTACTCAATACACAATAATGTCTCTTTTATTTCAATTATGCAATGAAACTCTTCCCTATTTGTTTAATGAAGATATGTGTGTCAGTGAGCATGAGTGTATGTGTGTCGGAGTTAAATTAGTCAGCTGGATTAGTGCCACTCCCATGGCAGGTCCTTATGGTACAGAGCTCAGCTCGAGAGCTGGCAGCACTTATTAACATTCCTCTATCATGAAGTCGCACTGTGTGTGTGTGTGTGTGTGTGTGTGTGTGTGTGTGTGTGTGTGTGTGTGTGTGTGTGTGTGTGTGTGTTCTTGTATGAGTATCTTTGATAGGACATTTTGGGAAAGCGGTCGGTCCTTACATTCTGTCACCCCTTGAAATAAATGGCTTTTTGAGGGTTAAGACTTGTTGTGATGGTTAAGGTTAGAGTAAGGGGCCAGGGTTTGCATTATGTCTATGGGTGTCCTCACTACGGATGCAGTGCAAACGTGTGTGTGTGCGTGTTTTCTCTGATACCATATAATTTCTGTTTCACAGCCTCAGACATCAATGAATCACTTGCAAGCCCCCCCGCACAGAAAAGCCCTATAAATAAAAACTAATAGTTATGGTGATAAATACAAACACAAACTATTTTGAAGAGGAACAGTGTGTGGGGGGTCGAGGGTGTTGGTGGTGGGACAGAATCGAGTCTGCCCATCACTGTGTTGCGATTCAAAAAAAAAAGGGGGTGTCTGCCATGTGCCTGCTGCTGAAGAGGAAGCTGCCGCCGAAGCCACAGAGGCCATGGGTTTGTGTTCTGGTGCCAGAGAGATTCTGTACTAATTACTATTTTGGAACATGAGGAAAAAAAGAGAAGAGACACAGAAGTGGAGCGAGAGAGAAACCAAGAGACTGATACGGAAAACTGCGAAACTCATCTGTTTGAGTTGAGGTTACCAGCTCCTCACATCACTTGTCTTTAACCTATCGTCAAAACAAGCGCCCACGGTGATTGTCTTCTTCATCGTCACCTTCTTCAACTAAACTAGGAGTGGAAATTGCTGCGTCAAGCATAGTCGCAAAATACTTGCATGCATCTGCGTAGGGTCCAACCAGACTCATAGACATGGATGTGGCCCATAAGGATAAGAAGAAGAGAATGAACTATAACTCTTCTATAACTCAGTAACAACAAGACCACTCCTCGTGTCTTTTTACTTCTACTTCTATTTCTTTTTCTGTTTCATCCCATTGAGTCCAACTGAGATTCTTAACAAACACTCACAGTCACTATCAGAACAAAAGTCCAATCTCTGATAGTGGCCGACCCGCACCTGCCCCTCATCAGGAACCACCTAAGTGTGTCTCACAGAAAATACCGAGGTCAAACTCCTCCGCTCTCTGGTGAATAGAAGTGTTATGGCCTGGCAGCCAGCGGAGGAAAACATCCACACACTTTGAAGACACAGGGTCACACAGGGAACACAACTATTTGGGACAGAACACAGCGGCACAAAATCAACCAAATATTCATCCATATGCAGTGTTGGTTATAGCTGGGATTGGCACCAGCGACCCCCGCGACCTTGTGTCATGTTTATGACCACGTGCAAACACACACCAGTCTTTAAAGGTGACAAAAACTCCGAAAAAGGACACGGTACATGAATGTTTCCATCATCACAGACACTTGACATTCAGAACGGGGGAAATGTTGAAGGACAGGTTTACACAAAGTGAGCTGAGCTGCCTTTAAAGCATAGCTTTATACACACATTCATCAAACAGTGTTTGCCTTCTGCAACTTGCACAGAAAGGGTACAGAGATAAATTAAAATGGATCAGGCAGTTTGAGAGAGATTAAAGCTGTGGAGCCCGAAAAGCTACAGGAACATGAAAATCAGGTGAGCACTGGCTCTAAAAGAGGAGTTTATTTTCTGCCAGCCCCAGAGACAACTTTCTAGGAACATATCTGCGCCAATGTTCAGGAATTCAGGAAACTTCTGGGGAAAATGAAAACAGAGATCATGAATGATGATGGTTTGAGATTCAGACAAAAGGTCTAAATGGAACTGGCTCTAAAATGGAACCAGGTATGATGATTTGCTGTATTTGTGATCACTATCACTGAATTTATATGCCTTCATTACAAATGTCAGAGGCAATCTGCTGTGGTACGGACAATTAAGCTCTTTAGATTTGTCTTTACAAAATGCTAAACACCAGCTGGCACAGTCTGAACAGACAATCCAACAACTATGATTAAAATTAAACACTAATATTATACTTCTTTTCTTTATAATTGCAGTTGAGGATGCCAAAGGTGAAACCTCTGAACCTTCAGTGACAGTTTGGTTCTTCACAGTTCTGAGCCTGGAAATGATATCATTTACTAAAAAGGAACCTGTGTTTACTTAAATGTTTTACTGAATCTAAAAGATCTACACTGGGCGTCTGTATGAGACGGATCCACTGCTTATTACACTACAGTATACAATACAGAGATCTGATTATCCACTGAGACCACCAAGGATGGAGTTTCTGGAGTCAGTGATGAGTTAAGTTGAAAAGCTTTGCTTTTACAGACTCAGACAATGCCAAACATGAACAGGGAGATGTTAACAGTTGGGCGCCCTCTGTCATTCTGCCCGTGAATCTCAGAGTGAAGGTTACAGTATATCTAAGGTTCTGGAGAAAAAGGGGGAGAGGAGAGAGACGTCAGGTCAAGATGTCTGGCACCTTCCTCTGCTGATACCTCGAGTCGACCTTGTGGAGGACTGTGTAGTTGAGTTATGGGTTAGGTTCAACACAGATATAATGAGGCACACTCTGCAGACTAATAGGTGCCAGGATTACACAGAGGCCTTTGTTTTCAGCTGGTCTATACTGGCTGATTAATGCGACGTTGCAGCTCCACTCACTGCACTCTTGACAGACAGACGTGACCTTTGATGACAACGCAAACTCTGTGAGAATATGAACGTGCCCTCACATTCATCACTCTGCCGCTTCTCTGAGGCTAACTTTCCTTATTGTATCACAATCTATAGTTTTTATCCAAATCTGTTTTTACACGTAGATGCATCACAAATGTGTGTGTGTGTGTGTGTGTGTGTGTGTCTCTTCCCTTTCCTAATGTTTAGTGTAGTGTTTCATGTTTGTCACAGATTGTTTCATAGATGGATTTAATTATATTTTTCTGTACAAACTGGTATTTATGTGGTGTAATGTCACCATAAAGGGCCATATATTATATTGTTTGACAAAAGAAAAGCATTTCTCATTTGTTTTTCTCATGTCTCTATTGATTTTGTCTATAATCACTCTATGAAAAATATTTTGGACAAAAAAAAGCTCACATGGATCCAAATAAACTATTTGACCATTTTCTGCTTTTAATTTATAACCTCAAGCCATAATAGTAATAACATACACACACCACCTTAGCTGCTCCTCTCACCCTGAAAAGATCCTGAAGTTTAACCTTTTAACCTCCAAACTAAATATAAACATTTGTGCCAAATTCAAATTAACCTCCCTTTGAACTTTGACGCTTTTCTAGTCATTCACAGTGTGAGCCAAACAGCAAAGTGTTTGAATTTTAAAAAATCTTATCAGGGGGTTGGATTTCTCTCTCACAAGAGTGTGAATGAAGAACAACCCAAAATTATAACGCCTACGGACACCGCTGTTTCTGGCACCGAGGAAAGAAAATGGCAGAGAGCAGCAAACGCGTGTTTTTGCAAGCGCTTGTGTTTTTTTGTGAAGTGAAAAGAAAAGAAAAGCTCAGCACCACAAATGTACACAGAGGTTCTCCGTCTCCATGCACACACCGTTTTTCCATAGGTGTTAACTCAAACAAGAGCGTGTAGCGATAAAAAGGGAGCCGAGGGGAGGGAGAAAAGAAATAACGGCCCTCCTGTTCTGGACGACTGTTTCTTTTCAGAGAAAGAAAAGACCCCTCCTCTGCCTCAGAGGTGACCCTGGCTGTGCCTGTGTTACGCTGTGGGAAGAGACCACTTGGTGGCACATCCTGAATAGGGGGCCTTCGCCCCTTGGCACTCCTTAAGTGGGCCTGCCAGCAAACATCTCTTTTTTTTCTTTTGCTTTTCACCCTCATCTTGTTATTTATTTCATTCATACATACACACACACACACACAAAACAAAGCAGTTGCACAACTTCCTTCTTCTTCCTTCTTTTACTTTTCTTTCTTCACCTTTGTGGCACTCCTTTCCTTCCCTCGGCTGCATCCTCTCTCATTTTGTCCTCACACACAGCAACAGAAGAAATAGTCAGGACATGAGGCAGGAGACGAGGGGGGACCCCGATGTGTGGATGCCTGTGTAATAATTAGTCATCTCTTTAGCAGCTCTCCAGAGAGGCTGCTCTGGGGGGGGTTGAGATTTCTATTGTGGAGGGATGGAATTGGACACTTGGAGCTGGCGTGGATGGCTGCCTAGGATTCCCCTCCCTCTTTTCCTAAAGGGCTTACTACTGGCACTGGTGGTCCACAAAGTACCAACACACAGCAAGTCTATTAATCTATGGTGATTTAAGTGCCTGATGAGGGCTGATTTATTCACACCCATAGAAATGTGTGGCCTTTCACTTTGGCCAACATACCGCCCCCCCGTCCCGTAGGGGTATTCAGTGAAGTAAAAAAAAAAAAAAAAAAAAAGGATGATGGAGGGAGCAGGACAGGAGGAGGGTCCTGGACATGCACAATAGATCCTGCCGCACAGATGGAGTAGAAATACTTTTATTTATGTCTGTGTTTGTGAGAGACACCGAGAAAGAGTGTGCGGATACGCCTCCGAGCTTCTTGGAGAAAAACAATAACTTCCCGAGATCACTTGTCGTGGAAAATAAAACACTGATCATAACGTCAAAGTTGTTACTGTGACATTTAAAAAAAAAAAAAAAAGTTCATGTAGAAAATCAAGATCAAAGAAGTTACCATATGTGGTTCCTTGCTCGTCTAGGCTAAAAAAAAAAAATTCTAAAAGATGTATATGTATGTTTGTATATATATATATATATATATATATATATACATATATATATACGTATATAAATATACATATATAAATAAACATATATATACATATACACATATACATATATACATATATACACATACATATATACATATATACACATATACATATACACATATACATATATACACATATATACATACATACATATAAACACATATACATATATATATACATATATACATACACATATATATATATAATATAATATATATATATATATATATATAATATAATATATATATATAATATATATATATATATATATTAACCAGGGTTAAAGTACTGGTTGAAACTCCCTCTCACTATTTTATGTGTGCTACGTTACATATTTCACTGCAGTCATTTGATATTACACAGGAACCTGATGTTGTGCAGATGTAATTGCAATATCCTCAATAACACGTATGTACTATAATGAGCACCCTGTCAGGATTTGCCTTATAATTTCTCTAATATATGAGGATTCAGCTGTGGTAATTGCACCAAACACGAGCCTCTGTCAGACCCTGTAATCCATTTCTCTCCACCTGCCCGGAGTGCAATGTGCTGCAGGTACCCATCATAGATATCCAGCTGCATTAATAATGACTGTGGTTCATGTATATTACAGGTTCTCACTTGGTGGGTCTGGAGTACACTGCCTCTGTGTGATCTGTGGGAGGACATGGCTCCATACTGCATGAGCCATGCATAATCTACGAGCTGCCACGTTTGAATGGAGATATGGACGACTGGTTTGCTCAGCTGCTGAGCCCAGACCTTGTGGCTGACGCTTCAGGACAACAGCATCCATGTAGAACTCCACAGACATCTGTCAGATTTACAGTCGGCTTAATTTAACTTAATGAGAACATACCGCACCGCGCACAATTAAGTAATCCTTAAATAAGATAAGGGTTAAAACGATTTTTCAGCTCCTTAAATGTGAATATTTTCTGGTTTCTTTGCTCCATGTTACAAAGAAGTCATTAAAACTGAATCATTTTGGTTTGTGGACAAAAATGACATTTGAAAACATGATCATTTCCAGGTTTGGGAAATACTGATCATTATTCTTTCAACACTTTACAGACTGAATAATTAAGTACTACCAACTGTTATCAGCAGTAATCGTTAGTTGCAGCCCTAATGATATCACTAACAACAAAATATAACTAGATAGCACATTTTTGTCACTTGATTTGATCAAAATCATAACTGTGATTTCAGATTTTTAGCCTTAATAGTAATAACATACACACATAGCTGCTCCTGTCACCCTGAAAAGATCTTGAAGTTTAACCTTTTAACCTCCAAACTGAATATAAACATTTGTGCCAAATTCAAATTAACCTCGCTTTGAACCTTTTCTAGTCATTCACAATGTAAGCCAAACAGCAAAGTGTTCAAATTTGAATAAATCTTATCAGGGGGTTGGGTTTCTCGCTCACAATAGAAATTCATTACCCTGTTGTTGTTGTTGTTGCTTTAGTCAATAATTGGTCATAAGAAAGCAACTACCTTAAGAGGTCAAACAAAATCAGACACTGTTTTATGCATTTCAGTGATTTTACTGCCACTGTTTATACACACGATGAAATATCACTGCTAAATACCATCAGAAAGAGGAAATGTGCACACTGTGGACATATAAGAAGAGGAGATGATCTACAACGATTGCTTCTGGAAGGACAGATAAATGGTAGAGGAGGACGACGGGGGAGACCAAGAACAACGTGGACTCACGTTCAGACTGACGAGAGCAGATGGCACATGACGTTTATACTAAACATATCATGTGTGATATACATTAAATCATGCAGCAATGAAAAGAAACTTCATTTAAAACTATATTCATTAGGTGTTTATGCAGCACTCGTGCTTTGGTATGGAGAGATGAAAGAACTGAAATATGTTAAGGAAATGTTCAGCACTATTGGTTAAAAACATGTTATACTTACATATATGTACGTATATGACCTATGATGATGAGTAATTGTAGTTTTCTTTATATGTGTTGTTATGTAACAGGTTTTGTGTTTCGTTATATATGAGATTTATGATGCTCTTTGTAAAGTATTTGTTGCAACAAAAAGAACCAGATTCAATAAGATTAATTCCCCTTTCATTCCGACTCTGGACATTTTGTGTTATTTTAAATTGTCCTGTCCTTTTGTCAACGAATGAATGAATCAAACAAACTAATGAAGGGCTAACGATGTTAACTTCACCCTGACATAAACCTGTGGGTGATAAGCGAGCAGGTTCTTGACTCTGGAGAGTGGTACAGCCGAGACAGTCATAACAGGCTTTTATCATCCCTCTACAAGTACAATATTTTACGGTAGCATAACCCTGTTCAAGCCATCTCCCTTTAAAGTTCACTGTTCCCATTTTTGTGTGACTGGTATGGGCCACTGTTTTGGTGGGACGTATTAGTCGCTGTCCTTTTTCCCCCCCTGTGGTGGTGCTGAGTGATAGCCTGCCAGCAGAAACATGGGGGGAGAGCTGATGACCCCTTTTACAGGCCAAAGTGAGGACGCTCCTCAAAAGGTTGGACAAGTAGCAAGGCAAGACATGAGGGAACAATGCAGAGAGGGTGGAGGGAATTGTCGGAGGGTAAAGAGCAAGAGAGGCATTACTGTGTAATGATGAGGGAAGAAAAACAAGAGAAAGCTGCCTGAAAGGAAAATGGTGCCAAGGACTAAAACAGCCATGGAAGAAGTGGCTCTTACTACAGGAAAGCACATATTATATTAAAAGGGACGGTCTAAACGGGACTCATCTGTATTCTGACCCTGTGCACTGAAACACACACGGGTGGTATTCATACAAAGAGCATCAGCCACAGCTGCTGCTCCAAGAGTGATCATGAATTCAACCGCCCTCACAGCAGGAGAGAACTGCAAACTCGGCTATTAAAAGGAAACAAAGTGGGGCTGCAGCACATGAATATCCTAAAAATGGCACGGACATACATGTTAATTAGACTCTCCAAACACGCTTGAGAAATCCGGATTTTGCAACAAAACAACACCGGATTATTATTGACCCCTAATGGCTGGCTCGTCATGGAGCACAAGAACTGCCTTGATGATGCTCAACTGTCGAGGCAGTCGTGGAGGGTAAAAAAGTCTCTTTGGCTTTCTTCAAAACAGCAGCAGCGTAGGTGCGCACTCAGGAGCCGCTGAGTTTGTCCTTGCAGGCCTGATTTCTGAGCACAGCAGCAGAGCCAGAGCTCGGTTTGTTCCCAGCAGGTTCACAGACCACAATGTTCTCCCGTTTTCCAGGTCTCAATGGAGGGCCTATACGCTGCAATGCTCAAAACACCTGCTTCATTAGATCATTAGGTGATAGTCACTCTGTAGCCCTGCTTCTGTGTGTATGGTGACATTTTAAAGAACACTGAGGGGCATAAACATCTGCAGCTGAGGTAATCATTGCACTGCATTTGAGTGCAAAAGTGCACAGATGCAGTCGTTTGCACACTTACAGCAGCAGGTACTTTTCACAGAAAAAAAAAAATGTCTGTAAATCAATTTATATAAGTGAGTGTTTCTTATTATGTGTGATTGTAATGTGTGTATCTGTGAAGGGGTTATATAAAATGTACCTATATAAAATATTCAGTGACAATCTACTATTCACTTAATGTATTTTTCCTACTAAGGTAAGGTTTCCTACTGGGGTTCTGCAGCAGAACTTACATACATATATATATACCATTTAAGGTATTACATTTACCCTAAGAACACAGAGCATTTCGGCTGTTTTTTTACATTACTATGTTGAAATGTACAGTATATACAGAGGCTATAAGAATGTGCAATACACAGTGTCTAACTTATATACCTTTTTTCCAGCACAACCGTTTTAATCTTCACCAGCTATATAAACACACCTGAGCAAAAAGTACTCCAAATGTTTAAAATCAGATGGAATTTGTGAAATTTGGAAATGTGTCAGTTCAAAGTTCACTCAGCTCGTTTTTATGAAGAAAAAGAAAAGGAAAAACACTCTATTTTGTGTCTTCTGCACAATTATCACTACTTTATATCACTACTAAAAATGTGATATAAAATAAAATCATAAGATGAAAAAAACTGCATTTTTTAAATCCAGAATATGTGACCAATAAACACACACACCCCAGCAGGTCCATATAAGGAGTTGTGTATTATTCCCATGGTAATTTACCATGGGTGCACCTGCGGCACTGATCTGTGCTGCGTGAGCACTAAGGGTTAATGTAGGTAATCAAACCAGCAATTATGTTTCCTTCAAAAATGTAAATGGGAAACACATACAGAAGTAACAGTGTCCTTGCACAGTCTGCTCATGATTAAAAAAGTGTGTTTCTCACGGTAAAAGAGTGCAAATCAAATAGCAGTATAGGTTTTTAGAATACATGGGTGATGACACCTATTCAATCTATTCCAGGTAAATTCTATGCACAATAACATACCAGCATACACGCATTGTATTCTTTCTGAGGGACACACCTTCATCCTCATGACTCTTATAAATCCTGCCTTTCTGTCATGATAAAAAAAAAATATGATTAAAATAAGAATTCTCTTCAGAAACCAGACAGTCCACGTCGAGACAGAATATTACAGTGACTGTTGTAACATTCAGCACCGTCAATCCTATTAAATCATGATGCCCTCAGTATATTTTAATACCGTGAAAAGCTGCAACAAAGGCTTTTTGACGGCTCAGGCTGTAAATATAAAACAACTCAAACCATTTCTTATTTCACAAAGGAACTAAACAATTTGTCTACAATTTCTTTTTAGCACTCCTCACATTCAGACTCGGTACATTTTGCACTTTAAAGTTTACTAACACCATGCATGCCCCGAGGCCTTGACAGCGTGTGAATTAAAGGATTGTTTTTTGTTAAGTTACAACTGAGAAATGTAAAAGTTAGACGCTGTACATGTATACACCTTGGTCACTTGTTGAACTTTAGATAGTTTTCTCAGTGGCTATGAATCACAGTTTTATTTTTATCAACGTGAAGGAGGAACCCGAGCAAACTCCCCCGGGTGGAACACTTCAGAAAGCAGCACAGAGTGAGAAGAGAGAGGAAGGGCTCCTCCCTGTGGCGAGGCTTCAGCTGTCCATCTCAGTGAGACGGTGGAAGACTCCTCCATAGCAACAGTTCTACATAGCAACAGTCTCTTAGAAATGAAGATAGCCTTGGACACCATTCAGTGCATCTCATATCTCCACCCATAAGAGGACATTGGGAGTACTCCAGAAATTGTGAAGTCATTTTATCTGATAAATCTCTTTAGCTTCATATGTGAGTGAATGTTGTTATATTATAAATCTATGACATTCAGTCCAACAACTACAGGCTTGTGAATGAAGAGGACGAAAGTGTTGCTGAATGCCAACGTAACTGAAAGTGGATTTGAACAACAGCACCCCTCTCTGCCCTCTTTTTTAGTTAAAAAAAAACATATCACCCAAGAATTTGTCTCTATTTTAACTTCTCCCTCATCATTTGCACACGCCGCAGGATGAACCCTTCAAAGCGCCGGGGCGCGAAATGAGACCAGACAAGACGGAAACGGTCCTTTTATTGAGCTTGCCACAGCTAGCCCCAGTTCAATTTCAGCCCAACAATGCAGCACTTTGATCAGCCTCTACGGCTGATTTAGAGTGTCACTACAAACTGTCTATCACTCCTACACAGCTCCTCCAGGAGCAGCTACGCTGAGCATGCTGGGATTTGGACCCTCCGGGACATCGGAAATAGATGATGGCAGGTGGTTGTCTTCCGAATCAAAGACGTACATCGAGCCAAGACTACACCGGTGCGATTGTCGGACATGTACGCTGTGTCACAAACTCCTTTCTTCTCCATATACTTACACTTGTGCAGATTTGAGACAGAGAGTCTTCACGCTGACAATTATGGCAGCATGTGTTGCAAGTGCGAGACGGTTTCCAACGGTTGAGTGAGTGAATTTCTGGACACTTCCCGTCCTCAACTGTTGCCATCTTGGCGAGACTTGAAAGACGACAATGAGGACACATCGTCCACACCAGTGGCTACAATTCCATTTCGGCCATAAACAACACGGCCAAATCAGTTGATATCAGTGCTTAAATGATTTATGACCCATTTTTGCTCTTGTGGTTCTAAACATTTTATTGACTGAAAACTACATGTGTTATAGCTCAAAAACACTTGATACCATGTGTGTCAAACTCAAGGCCCTCTTTCCTGCTCCTCCACTGACACACTTATTAGTGCCACACATCAAGTTACCCTGGCCGTAAAGGAAATAAACAAATTAAATGTGGACTTTGAAAACACAGAGCCGGAACCAGGCCTTCATTTATATTTTGCTCCCTCTCTTTTAGCTTTAAACAAGTAAAAAATTGTTGAGTACAGCGAACGATTGGATACACACGACTACTGGCCTGTATGTACTGGAATACAGCAGAGGAAATCAGGTTAGACAGATGGAAATTGCATGACTATCACATTGCTGATTTCAATGTAAACATCAGTTTACCACTCTGCTCCATTCATGTTCTTTTGTGAGTGTGTATGACTTTGAAACAGTCATCATATCTTCACATCTTTAATTTCAAATCAGGTTTCAGGTTTGTTTCTTTGTTTAATCTACAAGCTTGTTTCACTCTGAATTTAAATTATTTGACCTCGTCTGGCCCTCAACTAGGAGTTTTTAATTTCGACCCCCTCTGTAATTCACTTTATATAAAGCGTTATTATTGTATTGATATTGATGTATCCAGCTATTGTTACTGAATTATGTCCCAGCCCTAATATCATGTGACATGGTGGTACAAAAATCGGAACGCTTCACTATTTTTTGCAGTGAATGCACAATGGCCATGTTCAATTGAGTATCTGTGACTTGTTTTGACAAAAAAATTACTTTGGCTGGGAACAAATGGCTTCGGGTCTGAGTCACAGGAAGACGAGGGAAGTATTTGAATTTAATAGCCGACACTGTCAAAAGACTAGAAAGGGCTCAATTAACTCTGTGTGCAAAGGGTGACACAAATGTGACCAAAAAAAAGACAAGACAAGGACACTCACATCCTCACAATTCATAAACCTTGAAATTCTAGAGACATCCATGAATAAAAGACTCTCTGGCCAACTCAGGCGACGGTGACCAAACAGGACAAACCGGGTTTAGAGGCAGAGGGTGTTTTGAAAGAATTCATAAAGTTTAAAAGATTATGGAATAAAAGGGTATTTAACTCTCAACAATGTAATAAGAATATATGTTTGACTCCGAGTCATCTTTTGGTTTTACTGCCTAAATACTTTGACCGGTTAAGTTTGTCATATACACGGGAATCTTTTTTTTTTTCACGGCCGCACAAACAAAAAAATAATAATAATCAAAGGACAATTCTTCTGCCTCTAACTGTCACATGTTATATTTGCTGCTCTTGATTTCCTGTGTTTGTTGCGTGAACAGGACCCGAGTTGTTCCGTTACACTTTGATCATTCATGCAAAGAAAAAATAAATAATCTGTCAGATGTGTTTCACAGTAATGGTTGTGCTACACTTTTAGTTCCCACTGTAAATCACAATGTCAAGAACGCAGGTGTTGGACACACAGCATCAGCAGCACCTGCGCAGACTAATGGCTTTCTGCAAGACAAGCTTCTTCCTGAGGAGGAGATAATGGCCCTTGTTTTGGTTTGTTGTTTTTTTGCAAGTATCTCAGGGTTCAAACAAAGTCTGTGATGTAATTAACTGTCAAATATTTTTATATGGGATTATTATGTCAAAAATGTTCTCCGAGTGTAAGAAATGTTGTGAGATGGTACTCGTCTTGGTTGACAATGGCATGAAGTCTGATAAAACACCATGTTTGTACAGTCACTCGTCAGAATTTAACACTTCACCGTCTGTCCCAGTATTATTAGTTTTGCTATGCTTCATTTAAATATACAGCACGCTTTCTAAGACCCCAACAATTCTGCCATCTATGAAGTGGTTAAGAAATTTCCACTTTTAAATATCTTCACTTAACCCAAATCTGTGCCGCAGGTGCACCCATGGTAAATTGCCATGGGAATAATACACAACTCCTTATATGGACATCCTGGGGGGGGGGGGGGGGGTTAGGTCACTTATTCAGGCTTTAAAACATGTGTTGTTGAGTCAAAGTTATGATTGAAAAAAATGAGCCAAGTGAACTTTGAACTGTGACTGACTTCCAAATTTCACAAATTTAATCCGATTTTAAACATTTTAAGTACTTTTTGCTCAGGTGTTTTTTATATAGTTGGTGAAAATGAAAAAAACATTTTCATCAGATTGCCTATAGGTTGATATAAGACACTCTATACTGCACATGTCTTATAGCTTCTGTATATACTGTATGTTTAAACATATGGGGGACAAAAAGCAGCCAAGATGCTCTGCGTTCAAAGGGTTAAGGAGTTGTATAATGTCTATGAAAGAGAAATTCCCACTAATACCACATACAGTGTTACAGGGATTATTTGGGACCACTCGTGTGGCTAAGGGCAGGACTTCCCCATTTTATGGCCTAATGAGGCAATCTCACCCACCAAGACTTGGTGGTCTGAAGAGCTTGGGAGGGAGATCTACGAACGAGGATATTATGTGGAGACGGGAGAGAAGTCACTGGGTCCTGGTTCAAGATTCCTGTGTCCTTTGTTCGGCATACTAGGTATTATAGAGGGAGTGAAGTTATCTATGGTGAAGACCAGGGGTGTCAAACTCAAATGACCTGGGGGCCAATGAGCATCTATTCTGGTCTAGAGAAAAAAAAAGTGGAAAAATAAATCACTGTTCAGTAGTGGGTGGGCAATATAAGATATTCATGATGATATTAGACAGAATTTCAAAGTAAAAGTGCTTGTTTTGATATAAAATGATGTATACTTCACAATAAAAACATATTTATGATGCACAAAAACAGAGAAATAAAAAGACAATTTAGTAAATAATGACAAGGATAACTGTAATTGAAACAAGCAAATGTCTTATGACTATTATAAAAAATATTGCTAGCAAATATATTTAGTCCTATATTCTATCTATATTCCATCACCTCCCTGGCAGCTGTGCCTCAGTACAGCAGTGGGCAGTCCGCATGTAATGGTTTGGAGGGCCACATGTGGCCCGTGGGCCGCCAATTTGACACCCCTGGTGTAGACTGACCCTTGTAGGATTGTAATTAGACGCTAGAAAACAAAACAAAAAAAAACAGCATCCCGTCCAATGAATGGTTGGGGGAATGACTAAAATAGGTCATTATGAACAGTTGATTTTTAGGTTGAACAATAGACAGGAGGTCTATTTTTTCAAATATGGGGCTCCTCCACTGATACAGTAATAAATGACTAACTGGTGTGAAGCTGTTACTTTATACAAGATATTAATGTCCTGCCCTGTAGATGTCCAACACTGCATGTCATGGCACTATTGAATATTTGATGGTAAAGTGATATAAGATATGAGGTAAAGATGAGTGAAAGAATAGGTTTTACATGAGAAAATCAACTGTCAAGGCGTGTGTGTGTGTACATACTGTATATATATATATATATCTATACATACATATATATATATATACACACACATATATATACATAAATATATACACACACATACATACATACATATACATATACATATATGTATATATATACACATATACATATATACATACACACATACATATATACACATATGTATATGTATATACACATATATATACACACACATATATACATAAATATATATATATACATACATACATATATACATACACACATATATACATATTTTCTATGATAACATTTCTTTGTTAATGGTTCTGTAATTATATGGAAAAATAAATAAAAAGAGAGTCACAAGAAATCTCCAGATTTCACATTTTCACATTTCGATAAATGTCAGTGTTATAAATAAGTACAATAACATTCATAACACTGTTATTGCTGGACATCCTGTCTGAGACTGAATCATTCATTCATTTATTTATTCATTCATTCACTCACTGTAGCCAAGTTCAGTTGACTCTCATTGTTTCTGGAGGATCATTTGTTTGCGTCAAAGTGAACCTGAGGCAGACAGAACAAAAGACCAAAACAAAACAGGCAAAATAAATAAAAAAAATAAAATAATAATGCATTTTAAAGAGAACGGCAGACAGAGAAAGAGCTCCTCGTGAATCACAACAGGGTAATAGAAGCCTGGGAGCTGTGATTCAACTCAACTCAAAAATATTAAATGTATGGACATCACTATTCGAAAGAAAAGCTCATTCAGTGAAGCACCACAGTATTACAGAGAAGTGCAGTGCATTTGGTGACTGGATTCTCACCTCAATCATTCACTGTAAGCAAACACCAAACTCAGCAAAGAGAAGATGTGGAAGTGACTATGATAAAGACCTTCACAGGGGGAGTAAGAGCATCCACACAGGTGCACGCTGGGCTGGAGGTGTGGATTGTGAAATGCCGGATGAGCAGCGGAAGTGTTGTTTGCAACAGTATGTTTTGGCAGTTGGCAGACTTATGGGTTTTTGTGCACCTCTGCACCTCAGTCTACAGGGGGAGAGAATGTGAAACGGATTACTTGCTCTGCACAGGACAAAAGCCACGTCCAGTGGGGAAGAATGGGCAGTGTGCAAAACAGCTCGTGTTTACATTTCTAAAGCCATTATACAGAAACTAAACTGAAATCCAACTGGCAACTCCTCAAAAACAAAACACAGCCTAGGGAGGAAGGAGGGGGAAAAGTGTGCATAATGTGGAATTGAAGTATGTAGTTTGTTGTGTTATTTGCTCTGTGTCCCTGTTGTCTTTTTATTGGTCAATACATTATGTCAAAGTGTGAGTCATAATTGCATATGCTTTAACAGATTCATATTGAATCTCAAAGGGTACATTACCTCCCTTCATGCAGGAAAAGCCTGTTTTAATTAATAAATTGTATGATGGCTGAATTCTATTTCGCTGCATCAATTTCAAGTCCTGCGATGAGCCTTTTTCACAGCAGTCATTTTGATAGGTAGGAAAATCACATGTAAGCAATATATATATAGATATATATATCTATATATATATATAGATATTTAAATTTTTAATAAAATGTATATGCATTGTTGTACAAAACTCCATATACATATACCCGTTTACACGCTATAGAGCAGAGGTCCCTGCCACTTAATATCAAGATGAGTCAATTCTGTATGTTTTTTTTATTAATAGATACATTCTTCATCATAAATAGGTTTATATTGTAAACTACTTATCGTTCCATATCAAAACAAACACTTACATTTTGAAATTATGTGAAATATCATCATAAATGTTAATTGTTCCACTTGACTGGCCCCCTACTGACCAAACTATACCCAGCTAACACCCAGTGGCCCCGAGGTCATTTGAGTTTGAGACCCCTGCTACAAGCATCGTCTGATTATAACTCATGTCTATATTGTGATGACGACTGCTGTGAAACCTCCATTGGGACATTATAATCTCATTATGGCACAATGTACATATATATAAGATTGGAAAACTCGTCTTACTCCAATTACTGCATATTCTGAATGTGACTTTATTCATATTAATGTAATTAGAAATCAAAATGATAAGCCAGAGCTTGATAAATCTGGTTAATATTGGAATACTGCTGTTCACTTGGACTAAGTCACTGTTACGGTTCCAAGAACACCTGTGTTTTTACTATCATTGTATTTCTAAATATGTTCAGTGACAAATGTCACCGTCACTGTGTGTGGAAAATATTTGTTGTTTTAATAAAGCAATCATAAAGAGAAACAGAGAACATGGGGGGTTTTTTTCCATCACAGGTGGATCCAATAACATTAACAATGACTCACCTACATTGACCTGAGTCAGCCAATGCAACACCCAGGCCCTGGAATGAGCATAAATCAATATGAAATTCAGCTTTAATTAATGTTATTAATCGCACCTGTGCTTTTTCTGCCATGTCATGTCAAAAATACCTTTCACACTGAAACACACATGGAAAACCATGGCATTCAAAGTTATTTGTTACAGGTGATGTAAAACTACATGGTATATGGAAATAATTGAAATTTGTTTATGTTTTATTTATTTATTTATTATCACCCCTATACCAGTATTGGGGCCAAACTGAAAAGAAAAATATATTCTTTTGAGAATAAACAAGTCATATTGTGAGAATAAAGGTGTAATATTAAAAAGGTTGCAATATCATGAGAATAAAGTCGTAACATTCTGAGTATAAAATCATAATATTCTGAGAATAAAGTCATAACGTTATGAGAATAAAGACGCAATACGACTTTATTCTCATAATATTCTGACATTATTCTTGAAAGATTAGATTTTTGTTCTTCATTGTTCAGCCCTAATACTCCGCCGTACCCCTATAAACAAACCATTACATCATATATTACAGTGAATTGTAGTAAATTTCAGATGCTTAAAAAAAAAAGTAGA
The DNA here is from genome assembly GCF_958295425.1 of Solea solea. Taxonomy (NCBI): domain Eukaryota; kingdom Metazoa; phylum Chordata; class Actinopteri; order Pleuronectiformes; family Soleidae; genus Solea; species Solea solea. The sequence continues at coordinate 5,836,169 of NC_081143.1, forward strand.
AATGTGACAGTCAAGTATGTTTATACGCAGAAGCCTGTAAGCAAATATGCCCTTGCAGGCAGAGATTAAATATTAAACTGATCAAACACCATGATACAAATGCAATGTAACATAGCTGTCACGAATATGAAAAGAAAGAAATGTGCTGAGTTGTTTGCATTCAGAATGGATCCGTTTGGGGTAAACAGGAAGTGATTGCCTCTGACAGAACCACACAAGAAGAACGACGCCATACCCGATGCTCCAAAAGAGAGAGAAAACAGTGTGTGTTTCCACGTGCACGTACACACATGTATGTGTGTGATGTAATGTGATGAGACGTGAACCCCTGCTGCTGCTGCTGGGTAACCCCACTGTGTGAGCTCTGACAGCTCCCACTGCTGTCTCTAGCATGGGATAAAAGAGTGTTGATGTGTGTGTCTGACGCAGATAGTGAAAAGGAAAAGAAAGTGGCCATGAGATTATCTGCGTCAGCATGAAAACCCTAATTCCTTTTAAAAAACCCATAACAACAACTGGACTGATGATATCTGCTGGAGCAGACCATTAAAAAGTGGGAGAAAATCTTAAGATTTGAACTCATCAAAAGGTTTGTGTGTAATTAAGCCCTCAGCGCCATCTTCAGACGAGGAATGGCACCTTGGGAAGAGCATAACTTGGAAGACGTGAGGGAAAACAAGTCTTTGGTTAACTTTCTTACGCACACTTTCAACATCTATCAGTACATAGAGAGAGACACAGAAGAGTATTTAAAGAGAACAGGATTCATGTATTTGATGGAACAAAGTTTGAAACGCAACAGAAAAATATAGACACTTATATGATAGAAAAATAACACCATCCATGTTTACATTGCTTCCCTATGTCGTTTTCTCTGTAATTCTCTTGGGGGTGGGGGGGTAAACTCTAGTTTTTAGTTTTTATTTTAAAATGTTAATGGCTATGTTGTTGTTTTTTTATTTTAGTATTCGTTATTTTGTTAGTTGTCAGTAACTATAATAACCTCGGTTCTCACAGGGTCTAAACCAAACTACGGCCACAGCTTTTAAAGGTTTGACTCCACAGTTCTCAGTCTTCCTTCATGTTACATTCTCTGCCTACAAACACCGTGACAACTGTAACTAAACCATTTCACCTGCTATACTCGCCCTACTCTGCCTATGAAACCTGTTATCCAGAAAATAGCAGGTAGAGTGTACATGAGCGACACTTATCTGCACTCAATGATATTCATTATGACATTGTAGTGACCTTAAGTGTGCTTAAAGTCTGAAGGATTTCCATTAGAGTCCCCATGTGTTACCGCAGTCTGGAGAAACACGGGAGCAGGTTTTGTGAATGAATATTTCACACGCTCATTGGGTCGATTAAGATAAGGTTTCATAACATTCTTCTGTTCTTATCTTTGTGGTAAATGAAGTGATGCATGTTATTTAACATGCATTTTAAAGAGATTGACAGTAGGTTATGGTCAATAAATGATTAGTGCAAATGACTGATCAATACAAACATTAATTCTGCGGTTAAATGGACGTTCTCAGTAGTTGTCACACACCAAATCTCACCTGCAATGCCCAATGTGGCAACAATGGAGTTTGGTAAATGTTAAAATGTGGTGTCATATCATAAATAAAACTATCACTAAAAAAATGTAATCATGTTTCCTAGCAGCAAAGCCCCTGAGGAGATTCCTCCTCGAAAGAAAGAACATCATGTAAATTGCACGTTGCCACTTTAAAAGTGTTTATAATATCTGGTTTGCTGTAACAGACAATTAGGAAATGTACATTATGTCTATGTTTTGGAACAGTGATGAGGGCTGTAGGTGAAGTCTTCTCGTGGCTGGCACACGCTGAGATTTAAGACACCGAATGTTGAAATAGCACCTACGAAAAGTCACATTCTCCTCAATCACCCATTTTATAGAAGCTCTCTGGCATCATATTCACAGTGAATTACAGAACTCGCACTCTGAGTGAGGGGGGCTTATTATTTTTGATGAACTGCCACAAATGGTTTCATTTGCAGCTGTAGAGCTGGCTTAGTAAAATACTTTATGTGGAGAATAATGTTGGACCAAAGAGTTTATGATAATGAAAAACTCTCATTGTGCTTTTACTTGAATTTGACAAAAGGTTTTTTTCCCTCCTTTTTGCAATAAATCATCAAAGAGCTTGGAATTAAAAATGACATATTTACACAATGCGGTGCCCGAGTCAGAGAGGTTTGCCTTTCCAAGTCTTTTGTTTTATGTGAATCAGGAGAGTTGACAAATGCTGTGTCACATCTGCTCGAGTAAAAATGGCTTGACTTCCACGCAGAGGAACTAATGTCTGAATAAATACCAGAATATGCAGCCGAGGGCGACGTTTTAAATAAAAAAAAATAGATAAAATCAGATGAATGTGTCCAAGATCTAAGATCTTTGATGGAATATTAATTAAGGTTTCACTTCAGGTGAGGATATAGTAAGTGAAATTATGCCGTTAAATTCCCCCCCATATATTCTGCACTTTCAATTTCATTTACATCAGCATGATTTAAATATGACACTTATAAGCTCCAAGTGAATCATTAAATCACTGTCCTGCTGCTAATGACTTCATAAAAAGAAGATACTACATCAACAAATTCAGTTCTACTTAAATCTAGTGAAGTTTGGAACGGGAAAATTGAAGGCTTTCACTGATTTGCATAGTGATAGATGGTTGTACTGCATGAAATGGCTGCACTGTGCAGTACTAGTAGTATTGGGAGTAGATTCCTGTTTATAAGATTAGTCTATAATAAGGTAAAACTGCTATAAAATGTCTAATTGTAAGGTCAATGTTTCAGTGTGATTGTGTTGATACCAATATTTCTATCAGTTACAATAAACACAATATTATTCACAAGCTCCAGCTCCTGATCACTCTAAACAATAAAGGACCCATTTATTGCATGAGACTGCATTAACTGTCAACATCTAATCATACAAACTGGCTAGTTATTATATTACGTCTGATAAATGAGCGACACATACAAAGAACAGAATTTCAGCCACCTTTACTTTGAACAAGATAAAATGTAAAAGTTGTGAATAACACAGAAGATGAGAACATTTAACCCTGATCACAAAAGACAGAATCAGAACAGTTGCTCTTTTTTTTTAACCTTGTAAAGGAAGGAAAATCTGGAAAATCAGCTCTGTCTACATTCTTATCCACTTTGTCAAACCTCTGCTAGTTTACAGCAAAGCTTAGTAATTTCTAAAAAAAAATATTCAAGGAGAAATATGTTCATCCTGATACCTCCAAAAAGAAAATGGAAACAATAAAATGTCCACTTTACAAACAGCTAGTAATGCCTCAACTAAGACTCAGGCTCACAAAAAAACTGCATTTAAAAGTGAAGCTCAGTAAAAACCTGCACATAACTCAAGTGCCTGTCTGCCAACTGCAGCTCTGCATGCGGAGATAAGTGGATTTGCATATGTGCAGCACACAAAGACATGCAACGGCTTGTGCAACAAGTCAACCGAGAGAAAAGGCCTTTTGAACCAAGTATTAAAATGTCCAGCAGCAGGAAACATGTCAGTGTCCCGCAGCAGCATCAGCATCATCATGATCATGCTGGCAGTGTGGTGCTCAGTAACAGCAGCTCCACCAGTATCCATGATTGTGATCCGCATCTAAACAAAACACCCAAACAAACTTAGTCCTTGTATTCTGTGTACTTCTTAGCCGAACCGTGCACCTTGCTGGCGGGGTATTTCATTCGGTTTAGGGCCATTTTGCGCAGCACCGCTTGGGGAAGGTCGACGTGACACTTCTCGGCGAGCTCCACCAGGTAGATCAACACGTCGCTGAGTTCGTGTGCCAGATGCTCCCGCTCCGACTCGGTCCAGTCCGGCAGACCCTCGGCGACCTCCCCCCGCCACTGGAAGAGCTCCGACACCTCACCCACCTCACCCACCATGGCCAGGAGAAGGTTGCGGGGCTGGTGGAACTGTTGCCAGTTTCGCTCGTCCGTGAACTCCGCCTGCATCCGCCGAATATTCTCTAAGGTGGGCTCGGGGGTGAAGGTGAAATTCTCCGGCCGGACGGTCGTTCCGTTCTGCAGCTTGAGGCCGGTCGATGCCTCCGTGGCTTCTCCGTTCACCGCCGGGGACGACACGTCTTCTTTTACTCCACAGTCTCCGTTTCTGTGTGTAGCCAACATGGTGAGTGAAGTTTATCCGGATTACCGCGAAATAAAACGCAAAAGTTGTCGGCGTCTGTCTGAAAACAGCCTCCGCTTACACGCCACAGAATTGAAGTGAACTCCCGCCAGTTGTCAGACCGGAAATGATGCAACCATTGTCGTAAACAGGAAGTTTGTCAGGGCTGGGCTTTGTAGTTCTTACATGACAACCAACAGCATAGATACTAGTACGAAATGTCACCTTGAAAAACTACAGTTTGTTTCTTATGTTAACTGGAGCCGTAAAGGCAACATGGCCGCCCCCTCTGTTGCTGCAAGTGAGCTGCTTTATAACATGAATTCGCGAATATCAACATTATATCCAAACGTTTTATGTATGATTAGAAGAATAAGTACAAGAAGCTCGCGATGCCACAGTCAAGCACAGCCGAGAGCAAAGAGGTAAGAGACGCTGCTGCTTGTGTTGTTATTGTCGGTGTCACTTACCTGTATTTGAGTAGCAGTTCAATGACGAACGAAGTTGAACATTGGAAACTCATCAACGGACGGGACACGGATTTACTGATAAAATCTTTACGTGATTTTTTTCAACTTACAGCCGCCTGACCCACACTAGAGCAAACCAGACGTGATTCTAAAAACGTGGGAGACCACAGACAAAACAAACTTTCTCACTGATTTTCAAGGATTTAAGCCTGAGAAAGCACAGACTAGGGACGATCCAGTCAAGAAGCAGGACCACACACGTGTTTAATCAAACCATTTCAGGGAGGAGATTCCAGGGATTTGTGATCTCGCAGAAACTCGTGTGATTTAACGTGATTTCAGAATATAAACAGACATAGAAGCGGACTGTCGTCAGTTGATAGCTGTTTGTTGTGCTGAGAAGTAGGTATGGGGCGATACCACTTTTTTATGTCCGATACTGCTATCACAAACTCGAATATCTACTAATACCGATATTTGTCCGATATAGTCATTTTAGACCATTTATGGCTATGAAGCTGTTTATGCTGAGTCCTTTCAAAGACAAAATCTCCAGTTCTGTAACAAATATTGTTCTCCCAAAAAGAAGAAATAAACAGCCACAATATGACACAGCTAAAATGCTTTTGTTGATTTATTTTTTTTACACTATTACAGTCTCTTGGATGGTATCGGATTTTACATTTTTATCTGTCCAATATCTGATCCAGTAGTTTTGACCAATATCAGTATTGGCCCGATATCCAAACCAATGGACAGTGCACAAGAGAGGTGAAGAAGAGCGAGTGCAGACAGGGTGGAGTGTGTGAAGACGAGTGTCTGGGTTGATGAAGGACAGAAGGATTGCAGCAAAAGTGAAAGGGAAGGTCTACAAGATGGTAGTGAGACCAGCTTTAATGTATGGCTTGGAGACAGTGTCAGAAATTGAGTAGAAATTAGAATATTTGAGGGACAGCTCAGGTTGAACAGTTTGGAAATAAAGTAAGAGAGTCAAGGCTGAGATGGTTTGGTCTCATGTAGAGAAGGGATATGAATTATATTGGGCAAAGGTTGTCGAAAATGAAGCTTCAAGAGGATACAAGGGAGAGGACAAGATGGAGGCAGTTGAGCCGCTATGGCGACCCCTAAATGGAGAAGCCAAAAGAAGAAGAAGACAAGTTCTTTTAATTTAGGACTATTTAGTCTTTTGACATGGAAGCTAAAATGTTTCTTGAACTTGAATATGCATATAAAATATAGGAATCCCAGAATTCCAATAGCAAAATGCGTGTCCTGTTTGTTGAAGTTGGTTATTTTGGAAGAAAAAGGTGTTATTTCAACATTAATCTGAAAAAAATATATAACCTCCTGCAGGAAGGTCCTGCTCTCAGTTTCAAATTTGGAGATTTGCAGACCAAGTTAAAATGACTTTAATTTCTCTGCCTTAGCGTTCCACAGCAGCTTGTTGGGGTGGTCGGCTTGGAAATCCACGCCCAGATTAACTCCAAAACCAAGCTCTTCTCTGGCTCAGGGGTTTGCTTCTCTGCCCCTCCGAACTCCCTGGTGTCGTTCTTTGACGGATCCTTACCTGGCACTTTACCCGTAAGCAAAGTTTAGCTTAATTCAGACAAAAATAACTCAGTTTTTTACCCATTAATTTTTACCCATTAATTGTTTGTGTGTGTGTCTCCAGGCCCTGAACAGACGATGTGTTGAGGCAGCAGTGATGACAGGACTGGCTCTCAACTGCACCATAAACAAGAAGTCATATTTTGACAGGAAACACTACTTCTACGCTGACCTCCCTGTGAGTCTCTCACTCCTCATCCTCCGTGGTTGCTCTCTGTGCTACAGTATCATCATTTAACAGCCACAAGTGCACACTGTAGCTGCTATTGTCCTGCACATTACGCCGCATACTGCATATATAAGCTGTCCTCATCTGCCTCTCACTTTTCCATCACAACTCTTTCCTTGAACTCTCTCTGGCCCTGAGCTCTAATTTAAAAGTCTTGCTGAAGCAGCGAAAATGCTGTTTGCCACATATACACTCAAATGATTCTGAAAGCTGTTAAAGAAAATGACCAATTTTTTTTCATTCCCGATTTCCTTCAGTGCACTTCTGGTTTTATATTATACACAAGTCATTTCCTTCTTTGTACCTTTGCTGATCATTGAGACATAGCTCTTTTTTATTTACTTAAAGTCATTATTGGAGTTCTAAAAAAACCCAGGTATAGTTGCGGATCTCTAACTCAACAGTTCTGGGTATGATTCATTAAACATAACTGTGTGTAGCTGGTAGTCTAATTATCGACTCCGGATTTTAGTAAACAGAAGTTACCCATAATGGTCTTTATAAACAGTGGTAAACACATCTCATAGAAAATTAAAATCCACACTTCAGACTTTGCATTAGACTTTGTCTGTAAATGAGTAGAGTAGAGCCAAATATGCAATTATCTCATTTCAAAACTAAAAATAAAACACACTAAAAAATGAAAGGAACTATCGATATTTTTAAACCAGCAGCAAGTTTTTAGTAGACAAAAAGTAGATGTCATTTTTCTCTAATGTACGCTGCCTTACAGCAGTGGTAATTAACCAGCTGCTTATTTACACATCCATGCAGACACAGAGCAACACTGGCATTAACTTGCAGTCGTAGTCGTGTCCACTTGATGAATGTAAATGTAATGTTTTCTCTCCTTCAGCTCTGGTTTGATCTTCACCAGCTCCTGGGGAAACATGTGACTCTTTAGATCCTAATGGTTGATTATGTCCCGGAGCTAGTTGCTGACTTTGGTGTTTGCTTTGAGGAAGTCAGCGTGCTGTGAGCTTATCTGAGCGGTGAAGGTGACCTTATATAAAGTTATGGGCTATTAAACCAAAACATTGATTTGAAAGACCCTAAAATGCTCCATAGAGCTTCAGGGAGCGGCAGAGTTGGATGATAATACAGTTTTTTGACCTTGATATTAAAATCAATCCATTCATCCAGACGCTTGTATCGATGAACCTGCAGAGAATTATCACCCGGGTCAGCAGATTCTTTGAGCTTTTGGAAGTTTAGAGGAAGTTTGAGCTCCTGGTTTATGTATTTGTCCCACACCTCCTCCGTTTTTGCTTTTACCTGCAGCTGACGGTTCTAAAAATCAGTTTTCCACGATTGGCTCAGCACTAACCAGCACAGAGGCAAAGTCTGCAGCTGTCTGGTGAAGACGGTGGTGCATTAGAGGCTAAAGAGACGGATATTTTCCCTGGTAGTTGCAGGACACAAACAGAGTCAAAAGCGAGTAAACAACACACTTACATCCAGCAGTTGACCACAAACACAACTGAATGGTTGTTTGTCTCTATATGCGCCAACTGTCCAGGGTGTGACCCCGCCTATCGTCCCCATGTCAGCTGAGATTGGCACAGCACCCCCCCATGACCCTCCTGTGGAGGATAAAGTGGTAGGAAATGGGTGGATCCTCGAGTCCTGCCCCTAGTGCAGTTCACGTTGCTCCATGCAACGTGGCAGTGAAATGACAGCGATTCACTGGCCCTGAGGTCATTTCACTGCCATTATGAGTGACCTTTGAAGGTTTAGATGGAAAAGCCGCAGGAATTACATCGACTTGCCCTACAGAGACGTCTGCTTATAAATCTAGACATGCTCAAAAGAAGAGTGTGAGAGAATTTACAGAGAAAGATATTATTCCAACATGACTTTGGGCAAAGTAATGACGAGTGTAATTAAGGGCTGAAGACATTTTCTTTTCCTTTGTTAATATTTCTTCGGAACTGCTCAAAGAAGTGCCATAAAATGTGAGTAATACAATGATCATGTATGGGCTTATCCTATTTTACTGCACTCATTCTGTTACTGTTTACACTGATATATCTTTCAATAATAATAATAATAATATCTCGTTTCTGATTTAAGTCTATTGTGAAGATGTGATTGATAAGTTTTTGGTGGTCAGAGTTCAGGGTCGCTGTGACCTTGTAACTGCGATACCATGAACACCTTCAGTGAGTCCCTTCACATTTTCTCCAGGTGTTTACTTGGAGTAAAGAAAATAACTTGTGTAAACTGTTATTTTACACAAACCTGCTTTGGTTCAACGGCTGGGCTTTAATTCTACTTTTCCAATGTTCACAGAAACACTAGTTATCACCAAATAGCAGCAGTACATGTTTCAGTCACCATGTCAGGGATGCTTTATCTCCCCAAAACGTTGTGTAGTATTTTGAAATTCCAACAGAAATCCCTTCCAGAAGCACTGGGATTACTGCTGTGTTCCTGTTGCGCTTCTGTGTGTTTACTGAAGATTGCATCAACTCTTTTGGATTCATTCTCAACAGCTGACACACACAGCATGGACGATAACACCAGATTACAGTTTCTATTTTCTGCCAGATTTCACTACAAACACTGAAACTTCTATCTGGGGTTTAAAGTTTGTACAATGTCAGTAGGTAGGAAGGTAAAACCGTTAAAGTCCAAAAACTTACTCAAAGCAGTACAATACACACTCAGAACAGAATGAGCAACAATCGAGCAACAATAAAATCAGTAAATCTGTTCCTTTATTAATGAATTGAATTGTATATTTGGGTCATCTGTTTCAAAACAGTGATCTGTGTCTGTGTTACGTAACAGAGTCAGAGTGGCATTAATTCTGCAGATGCTGTGAATGTTTTGTCACATTTTACCTCCCGTTGGACTCTAATCCACATGTATAAAACCAAAACAGTCACAGGAGTGAAGGACACGTTGCCCCCTTAAATTTAGCAAATTGCATTCTACATTATTGATATGTTCCACTAAAAATCCCTGATTGCATTTTGTTAAACGCCAGTTTCTCATTAAATGATTAATGCTGCTGTCCAACCAGCATTCCCTCTTTGAATTGGAATGGCGGGCAATGCACATGCATAAAGTTTTAAACAGCCCTATAATAACATGCCTCAGCAGCTTCAGCAAATAATAACAATTTCCCAGAGATATCGCAGCCTCACGATTACAACTTTGATATATCTTTAATTAATGTAATTAATGTATATCGGCATATGGAATAAAGGAATAAGTATGTGGTGTGATATTAGAAATGCCCCTGTAACTGATTATAAATAAGGTGTTTTCCTCATTAGTGTATAACAATCTGCTGTCGCCGTGTATCTGGGAAACTTGAATGTGTCCACAAGGACATTATTAATGACAAAGCTGCCTCATCCTTCATTATGGAGCCAGAAGAAGCTGATTTATTATGCAGGAAATTCAAATGATCTTCCCTTTCACCGATGCTGCCTGATGTACAGTACGGCATGCATGTGCTTCAGTCATCAGAGGCAACATTTTTCAACAAAAAGTGGCTTCTGATGAACTGCATGAGATCCAGCAGAGACATAGATTGAATTTTATACCAGGAAAAACAGAAAATTAAAAAGAAAACTTTACCTAAAACTTATTTTTTCCCCCTTCCTTTTGTTTTAAGGGGACGTGATTGATTGTGTCAATCAGGCACATTGTTCAGAGAAGCAGCGACCCCCCACCCACCTCCCTCCACCCCCACATACTCACTCTCTTTAGCATAAGTGTGATTAATGTTAAGCTCCTGCGATGTAGTTGCCATAGTGATTTGGGAAATTAGAGCTGCAGATTCTTTTAGGAGTAGAGAAGCAGACGAAATGATTGTTAGGCTTTTGTGAATCGAAACCTTGAGTGAAATGGCAAAACTGCTGCTGCTGCTGCTGCTGCTGCTGCTGCCGCATTATCAGCACTGCGTTTAATTGACGCTGGACTCGTCATCAGTTACTCCACTGCAATACTTGGACTGAACTCAGCGACTCCAGGAGATGTTTGCTTTCTTCTCTAGGTTGATTGTCTCCCAGTACAAATGATATTTTGGTTAAATGAAAGTCTATTCTCTAATTTAGAAATAATGATTTCTAACCAAGGACCACACGGTTGGTCAGAACAGGGGCCTTTCTGCATGGAGTTTGCATGTTCTCCCCGTGTGTGTGTGGGTTTTCTCCGGGTCCTCCGGCTTCCTCTCACAGTCCAAAAACATGCAATATGGGGATTAGGTCAATTGGACACTCTAAATTGACCATAGAATGGTTGTTTGACTCTATATGTGGTCCTCTGCTGGACTGGCGAACTGTCCAGCGTGTACCCCGCCTCCAACCAGCAGGAAACCTGGGTCAGAAAAATCCGGCCTTACTTGACTCCATGCACCATACAACCCGTCTTAAGTGAGAATGCAGTTCTCATTATGTCAGCAAGTGTCTTCTTTCAATCAAAAAGTAAGAGTGGCTGCTGGCAGCATTGGGACACAATATAATATTCTCAGTAAGAAAAAGTTACAATGGGTAAGGAAATATTTCAACCTTTGGGATTCTCTATTTGCCAGTTGTATAATGATGTCTCTCGTCCTGTCAGGCTGGATACCAGATCACACAGCAGCGGCGTCCTATCGCAGTCGATGGCACACTGACTTACAGCTTCCTCGGTGGAAAAAAGAGGAGCGACGTGATCAGAAAGGTTGCTACGATAAAACAGATCCAGCTGGAGCAGGACAGCGGCAAGAGTCTCCATGATGACGTCCACAGCCAGACGCTCATAGACCTCAACAGAGCAGGTGACGTCACTTAGTGGTTTTTTTTTACCTGTTATAACAAACCTGTCAGTAAATTTCAGGAAAAAGAGTAAAAGCAAGAATAAAATCATTTGACACACAGCATGTGTCAGTCTGATGGAGCTTATTCCACAGTGCCACTTCACTGGATGATATGTTGCTGTTTGTTCACTTTCTCCTTCTGGCTCAGGCTCCTGAGGCCCAGCATTGTTTTATTACCACAAACATGACATCTGTTTGTTGTTGGTTTTGTTTTTTATTTGTCACATGTCACCCAGCTGCCAAAGATACTCACCATAGAACCCACTGTGGATTAATCCACAGCTGAAAATAGCCCCAAAACAAGACTACAGCGCTGTGCTACTGTTCTGAGCAATAGTTTGAGTTTTGTGTTTACAAAAACACTTCACGACATGGTTTAGCTCAATTAAATGTTTCTGTGACTTTTTAATGGAATTACAGACATGATATATTAGGAAAGAGAGAGTTTGACCAATATATACTGTAAACTATAACCGATACTGATACCGATACCGATACATATGTCTTTCCTTTCCTTTTTCATACATATGTCGCAGCAGATGTGGATAAAAAAATGTCTTTATTGCGTAAAACACATAATAGCTGTAGGGGTGCTAGCATAGAAGTCAAGGAGCAAGCAGCTTTTTCAGCCTACTGTTTTAGTCATTATTCATATCGGCGGATCTTGGCGTGTGGCCCGATATCCATTTTAAGCCAATATCTGTAGATACCGATATCGTGACGACAATTTAAATAATCCTTACTGATCAACCATAACCATAGCAGTTATCAATAATGACATTGTGTGTACACACGTATCCCTTCATACTAATGAATCTGTTGCCTCAACGTCACTAAAGACAAATGTACAAATATACACACAAACACACACACACACAAGTATGGTTACATTAAAGGATAGTATCTCAACACTTAACATCCAAATGTGCTTCAATCTCTGCCAGCATACTGAGTTAAGGGATAATCTGAATAGCACCATTTCACCATATACAGTCAGTGATAACAGAAACAGAGTGTGAAACCCATCTAAATCTTTCACTTGTTGGATTTCTGTGGATTTACACTTAACAAAGCAGCAAACGCTGTCTTCAAATGCATCAGGTGTAGGTCTAATGGAGGTGGTGATGGAGCCAGACATGAGCTGTGGAGAGGAGGCTGCTGCTGCTGTCAGAGAGCTGCAGCTCATCCTGCAGGCCCTGGGCACCTGTCAAGGCAACATGTCTGGTAAAGGAATCACTTTCATCTCTGTCTCTCTGTGCTTCTGAGCGGCTTTACTGCGCGCCTGAGATATCAACTTATTTCCCTCTGTGTCTCTGTGTCTCTGTGTGTGTGTGTGTGTGTGTGTGTGCACCTCTTTCTCATCAGAGGGCCAGCTGAGAGTTGATGCCAACGTGTCCGTCCACAGACCGGGTGAAGCACTGGGCATCAGGACTGAGGTGAAGAACATCAACAGCAGTCGATACCTGGCCAGAGCTATAGGTTTGTACCATTAAAAAGTGAAAAAGGGGGGCGGATGTTGTTTTATGATTGTTCACATATTTGTTTCTAAAGATATTTTTGGGACTTTTGTCATTTGTTTTAAATCACACTGGTAGAAAATGAATATAAGAAACTCATAGTGGGGAATATGGATATGGACTTTTTTAGTACCTACTCTGGCGAGGTTCCAGTCGAGCCGTGTCGATACTATGTGCCAAAGCTTATAAAGTAACACGTCATTTTTAATCAACCAAAGTTTAAAACACCGCTTTATCATTTCACTGCAGGGACCAGTTTACTTAGGAGTGGCCATGGCTTTACAAACACTCATATAACCTGCCGGAAAATTTCAGTTTTTCCCCTTTCATGCTTCAACAGACATTCGCTGTACCCCAATTCAGGGAAATTCAGTTATTTCTCTTTTTTTTGCAGATGAAAATGTACAAAATATGTGAATAAGTGAATAAAATATGACGCATCACTACAGATTAAAAGTGTAACTTGCAATGATTAAATTTCACTAATAAATTAAAAGCCGTTAATGCTTTTAATTTACATACAGCACCTTTAAAATAAACAGTATATAAAAATATGATTGCATTTTCATTAGTGATAATAATACAATGATATAAAACATTATAATACAGAGTTCATGTGTTTGCATGATAATTGTATCGTGATATTTTTGATACTTTTGCATATTTTAGTAGTAGTTTTTCCACAAAGGATCTAAATTCTTCTTCCAATACTGGAAACTCATACGTCAGATAGACAAAGATTCTTTAAATCATATATTCATCACATGTGTGCTTGCAAATAGTATTTTTTTGTTGTTGTTGAAATTATGAATTGGAGTGAAGACAGGAAGATTATTTAATGTTGACAGTGACTCGAGACGCATGCATTTAGGACTGACAGCCATTCACAACTAATTAGCTGTGTGACTCCAGAACGTGTTGGCATCACACAGCTGTTCAATTTAAAAAAGCATGGATTTTGTGTCGACCCCACACTAATTGAGTGTTGATAGAGCTTCATTTAAAAAGCTGACAGAGTCTCATTCAGAAAACTTCTGCATTTATTCCCAGCCAGGTTTGTAAGCGCGCTTTAATGCATCACAGGCTTGTACCTAAGTGATTTATCAATAAAGTTTTATCACGTTTACCCTGCTGCTGAGCTGGTATTTAGAAAGTCATGGAGAAGAACCTCATTTATCACAGTTATAACGTGGCAGCAGTCTCAGACCTGACGATTGGCAGCGTTTAACAGCAGATGTTTGGCATTTACCACGCTGTGGTGGCGTCGTAAGTGTCCGTATTTATGTGAGCGCTGTCTCTTGTATCGCCAGACTTTGAGATCCAGAGACAGATTGATGTCTTGCAGAGAGGAGGGGTGGTGCAGAATGAGACCAGGGCGTACGATTCCAAATCAGGGTAAGAGGATGACACCGAGCTTCAGCTAATGATTGTGATTGACCGGGATCTTTGCCTTGTTCATTAGTCTCACTCTTTGTCTCCTGAGCAACTTTCGGCACAGTCTCTGTTCGTGATTCCCAATTTATTTTTTAATCACTGCATTAAAAGCCCAATGTGTTTCTGACCTGGTGTTTCAATTCTATTCCGGGTTTCACCCAAGTGGCAACCCATGGCTTTGTGAACTTTAAACCCTTTAGTTTAGTGTTTAGTTTTGTCAGTGTTTGTTTCAACCCAAATGAACCATCTTTGGAGGAGCAGAGGTCCACATGCACGCTGCTATCTGCTGTACTAGTTTACTCTACATGACACCATAATTCACCATTGATTCCACAGGAAAGGATGTTATAAATCAAAATAGAAGTTGACTTTTTCACATGTTCTCATAAGCTGATGTAAAACCAGACTTCTCTTTGCAACAGTGGAGTCATCCGTTGATGGCCGTTCAAGAAAATAAAAGTTTTAGACACTTGTGCATTGGTGTCACTCCCCAGAGCAGGAGATAATCCAGGGGAGCTTTGCCAATCTCAGCTGACATAGGGCGAAAGACTGGGGTACACCCTGGACAGGGTGTACCCCAGTCTTTCGCCCTATGTCAGCTGGGATTGGCATCAGCGTGACCCCCGTGTCTCTCATGGATTATGTATTTTTGCTTTTCCCTGGAACTTGTTTTTTAGTTTTGCCTCCAGTCCGTGTCACCGTCTTGTAGGCGTCCTCGGGTAAATAAATCAAAGACCTGCATTTGCCGCTTGGTCCTGTTCCTTGCGTTCCTGAATCCTGGCACAGTTGTGACAATTAGTCTCGAGCATTGCTAAGGAGGAGCCATCACGGTAATGATGATGAATAGAGCCATTTGGATGCCGCCGGCGTCGCCCTGCTTTATCTGTGAGCTCTGTGCAAACCACAGGCCGCGTACGAGCTCGCGCCACGACCCAGCTCCCACACAGCTGAGGCATTGATCATCTTTGATGCACCGCCTCTTTCCCATGAGGCCTCCTTGCATGTCAGATGTACATGGTGAAGCATGTTAAACAGCGTGTGCAGGCCTGTGTGCAAGTCATCACTACACATATTTTCCCCCTCTCTCTTTTATTGATTATTAATGATTATCTTAATATTAAATCATTTACAGGATTTTAGAAAATACTATGGCCGAACAATGAGTTGTTTTCAAATTAAAAAATGCCATTTGAAACAATGCAGTTGCAAAAAAGAATTCTATTTTTGACTGTTTTATCTTCCATACAAAATGTTGGATACAGTTCATATCTTCATAAGTTCTCATCCTTGCATTAGGATATAGAGTAGTTATTGTTTTGATCGCGATGTGTGGTGATGCTCATGTTGGACTGAACCATCACTCAACAGTTCTATTGCAAATCAAATCACATTTGCAACATCTGTCAGGAAACAATTTTCACCAAGTCATTCAGCTTTACAAAATAACCCATTCATTATCACCCACAGTGGAACACATCTGTGCAACAGTTGAAGAGATATGAACTGGCGAGTCATGGAAAAGCTGTGAATCTTCATTTTACAAGTTACAAGTTACGAGAAAACTGTAAACTGTAAACTAACATTTACATGCTTGTGTCCTCCAGTGAGACTATTCCCATGAGGGACAAAGAGGGTCTTCAGGACTACAGGTGAGTGTGTGAGGCGCTTGTGTTTATTGACATGCAGTTGTGTGCATAAGAAGATTCGTGGGAATGGATGTGAGTGGCAGCTGGACAGACGGTCATAAACTCATATCGCTCACTTCTCTGTGTGTGTATGTGTAGTTTGGGGAGTGATTGATGGACAGGTATGAGATTAATCAGAGTCCAATGATAAAGGGGGGGCGAGTTTGGTGTCAAAATGACTGCTGTTAACTCTACAAAGCCAAACTCATCTTCTCTAAGGTTATCTGCACTGTCCTCTCCACTTCCTCCCCTCAGGTTTATGCCTGAGCCCAACCTGCCCCCGCTGATGGTGTATGAAGATAACGCGTCTCTGCCCGCTGGCGTGGAAACGAGCCAGGCTGTGGTGGTGCAGAGTTTAAGGGAAGGCCTCCCAGTGCTGCCCAGTGTCAAAAGAGACATGTTGGTGCAAACCTACGACATCCTCCCCGAGCACAGCTTCACTCTGTTGGTGAGTGGATGAGTGGGTGAATGCAGTCTGTCTCCCCCTGTACTTTAACTACCATGTGATTGTCAAGTCCGCTTGGATGCAGTTCTGCTCGAACCCAGTCAGCAGCTGAACTCTTGTGCTTCCTGCTTTGATTTCATGTTCATGTGTTTGCGAACGCTCACTTTTCTTTGCAGAGTGAGGACGGGCTGGTCGACTACTTTGAGGCCGTGTTGAAGGCGACCAAGAAGGAGCCGAGGAAGGTGATTGGCTGGGTGACAAAAGAACTGTTGGGTCAACTCAACCAGAAAGACATGAGCGTGAGCCAGAGGTGAGGAAAGTCCCTTCATGCTGCTTTTACCATGTTCAGAGTCCTCTTAAGGTTCTTTTTGTTCTCTCCCATTTCATGGTCATTTCTTAACTGTCTGGAATAAGATTGACGTGAAAGGAAAAACTATTTAGTCTCCAGATGCACTGTGAGTGTGTGAGTGATGGCTGCTTTTTTACATTACTATATTTAAACATACAGTATATACAGAGGCTATAAGATAAGATGCAATATAGAGTGTCTTATATACTTTTTTCTCTCTATATATGTTGATCAACTATATAAACACACCTGATCAAAAAGTCTCAAAATATATCAAAAAAATCTGATTGAATTGTGAAGTTTGGAAATACGCCACAGTTCAAAGTTCACATGGCTCGTTTTCATAAACAAAAATGAAAGTAAAAACAATCTATTTTTATGACCTCTGCACAATTATTGCTACTTTATATCACTGCTAAAAAAGCGATATAAAATGAATCATAACACATAAGAACATGTGACCTATAAACACACGCCCCCAGGATGTCCATATAAGGAGTTGTGTATTATTCCCACAGCAATTTACCAAGAGTGCACCTGCAACACTAAGGGTTAAGGACCTTTTCTGGCATAAACACTGACCTTGTTAGGACCAGTAGTCCTCATGGAGACCAAAACCTGGTCCTAATGAGGCAGAACCTAATTTTTGAGGAACTGGTTAATTTTCGGGCCTGAGTATTGAATGTGGTGAGGTTATGGTTAGGGATAATGCTTAGTTTAGGTTGTCCAAAAGATGGAAAAGCCAACGCAGTGTCCTAAGAATAGCTGGGCAAACCTGTGTGTGTGTGTGTGTGTCTCGCCTCTCTTTATTCTCAGATGTCACAAACCGCTAATTCAAGGGTTAACCTCCATGAAAAACTCCTGATTCCATGTCAGAAGCATCGCCTAATCCATCTGCGTGACTAAACCTCAGTCTGAGACACTTCAGTGAATGGACTATTCATAGCAGATGGTTTTACAGTTGGGTGTGAGCAGCTCTGCTCTGCTCTGCTCTGCTCTAAGAAAAATGCCAGCAGCTAGAAGGAATACGTCGGTAAGTTAAATCAATAGTATCAAAAGCCGAGCACATGAGGAGGAGGAGGAGGAGGAGGAGGAAGAGGAGGAGGCTGGGTCGATGGTGGTGGTGGTGGAGGGAATTCTGGCATCAAACAGCACTGGCATGTGTTTTATCAGCAGAGTAAAGACGCTGTCAGAGCAGGAAGGGAAACAGCGTGGGTGAAGTTGTAAACACAGATAAGATAAGATAAGATATTATGATTATTTGTCCCGCAGTGGGAAAATTTACATTGTTACAGCAGCAAGACAGTAAAGATAAAGATAATAAATCATAAACATGCATTACCAAAAAAGAAACTTACAATATAAAAAGATGTTAACACTTAGACTATAAAAAATGAGTTCAAATAGAATGTATACCAACTACTATACAGCAGATAGGGTAACAACCACCATCCATCCATCCATCCCACGCCGACCTGAGAGAATGCTCCATAGAGAGGAAATAAGAAGCAGAGATGGATGAGAGATGAGATGAGAGTCACAGAGGGAGCTGAGGCCAAGCCTGGCTGACAGTGGACGAGACGCAGGTTACACCCTGGACAGTTCACCAGTCAGTCACATGACCGACATGCAGACAAATGGTTTCAGTAGCGTTTCCACTAGCATAGTACCTGCTCCGGCGAGGTTCCAGCGAGTAGATGCTATGTGATGATTGGTCAGACTGCTGTCACAGGTAGAGATGTCCGACACAGAAATCAAGCCAAACTGTACCGAACTGTAGATCAGTTAAAACTACTTAACAATCCTAAAAGTGTGGATTAATCTCCAACAACTACCAGGGAAATGTCTATATTTAACAGAGGAGTCTGGTGTATTTAGGGATCGTGAGCAGCATCACAGACCGCTGCTGCTGTAGTCTGTGGAGTAGGAGTCTTTACTCCAGAGACGTCAGACACAGAAATCAAGCCAAACTCTAGATCAGTTAAAACTACTTAACAATCCTAAAAACGTGGGTTAATCTCCAACAACTACCAGGAGATGAGTGTATTTAGGGACAGCACTGCTGATCACAGACCCTGCCGCTGTATTTCTGTCCAGTGACTGTGTCAGACGGAGTTGGGTTTTTTTTAGTGCAACCTAAACCGTGCCGGGGCGAGGCGAGTAGAGCCAGTGGAAATACGCCAAAACACATTTTAAATGAAAGAAAACGGGAGTTAAAGATAATCTGTCACAACCAAAAATAGGAACCATACTAAACAAAACATCTGCATCTGAGATCAAACTGAAATAAATAAAAAATATCTCCATCAGACCAACCAATATTTTAGAGCTTATTGACATGTTTGGTTTCCTCCTTTGTTGACTATTTCAAAATAAAGGTCATGCTGTGTTTCTCTTGATTATAATGTTAAGCTGCAGAACCGAAACGTTTGGTCCGCACTTACACTCACTCTATCTAACGCTCCCCAGACTCTCATCGCATGTCTCCACGTGTAACGACCGACTGCCTTTGAGCAAACACATATTTGGACGTACACTTTCTCCTCCTGTCATCGAGGCGCTCGTCCTAGTTTGAATTCTGTCATCGCACCTAAAAATAACACAACATTGACCTGTTACTTGAGCTGAGCGAGCGCGTGGATGGCCCGATCCGGCCCGGGGTTTGTGGTTTAGAATGTTCCATGAACTTTAACCTTCTTTGGATTGTGGGAGAACATGCATCAGAAACTATTTCTAACCTTTTCTACACTGTTTAAATGACACCAAAGGTTATTTGTTTTCACGTCACTGACAGCCAAATACAATCATTTTTTGGATGACGGTGTTTTGATGTCTCCTCACTGACTGTTGTTCGCTTTTCCAAACACTTGAAACGGAATAAAGTCTTTTTAATATGTTGAAACAGATATTTTCTTCAGAAGCTTCACTTCAGCTTGTTGAGTCCAACTGAGAATAGATCTGTGTTTTTTATCTTTCTTTCTTTCTTTGCTTAGAATAAAAAGGCTCCGAGTCATCGCAGAGCAAATGAAACTGAACCGAGTAATGAGTCGACACCAACGCAGATGCTGTGAACTTCACTTTATCTCCCCGACAAAATGTGTGAAATGTTCGCGTTTTTGAGTAAACCGTCGAGCGGCTGCATGAGCTCTAGTTTTTGAACGAGAGTTAAAGAAAACCAGAGCTCAGCCTGCGAAATCTCAGTATCATATTTTCTTTGTCCTGTCAAAATCAATTCCCTTTTATTTATTTTTTTTCTCCCTCTGGTTCCAAGACTGTCAGATTTGTAAGAGGAAATAGGACATTAGGAAGCACGTTGGTCAGACAGCCAGAAAGCTGAGATTCCACACGTCATTAAGAATTCACCCAAGCAGAGACGAGTCACTCCTCCAGGGTTTCCACCCTCAGAAAAGTGGCTGGCGGCTGCCTATGAGGGGAAGTCTCTGCAGGTCCAGTGGCAGATTAATGAAATGTCCCACCAGGCTTCCACTAATGCCAAATCTGATTTATTTTTAACTGACGTGTGTCCACTGCCAGGTCAAGTCCCCTTCATTAATCCCCTTATAATCACCCAAACATGTTCTTATGAAAGGAACATGTTGATATATAATAGTTGGTCATGTTCATGTTTGTCCTACTCATTTTTTAAAGAGTGTTTTAATTTTTTTGTAGCTATTTCCAAATTTTATTTATTCACTTTTTATTATTTCCTGCAAACCTGCAGAGGTAAATGTGTTTAAATGTAGGAGTTCACACATCTCATGTCGCCTGTCAACATTCCCACGCTGCACACAGGAAGTGATTTGTTTCTACATGAGGACAGACAGAGGACAGACACCTGAGTGAAAACAGAGAAAAATGAACCCTAACCCTCACCCAGCATCATCTGGATAAACACATCTTGACCCCCAAACGCCCCTGCACTGCTGCTGCATACCCTCAAACGCTCCCTCAGCCAGGTCTGATAGTTTTGCCTGACAGAGCCTGTGTTCTGACGAAGCTTCACCATTTCAGTTCATGAAGGTTGAGCAGAGGCGGAATAATAACAACAACAAAAGTCATAAGTTACACAGTGCAGCTTTAAGCTTCTCTTGCAATATGTAACGTCACCTCTAGATACCACTAAATCCTACACAAAAAACTACAGCTAACTAGTTTACTAGTTTATACGTTACAACTTTATTACCAGTTTTGGCTCTGTTAAGATAAATATTTTAGAAATCTTTCAAAGACTTGTTTCAAATGTTATTGTTATTTATTTGTCAAATAACAGACTGAGTTCACTTTTTTATACCCACATTTGAACTAACTTTTCTGTTCAGGAATGCAGGTAAATAACTATAATTTGACGTCTTAATCAAGAAATATTAATGCGCTTTACTATTTTTTTCCGGGCTTTTTTTGTTAAAAAAATCATGGAAAACAATAATAATTAAACTTTATTATTAAATGAATCATTTCGGTTAAAGAGCTTCTACAAACTGGTGTATTAACCATTACACAAACTAATGTTGATCATTACCAATGCTGTTAATATAGGGCAGCTGTGGCTTTAGGTGATGGTGATGGTGGTCTAATCACTTTTGTTAAGCACTGTCGTTATGTGAATATGCTTTTTTAATGACATTGAAAATGCATAGACACAAGGGGGAAGCTGTCGCTGTGTTTCCACAGTGACTGTGGGACGTTTGGAGGAGACAGACACAGTCTAGTCTGGCCTCCAGTTCACTGAATGAAACTCAGTCTCCACTTAATATTTCCAAACAGGCGTTTTGATTCTATTTGTCTGGTAGCCCGGGGAATCAACAAGCAGACGCAGGGAAGGCAAACACATTATAGTCAAACATTGATAGACTCTTGTGTCCTTTCAGTCTGACATTCCCTCTCTCTCCCTCCTCGTCTCCTCCACCATTTATATCACTTATTCAGTCCATTTAAATGTAATTACATTACCCATTCATTTGATTTCAGCCCCGTCTCTCCTCTTGCCTTGGCTGAGCTGCTGGAGCTCCAGGAAACAGGACACGTCTCCTCTTCAGTTGCCAAGCAGGTCAGTCAGCCGCACAGACGGCGCGTCCCTCCTCCTCTGCCCATCACGCTGCACACACACACACTCACTGGTTTCTCTCCACTGGCAGGTGTTCCAGGAGATGTGGAGGTCAGCAGGCAAGTCGGCCGCTCAGATCATCCAGGAGCAGGACCTGGGTCTTGTTAGTGACACCGCACAGCTGCACAGCATCTGCCAGAAGGTGGTGGACTCACATCCGGACAAGGTGACAGCTCACTCGCCAATCCCTGTTTTTAATTCCATTGTTTTGTTAGGGTGTTTTTTGTTTTTTTTTATCATGCCTGAGATGATGGGTGTCTGCCGTGTAGGTTCGTGCCATCAGAGCTGGAAACAAGAAAGTCCTCAACAACCTGATGGGCCTGGTTCAGAAAGAGACCAAAGGTAGAGCGGATCCGGTTCTGGTGAGAGCAATGTTACAGGAGAAGACCTCATGAAGGTCGGACACAGAAGATCACACACACCCACCAGGCTCTAGACACATG
Source organism: Solea solea (assembly GCF_958295425.1). NCBI lineage: Eukaryota > Metazoa > Chordata > Actinopteri > Pleuronectiformes > Soleidae > Solea > Solea solea. The sequence goes on from NC_081143.1 coordinate 5,858,464, forward strand.
ACCACATGACCACGGTGGCGTTTCACTGACAGTGAAGCATCTTGATGTTGACATTTTTGTAAATACTGTACAAAGTTTTGATTATGTGTATTAATGTGTGTTCTTAAAATAATAAAGCTTTTCAGAACATCACCTTCTGTGACCGTGTCGTCGAACAGCAGCATAGACGAGACCCAGGGTGTTTGTATTTGTACTCTTTATTTTCTGAGATTTCGAAGCCTGTGGGGGCTGTGTTATAATCTGGGGTTGCCTCAGTTGGTCAGAGTCAAAGCTCTGTGACGTTGTGTGCCCCAAAAATAAGCTCCGTTGACTATAAAAAACACCAGGATTAAAATGTGGAACAATGGTTCAAGGGAGAATATTATCACACATGGATTGGCCGCCTGAGTCCAGACTTAAACCCCATTGAGAATCTATGTGTAGTGCTGGAACTGTGGATTAAAATGACACGATGTGACATAATAACCAGGCTAAATTCAGTCCAACTAAATATTAAGAGTGAGTAAGTGTTTTGTGGGAGTGGCCAGTGTACGTTAAATGAATCTAACATTAAGTTAAATGGTCCTGAGAGGAAGAAAAGTGGAATTAGAATCTCTTTCTTTCTTTCTTTCTTTTAAACAGGTATATCATTACATTCACGGACATGGTAATGATGGAGTGAGTACAAAAGGCTGCCGTCTCTCATGAGGAGAAGCAACACTGACGTGAAAGAAGTCAGTGAGCGCCCTCTTGTGGTTGATTTGCGTTAGTTGTGCTGTAGCATGTTCTGCACTGTGGTGCATTAAATGAGGTACTTTCATACATATGACAGAGGTGCAGCTCTTATACTTTATAATGAATACACAGTAAATCTGTAAAATGTTGGTGGAATCATTTTCAGAGTGATATTAATCTGCAAACTTTTACACACTCTACCATCCGTCCATTTTCTACCGCTTTGTCCTCTACATGGGGGTCGCTGGTGCCAATCCCAGCTGACATAGGGCAAAAGGCGGGGTACACCCTGGACAGGTCACACAGGGACACATAGAGACAAACAACCATCCACTCACACACTCACTCCTACAGTCAATTTAGAGTGTCCAATTTACCTAATCCCCATATCTGCATGTTTTTACACTGTGGGAGGAAACCGGAGTGCACCCACACACACACACACACACAGGGAGAACACACTGTACCTTTACTTAATATCAATCACTAATAATGGCTTAGTTTATGTATAAAATGTCCCTTCAGTCAAAAGACGGTGTTAAGTTTCCGTGACCTGTGAGATTGTTGTTACGACACATTCTCTGAAGCTACTGGAGCTTTAATTATCCTGACACTGACGGAACACGTTCCCTGGAGACTTTGTTTCTAAGGACGTCAGCTGATGGGACCATAAATGAGAGGTGGTTGTGATTTCATGTTTTTCCCGTTTACACCACTGCTGCAGTTTTTAGCCCTGTGTAAGAATCTGTTTGTATACACAAGCATCAAACGTTACGCTTTACAAAGAGGTCAGTTTCTCTGCTTGCTTCCTCTCCGCTGTGCCATAGTCATCGCATGCAAAGGAAGAAAGAGACCTAGTTAAGAACAAAGTCTCTCTGGGGGGAGAAGGCCCCTCGTAGAGGAAATGTGTATTTAAATGGTGCAACAGGAACAAAAAGCTGTGAAACAGCTCTGGCACGAAAGCAAGGTGTCAGGTGAAACTTCAAAATGAGCTTTTCTCTTTAGAAAGCTTGACGTGAGGTGTGGGGGGGGAAAAGTCAACACATCAAGTGCATTCAGTTTCCTTTACCAGAAATTGTCTTTATTGAACGAGGCTTGCCTTCAGATATCAAAAACAAACAGCAACCTGATCGGTCTCCGAGTACCAAACTGTACGAGAGAGAGGAGGAATCTTTGGAAGCTGCCGAGACAGAAACTGCTCCACAACCCGTATGAACCTGTTCTCACGCCACGGTGCTGCGAGACTGCGTGATTGTCAGAGCAGCGACTGGTTTGTGACACGAGGCTGAAGCTGCGCTACATGAACGGCCGCGCCTGTGACATCGATGTACGACAGAGAGAGAGAGAGAAAAACCTTTGCAGCTTGCATTCGGACAAATCCAGATTTCTAAAGAAATTTTCTTTGGAACAAAAAGAGAAAAGAAAATGACAGAAGTTTCCTACTGTATAATTCAATGCCTGCGAAACAAAGCAGAAACTGGATGGATTCAAATGGGAACAAAAAAGAAATCCAGATTCAAAACATAAAAGATCTAAAATGAGATTTTTTTTTTAATATATATATATATATATATATATATATATATATATATATATATATAAATATATATATATATATATATATATATATTTACTCATAATGCTACAGCACATTTCTCCTATAGATTTACTCAAAGCAGTCCATTATCTCAGTGTTTGCTCTTGCTTTTTTTTACTTAAAATGTCCACATTTATCTTTTAGATTTCTTTTATCTTTGTCTTAAGTTGTTTGTGGAACAGGACGGTGATGGAGTGATGTTGACAGTAAACCTGTGACCTCACTTTTACACTGCGACAATGACAACTTCAAGTAAGACATGTTTTTTTTTTCTGAAAAATATACTTTGTAAAGCAAAGTAAAAATGTAGGAACAAATTTAAAACTATTTATTTCCTGGAAGAAAAAAAAAATGAACCGAGGTATACTTTGTAACAAAATATATCTCTTATATTAAATCTCATTTTCAAAACAGTGTGGATTAAAAATAAAGGCATGTTCTCCTCGGGTAAAGCGTGACAATCTGACCTTTCTGAAAGTGTCACCGCGACTAAAACACCCCACACGACGACGACATCTACGTCAAAAGGAAGTGACAGACCAGAGTAAGTCAAAAATATGGCAATACAAACGCAAGAAAGCTTAAATACCCAGCCCCGTTCTGAAAATATGCTAAACTTAATTAGACCCAAAATGTTGCATAACGATTTGCATAGTCTTCTTACAATATGTACATTATCAAGGCATCACTAACGTAAGGCATCTTAAATATAGTGTACACCGTGTTTTTGTGGAGCCCATTCATGTGAGAAACAAGTGCACTGTGGGAAAATGTGAGAGAAGAGAACTCCTGAGGTACCAACATGAACTGACCGGGAAACAACCAAACTGCAACTTTAAACTGACGTTAGAGACGCAGAGCAGTTAAACACGAGTTAGGCTGCGACGATGCCGACGCGGCTGCTTGTCTGCTGAATTTAATGCAGGAGGAGAGGAAACAACGCTCCAGAGAGGCAGCGGCGGCAGCAGCAGCAGCAGACATCACGCAGAGACACACATTCAGCTCAGATAAGGGCTGATGATTTACAGTCTTTGGTTGTGTTCGACCGTTACTGGACTATCGCGCACGCTTCAGCGAGCAGGAAACCTCACATTTAACAGAAGTAGAAAGATGACATCAAAGTGATTGTCTTTGCTCATAAAAATAAATATCTGTTAAAAAGCAGTCGTATAAACTGCCGCATCTGAGAGGTTTCTTCATCAAGTAGTGCCTGAAAAAAAAAAAAAAAAGTAGAAAACCCACCATAAAAGTGTCTTTTTTTAAAAACCTTATAAGTTGGACTCGCGGCAGAGGCCTTCAGGGACGTGTTACTCTTCCATAGTAATGTAAGATAAGATGGAGTGCTCTTGTGCAACTGCAGCCAGTTCTTTGAGGAATTCCGTGAAGAGGACGGTAGCGAAGACTTCTGTGCGATCGAGCGAGATGGCTTTGGGTTTCGGCGGCGGCGAACTCCTCAGCATCTTCCCCGCCTCGCTGTGGGCGGAGCCACTGCCGCTGTTTTTGTCTGAGAGAAACGTGTGAATGTTAGATATTTTCATTTCATGAAGTATAAACACAATATATTCCTGCTAATGAGTTCTCCTTTTTTTATGAATAATTTAACCAAAAATGATAAGATGTGCTTTTTCTGTAAGAAATTATTTTTTAAAATTCCTCCTCTTCAACTCTTTTTATCCTCTCACAAACATAGTTCCAACATTTTCCTTTGCAGCTTATACAACTGTGAAAACCACAGGGAATCCAGTTCAAAAACAGGCCTGGAACTCTGGGGCTTCGTTGAGATACTTCTTCAACTGCAAAGACACATGACTTAACAAAATCAAGTAGAATTTATTCTCATTCCCCAACAGGAGCAGGCACATGCATGCACGCACACACACACACACACACACACAGACACACACACGCTTTTTCAAATATTCTTAACAATTAAGTGAAACTGAGGAACTTGGCGTCAGTGTCGTCGGTGTTTCTAATCTTCAAATTGTGACAGAAATTTTGCCAAAGATTTACCCTAAAAAATATGATTTCATCTTCTGAGAATACAGTTTTAACTTGTTTTTGTAAAGTAAATTAGAATGTGACTAAAATCTCTTTTTAAAAACATGATTTTGTAAGTGCACTCAGTTCTAAACTCAAATTACTTTTATTGTGTTGAATTATTTACTTTATATGGATAACGTTTTCATGTTATTACAGGTGTGTGTGTGTGTGTGTGTGTGTAATGTGTGCCCATGTATTATTAATGTTGTGGGGACCTAAACCTGTTTACACAGTCACATTATGGGGACTTGTCTTCCTTGTGGGGACAAAAATCAAGTCCCCACAATGTAAATGACTACATTTTAAGGTGAAGATATGTTTTAAGGTTAGGTTGAGGTTAGGGTAAGGTTAGGATTAGGATTAGGCCAGTGGTTAAGGTTAGAGTAAATCTCCAGGAAATGAATGTAAGTCAATGCAATGTCCCCTCAAGTCATGAATGTTGTACGTGTGTGTGTGTGTGTATACTGTATGTCAGGCACCTCAGTTTGGACACACCTGATTCAAATGGTCAGCTCGTCATCAAGCTCTGCAGACGCCTGATAACGAGCTGTTCATTTGAATCAGGTGTGTCTGAGCGTGTAAAACATGCAGGCCAGTGTTCCCTGAGGACCAGGGTTGGGAAACACTGTACTAGACATTTGGAAGTTTACAAAAACTAAACTAATAAAACTCATAAACATGATTTTGTTGTTAAACATAATTTAACATAACATGTTTAACAACAAAATCATGTTTATGAATAAATGAATATGTAAATATTATGTACATATTCATTTATTTAGTCATCTACCAAAGTCTGTTTGACTTGAAAAATGTTGCTTCTTGTGTCAGATATTAATATGCGATTAAATTGTGATATTTATTTTTGGTTTACGTTGTGTCTTTGTTTGAAAAGTCAGACGTCCCTCTCACGTCTCCACCTTGTCCAAAATGCTGCTGCGTTTCTTTTAACTGGAGCACGTAAGACGGAACACATAACGCTTATTTTAGCCTCACTCCACTGTTTTACTGTTTGTTCTTAGGTCTATTAGGTGTTGTGTTTTTATACTGAATTTGTTTTATTTATCTCTGATGTACAGCACTTTGCTTCAGCTGTGGTTGTTTTTTTTGGATTGGATTGGATTGTATGTGCGGTTCCATAATCAAACATCATTGACATAAAGTGACATAAAGAGTAAAAACTACTCTTTGTTATGTCACGGTTGTTTGGTTACCTGCTGCTACGATCGTCTCCCTGGCCAGCAGCCAGTGCTGAGCAGCAGTGATCAGCTCTGGAAAGTCCTTTTTGGTGGAAGCCAACTCTTCTATCTGGTTCTTCACAGTGGCTAGTACCTGAGGAAAAGAAAGAAAGAGGATTACAGTAACATCTGCAGGATTTACACTAATCTAACCATCACTAAACTAATAAGAACAACCTTGAAATCTGAGTTCTGCAGCCTGTCAGTCTGACATTTGGCTAAACATGAAATAACTTTTAGTTGATCTTACATCTAAGTGCTTCAATTATCAAACAGTATATTTTACTCCCATTCTTAGCCTCCAACAAAACAAGCAGCAAGTTTCAACATCCTCAGTTGATTTGACAATGTGTCAGAATGAAAGCCCGTCTCCACATGCAGACACACGTGTTTGTGTTACCTGGTACAGCGAGCGAACAGTCGGCTGAAACACCAGGTTGGTGTTGAGCAGGAACGAGCGCAGCAGAGGCTGAGGGTAGGTCGCCAGCTGAGCCAGGATGCCCGTCAGCAGCAAGTTGACATAGAGAGTGTTGGAGAGCATGTTCTCCAGACGAGACAACAGCACGCTGATGAACGGACCTGCAGGAAGTGAAATGACGAGGTTTAGTTTTCCTGTCCAAATGTCATTTGTGGTGAATACTGAGGCTGCTGCAGACCAAATGTGTGTGATATCGCCGGTCGCTCTATGTCAGCTGAGACTGGCACATGACCCTCATGTGGAGGATAAAGCAGTAGAAGATGGATGGATGATAGTTCTTTTTTTTAAGTGAATTTGCATGAATTACTGCCGGAATTGTTGAGACCCAGACTAGGCGTAGTCACTTGGACTGAAAACATGGCTGCCAGCTATGGCAAAAAGGAAAAACATCCACTTTACAGTTTTCATCCACTTAACAAAAGCCTCACCTCACTAAACCTATTTCATCTCAAGTCTATGATGTAGTTAAACAGCCTTTTCCAGCACGATACTGAAGCGTATGAACTGCATCAAAGTCCATTGAGAAAATGAGGAGCTGCTTTTGAACTGCTGTCCCGTGTGGTCAGTTTGTGGCAAACAAACTGACCACATCCAAACAAAGAAGTATTGAAATAACACTGACAGTGCTGACAATGCATCAGTGGCCCATACAACCAAACTACCCTTTTCACTGACCTGTGAAAGGCACTGAATGGTTCCTGCTTGTACTTCCGCTACAAAACTTGGTCCCGAATGGCGACTGCAGTTTCTCAGGTTCTGGTGTTTCCGCAGAGAAGGAGGTGAAATCCATGTCCTCCTCCTCTTCTTCGCCATCCTCCACAGGTGTGACGGGCTTCTTCGAGTCTCCTTCTGCTTTGGCCAGTTTCCCACCTGCTTGTGTGTCCAGCGTACGAATGAGCTCCTCGTACTGAGCCAGAAGGTCGTCGCCCAACTCGGCCGCGGTTGTGTTTTGGAGGTTTGAATTACAATCGGTTTGAACTTTGGCCTTTGTGTCCGAGCTGTTCTTACTGTTATCAGCCATCACGGCGGGTGGAAGTGTTAGATTTAGTCCATTTTTAAGGGCAACATCCTCGGAGCTTGGATGGAGTGATTCTGATTGCGACCCGCTGCGTTGCTGCTTGCGACGCTCAACATCTTTAGAGTCCTTCTTGGCGATAAGATTGTAGACCATCACGTCATCCTGGAACTCATTCTCCTCAATATACGAGCCTTTCACTAACATGATGGTTGTTCTTCTCAACTCCTGGATGTGCTTTGGCGGCTCAGCGGCAGGCGGCTGTGGAGGTTTGCTCTCCGCTGGAGTCTCTGCAGTCTGAACCGCACACACGTCGTAACTATCATCCCACTCCAGCTCCAGCTGGTTGGTGGCGGGCAGCTCCGTGTTCGGCGGTGGGCAGGGTTTAGTTTGCGGTGCCAGCGGCTGTGGAACTCTCTTGAGCGCCACCTGTGCTTGCCTGCTCTTGAGCGAGGGCTCCTCGAGGACGCCGGGCTGGTATTTCTCAGGAGGCGGGTCCTCGCCGTCATACGGGGCCGACCACACCTGGCAGGCCCGTATGCAGCTGTTGATGCTCAGATGGGCATCGCAGAGGTAATGAAGGTAACTGACATCAAGGTAGACCTCTGACCCGATGGTGCAGGAGTTATGATCATCCTCTTCTGAGAAGCTCTCTTTCTCCTCTAAGAAAAACAGAGAGGAAGTGTTGATATAGATGGTTGGCAGCGTCTCACACAGAGAAGATCTAATGACTCTGACATGTAACTACAGGAGGCAAAGTGATGTAATACAGCGCAACAGCAGGAGACGTTTGATAGAATACTCATCATTAACCTTGTTGTATGTTTATATGCAGATCAACAGCTTCTCTGTTGCTGTTGAACACATTTCTATTATAATTCTTTTAGAATAGAACAGAATCGAATAGAATAGAATTGCCCACCAAGGTGGAAGTTAACATAAAATCATAAAGGGAGACATAAAGAAATACAAAAACACACAGTTAAAATCAGATAAGAGTTGTAAAAACAAGAGATTGAAATAAGAGACAATTGCAAAAAAGAGAGAAAGAAAGAAATGATTATATTATGTTATTTATTTAAAGACATTTAATTCCCCTTTTTATGACATATGCTCTGTATTGAAAGTGCATCCTTATAACTGAGCTTCCAAATAAAACAGTCACTTGAATGGGATTATAAATTCTAAAACCTGCCTGATGAATTCATCTTGCAGCTGATTTGAACGCAGCAAAAACATCCATGACTTACTGTGGCTCTATGTCACTACTTTACTGTTTTACCTGTATTTATTTTTTATGCTTTATACCTTTTATGTTGCTGTAAAGCACTTTGGTCAAAGCTTGGTTGTTTTTAAATGTCCACTAGAAAAAAATGTTGCCTTGACTCACTTTGACTAATCTGCAGCATGAACGTACTGAACGAAAGGTATTAAGGCTTCTCAGAGGTTATTACTGAAACTGCTGAACTCCAGTTGGGTAGACTTTCAATTAGGATAATAAGATTTATTCCAACTCAATATAACTCAAAATAATGACTTCGAATCAAAAAATCTCAACAAACAAGATCAAAGTTGAAATAGAGTAGAAACGTTTAGAAACCCTTATTGTCTTAACTCTTACCTGTAGTGTCAGCGTTACTGGAAGTCTCTCCACCCTTGGAAAAAAGGATGGAGTCCAGCTGCCGGAGTGGAGGAGGACTGTGATCAGGAGAACAGCAGGACGGCGTTAAAGCCAGGATCTTGGCTGCTGACACAGAGTAGCAGTCCCTCTCCCTCAGCACACGTCTCTGACTCAACATGATGTGATTACAGGGGATCAAGTACCTGGGGAGTTAGATTTGAACAGATCCTGTTAGGAAAACCTGTGGGTGGTTGTAGGAGTGAGACCTGGGGGGTAGCGGGGGGGATAAGTGAGCAGACAGATGTTAAACAAGTCTGCATGGTGGAAGGAAGAGAGTATAGCTCATCATATCATAAACCAATTAGATGAAGCAGGCTTCATAAGAATGCGAGCCACTCACCTCAGTATGAGCTGCAGCATCACATCTTCACAGTGTAAGCCAATCAGAGTGCGGAAGAGCGCCAGCGACACAGTTCCCAGCTGGAGAATTCAACGGAAAGAGAAAAGAAAATGTATTAGATGTATTATAGATGACAGGGGGAATGGTTTCTAGTGTTGTTTTTTTAACATATTACTGCATATTGTAAAACAAAATGAAATCAATAGTGAGGATTGGCTGCATGCAGCCACAAGGAAGGGGCGATAATCACTTTTTTGGCAGGTGCAACATGACTTTTATTGGTTGCATTTACCATTAACAGGTATTTCAAAAGAAGGGCCTGCTGAGGCTATTATGTGTCAAATATATAACTGTCAAGAAGGAAGTCAAGTCTATCTGGTGCACAAGCAACTGTTAAGCCACAAGGTAGGAGCTAGAATCAATGTGCACCGTGTACAAGTATTAAAATGCATGCATGCTGCAACACTGCGAGCACCGGAGGGAACTCCCTGAGCCAATTACACACTCACACTCTCTGAAAGACACACTATTTATTCAGTTCTGCTAATATACAGTAGTTAACCCAGACTGCCTGACATGCAGGACTGTTTTAAGCTGCCAATACTGGCTGTCTTAAGTAACAGAATAAGCCAACGCAACAAAGCATCACCACGGCAACAATCTCTGAGCTTTGTACCAACAATATCCCCGAGAGCCTCTAGGTTCATATTAAAATCAGAGAAGCCTGCACTGGAGGTGTGCTTTGTGTTTAGTGAACAATGTGTGAGTTTAAAGCAAGTATTGCAAGTATATAGAGGTGAGTGCTTAAGTAGCAATATGTCTACATACATCACTGAACTCTAAGGGAAGGCTCCCTGTGACCTTACCTGGAAGGGGGTGTTGATGCGGCTGACCAGGGTGTCCAAGATGTGGACGCCCTCGTGTTGGTGGAGGAGAATGAAGGACAGGAACGTCTGCAGGAGAGAAGGCTCAGAAACACTTCTCAGGAAGAGGTCGAGGTAAGCTGTGGTGGCCATGACCTCCTCTAGAGTCAGCTGCACGGAGAGAAGATAGAGCAGTGAGTGAGTGAGTGTTTGTGTAACTTTAGAACATATCTATAGTAGTAGTAGTAGTAGATCGTTTTTTCCCCATAATAAATAAAATCATCACTTAAAAACTGCATTTTGTGTTAACTTGGGTTGTCTTTGTCTAATATTTAAATTTGTTTGATAATCTGAAATATTTAAGTGTGCTGAAAAATAAGAAATCAGGAAGGGGGCAAACACTTTTGCACACAACTGTATATGTAGACTGTTACACAAACGTGAGTACATACTGTTTATTACACTGTATCAGACTGTATTGTTACGTACAGTCAGACCTAATTATTATACTGTAAAGCTGCAGTGCGTAACTTTTGGTGATTGTAGAGGTTATCGTTTGCCTTTGATTCAGATTCAGACAACTTTATTGATCCCCAACGGACAATACATTTGATGCTCGCCATATCTGCATTACATTCATCCAGCCTTCACAATTAACAACAAACACCATCAACAGATTAGGTAACTGACACCTTGGTCAAATAATACATTCTGTTAGTCACGCAATAAATAAATAAAGTACATGTCTAGGTTTAAAAAAACAAACAAACTAGATTAAAATGAGAGCTATCCGAGTTTAGCAGCCTGATCACTGAAGGAAAAAAGTAACTTAAGAAACGATTTGTTTTGGGGTAAATTGTACCTGCCACCAGAAGGCATCACCTCAAACTCATTAGCTAGAATGTGCTGGGGTTTGCTGACAATGGAGGTAGCCTGTTTGACTCGTCTCTCCCAGAGGGACGTCAACTCTTTCTGCCTTACTCCAGTGATCTTGGAGCAGATCTTGGAGCAGGTCTTTACAATGCAACACAGACTTGCGAACAGCTTCCTCAGCAGGTGGATCCTCTATGGGCTTTTTTTTTCTCTCTACCACAGACTCTGTATTTAAATGAAATACGGTACCAAGGTTTTTATGATGATTCAACAACTTGGACCTCTCTTCCATGGATCACACTTTGTTTGGTCTTTTAAGATGTTGTACTATTTGTATGCTGCCTCCTCCATCTGAAAATGGGTCCTGTCCAGCAAAACTATCAGACCTTAGTGAGGGAGCGTTTGTGTGTACACAGCAACATCACCGGGGCGGGCGGGGACAAGAATTGCTCTCTTAACGACTGGGTTTTCTGAGCAGTACAATTATATTATCTTGACATTAAATGAATCACTTCCTGTGTGCAGTACAGCAATGTTGCCATGCAACATAAGATCCAACCCTGAGAGAGACGTATAGAGCTGACGGGCTTAATCGCCACTGTGTAAAATGTTTTAATTACAGTCTCAAATATTTCACCTGTATTGACAGCCCCCTCTGGGCATTTAATGGATTTTAATTAAATGTGCCATCATTTTCTAGGAGACAGTTTACGAACCACTCACTGTAAGTTGGCCGTGGCTGAAGAGCCCCACACAACAACACTTTTTTACTGATTTCCACTTGGAATACACTACATTTTTAAGAGGAAGAGGAAAAAGAGCACTGACCTTGTGAAGAGCTGGTGCTAAGACAGGTAAGAGGAATCCGTTGTATATGTAACTAACCAGCTGGTCTCTGATAACAGGGTGGGCCACCTTTGAACAGTCAACGTTAAAATGCATGAAATCAAACAGAAGCTCACATCCATTAACATTTGTCATGTGGCAGAGACGTGTGTGTGTCACACATGTTCACCTGAATAACAGCGTTACAGAATTCCAGTGAGTTGAGAAACTGGACGAGTGGTGGCATCTGGAGCCAGTCCTCTCTGTGGAGGCAGTGCCACTCTTCATTGGGAACCTCCAGTTTGGTGGGGAGGGATGAGTACAGGCCGCTCAGCCCTGTGGCCAGCACCTGAAGTGAGAGTAGTGTCAATATCAAGCACAGTATTTCATTTCATTGGACCAGATAAGGGCACACAACTATTGGTCAATTTCAAAATGAATCATATGAAAAATAGTGGTGATTCCATTTTTTTTTTTTGGCTGTAAATTGTAAGATTTAAGGAATAGGTATTTGTCACATTCCCAGGGATACACAGTTAGTTATGCAGTGACATGTGAGGTGTGATTTAAATGAACGCATACAACAAACAACACTGTCACGTCTCACCCACACCCAGGTTTTGATTATCTCTTCTCCAGTAATTAGTGTTTTATTTTCATGATTTAAGGATATTTTAAGAATATTTGTTTATAAAAGTCCTGTAAGACATTTTCCCTGTACCGTAGAAAAAGCCAGCTGCGCTGTAAAAAGAAATATCACCTGATAAACGCCGCCTACCGAAACGTAAACTGCTTAGAGAGAAAATAATGGGTTTAATCACAGATTAATGAGGCAGGTTGCGCACCACGTCTCCGCTGTCACGTTTACCTTTGGCTTTTACAACAGACTTACACCCGTGTTTTACTTCTCACTGCACATTATCGTAAATCATTTCATCTTCTCAGCATTTTGATAATGTATTGCCGATGTAAGCAAAGCACTGCAGCAGCCTCCTCCGTGCACAATGAAATAGCACTCCTGAGAATTTATGCCTCCTAAAGGTCAGCTCAGGAAACGTGATGAATATTTAAGCGTCAAAGTGTTTTATGGTCGTTAACACTCCTGCAATAACAACCATGATATGGTAATAAGATCGCTAATTAATGCAATCATGTCAACTAACTCTCCACATAACAGGTATGATTTATGTCTTTTTTTTGTGTGAATTTGGTCTGAGGCAACAACAAAGCCTATATCAGCTCAGTCCGATTTAACTGTAAAATCAGTGCATCATTAGTCTGGCATTGATATATATACATCCTCTATAGGATTATCCTCGTAGACTGCCAGTGGAACCAATTAAACACAGACTCCTTTTTTTTCCCAGCTGGCATTGCATCAAAAGACATTTTTCTTTGCAGCCGTGGGTAAACTGTATTATTTACATAGAATTCCCTCACAACTGTGCCATTACCTTATGAATGCCAGGCATTTATAACATTCAGTGACAACGGTGTTTTAACCTCAGTGGGTCCATTAATTCATCTGCATATTTTTGGCCTAAAAAAAGCTAAAAAATTAAGATAATTCCTTTTACCAAAGGTTTGGGGTACTTAAAAAGAGGAGGTGTTAAACATCACAAAGTGCCTGAGTGCAAGAAATGGAGAGGTAATTCAATACTGGTGACTGACCGGGCAGAAGAATGTGTTCTCTGCGATGTGTTTGGCCACTCGCTCGTTCTCAGCGGACAGCGACATAATGAGCAGCAGAGCATCTCTGGCCTGCTGGCCCACTGTGCCCTCTCTGTGGATGAAGGGGATGAGGAGGGAGAAAATGAGGAAGTTGGTGGCCCCCTGATCCTCACTGGTGTGGAAAAACAGCTCCAGAATTGAAGGGTCTTTTGCCAGAACGCAGCACAGCTGGTTGAGCAGCAGCACCAGCTCAGCCTCGACCGCAGGCTCTGCCGTGCTGGAGCAGGACGACAGCAGCATCATGAGCGGCCGCAGGATGGGTTTGTGGTGCAGCAGCGGCTGGTGCGCCTGTCCCACCAGCATCTCGTACATCTTCAGCTGCTCCAGCTTCATGTCGTCCGTGAACTCCCGGCGAAGGCTCCACACAAAGAGACGCTCCATCACGTTTTCCATCACAACAAACTCCAGGATGGGGCCCATAGCGCCGCCTTGGCCGCACTCCTCCTCAATCAGGAGGAACAGCATGTGCTCAACATAGTTCTGCACGGCACTCGCTTCATCTCCGGGGACGGGACCAAAGCGAGAGCCACTGCTAGAGCCAGCACTGAGGCTGAGGACACTCAGGGGGTGAACGGTGGAACTGCTGCGTAGGGGATCGTGCTTTTCTAGGATCTTCACCACCTACAGAGAATACGAGAACACAGAATCACAGTTATAGGTGTCAAATCAATTATATTCTTTGTTCCTGACAGGCTGAGTATCAAAAACTATGAGGGGCAAATAATCTAGTAGCACAGTACAGATAAACTCAGTTTGATGGCACACACAGTGAAACAGTCCTTTGTGTTTTCTGTCCCTCCCTTGTGTGCCCACTGCATAGAAACCAGAGTCACAATAAAGGAGCCAGTGTCCCTCGCCTGCCACTGCTACCATGACAATAGCTGGCAGGTCACAAGAGAACTGTGCATGGCTGATGAAAAAAAAAAAAAAAAGCCTCTGCCTCGGCCCAGTGAGGTCTGACCCAGTGGCTTGAGCCTCAGGGATATGACCGGTTCAAAATGTCCAACTACTACTGAAGTGAAAGGTCTGAGGATGAGCCAAAGATTTTACTCAGTGGACATAAGGAGTGCAGTCGAGGCTTCCTCCCGTAGTGACGGGGAAGGGAATGACAAAAGCTACAAAGGACAGGAGGTTAGGCATATGTCATGTACGTGCCCTGCCAGTGTTTTGATAATTACTTAGAATTCCTCCGAGGGGGTGTGACAGAAGTTACTCACTGGAGCTTTAAATATGCATACCATTTCCAGAGCAGCTGCTGGATGTTTCTATATTTCAGTGTAGGTCTCACAGTGTAGACTGATCAATGTTAGTCGGCCTCAGCTTTAAAATGTAATTAAAACGAATTACCTGATTTTTTTTTTTCAGCTTCTTAAAATGGGAATGTGTTCTGGTTTATTTGCTCCATATAAGAAAGAAATCATTCAAACTGAATCATTTTGGTTTGCGGACAAAACAAGAAATATGAAAACATAACCAACAATAATAGACAGTATGAAAATAATGGTTATTTGCAGCCCTAGGTCAAATAGTAAAGACTGACGATGACTGAACTGAGGGAGGGCAGCATCACTTTGCCAACCCAACACTGTTTGTGCTGCACTACACTTCAGTTACATTTTATTTGATTCTGTTGTATTTAATTATTTACTGAGCCACTTCTAGCACACTAGGTCTGAGCGCCTTCTCTTTGGGACGGATTTTCTGAGAACTAAAGTCTGACTGTGAAGAGGATCTTCAACGTAAACTGGGTGAGAGAGTTTCGACATAAATGCTCACAGCGCTGAACAGAACCACACTGATGATACTCACAGTTTTATCGACAGTCACGTGACATGAATGGAATGAGTCAGAGACTCTGACGAGCCATATCGACAAGTAACAAGCTGCCCGTGCTACGCCGTCTATAGTGGTGTCTATTGATTTTTGGCGTCACTCTGCATGTTACAACAAACGCCATGAGCTCTGTGAGGCCTGGATACACGCAGGCATGAATATCAACCTGATCTCCCAACTCTGAAGGACGGTAGATACCGTATTACTCACTTGGATTTCAAGGTTTTCCGAACTGAAACCAAAGTCAGGAGGAGTCTAATCAGGCTACAAAACAACTTAGCATGAGAATTAGACTCTGAAGTCAATTTGCCTGAAGCAGTGAAGAAAAAGCTTTGATCTGGGAAAAGGGAGAACTCAGTTTCTCTCTTGAGTCACAAGCTTGGACTAGTCAGTCTCTTAT
Source organism: Solea solea (assembly GCF_958295425.1). Classification (NCBI taxonomy): domain Eukaryota; kingdom Metazoa; phylum Chordata; class Actinopteri; order Pleuronectiformes; family Soleidae; genus Solea; species Solea solea. The sequence continues at coordinate 5,874,095 of NC_081143.1, forward strand.
ATTTTTGGTTACAATTTCTATCCCAATTTTAAAGAAAAAAAATGTGTCCATAGTCATATATTATTTAGCATGGTTTTGATCACTATTGAGGGAATATGTGACAATACAATATATGTGACTCAAAAACTAGTGACATACAGTATATGCCCACAGTACTAGATGTTCAAAAACATGAAAATTAATGCAGAGAAGAAAGCCTAATCTAATCTAGTCAGATCATCTACTCCATATGAGAAACCTGTGGTGTAAACAGTCAAATCATGGTGAATCCAATTTAGTTAGTAAAATTCTACCATACTGAACATTTTGCATATCGCATAAGAGGTATCAATTTGAACTCATTAGCTCAGAGTGGAGGAATTACTGAAGTTTATCCACAAGAAACAGAAGGTGCATTGAAATCTAATTAGATCATCTTCTTTATATGCACCATCTGTGGCTGAATGAATAAAAGGTTCTGGTCCTGTTCACCATGTTGTGTACTGCATTATACCATGGTGGTGGAACACAAAAAAACACTTGCAATAATAATGTCTGATAACAATTCAGACAAATGAGTCTAACTATTAAAGACCCAGTGAGTAACATATAGGACAGCCAATTGGCAGAGGCCTAAGCATGTTTATATCAGTCGGAACAAGGGTCTCTCTGCAAAGAGTTTGTATGTTCTCCCCGTGTGTGCGTGGGGTTTTCTCCTGGTTCTCTGGATCAGTGTTTCCCAACCCTGGTTTAGATGTTGCCCTGCTCTAACGCACCTGATTCAAATGAACAGCTTGTTATCAGGAGTCTGCAGTGCTCCTCCTCAACGTGGGCGGAGTCAACTGCTGTGACGTTGTTTTATTCGCAACACACAAACTAGTGACTTGTGAAGCAGTTGTTTTGGGTGTACTGAATCATTAGACTCAGTTCTCCCAGAATCGCTCAGTACTTCCTGCATGACCGGAGCACAGACTCTGAAATACGGCGGATGTGATGCAGCTCGCCACTCACGATCGCCGGATTTCGGCAGTGCTGTCACTGCATGTTCTCAGGATTTTCGAGTCTTGTTAACTGATCTACAGTTTGGCATTGTTCGTTTTGATACGTGTAGTGGAAAAGTGCCATATGTAGCTCTGTGATGGACTGACAGCCTGTCCAGGGTGTATCTGGTCTTTCGTACTATGTCAGCTGGGACTGGCACCAGCATTTAATTTAATTTAACAGTGGAAGTGTGCTTGTTATAGCTGTGAAAAGAAAGCCTGCTCACTGACAAGACCCCATACTGACGGCCACTGTTGTTGACACACCAGCAGCCGACAGTCAGCGACACATGTTTCAATGCACCAAGTTACAGTAAGTCAGTGAATGTAAGGTCTGTTCATTTAAGTCAGGGAGGAGTTGTAGAATCAGACCGCCAGGTCCCACCGGGGTTAACAGGGACACATGCTGCTTCAAAGAGCCAAAAATCAGAGGCAGACGGTTTCACGCTGCCAAGATTCCACAGCGGCCATGACCACACTGCAGTTAGCTGGGAGTGAAGTCAGCCAGTCACTTTCTACTGTCAGGGTTTGTCGTAGAAGTTTGGCAGAATGTGAACAACCTCACTACCGATTTAGGTTAATCTTTAAAAGACTCTTGTTCCCAAACAGGTGTCCTGATCTCACTTGAAAGGCAAATGAAGACAAAACTAGATTAAAAAAAAATATACTTTGTAACACAAAATCTTATAGAATATATAGTTATTTGTTCCACATTTTAATTATAATAATACCTTATTGTAGTTATATCAAGAGCCCACTCTGATAAAATCTCAAAGGAATTTACAGTGTGTAAATCCTTGTGTTTTGTTTGTTATGTTTCATATTTTAACTGCATACACACGTCCAAGTTTTGGTGTCATCATACATTTGTTCTGCAACTCGTGGAAATTCGCACAAATCAAGAATTAAGAAGTGAAAGATACAGCATATCACCTCTCAACACCAACAATTCAGCAGTTGTGATCTTCTCATCTGACTCTCAACAAACAAGTCAGCATATATCCTAAAATAAATTCTCGACATGAGAGTAATAATTCAGTGCAGGTGTTTACCTGAGCCCAGTGGTTTTTGAACACAATCATGCAGGTCTCTGGATCCACCCCTTTCAAGACCAGGGCGTCTCGGTTTCCGTTAGCAACCATGGAGGCCATCATGGTGACCGGATTGTACGTGAGCTAAACCATGTCATAGACAGGAGAGGGCGGACATTCATGACTGCTTGTTGGGTGCAACCATAACCACAGGAGGAGGGATAATCACTAGGGACCTGAGGAGCCAGAGGAGAAGCACACAAGCAGAAGTCATCATATACACAGAACTATGAAGTGTTACATCACAAAATAGCAGCACAGATGCAACAATATGACTGGTGATTGCAGTGCATTGCTCTTCCTCTCTAACTCTGCATGGCTAGACAGCAGCTATGACAGGCATGCAGGAGAAAGAACAATAACAGGCAGTGTTAGATGACTCAGTCGAGGCACATCTTGCTCGACTTTGGCTCAGAGAGTTGCCTGCTGCTCTCTGGACTTCAGACTGAGCTGTCAAATTACTTTGGAATACCTCGGACACCCACAGAAGATTCCTGACTTCATTCTGTTTACTTCACAAGGTGAACAGCAAGCGGGTGTAAGCTTCTTGGCTTGTGCGAAAAAAAAAAAAAAAGCGTAATGATTTTGTGTATCGGAAATTATAATGAGCTTACATTTACAACATCTTCAGGCAAGCAATGTCTGCACTGCTCACATGGCTTGTTTTGATGAAAAAAAGTATGTATATTATTTTAGATGAAAATAGCCTGTGGGCAACTTCAGAACTCTGTTCCAACACTCACATCAGCACCACGGAAATTTGGAAGATGCCCACATTTCCTTCAAAGGAACTCATTTGCTGTTTTCCTTGGAGAGGGCAGATATTGGAGACGGAGATTTTTACCCAAAACGCTGGTTCAAAATATAAAGCCAAAACAATATCAAACTTTTTCAGATTCTCCTAAACTCCTTCTCATGAGTACGGCTCAGAGTAGAAGGACGTTTAGCCTAATATTCTCTCTACTTGCAAACTATGAATATAGTATATGTAAAAAATATCACAAGTTTAAATGAATACTGGGGTGTAAAGGTAGGCATATTTGTAGCACTCCAGTCACCACAGGACTTTCGGTACATCAGTTTCTGTTCCTGTAGTGATAGAAATACAAACGTCACCTCACAGCACAGTACAACATACACTATCTTTCCTTCTTTTTTCTACACAATACAATGCAAATGACTCTGCTGTTAAACATGCAACAGCTGCACGCCATGCTGACAAATTCAACTCTTCAAGGCCCCGCCCCAACACTGCTTCTCAACCAATCGCTGCTCCCCCTCTCCTTCTCAATTCACTTTACTCCAGTACCAAGAAACCCCCCCCACACACACACACACACACACACCACAGAAAATTAGGCATAACACGGCACAGAGTCCAACATTCACCATCTGCTTTCACTTAGAGGAGAGTAGTGGCTGGTTAGATTCTTGAGAAGGAATGTAGAAGAAGTGTGGAGAGTGTGTCAGACTCTGTGTGTGCGTGTGTGTGTGTGTGTGTGTTACATACCTTTACTGAGCCATCTTACATGGAGACAGGTCTCTAGGCAGGCAACGACCTCATTCTTGCTCTGTTGTAACAAAACACAAAAAGCAGATATGAAGATACTGCAAGACGACAGGCAGGAACTGAGTGTCCGTGTGAAAGGCAAGGCATGGTGGGAAGTGACTGGACATGAGTAAGCTGTTCCGAACTCCACTTGGATGGAGGTCCAGAAGAGGAGGGAGCAGGGGAAGGAGGTTAGAAGGAGGAGGGAGCAGGAGGGGGAGGGAGGAAACGGAAAAAAACACGGGTGAATCAAAGTCTGCAGGAAAGGAGGGATGAGAAAAGATGAAGAAAATAAACTGAATGTCAGCTGTTTTCAGTATCACATCCTCATAATGCTGGCTACCTGGGAAATTAACAGTAGTGTCCCTTCCAATTAGTGCTGTGAAACCACTGGTAACCTTCTCATCAACGAGAGGCCCACTCCACACCAACAACAGCCCACTCAAGCATTGAAACCTGGGATTAAATCGTGGGAAGAATGTCACACAACACAGCACAGAAAGTAGCTTTTAATCGCATGTACAATGTTAAACCCTGACCACAGAATGAACCATTCAACCTGTATTTCTAGTCTGCTGCTGCTGCTGTGTTCATGCACGACCATTCAAATAATGTGTTCCTCGGAAAACACTCAACCTTTGCTGAAAGCATGATGTCGTGTAAACATAGAGAGTGAAAGGGAGGCAGATGGAGAGTGACAATATGTGTGGGTGAGTCATCAAGCACTTGTTTAGTTTCTCTGCCTGGTTTTGAGCCTTTTCCTCCTATACCAGCACAGTATATAGATGCTGCCGCCCGTGGAGTCGTTCACAGCTAACAGTACAGACATCTGTCATGAAAGCCACTTATTTAGACACCAAGACCATTTTGAGTCCAGTGTCTGGTTCAGCAGGAGTCAAAAACCTAAAGAACCAGCCATACGATAAACAAACATCTCATGCTACTGACTGAGATGCTGCTGATTTAAAGGGTTGGTTTTCTATTTAAAGTCTGACAGCAGGTTTTAAAATGGCTGAAGTCTTCAGATCTCTTCACATACTTTATGACACAGTTCTCCCACATACAACGCATTTTGATTAAAAGCTAGTGACACTGCCTAACATGTACGTTTGGACCAATTTTATTACACAACTAATTAACAATAAACAAATGGTGGCACATGGTTATGACATAGTCTGACAGAAAGCATACAAAAAAAATGTTTGGGGGGGGTGGAAAATGGTCATTTTCAACAGAACATTTCCAAAGACTTGTAAGGAAAGATGTATTTTTGTGATTGTTTTTATTTTGTTTTTCAATGGTACAACAGACTGAACAATTAGCCTGAAGTAAACAACAATTAGTCCCTCGCAGGGAGCAAAATCCTGGAATTAACAAGTCTTAAATATGTTCCATTTGGTACGGTATATGATTTAAACAACCAGATATTAGGGTCAAGACTAACAACTCAATAGGTCACAACTAAAATCAACTACTATCGCCTGACTATCATCACCTCAGAGTCATGACCAGCATTGAACTTTCATTTAAAGTACACAACAGTGAGACAACACTTAACCCAGAACTTACACAGTTTTACTTAATAACCAGAAGTACAGAAGAGCAAGAATGAAGAGTTAAAATACAGGTTACTGAAATGACGGTACGTATTGAATAATCTGAGCTGGTTCTGAAATTGAAGTTGAAAGGGACATGTTTTTTTCAGTGCTTTTTCTCATTTTTTATTTGTTGCAATTGTTCAAATTTTAAATGAATCCACATCATATTAAATTAAATTTAATTCGATTTGTATAGCGCCAAAACACGACATACAATATCTGTATGGCAGTGTCTATATTAAGGGAGAAAACTTTACAATATTAAAGAGAGAAGGGAAACCCAACAGTTCACACAATGAGCAAACACTAGGCATCAGCGGGGAGAGAAAAAAAACCTCCCTTTTATCAGGAGGAAATCTCTGACAGAACCAGAGATAAAGTCCCCATCAACAACAAACCAAGGAAATAAATACTGCATAGTGTGTTGAGCCAATCACCTAAGAGTGTCTGGCAGTAAGCAGAGACACACCCACACCCACTCAAAGGAGGAGAGAGCTGCACAAATAAATAAATAAAACCCAAACACATGGCCTAGGGTCACAACAACTTGCAAAGCACTGATCACAGCCACTATGTGTTTCAATGTAGGATCGACAACCGCCATTGTTTTTCTTATTTATACTTATAAACCACCTGCCGTACTGACTGTGACAGCAGCACAACGTCTGCGCTAAGGGTCATGAAAATGTCTTCAGCTGTTTGCTAAGTTTGACCATGTGTTGCCATTCATCTGTCACCAGAATGTCAGGCTGCAGTCTCTGAAGTGGCTGTGGCCTCCTCTGCCTCTCTCCTGTCTTTACAAACATGGTGGTCCCTCTTTAAGTGTGGAAGTGGTGGCAGATACAGATGGTACCAACAATGACTTCAGGCAGGATGTGGTAATGATGTCAACAATAACTTCCTTCTCTATGGGCTGTAGCGTCCATCAAAGATTTGATGGACTCGGCAGAAAATAATGTCAGGCGCTTGAATTCAACTTGCCAAAATTTCCCCATGATTGGATCAAAAGTAACAACGTTAAGCTATAAATGCTTCACCTAAGAAAATTCTTAAATTACTTCATGTCAGTTTTTCTTTCAACAAACTCCTCAGGGAAATATCAACAAGATTAGATGATAAGAGCTCCTCTGAGATCACCTGCTCCTCACTCTTTCTTGCTGAGTGAGCACCGTGGAGGACCTCAAGTGTCATTTATCCAAACTAAAGCACATTTAATTGTGAATAAAACACACTACAGTAAGAAACCATTCATAATTAAAAAACAATGTTTTCAAATTATAAGTCATACTGCAATAAACTGTTTAAAACAGTTGAAACTGAAACTGTTCATTGCAGTGTGTTGCATCAGCAAAGGTAATGATGACAATTACAAATACATTTGGCTGAAAACTGTAATTTCCTGCAGTGGGAATGGTTTTAGTTGTGGGGTTGCTTAAATAGCAACTGGCTCTTGACTCCTCACTCCTGCGGTACACATGACGACACAAAGGCAACAAAGGCTTGGCCTTTGTTTCTGACAAAAATAAAGAGGAAATAAAGTCAGTTGCCATGTCTTTTCTAGAGCTGATTTGTAGCCTATTCAGCTTTCTGTAATCCAGAAGTTTTTCATACACACAGGTGTGGTCAGGACAAATAGCTCAGAGGGAGGACACACCCTTCACTTTGAATAAAGCTCATCTTTCTTGCCAAACTGGAGTTTTTTAAAGTTTGAGTTCACAGCACATTTCATCCAATTATTCTGTGACTGCATTTGTGTTTCTCTTTTTTAGTTTCATTTCTTATTCACTCCCTTTGTTCAAGGTGACACTCACAGAAATAAAATTTACAGTGACCAGGTGGCAGCCATGGTAACCCCCTGAACGACAGGTCCATTAAAGAGATAACAGCTGCTGAAATATTTAGGGCTACTACAGGTGAAGTCGTTGAGGACCAGATAGTTCCTGGTCTGAGTATTTATAGCCTTTACCATCCTCATCCAATCAGCCACACACCAGGAAGGAAAGGACATTGATTTTCTTATCTATGTTTATTATTTCTTTCATCCAGAAGGGCATTTGCCGCCATGTCAGACCAATCTTCTTTAGGAGAGGAGGAATCAGACTGAAAGGACAAACAACAGCCTCAAACTATTGTCCATTTTACTCATGGAAGCTTATGCAAAAACAATAAATAAACATAAACTAAAAGGTTTCCTTACTCACTCACCAAACTTATTTTACTTATTTTTTTTATTTTCAATTAGTCCTGGCAGCATAATTTGTCTGTGAGATTACATTTTGCTCATTTAGGACCTTCAGTCAATGAAAAAGTCAGGCATGAACAAGTAAGTGGAATATTTTGAGAAGCTGCATTGCAGTGACATTCTACTGCTGATACAAAAATATTGATTATGGGCTCTTTAAAGTCAGTGTAGCTTCAGGTCTGACATGAAATAAATCTTGTAAAGCTAGAACTTCAAAAAGCTGCAGGTAAACAAGATCCATACTGTTGGGGTTTCACTCGGAACACTCCACACAGACTAATTCATTAAAACCCTGACCATTAACACCAGCAGTAGAGTCTCTCAAAACACACAACTTCTCCAGCACTTTGCTGAGAACATACATGGAGGGAGTGATGTGGTAAAAAAAAAGCCATTTTTCCATTTTGATCTGGGAACCTGACCAAAATGTAGTGAATAATAGTAGAGAATAGTGTATATATAACTGTTAACGTGGACACACAAGCCTAACAGATGCTGAATAATGACCGTAACTGGCTTATAAGATAAGACTGTGATTATGTAAGCAGATAGTGCTGCTCCATGCTGCAGCTCTGTGGATTCACATGCACATGAATGGGTGTTGGCTGTTTTTAGGTGTAAACTGGTTTCACAAACAGGCTGATCCCAACATATTGCTCAGTGATCACGAGAAGGGATTTGTTAACATGTCCAAATACACTGCAGGGGTGACAAAGGAGGAGAGAAAGCAGGTCCACCAAGTCATCCTGCAACGTGACGACACAAGCTGCAACACCCACTGATTTCATCATGTTAAGAAAGACATTTTGATCTTAATTGCACACATACCGTGTAGTTTTGAGTTAATTGTAGGGCTATATGAAAAGAAAAACATGCATTTTTATATACTGAGCTCCAAATGGCAGATAAAGCTAACTTCAAATGTGGCAGCTCTGTGGGAGCAGATGCATCTAAACATGGACAGATGAAAGAGCATCTTCCTAGTGTGACATCATACTTAACTTTCATGAGTCATTGCGTTTGTGTACTACACATTATGTGTACACCCACGAGTCCTAAAGCTTTAGCGACTACAGGTTGTTTACCCCAACTAGACCCAGAGCAGCATCACCTGAAGTGGTGTCATCCCTGTGGCAGCAGGCATACCAGACCTTTATTGTCATGGTAACAATAAAACATCTAGATAAGCTCATGAAATAGTCATGGTTTGGTCAAATTGAGACACAAAAACAAAACTTGCTTGGATCTAGGGAAAATATTTAAGCTTTAATGTTCAGTGAAACAGTTAAACTACCCCTATATTGTTATACAGTGTCTGATAAATATCCAGATTTATTTTCTTTTGCATAAAAGGTTTGACTTGTTTAATTAGGCAGAGACATACGCAACAATAATGCATCTTTGAGTTAACACTGGCAAAACATCAGGTCAACCAAGAGACCTCATGTGGAGGATAAAGCAGTAGTAATGGATGGATGGAAAACAGGCTCAAAAGACCAGTGCTAACAAACTAATGATGGGTCGTCTAAGTGTTAGCGTAGCAACATTTTCTAATAAGTGCTGCAAACAACTTCACTACCTGAGGTTAATGTGGGTATTTAGTCAGAGATTAACATACCTTTAAAATTCAGCCAAAACCAAATATTCCTGAGGCGAGCACAAACGTTCCTACTGCAATTACAAATAATCTGATACGTGTCAGGACATTTCACTCAAAGCAGCAATCCTCTGGGGGACATCAAGTAAAAGAACACATTTTCATAGCAAAACATCCCATACTCACTGAACAAGAAACACAAGATTCTCAGCCTTCCTGGAAAGTTAGAAAGTAAGAAAAGTCAGACCTCGGGACACCTATTTTCCTCTGCGGACAATGACATTTTGTGGCTAAGTATATTTCCAAATCAGCTTCAAAAGAGTGTGTGACTTGTGTATAAACTGTGTGGATCATTACAACCTTCCGTGTGTCCTCCACTGAAGATCCTATCCTCTTCCTGAAACTCTATAGTTTCTCTATAGTGCTGTCTTCCGACCCTCACGGGCTAAATGACCTCATTGTATGTACACAGTGCGGGCTGGTGACATCAGTCCTACTTTCATGTTGGTATGAAGAGCCTTCAGCCTATCCCTGCATGACAATGGGCTTCTCTAAGTGATAAGAACGTGTTTAGTGTGGGTATATCTGATCTCTGCTCCTTCTACTTCCTCTGTAACTGGTTTGCATCACATCTAACTCGCTGATAAAAAAGCCATGCTTGCATGTGGAGCGGAGGATAGATGATATGGTATGTCTGTGAAGTTGAGAGATGTTTATCACAGAGATGTGTAATTAGCCAACTGGATGAAAAGAAGAGTTTCTGATTCAAAATCGAGTTCTTTAAAGAAGCTTTGAGCCAACAGGGACATGAACCAACTCACAACCTAGAGTTTTGTTTTGTTTTTAAAGGGAAAACAGAACAAATGCCTCTTGGGCTCATCTGCGTCAAATATTTGCTTGGGTGTGGATGTGCGAGTTTCTCTGCTCTGTTTTAAACAGACGTAACAAAAAACTTTCCATTCCAGTGGAAACTATATCACTTTACTTGTGCCTTCACGTGACTGCACTTATTGAATATGTTGAATATGTTGAATTTTCAGGTCAAAATAGATTGACATTGTATAATCATGTATACTCTCCAGCACAATAGATTTACCACTTCATGTCAACTATCCTGTGATAGTTGAGGACAAATAGCAGGCTCCATAAACACAACTTGAAACCTACATTCTAGTTCACTTCACAAGCGGTTTTACTAGATTTAGCTGCAATCTCTATGATTTTCACAACACTTTGGGGGCAGTTTTCTCGTCTACAAAAGACCAAAATATCCTGACAATTGTCAGCCATGTAGACACAGAATCCTTACTTGAGACTACTTTCAGGTTCCTGTCGGTCACTGTTGTTAAGACACGGCAGTAGAAAGGTGCCGATAAGGACGAAGGACCTTTTTTTAAAAATGATAGATACTGGGTTAATCTAATCACAGTTAATTTGAGCAATAAATACATTTGTCATTATTCCATGAAAAATGGATAAATACTTCAGGCAAGGAGGCCTTGCTTTATGGAGGCCATCATCTTGTGCTGTCATGTTTCTACAGCCACTCAAAAAGGACAAACAGACAAGAGAATAATTTCATATCCCCGATATTAGAAAACGAGAGGTGAGCAGAGGAGTTGTCTATTTGTTACAATCTGCAGTCTCACCATAGCATGTCACTAAATATTACACACTGGACTTTTAAGTAGTGTGGGAAATGTACTCACTTTTAGCTGAGTTAGAAGGCAGTGAAGATTAATACCATTCTCAAGGAATGCTAAAAATGCTGAGCTATTCTTTTAATCCAAAATAGTGTGTGAATTTAAGGCAGTACTTTGTGCTGAGCCTGTGAGAAATGCTGCCAGAGACGACCATTGCCACATAGCTGCCATGCTGCCCGTTAACTCTCAGAGTCAGCGTCGAGAGGCAATGGATGAGGGCAGGGCTAATCCGAAACATGGGACACAGCTGAGCTCACTCGCTCGTGGAGGAAGCCAAGAAACAGGTTAACACGCAGACACCCGCTGCTACTATAACAGCAACAACAACTGTTCTGCCCATTTCCCACTTAATTCTGCTGTGAAGGTACAAAGAAACGTCAGCCACACAACAGTGTGATCACCAGAGACAAGGTGAGGCTGATTAGTTTCAAAACACAGACTTGGGACCTGAACCTTTACATGTAATCACATTAGAATGACCAATATTCACAGCCTACTGAGACTCACTGAGATTCCGTGTGTGGACATCATCACCAGACAGACTCTCCCATAAAACGTTGTTATATGGAGCAAAGAAACCAGAAAACATTCACATTTAAGAAGCTAGAAAATCAGAAAGCCTGTTTTAATTATTTAAAAAAAGAAAAAATCAATCAATTATCAAAATAGTTAACATTTAATTAAGTAATTGCTTAATTACATAATCATTGCAGCACTAGTCATTATAAATAAAACTGATTGACCATATTCCTCACACGCAACACTTGGTTTTGAATATTCAAACACCATATCAGCATTTATGATCAACGCACGTGTGTTGGAGAGTTGGAGAGACAGGTGAGATGTACATTACTTTGTAAATGAATGGTGTGAAAAGAGTTAGGCAGAGCCCCCACAGCAGCAATCATGAATAAGTGGAGAATCAAAAGCATCTTTGTTCAAAACAATAAACAACCAAACCACAGGAAAAGAAACCCCTTACAATCATCAAACTCACACATTTACAGCCCTTTACTGTAAACAAAAATACTGCCTGAATAAATCTTAAAATACTGTCATACTGCAGAGGAGCTCTGACTTTACGTCTCATCTCCTCCGGCTGTGCAGGGAAGAGCCAGTGGTTCTTTGCTAATGGGCTTTAAACAAGATCCACATGAAGGGAAGTTTTTCAAACACAGCAGCCACATCTGGTGATGATGACTTGCTAAGGTTCTGTGGACATGTTTGTTTTCATAACAAAAGGGAAAATCAGTTTGACAAAGAAGGAAATGGACGGAGATTAGCTGTTATCAAGTGCCTCAAGTATCTGAATGAGTCACAAAACACATGACGGTGTTGAAAGGTCAATATGACCATGAACAGACAGACAGATAAAATTCAAGTTCAAGTTCTAATCACTCATTAAAGTCCACCCTTCTTGAAATTATTTTGCAATTCAAATCACAATTTTTTTTAAATTATTCAGCCCCAGTGTTGATTAAAACTTGTCTGTTTAATCAATATCTGTTTAAACCCATACTATAAGTGGATCTTGTGTTCATCAAAGTTGGTAAAAAAAAAAAAAGAGAAACGGGGGAGGTTACATAAGGTCACAGGGGGGTTATCTTTCAGGAGGAGACGGCATTCATACACAATACTCCATATACATGAAAAACCCAGTCAAATCAACCAAATTATGAAGTCAAAGTAATTATTTCATTAATTCATTATTTTAGATTGTTAAAAAAGTTGATTAATAATTTCAACCAAAAACGATTAGCTCTACCTTCTTAAATGTGAGTAATCAATGTGTCTTAGTCTCTCAGCAGGTTATAAACTATGAACTATGACATGAAAACTGGCCGCTAAAATGAGGGGAAAAAAAGACTAATCAAAGCAACCAAAATAACTGTAAATTCAAAGTCTTAACAAACTTCTGGCATCTGTTAACAAGCTTTGGAAATATCCAACTTAAAAAAACACATTCAGACACACAAACATAAACTGTCTCCAAAGCAGCAGAGTGATAAATCACACTAAGGCTGACATTATTCTTCTGGCATTTTCCTGCATGGAGAGAAACAAAAACACTGTTTTAGCCATTTGTGTTTGATATACTTTCTCTATCGACACCAGGTGGCTGTGGGAAGCCTTGATTTAGCTGGTGGAAGAGATCACCTGTGAAGGAATGACACAGCCATGAAATATTCATGGTGTTTGCTGGTAACTCTGCACCACTCTACATTATGTCTCCCTCACAATGGATATCTGAGTTCAGAGCTCATTAGGACAGTCGAGCTTTACGTCAGTGTGTGGCTGAAAAATAACTTAGCCGTGAGCAAACAACAACAGCAGCAGCAGCAATGTGTGTCGGCTGAGAGATAAACAATAACAATAACTGTCACCAAATTATTTTCTTCAATAGTAATGATTTGTTTCGATCATGCAACATCCACAACACAAAGCACAGTGAAACATCCCCCTTTTTTAACGTACGATTACTGCATGTTCATAAGGAGCAGGAGAGCTCAAGTTCAACAATGTTTATGCATTGTGCAAACACACTATACGATGTTACATACGAATCTAAATGTTTTGTGCCAGATGTTTCATGGACTACAATAACCCAACTGTTGACCTTATTCTTGATAGGACATGATAGATTATGAGATAAAAGTGATTTGCTGAGAGCATAGTCTGATAATAAAATCAGGTTAGGTCCGCTGTTGTCTATACTTTAATTGTTAATGCGTTATATGCAATTAAGTTGTGTGTGTAATGTGGCTGAGATAAGAAATCCATAAGTGAATAACAGAAAACAGAGTATTCACTTATGGATTTCTTATGTGCCACCTCATTTGGGTTAAGACAATCGGAAAATGCTGCTCCTCGTCTTAAATGTCCACTCACTTTCCTACTTACCCCTGATACTTACTCTATATTAGAGTGTAATTTTAATTTTTTTTGTAATTTTTTTACTATATTGTATTTTATTTTATTCTATTCTAATTTCTTTAACTGAATAAAGTCATTCAATCTTCAATCTTACAGTGCAACGTCTCATTCAGTGTACGGTTTTCATCTCAATATACAGGCTGCACATTGAGCCTTTGACATATTGCTATTAATACTATATGGGCAAAAAAAACATCCATCCACCCATCCATCTTCTAACGCTTTATCCTCCACATGAGGGTCACAGGGAGCGCTGGTCCAGAGTCAACTCAAAAAACACATTTGATTGGCTGTGACTGAAACACTGACAGATTTCCATGCAGACTCTGCACAACTGTGAATTGTGGGTAAAATCGGGCAAAATATCTTATAGTGTTTCCCCAGCTTTAGAGACCTTTCACACTTCTGGGGCATGTATGTGTTGTGTTACCGTGTATTTGCACACTGTATAAAAACATATCCATTCTGAACCTTTGTTATAATGATAGATACTGAGAAAAATCATATCACGCTATACATTGTTATTGAACTATAGATTATAGAGAAGCTCAGCTTCAACTGTTCTCTATGGGACGACACAGAACAGGTGTTTTTCATTGTGGTGAGCTTGCCGGTGATTGGACAAATGCGTCAAAAACATCACTTTCCCAGAAGCTCAGCTTCTCTGGGAGTCAATGGAGCAGTGGGCAGGGCGCAGACGGTGGGTTTATGCTTGATGAATAGAGGAACATATACGACAAGGAGCCTTTTCTGCCTCAGTCCTATGTGAATTTTTTAGCGAGGGAAGTCTGTAGACAAATAGCTGGTTGTTGTGGGTTATTTGCTCGGTGATATAGACCATTTTAGTTTGTACATATACACTGTAAATAAAAACACTTTTATAGCCTTTCAGTTTTACATAATTTACCTTGTTCTAGTTGTTTGGTTGCAGAATTTGTGTAACAATTTATGTATAAATAAATGGGCCTGAAATTAGCTTTCCCTGTTTCAAATACCAGCAACTGCCACTGATAGATAAATAAAAATAAAATAAAATAAATGCATAAAAAGAGTAGATAATGATTTATTGCACTGCCCTTGTACTCATAATACCCGTCAAAACAACAGCATATTATAATTTAGCTGTGGCTGCCAAGTGGTGAACTATGACACAATGATTAGAGCTGGGGTGGGTCTGCTTTGTTACTATGGTGAGGACTCACAACAGCAAAGACACGAGTGGAAACACGACAACAGGAGTCACGGCGCAAAAGTTTTAAATTTAACCCATGGATGATTTAACCTGACAATGACGTTAACTCGGTGGTCATTTTTACCCAGAATCCTGCAGTAAACCCAGCACTAAGGAGACACCAAACTCCTCCACCCACTCACTCACTCACGAGCGCTTGTCAATCACGGTGTCCACAACTGCCAGTGAAATAACAAAACACACGAACACACACGTGGTCCAACAACAACACAAAGCTCACTTTTAAGTGTAATTATTTAACACACAAGTAAACACGAGCACAACGGCAAACGCCATGTTAGCAGCTTTTCCTTCTTTCTTACCGTCGGACTGTGACTCGATCCTGCGGCTCAACACAGAGAGAGCAGCCGCTAAACAGCGTCTGTCAGCAGGAACAGCAGCTCTGTCTCACACTCACGCTAAATAAGTCCACTCAGGGATAAAACACCCGTGTGGGTTTGGTCGCGGCTTCTTCGTGTCTCTCTTTGGTAACACTACACTGAGGTGTTCCTACCTGTAACCAAGCCACTTCACCTGAACCTGGCCTTCAGCACGCACACACACACACTAATGTGAAACACACTAATCCTAACGTCAAGGCTCCTCCTACTGAGAGCTTCAGAGGCCACGCCCACTCAACAGTTTGTTTACTCTTCATCAAAAAATTGATTTCTGACAAACTGTGATAGATAGATAGATAGATAGATAGATAGATAGATAGATAGATAGATAGACAGACAGACAGACAGACAGACAGACAGACAGACAGATAGATAGATAGATAGATAGATAGATAGATAGATTTTTAAAGCAGTAAAATGTAATCAAAGTGAAAAGGATATTTTAGTAATTCAGTGAAAATAGGATCTGTGTTTTGTATGTATGTCACTCTATTCAGGTAATTCCCAAAGTGTGGGTCATGACCTTTTAGTGGGCTGTGACGGTGCTGCACATAGGCAATGAGAGGTAATTAAAAATGAATAATTTATGTAATAGTGTTTTTGTTTTTCACCTTTTTTAAGCATTTCAAAAATTATACACAAGTAATAACATAAAGCCACGCTGTGTAAAGGTAAAGTGTGTAAAATTAGTGACATCTTGTGGTGAAAGTGCAGATTGCAACAAACAAAGGACTCCTCTGCTGACCCCTCCCTTTCCCACTCAGGGAACTCTGATGGCCTTCACTTTAATAAGTGCAGGACTGGGCATGACTCAGCACTCTGCTGGGATTATGCTTATTGTGGTTTCCAATATAAATGTAAAAATCCTTGTGGGCAGCCTAACCAAAAACTTATCCATTGACTAACTATAACCAGGTAACTCCAAACCATAACCTTAACCTAACCACAATTCACACAGACATGTAATCCTAAACTTAACCACAGCTGCCGATGCATAGCTCAGAAATAAAGTTTTGCCTATTAAAATTGTGGTCACTATGTCATTCAAAGATGGACTGGTCTGTGGCGATATCTAGTGGCAAGAATGTTGAATTGCAATTTTCCTACTGAAGGTTTGAAATCTCACATCATAGTATGTGTGTTACTGTTTTCAGGGCTGGCCCAAGCATTCATGGGGCCCAAAGCAACATTTGATTTTGGGGGCCTTTTCAACACCAATAATTAATAATTCTGCACAGTATCCGTGTTTCTGGCAAAGTCCCAATGTCAGCCCTAATCTTAAATGGTAGCAAAATCAGAAGAATTGTCCTCAAAATGGCACAATACTAAGAGGTGAATATGGTGTTAGACTCCAAAAAAGTAACAAAACAAAAACAATGCATTTATTGTTACATGACAATGACTTAACTAATTGCAATGTGCAAAAGTTACAAAAAAAATGAACAATAATAATATTTTCACTAAATCACATTAAAGCAACACTAAAAATGAAGACGTTATTAAATAAAATAAACAAAAGATAACAGAATGGTTTAAGAACAAAACATGTTAAGAACTTTGTCAAAAAACTATGTAAAATTTGCAAATGACTCACTGTTATTGTCATGTGTTTGATGTTTGTATCTTAAGTTTTCTCCCTCTTCCCTTACCCCACTTATCCCTTAAGTGTTTTTTTTGGCACATGTCTGGTCCACATTGTAAATAAGAATTTGTTCTTAATGTTTTCCTGGTAAATAAAAATATTATAGATAAAAATACACATAAACAAATACAAATGTGGCGTTGTTGTCGATGTACCACCTATATTGCACTATGTGATTACATTATATCAAATTAAATTGATTATATCTAATTTGATTAAAATTAAATTGACTTGATTTTCCCTCCATACCGTTTGGTGGCGGTAATGAGCTGTCTGCATATGGAGGACGAAACGTAACACTCGTAACCCGGAAGTAAAACTTCACAACAAAAAAATTGCCGGGAAATTAGTTTGGTGAGATCGGCTGCTGAAACAGCGACTAAACATTTCGTTTAAACAGCTTTAAAAGAGCGTTTAAGAGTGTTTTATTCTTTACACTTTACAGTAGAGCTTCTCCGCTGGTGTCGTTCTGCTGACATGGACGAATATGATGAACTGTTCGAGAGACAGGACGACTTTGATGACCAGTTCGCTGACGAACTGGAGGTTTTGGCTGAGATGGAGAGTGAGTTCACTTGTTGGAGAACTAACAAACTAACATAAATTAGAAAATAATTATTTTCATAATCGATCAATCTGTCGATTATTTTTTCCCTCTATGTATCGAGTACTTTTGTGGTCCGTAAAATGTCAGAAAATGCTGGAAAATGTTCATCGGTGTTTACCAAACCTGGAAAAGATTGTTTACCATCTTTAATGTTGCATTTACTGCCGTCTTCTTGTCTTTTCTTTGCTTTCCTCTCTTCTTCTTCTTCTTCTTCTTCTTCTTTATGTTTTCTTCCTGTTTGCTGTTCCTGCTTAGATGCCAAGTCCTTTCTCTAATGGCAGTAATCAATCTTATCAACAGTAATTCACCAAACACAACATAACAATGTCTTGCCTTGGGCTAAGCTTTGCTACAATTTTTATTATTGATTCAACTTTGTTTGTTTTGAATACATTTATACTAAGTCACTCTATCATTATAAAATGTTTTCACAGATATGGAATCACAAAGTGCTTCACAAGGCAATACAAATAAAATTCTGAAACCTCAAATGTTTGACATACCTCTTATGCTAATAATCTGTTGTTATATATGTTAAACTGAGTGGTTAATATGTTTGTGTCTGTGTGTATGAATTGCTCAGTGGACTCTTCCAAGCCTCAGGGACGCCAGGGTCAGGGGCCAGGAGACGACATTTCAGACATTGAGCACTTGCTGGACAATCAACCCATCAGTGAGTTCACTCTAGTTTAGGTGTTTTTATTGTCGTGATTTTGTATCTTAAATAAGATTGTCCTTTTAGCTCCAAAGGCAAAGCGGCAGAAGCAGGAGGCAGGTGTGGTCAAGAGACTTTTCAGCACATCACAATCTCTAGAGAGCAAAGCTGACATCACACCTCCGTCCTCTCCAGAGCAGTTTGAACCTTCTCACACATTCAGGTAGGAGAGAGACGGTGAATGTTAGGAACAGTGGAAAAAAAAAAAAAAAAAAAAACAACAGAGGGGGAAAGGGTACTGTTCGGTGGGCATTAATCTGGTAGAGGTACCTTAAAGGTAGAGAAAACAGCTGAAAAATTAGACATTATTATGGATTTGTAGGTTGATTACAGTCAACTAAAACATGGTTGTATTGCAGATCTGCTCCTGCTGAATTGGACATCAGTGGCTTTGCTACCTTCCCAGCAACGCCGTTGCGACCTCACACAGCGGCGCCTGCATCACTGCGTGTTATGAAGCGCCCTCCATTAGAGGGAGAGTACATCAGCGTGACCGACTCATCGGGGACTCGCGTTTACCTCCGGCAGAAAGACACAGAGACAAAGGTCAAACACCTCATTGTAAAACCCAGATTTACTCTATATCTCTGATTCAGTGCTTACTCAAGTCATATTTTTATTTTATTTTTTTCCAGATAGTAGAATCCAGGATGGTACCAAACTCCCAGGGTTCACTGGGGCTGCTGGCAGTGCCAGTAAGTGTAATGAGAGAGCAAGAAGCAGAGAGGGTGAGTGAGATGTACTCGTATGTGCAGTGCACCACAATGTTGATCCTCACTGGTCACAGTTGTTTCCCCTGATCCTTGTATTATAATCAAATGTAAATAGTTAGTAGGCTGCTGAGATTTTAATTACATTAGTTTCTGTTTTCTCTTTCAAATTGCGCAGCGTCACCAGCAGGTCGTGGAGGAATCGCAACGTCTCTCAGAACTACTGGCCAGGTAAGACCAGCCGAGTCTCTCTCTCACACATACAGTGCAGTAATGTGGTAATTGGATTTTAATGATCTTTATGATGACTTACAGCAGTGTGAACGACGTGTGTGTTGAGCCTGAAAGCAGAGATGATGAGGTTGAGGATGACGATGAGGGCCGAACCTCTCGTCTCTGGGTCGACAGATTTTCTCCTCGACACTACACGGAGCTTCTCAGTGATGATGTAAGTTTTATTTCTGTATATACAGTATATACTTGACTGAATTAAAAAAAAAAAAAACTCTTATGGATTTGAATGTCTGAGTCCGACACCAGTTGTGTGTGTGTGTGTGTGTGTGTGTGTGTGTGTGTGTGTGTGTGTGTGTGTGTGACTGCCTCTCTGCAGTTTACCAACCGTTGTCTGCTCAAGTGGTTGAAACTCTGGGACACCGTTGTGTTTGGAAAAGAGAGGAAGACCCGCCCTGCCCGCTCTGACAGACAGGCTGCCAATCAACACACTTTTAAACCCAACCAAGGCAACCAGAATCCAAACCGCTTCAAGACCAAGATGGAGATGACGGAAGAGATACTGGAGGCTGAACTGGACCAGTACAAAAGACCCAAATTCAAGGTTGAGCTTCTTCTGACTCAGTTTAATAGCCTGGAGTTGATGTGAAAGTGCTAATGGCTTTGTTAAGATTAACCAAGTGACTCAACTGATTTTTTTTCTGTTGATATGACTTGGACCTAATTTATTCGAGACTGTGTGGGCACAGAAATGGAATCTTCAATTTCAAATCAGATTTGTGTCAGTTTCGTATTAGATCTGTGAATTAAAGTCTTTTTTTTGTGGGTGTGTGTCTTTCTCTAGGTGGCAATGTTGTCTGGTCCTCCAGGTTTGGGGAAGACCACGCTGGCTCACATTATCGCCAAGCATGCTGGATACAATGTGGTGGAAATCAATGCCAGGTTAAACAAACCAAATCAAGACTTTAGTGCATTTAAAAAAAAATTAAAAAAAGAATGGGGTTCATAGTGAAATTCTCCTGTCGGGGTACTGCTGCTGTTTTTGCAGTGATGACCGCAGCGCGGAGGTCTTCCAGAAACGCATCGACACAGCAACCCAGATGAAGTCGGTGTTAGGATCCAACGAGAGACCAAACTGCCTCATTATCGATGAGATCGATGGAGCACCTGTGGTACGTTCAGGGCAACAGTAGAATTAACAATTTTGGTACCAACCTTGCGTAATATTGATCTATACTGATATCATTCATTCGTGTCACTCGACAGGCTGCCATCAACATTCTGTTAGCAACTCTGAACAGGAAAGACGGGCATGGAGGTGAGGCCACTACAGAGACGGCAAAGAAGAAAAAGAAGAAGGAGACCATCCTGCTCCGACCAATCATCTGCATCTGTAACGACCTGTAAGAGAGAGACCGTGGTGTTCAACGGCAGTGACGAAGTCTTTCATATCATGTATTTACATATTTCTCTCTTTCCTTTCAGTTATGTTCCAGCTCTGCGGCCTCTCAGGCAGCAGGCCTTCCTCCTGACGTTTCCTCAGACTCAGCCTTCCCGCCTCACACAGAGACTGGCTGAGGTCAACACACACACACACACACACACGCACATATAGGTGAAAACAGACAAATGTGACACAGACATTTTTTCCCCCTCCAGATTTCACTTCAACAGGGGATGAAGGCAGACACGGGCACTCTGATGTCACTCTGCGAGAAGACAGACAATGACATCAGGTCTTGCATCAACACACTGCAGGTGAGTGAGAGATTGGTGTAGATATTAAAGAGTGTATCAGTCTTGTGTATTAAGGTGCGTTTACTTGTTCGGTCAGTTCCTTCACGGTCGTGGTCACAAGCAGCTGAACGCAAAGACAATCCAGTGCATCGCTGTGGGACAGAAGGACCAGAACAAAGGCTTGTTCCATCTGTGGCAGGAGATCTTTCAGTTACCACGTACAAAACGGTACCGATTCTTTCTCCTTTGATGAAATCACAAATGCTGGATGTTGTGACCTCTTTTTTTTCCCATTACCAATCACCTTCACTTTAAGCAAAGTTCAAACTTAGTCATAAATAAATTATGTAAATAAAGCAAAGTGTGTTCAGTGGGGTGTTGGCTGCGTCCTTGATCTAAATACTATCAGACCTGACTGAGGGAGCATTTGTGTGTATACAGCAGCATGGGGGTGGGCAGGGAAAGAAGCAATGGTCCAATGGTCCAACAAAGAATTAATGCTTATTAATTAGAATTAACACGTTGCCTCGACATTGTACTTTAACCTTGTAGGAAACGTATCGGTGAGGGCTTTGAGGAGGCACCAGGCTCAGGAGGTGGCGCTCAGAGGTTCCAGCACATTCTACACTTGTCTTATTCTAGTGGAGAATATGAAAAGGTTTCTCAGGTAATAAACACACAGCTTTGCTTTTTTTATACTGGATGCTGCTGATTGTTAACCAATGCCTTTGGACTGACATCAGATGAAATGCTTGTGTGTGTGTGTGTGTCGTCTTCCTCAGGGTCTGTATGATAATTACCTGTCCATGCGTGTGAGGGACCCCAACATGCACTGTGTGTGCGAGGCTCTGGAGTGGCTGTCGTTCTCAGACAGGCTGAACCAAATGATTATGCACAACCAGAATTTCACCCTGATGAAATACCTGCCCTTCCTGTCCGTCACCTTCCACTTCCTGTTTGCCCACACACACGTGCCCCGCATCAGTTATCCCCACAGCCACCACGAGGTACGGCTCCACTCAACTGGATTAGTTTTGTTGATAGTGACTGAGATGATCACCGAGTCCTTGTTGTCTTCTCTCCAGGCCACTTCTCGTCTCCTCAGCAGCAGGAACGCCTTGTCGTCCATGTTGGCCGATATCCCAGCAAGCATCAGAACT
This sequence comes from Solea solea, assembly GCF_958295425.1. NCBI lineage: Eukaryota > Metazoa > Chordata > Actinopteri > Pleuronectiformes > Soleidae > Solea > Solea solea. The sequence goes on from NC_081143.1 coordinate 5,896,262, forward strand.
AGGATCAGCCAGCTCAGCCTGACTCTTGATATTCTGACTCTGCTGCTCAACATCATCTCTCCCAAACTAAGGCCTGTATGTAAAAGCATATACTGAGTGTAAATGTAGCAGCTTGATGCTGTTTTGTTTCCCTGAGTCCATTTATCACATGTCTACTGGAGCACAAAATAGAGATTATTATATATAATATTAATGTAAACATGCTGTTGAGACGTATTTATATAGACTCCAGTTACACTTAATGCATTCAGCCACATCCTGGTTTATTAAGTCAGACTTTTGTGTCCCTAGTTGTAATGGGCTATACACTCATCTGTTTTAATAGGTTCACCTGTCAAGTCTAATGAAGTAGGCCCATTCTGTTGACGTTAGGTTATAGGTGTGAATAATTGTTTGGACTGTAGCCTGGTAAACAGTTCAGAGTTCACTCGGCTACTTGTGAGCTTGTATTGGCTTCAGCTTTCCCCACCAACCTCACATGATAAACTGTAGAACCAAACAAGTCATACAGGGACCCACTTTTTAAAGGTGAGTGAGATACTGTTCCACAAAATGTAGTATACTGTGACTATTTATAGTGCCATTTCTGTAATGCCTATTATTTTTGAAAGGTTAAATCGTCCTTCGCAGATATACTGCATATATTTATCTGGAATCTGTAAAAGGCTCGAAGAAGTTCTGCAAATATAATTGAAGCCCTGAAAAATATCTCCTGCTGGTTACTGGTGCTTTTTAAATGGCGAACCTATATTCAGATCAAGCATAATTTCTGTGCTGAAACTCGTGTAACAGCAAACCTATCAAGAAGTCAGTTTGTTTGTTTAGTATTATTTATAATTGACAGTATATTCTTCTATGGCTTGCTGGTCTGTGTCTTGTAAGCCCATTTAGGAATATGGGTTGGTAGGAACAGTGTAATTATACAGACATGCAGCCCAGTTCACTGGAAATGTGATGATGTGACTGATAATATTAGTAAAAAGTGACCTTGGCTGATGGCACTTTGTGTTTTTCTTCCAGGTCAATCCACAACTGTTCAGCACCAGAGAGAAGGAACAGATGCGTGAGCTGATCAACACCATGCTGGCCTACAACCTCTCCTACAGGCAGGACCGCACGCCTGAAGGACAGTACACATACGTGCTGGAACCGTGAGTACACACACACACACACACACACACACACACGCGTGCACGCGTGCACAGCCTACTCTTTCTCTATGTGGACACATGTAGGGCAGATGTGTGTATGTGGGGTATTGAAGGTCATGTCTCTTGTCCACACAGTGGCTCTCTGCTTGAAGGCTTAGAGATTAATCTCCTTTACACCTGATGTTTGTGTGTGGAAGCAGGCAAAGCCTCCCCAGTAGGGCACAGGCGGATGGAAAAAACAGATGAAAGGATGGATACATGAGGCTGTTGTTGGAGTGAAGCTGGGATGGATTATCTGTTGAAAAAAAAGAGGAATTACTGAGAAAACTTTGGTTCAGATTTAATGTGGGACACCTTTTGGATCTTTATTTTTGGGACTGCAGAGGAGACACTTGTGTTAGTATAAAAAAAAAGCAGCCAGACGTGTCCGCCATGCCGGCACAGGTTGAAGGGCGGGCAAACAGACGTGGCGGCTCCTTTCTCCAGGCTCGCTGTGACCAGGTGCTGGTCACTAACGACTGGTGTCTGCCTCTGGTGTTAGCTTTACTGCTGCTTTTCCTGCTTTACACCTTCCTGTATCTGCCCTCTTTGGCTCACCACAATGCCACGCTCTGATGCCTCGTGGGTAAAAACAGGGAAGACTGTTGAGGATATAAACATTCCAGCGTCACAGATAGTGGATCGGCCCAGTCCCATCAGGATTATTTGATTTGACTGCCCTTTTTTTGACACCGCTTTCGATTGGTCAGACTGTAGCGGAATTATTGATGGTAGCCAGGTTTTAGCAGGGAGAGGCATGCAGTGTAAAAGAGCAGGGTGGATGAAGACTGAGCACAAATCAGTCTGTTGTGTAATATTATCAGTGTTCTCACGATGTATACACACGCGGTGTCCTGTCTTAATACCGGAGAACTAATGCACTGAAAGGAAAAGAATTCATTGCTACCAAATTTTACAATTGATTTATTTGTGTAGCACATTATCAAAGGTCAAAGGTCATCAGTGTGCCTTACAGAAATACAGGAGCACAAATTAAAAGTAGTATACAGTACAAATTATTGATTAATAATGGGAGCTGTTTCTTTTTTTTTTTGCAAATATTAACATTTTTGATTATTCACTTTTTATTAGTTTAATTAACAGAGTTACTTATTTTATGAGGGCCACACGGTGGTGTAGTGGTTAGCACTCTCGCCTTGCAGCGAGAAGACCCGGGTTCGAGCCCCGGTTGGAACAAGGGCCTTTCTGCATGGAGTTTGCATGTTCTCCCCGTGTGTGCGTGGGTTCTCTCCGGGTACTCCGGCTTCCTCCCACAGTCCAAAAACATGCAATGTGGGGATAGGTAAATTGGACACTCCAAATTGACCATAGGAGTGAGTGTGAGAGTGAATGGTTGTTTGTCTCTATCTGTGTGTGGCCCTGCGATGGACTGGCGAACTGTCCAGGGTGTACCCCGCCTATCGCCCGATGTAGCTGAGATTGGCATAGCACCCCCCGCGACCCTCTGGTGGAGGATAAAGCGGTAGATGATGACTGACTGACTTATTTTATGTGTGTATTAATTTATTACGGTTTATTAAGTTAAGTTTTTCTGTACAACTGTCACCCATGTGGCAAATCCAAGGGCTTTACCTATAACTTAAAATGCATTTAAGGAGAAAAACACAGGGCCAGTCAAAAAAAAAGGCTTCAAAAGAAAATACACATCACAAGGAAAGTGAAGAATTGATCAAACTATTGAAAGATTCATACATCGTAATAAAAAAAGTGTAACTTCGGCCAAAATGTTGTAATTGTTGTTGTAATCTATTTCTAAGATGGAGCTAAATTTAGAAATACACGTACTATCATGGTGACTGTATTATTATTTGAAAATAAATATCTTGTCAGTGGTTATAATGCTTACATTAGCTCCATAGTGTTTAATAAATGTATTTACAATTTGATATAAATTGACCATGTGGAAAGGCCTGTTTCTTATCAAATTTTGAATGACATACTCAATTTTGTTTCTCATATTTTTCTCATATTCTGTAGAACGTCTGTGTAACAAAGGAAATGCAGTTATTTTCTGTGTCACGTTCACACTCATGAAAGAGTTTGCGTGCAACTGTGTTTCTAATGGTGAAAATGTTGCTGTAAAGATGCAGCTGAATAATAAATGATGCAGCCTCATATGAAAGGACAGGTGTTTTTCTATGGTCATGTGATTGTCTGAACACCCACACATGTACAGTATGTGCTTTAGATAAGTGATTTTAATGGCCTCTTCAGGACCGTTTCTGGTATAAACACTGGCCTTGTCGGGACCGGTGGTCCTCGGGAAGCTCGAAACCTGGTCCAAATGAGGCAGCACCTCATTTCTGAGGAAGTGGTTAAGTTTAGGGCTAAAATTTGAATTGTGGTTAGGTGTTAACTGGTTATGCTTAAGGATAATCCTTTGTTTAGGCTAGAAGAATAGCTGTGCAAACCTGTGTGTGTTGGAAGGAGATCAGCGCTAAGAGGATTAAGGTTTTAGAATTTTATCATAGAAAATAACCCATGGCACCAAAAGTGGAATATTTCCACCCTAACAGGATTCACTTCTGTCAGTGGAGTATTTGTGTGTAAATCAGTGTGCGCTTATGTGTGTGTGTGGGGCTGTGTACCTACTGGGTGTGTTTGTGTGTGTGTGTTTGCAGACGTGTTGAGGAGGTGGTGAGGTTTCCAAGCCTGCCCCCGCATCGCCAGCTGACGTATCAGGCCAAACAAACCATCAGCAGAGAGATGGAGCAGGAGAGGATGAGGAGAGCTGAGCAACTGATGCTGCAGCGAAACCCTGCAGCGGTGAGACCGCACACATGCACAACGCGGTTTACCCAAGAGGGTGAACCGTCATGGGTTTGCTGTACGCAGCACATCACATCCTGTACATAATCACGTCACTGCATATATGTGTGTGTGTGTGTGTTTTAATCATCTAATGTTTTTTTTTTTTTATAATCTACTGTCTGATGCAGAAAGATAAAGACAAAAAAAGTGCTGTTCCCAAAACAACCAGTAACCATCAGCAGAGGCTGGAGAACATTGTCAAACAGACCACTTTGGAGACCAGGGTGAGTCAGGACACACAAGCACACACACTCACACACACACACAGGTGTGAAATGGGAAATAAAAATAGGTTATAACTAGAGCTGCAATTATTGCATTATTCTCATAATCGATTAATCTGGCGATTATTTTCTCAATTAATCGTCATAAAATATCAGAAAACCGTAAAAAAAATGTTGATCAGTGCAAATGATGATGTTCTCTCAAATGTCTTGTTTTGTCCACAAACCAAAATGATTCACTTTTAATGACTTCTTTGTTATCCAGAGCAAAGAAATGAGAAAATACTCACATTTAAGAAGCTTAAACATGAAAAATCATGAAAAAAGCTTCAAACTGATTCATCGATTAACAAAATAGTTTAATCGATTATCAAAATAGTTTAATCGATTAATAGTTTCAGCTCTAGTTATGATTGTAAATTTACAAAGGTATTTACTGTGGATATTATAAAAACTGCACCCTACTTATAAACAACATCCTCAATGCTTTAGTAGGACCAACATCAAACCCAGGGTTAATTTTTGCCCCATTTTAAAAGAACAGTAATGTGACTGCCTGTGGGTGGAGCTAGAGAGGAGCTGAGAAGCAGCAGTTAGCACTGAACATCATGGCCTGTTTGAATGAGCTGCAGTGTTCAGAGATGTAGGCTGAGAAGCTTATGAACTTTATTAATCACTGCAAAGATAGAAGACCATTCACATCCATGTATCACTGTGGACCACATGAGGTGTACGCATCACGGAAAGCCTCATATTTAGCATCTATGCCGTCGTCTGTCATACACATGTCACACATTGTGATCACGCATACATTGTGACATGTGTGTGCTTCAGGAAGTTACAGTATAAGGAGTGCTGGGTGTGACATGTTCACTTCACTCGGTCATTTCCACACCGTTAAACTGTCAGAAAAGAACTTATCAGAGGTCATGTGACTGGTAACAGAAAGCTCAGCAAGCTTAATCACATTTGGGTGAATGACTGTAAGTAAATGAATTGTATATGTGTTTTCATAACTGTCTTCTCATATGGTTTCCACCGCAGTTTGAATAGTTCTGTGATAGAGGGATGAGGAAGAGGAGCCTCTAGAGGGCGGAAATAAGGGTAATGAAGAGTCTCTGGGTTAAAGTCCCTGATGATATAACTAAGAATTAGGTTAATGAGGTGTGAGTGTGAGTGTGATTGCTCGATGATATTGACCTTATTACTGAGGACGGTGCTTTAGAAACTTCGTCCCTCATCACTGTGTTTGTGTGTCCGTGTCCTGCAGCCCGAGGTGGATTTCTTCGGTCGAGCGATCGCCCCCAAACCTCAGAGAGCGCAGAAGTCGTCAGACACAGGTACCGTAGAGACCGCGCTTTTTCCGTGTCGCACACGCCGCTGTTTAGGGAAAAGTGCCTCAAGGCGCCCGAGTTTCAAACACAGCAGCGGTGATGAGTGATGTGTGTGTGTGTGTGTGTGTGTGTGTGTGTGTGTGTGTGTGTGTGTGTGTGTGTGTGTGTGTGTGTGTGTGTGTGTGTGTGTGTGTGTGTGTGTGTGTGTGTGTGTGTGTGTGTGTGTGTGTGTGTGTGTGTGTGTGTGTGTGTGTGTGTGTGTGTGTGTGCGCGCGTGTGCGTGTGTTGTGGAACTGAGTGAGTAATTGAGTGCTCCTGTGGCAGACTGCAGGCTGGGGATCTGGACTGTCAGCAGCAACTGCCACCATAATGCTGCTGGTGGTGTCATATTTCTGTTATCAACAAGCTGCAGTCTCCTCCTTATATTCATAAAATAAAATGAAATAAATAGTGTTATTTTTATGTCATTTAATTCGATCACACCTGCTATGTTTCCAGTCTTATAGCGTTTGTAGCTACACAAACAGAGTTGAACTGTTCCTTTGTGAACCTTTTAGCAAGCGACAGACACTAAATTGTTTTATTTTGTTTACATACGGCATCTTTCATGTTCTCCTAAAACTTGGAGGAAAAACTATTTTATATTAAATTTTTCAAAATGTAAGTCAAGGTTAGGACTGAACAATTTTGACATAAAACATCTGATTTTTGACAGGGATTGCGTTTATGATTCGCGATATCAGAGTGGAATGGTCATTGTTACGTCGTTAAAAACATTTGAAAATGATTACTGTGTGATATTTGTGCAGATCTGTGAGAACCAAACCATCAGTCTGTAGAATATGATGTGTATAGAACAAGACAATAATTCATCTAAAATGATATTTTGACACATTTTGGGCTTTAACAAATACAGTTCTGTGAAAAGGTATTTGCCCACTTCCTGTTTCTTATTTTTTTGCGTGTTTGTCACACTTAAATGTTTCAGATTATCAAACAAATTTAAATATTAGACTAAGATAACCCAAGTAAACACAAAATGCAGTTTTTAAGTGATGATTTTATTTATTACATGGAAAAAAACTATCCAAACCTACATGTCCCCATGTGAAAAAGTAATTGCCCCCTTGGTAAATTCATCAGGTCACTGTGGTTAGTCACATTTTTTGAGAACTTTCTCTTGCCACACCCAGGCCTGATTACTGCCAGACCTAATGAATCAAGAGACGACTTAAATAGAACCTGTCAGACAAAGTGAAGTCGGCCAAAAATTTCCAAAAAAGGAAGACATCATGCAGCCATCTAAAGCAATTCAGGAACAAATGAGAAACAAAGTAATTGACATGTATCGGTCTGGAAAAGGTTCCAAAGACCTTTCTAAAGCTTTGGGACTCCAGAGAACCACAGTGAGGGCCATTATTCACAAATGGAGAAGACATGGAACAGTGGGCAACCTTCCCATGAGTGGCCAGCCGACAAGAATTACCCCAATAGCGCAGCGACGACTCATCTAAGAGGTCACAAAAGAACCCAGAACAACATCTTAAGAACTGCAGGCCTCACTCAGTGTTCATGACTCCACCATAAGAAAGAGACTGGGCAAAAATGGCCTTCATGGCACAGTTCCAAGACCAAAACCACTGTTGGGCAAAAACAACATTAAGGCTCGTCTCAATGTTGCCAAAGAACCTCTTGATGATCCCCAAGACTTTTGGAAAAATACTCTGTGGACTGACGAGACAAAAGTTGAACCTTTTGGAAGGTGTGTGTCTTGATTGCAGTTGTTGCTGCAAAGGGCGGTCCAACCAGTTATTAGGTTTAGGGGGCAAACACTTTTTCACACAGGGCCATGTAGGTTTAGATTATTTTTCCCTCCCTTAATAATAAAAACGTTGTTTTTACTTTTGCTGTTTTTGACTAATATTTAAATTTGTTTGATGATCTGAAACATTTAAGTGTGACAAACATTTTCACACCACTGTATTGCGCCTCCTGCGATATGGAACATTGCCGCCGGCTTTATTGCAGTTTCGATTGATTCTAACACAAGCCTTGATTCAGCAAATCAAAAGTGGACCCTTGAAAGTCACTCACTTTCCTGTAAACAGTGCATTCAGGAAATTGATAGATGAGGTAATCGGCGTGTGTGGAAATGCTGTGGCTGTATTTGGGTCTAAACGGAAACAGCTGTTGAATTGTGCCAACCCAAAAAAGAAAGAAGGCACAGCTCTAAATGCCTGTCCTCATGAATACCTGTGAACATTAAGAGACAAAGCTGAATTGGCAAACCAACTGTCTCGGTGGCATAAATACTAGTATCATTGGGTTTTAGTTGTGAGTGGAGCTTCATTATTGATAAATCGAGTACTTAATAAATGTTTTTTTGTCTATATGACTTTTTCTTGGTATGTGGTGAAGATTTACTTTGCTTAGAATTGAATTCAGTTAACAATAACATTACATTTCAATGGTTATAATGATAAGTTGCATCTGCACATATACAACAAATTCAGTCTGAGCAGGAGTTCTAAAAAAAAAACTAGCAACTAGAAAATGTTACATTGTCATTTCTGACATTTTATCGACCTAAACTGTTAAAACACTTTAGAGTTATTGGTGGAGAGATGCTTCAATGCTGATGTGGCTCTTTACTTAACTTAAAAGAATGTATCTTGATATTAAAATCAGATGCATTGAGACATTTGTTAAAGTTTATCAGACTATTTGAGCTGTGTTTTGATTCCAACAACACTGTTACACTGGTGTATTATGAGAGATGGGCCGTCCTTCATTTGGCTACTCCTCCATTTTAACATGTCCTGCTACAATCACAGGAGACGGAACTCTAATCTACTGTGAACGACTGATGGCACTGTCATAGCCCTGAATGAAGCCACAGCTCGAAGATGTCCCGGTGTCTTCAAATGATGTCCTCAAATGACTCGTTTTTGTCCACAAACCAAAAATAATTCAGTTTTAAGGGTTTCTTTGTTATATAAGCAAAGAAACCAGAAAATATGTACATTTAAGAAGCTAAAATAATCAGAAAGCCTGTTTTAATTAATCGATTATCAAAGTAGTTGACGATGAATTCAGTAATCGATTATTAATGGAATAATCGTTGCAGCCCGTCATGCATTAACTTGTGTGTTTTTTTTTTTTTTTTTAATCTATTTTGTTTTGTATTTACTCTTTTTCTCTTTCTCCAGGTGAGAAGTGTCCCGTTCTTGCGATGGGAACCGCAGTGGGCAACAGTGACGTCTGGTTCAGGTTCAACGAGGGCATGTCCAACGCCGTCCGGCGAAACGTCTACATCAGAGAGCTACTGTAACACACTCGCGCCTCCCCTTGCGTTCACACTACTGTCGCTCCTTTGCATGCGGTGTTTGCTAAAGGGTCTGAATCAACACGCGCCTCCATGTTAAATTCAAAACAGTCTTTATTTTTGATTGACAGTGTAAAGAGCCAATACAAACGTGGTGGTGTTGGAACATTTCTCAGCAGACCATCAAAACAAACCTCTAAAAAGGAGCTCATCAGTGTTTGTACACTCACACACACATAAAACAACAGCATTCAGAAGTCTCCAAATAAATAAACAACATAATATTATCAACTACAATGTGTGTGTATGTGTGTGAGTTAGTGCAGCGTGATTTGTGTGTGTGTGTGTGTCGGAGTGTGAGATTCTTTTGTCGTATGCATCTGTGATTGTGTGTGCGTGAAACTTTTAGAGGATCACACACTTGCCCTTTTCTACCCAGGGGTTTGCTCTCATCAGCTCAGGGTTCAGGAAGGGATCTTCACAAACACAACCCTCGATCCACTTCACCAGCCTGCGGAAACAAAAACACAACCGTCAGCACGCAGCACTTAGTAAGCTGTGTGTGTGTGTGTGTGTACACACTCACTCAGTGACAGTGATGGAGGATTTCTCTCTGTTTATCGCCAGCTGATACTGAAGACTTTCCACTTCTCTCCTCATCTGTGGGACATCTAACTCCTCCATGATGATACGGCTGTAAACACACACACACACACACACACACACACTGCGGTCAAGTCCACGTATTCCTACTCGCACCTGATGTTTACATTTATGGAGACAGGAACTGTAGGTCGGATAATCCTCAGTTCACGTGTTAATTGTACAATGTTGATGTCGCTCCTTTTATATCAAATACCAGAAGATGTCCAGTATTATTCCAACCAGTCTTATTTTGTCCAACTAACTCAAACATTCAGTTTAAAAAGGCGAGCAGTGATCATATTTTTTAAAAGTACATTATGAGATGATGATTTTATCTCTTCATTTTGTCTCAAATAACCATCCCTAGTTCATTGTCACGTAAACAACTGAAGAAAAACCTCTGCAAATCTTATATGATAAAACATTCTGGGAAAATGATGAATCTTCTCATGAACTGAATTATGGATTATTTGTTGCACCTGTAAATGACACTGTTATTTACAAGAAAAAGAACAAATGAGTTTGGAAAATCTCACTTTAGTTTCTGATCCACACTTTTCTGGTTTTTTTTTTTTTATTTCTTCTAAAAATCGTATACTGTAGCCCCTCAGATCTACACTGTGATTTAAACACATGTATCCAAGTACTGGAGTACAATGTGGTCTGCTATTATATACTTGTAAACATATTTCAAAAGCAATGCTTTTTTACTGCAGTACATCTATTACTATAGGAAAATATTCCCACTCGCAATTAAATTAAAGATTCATTGAGCCGATATTATTTCTTAATAATTAATGATAATAATTATTATTTATTATTTAGCTAAATTATTACAAATTACACATTTGCTCTCAGACAGTGGGAATATTTTTGCAAAAATGTAATTTTTTGCCCTATTTACTGTGTTTCATGTATTTAATATTTCAGTTTATACAGCGAGGAGTCGAACTGGCAACCCCTCACAAGCCAAGTTCCCTTTCCGCTTGGCTGTGGGCTGCCCTGATCTGTCAAAACCACCGTCGGTCGTAGAAAACCACATATCGGTCTCTAATGTGCATGTAAGTGCATCAGCAGCTCGTCCAGTTATACACATACTATTTGTTTTTGTTGAGTAAACTTTGCAGTGCAGGGTGTTTTTTTACACATAGCAGCGTCTCTTTCTTTAACTTCTTCACTGTGTGTAGTCCAGGACGAGCGTTTCATTGTTCCAAATGGAAACACAAGAAGAAGTACACATTAATAATTTACATCAGCTGTCAGAAAAATGTAGATGGATCAGATTTGAGGACATGGAAATACTAAAAAGGTACAATTTTCTGCATTTTCCTCAGGGAGATGCACTTTGTATTTAGAGTCTAAAATAGCACAGTAGTTGTTTCCATTCACTGTTTTTTTTCGTTTATTTCTACTTCACATAAACCCTGCCCCACCCTGTCACACTACAGCAGGAAGACGGAGGGATGAGAGTTCAGGCCAATCCTGGACCACTTCAGTCCTCTCTGTCTCTACTGGGAACTGTCTCCCCCCTCTTCCTCCTCCCTCCTCTTCATGTCTTTAATGGATCTAAGTAGGTCGGCCGGTTTCCTCCTCCTCCTCCACCACCAGCAGCAGCAGCCTCCATCATCATCATCATCATCATCCTCCTGCTGCTGCTGTTCCAGGGAAAGTCTTCGTCGTTTTAATGATCATTTGAATGTAACACCAGTCTTCATCACTGAGTCTCTGTTTTTTTTACACCGCATCACGAACAACAGCATCGAGTAAACACGGTCACTGTGCATCGTGATTGCATGTAGATGGAAACACGTACACCACCATTAACCACCACACACACAAACAGCTGCTCTTACCGTGGGGCCTACCGGCGAAGGACGGCTGATCGGGTTCGGCTGATGGGAGAGTAGAGACTGGGCTCAGACAGCGAGGAGAGTCGGTGGAGAAGGAGGAATTTACCAGCAGAGGAGTTCAGCTTTAGTGTAGGAGGAAGACGAAGGAGAGGAGGAGGAGTACTCTCTCTGTGTGTGTGTGTGAGCTGTGTGCTCGGTTCAGGACACTCCCCTGCGCTCCTCTCTCCTAGCGACTGGATGCGGGATGCGCAGGGCGGAGAGAGAGGGAGGGAGGACCCGCCGCTGCCACCGCCTGGTTTGACAGGCAAATGAAGATCTGGAGCTGAGGACGCACCTGTATGGAAATCCTGAGCAGAGGCAGGAAACACGCAAATGAGGACGCGCTTCAGAGGAAAAACAAGCAGCCGGTGCTTCAGTGTCAGTGTCAACAACACAAGTTCGAGGTTTCCTGTAAGAGTTGACATTTTTGTTTTATCCAGTTAACCAAGTAATGTCCAGACTCAGAGGTCAGAGAACTAGAAAGTGTTTAATGGTGATTGTAACACCGCTGCCACATGTTCCATTAATGTTATGGCAAATATTTGGGTTAGAAATTGAACCTTTAAGACATACGTTCAGTTAGAACGGTTTGTTTTGACATTGAACTGACTGCAGAGCATGTCACTTATTTATGGGGAATATTCTCATACGCTATGTGTATGTACATATATAAACATATAGCTCTTTTCTAGTCTTAATGACCACTCAAACCTCTTACATTCCATTTTGCCATTTCATTCCCACTCACTTTCCCAAGGACACATCCACATGTAGGAGTGGGACAGGGAGTCAAACCCACAACCTACCAGTAGAATGACTCACTCTTCCACTAAGCTACTGTGGCCTAAAACTCTAAAAGTAGTGCCTTTAGTCACTACTCAACTCAAACTTTATTTCTATTGTTATCATGTAATGCATAGTTTTCCCAGTAATACAGACCAATGACAAAGGTTTACCAAACCACTGTTTATTCAACAAATGCAAACTGCAACAAAATAACACCAAACATTTTATGTTCAATAAACTTGGTGAGGTCTTCACTTTGAAAACACATCAGTGGCAGCACTTTTCTGGATGTTAGGGAAACCTGAAAGAGAAAAGTATTGGATATTAGACGAGATCAATGTTTTTGAGACAGTAAAAAAGGTAAAATGGTGGTAGCCTCAGTAGAACAAAAAAGTTAGAATCAGGAGCTGGTAGCTCTCATATGAGGTGTCAGAAATATTAAGTTTAATCACTGGCTGTAGCTTGCATGTGCCGAAGCAACTTAAAGCAGTAAACTCACCTCAATTAAGTAATCCAGATTATAACCATCGACAGTGAGTGTCCCTCTCCTCTGGGATGAGTCGCCATGAGCCAACCTGTAACAGAGGAGCTCAGTTTAAAATCACAGACATTTCTGGATTCATGTCTACATATTTACAGTAGGAGCCTCAGAATAAAAGCTAGAATCAGGAGCTGGAGTTCAGCTCTCATAGTAGGTGTCAGAAAAGTTATTTGATATGTCATCACTGGCTATGAAAGTATTAAAATGCCAACTTTTTTTTATAATCTCACCAGCTCTGAGTCCCAGCAGTGTCCCATTTTATCAACTGGTCTCAGGTCAGGTTCCAAGTCTTGACCCTCCCCATCTGCCCAGCCTTAACTGTAAAAGAAAAGGTGATAATTCAATAGAAAATAACAAACACTGCACATGCTCTCAACAGTGATGTAGCCTCAGAATAAAAGATAGAATCAGGAGCTGGAGTTCAGCTCTCATAGTAGGTGTCAGAAAAGTTATTTGATTTGTCATCACCGGCTATGAAAGTATTAAAACGCCAACTTTTTTTATAATCTCACCAGCTCTGAATCCCAACAGTGTCCCATTCGATCAACCCTGGTCTCCAGTCAGGTTCCAAGTCTTGACTGTAAAAGAAAAGGTGATAATTCAATAGAAAATAACAGGCACTGCACATGCTCTCAGCAGTGATGTAGCCTCAGGTTTAATTTAGAATCAGGAGCTGGAGTTCAGCTCTCATAGTAGGTGTCAGAAAAGTTTATTTAAGTTTGTCATCACTGGCTACCTATTTTCTAATATCAATATTTTAAATGTGCTTACCAACTGGTCCTGAGGTCAATAACAGCTTGAGAGGTGGGGGCCCCCCCTCCAGTCTGGACACCACCACATTTCAGCCTGCACAGTGGATTCAACTTTAAAAGTTAGAGAAAGGTGGAGGTCTCTAGGTCTAGAATGTGCAAATATACTGAAACATTCAGCCTCAGAATTAAGTTAGAATCAGTAGCTGAAGATCAGCTCTCATAGTAGGTGTCAGAAAAGTTTTGTTTAGTTTGTCATCACCGGCTAAAGCTGTTTCACACAATCAAGATACAAACTCACCTGCACTCCCACCCGACGAGGTCTCCTTAACTTCAATCATTGCCTCGTCACAAAAGGATGGAGCTCGGCCCGCTCTCAAGTCTCCAGTCTGTGTCCCGGCTGTCATCTGTTAAGAGAGTGTGGGTCATTAAAAATGTATGTCGTTTTAAATCAATGACCAGTGTGGACTGTAGAGGATGTTTTTCTTGACAATAGAGAGCTGAAGGTACAAACTTTTCGATTATCTCATGATCGGGAATTCATTATCCTTAATACCCGTGTCATAAGGATCTATTTGACCACTTTAAGTGTAAAATAATTAAGTTTTCGTTTTTTTCCAGCTTCTTCGTGTGAATACTTTTTGGTTTATTTGCTCCATATAACAAATTAAAACAATAATTTTTTTTTTTCGATTTTATGGACCAAACCATTACTCAATTAGTCGAGAAAAATATTATGAACTAACCCTTAGTTGCAGCCCTATGTGTATAACACCGTTCATTTTATCTAGAGCTGCAACTAACGATTATTTTCATCATCGATTAATCTGTCGATTATTTTCTCGATTAATCGTTTAGTGTTCAGAATATCAGAAAACCTTAAAAAATGTTGATCGGTGTTCGACAAACGGTCTGGTTTTATCCACAAACCAAAATGATTGACTATTAATGATTTTTGTTATCCAGAGCAAAGAAATTAAGGAAATATTCACATTTAAGAAGCTTAAACAATCGGAAATCTGGTTTTAATCATGGAAAAAGCATTTCGATTATCAAAATAGTTGCAGATTAATTTAGTAATCGATTAATAATCGATCCATCGATTAATCGTTTCAGCTCTAATTTTAACAAATGTTGGCACAAAATGGCACATTGCTTCTCACTGCAGTAATGCAACAAGCCACACGTGAAAGAAACCGCGTGTGTTCTTGAAACACCTTCTGAACCAGATATAATGGATATAAACAGATTTAAGTTGTGATTAAGTATACAAAATATCTTTATCATTTGCTGTTTTACAAAATGAAGTATTTTAAAACGGGCTGTAACGTTTGACAAACATAATTTTCGTAATAATTCGTTTTTAACGTTCACGTTGAGACCAGAATGTGACATTAACGTCATGTTAATAATGCTGCTTTACTCATAGAAACTCCTTTTCTTTACATTTTCGACCAGTGTTTGCGCTGACTCACGCCGTCCACGTGGTACGGTTCGGACCATCATGGCAGCACGAGCTCCTCCACATTTAACATTAACAACATTATAATCACTAATACTCACGTTTCTGTCTTTTTTGAAGCAAACGTTGCGAGGAAGAGAAAAATAGGCTATTTCAGATGTTTTTTGCTGTGCCGGTGAAACTTGTGGCAAAGACTCGACAACTTCACGTCGACATAGTTCGGTTGTGAATGAAAAAGACTGAACTCTCGATGGAGACGAACATTTCCGGTCCTAGCGGAAGTCCCTCCCACTTCTTCTTCTTCTTCTTCTTTAGTATGGCAGGCTAGACGCAGCTATGGCGTATTGCTGCCCCTACTGTTTTTTATTGAGACCTACATCAAATCCTTTTGTACACTCCTGTTTTGTGAAGATAATCCATCAATGTTTTTGTTTTAATCCAAGAATACAGATTTAAAAGCGTGCTCATACTGAAAACAGTTTCCCCTTCTGCTCCAAGCATAGTTTGCACTGGAGAAGAACATGTTTTACTGTCTCACTGTCTCCACACTCACATCTTCCACAGATAATGAAAGGACACAAATAGGTCTACATAATTCAGTTTTCCTTCAACAGTTTTCCTTTTTGTAGTTCTTAAATTTCCTTAAATGGAACAAACTTTGGTTATTATATTTCTATATAAACCTTTATACATGGTGTTATCTTCATTTTATGGGTCTAATAGGTTTTGCAGCACCAGATTAATTATATTTGCGTGGAGAGGGGTCAAAGATGGATAGCTCTTCTGATACGAGTGTTGCATCCTAGTATATGAACCTGACACAGAATTAAAATAAAATAAATGTAAACAAAAAAAGGGAGCAAGGCTAGGATCATATGAGCAGAGAATGAGACATGTGTACAGTCTTTTGGCCTTATTCATGTTTTTATCCATCCATTTACTTTCCACTTTACATGAATGATGGTATTCATAAAATCACAAAGTTAGTAAGTGTCAGATACTTTGGAATCCACTGTGTTCATGTAATATATTATTGTAGATAAACTAAGGTATAATATCTATTTTCAATGGTTTCCACATGGGTCTACTGTGAGTTTGTATCTCTTGTGTAAAATGGGTTTTTATTTATTTTTTAACTTCAGGAGGAATTGCGCAAGAAATATAAACAGAAAAGGCCTGTTTTTGTAATGACGGTTGTAAAGATGTTCTGATAAGACTTGAACCAAAGTCACAAAAAGTTGTTTGTTTAAAACCAGACTTATTATTTTGTAAGTAGTAGATTAGTGTTATGTTTCTTTTCAATAAACACTAAACAATAAAGGAAATATTCAAAGAAACTAACAAAAAGAGCCTCTGAAAAACACTTCTAAAAGTTCTAAAGATGGTGGAAAGTGATGGAAAGACTCAAAAGTTACAATAAACAAAAGTTGGATCTGAAACCCAAATAAACACAAAAGCCTGAGAGACCTTTCCTCTCTAACCGGAGAAGGACTCCGGAACCTGCTTATATGACACAGGTTCATCAGCCTCAGCTGTAATTGTCTCTCTGGTTAACTCTGATAATTAGCTCCAGCTGTGGTCAGTTAATCACAGGCACAACCTAATTTCTTTTTAATTTCAGTTCTAAATCCACAACAATCTGCGTCCCCAATTTTCAAGGTAGGTTGCTTTGCAGATTATATTATTATATTCTCCTCTTGAGACTCTTTGCCGTGAAATCTTTAAATGAAAAAAACGGTCATTGAGTCTCATTTCTCCTCTTCTTTGAGTTTTACTGCACGATGACAAACTGCATTAAATGTATACTATACATTCATACTGTATACTACAAAAACCCTGAACTATGCCCTTTTACTTTGGGTTTCATATCAATTTTCGTCTTTCAGAATTATATTTAAGAGCAAAAATCATGTTCTATAGTTTCACCAAAAGTTCTTAATAAACAGCTTTCCGTGTTATCTTTTGATATTTTAAATAACACACTGTTTACTTCTATGTTGGTGAGATATTATTGCTTCCAGGTTTTTTTTTCTCTCGGTGTTTTCCATCACATTTCATTTAAATTCCATAAAAGAATCTTCGTGCTTTCCCAGTTTTTGCCACATTTCTCTCAACTTGTGCCCAATTACAGAGTTTATTTCTGTTTTATTGAGTGATAAAATGATCCCAGCGGGATTTGTTCTCGTAGCTTTATTTGTCGACTTTTTTTTATGTCCTTGCACTTCATTATGTGAGCTGATGCACAAACAAGTGCGGCGGAGATGTTGTGCTGTTTTATTTTCATTCCAATAATGTGCTGACAGCAGCCAATGATTACATCTCAAAAACCTCACAGGAGCCGTTGTTTTTTAAATGTAATTATCATTTTATTGTGAAATGATTTAAAATATCACTTAGTTTGTGTATAATATCTTATTCATGAGGTGAATTTGACCTATGCCGTAAAGTATTTGTAGCCAGAAGTTCCATATCGCAATACAGGCGATGCTTTAACACAGGTGACATTTACCCTGTTGTAAGTTAATGTATGTATGTATGTATTAAAATAATCTTGGACCATATTTAAAGGTTGAAATCCTACATTGTGTTGCTTTAGAAAAGACCCAGAATCTTATTAATAATCATAATAATAATAATAATAATAATAACAATAACACATCATAATTATATAGCATTTTTCTGGACACTCAAAGACGCTCTTAATCTTAAATATGATAAATTGGCAAAAAACAAATGCCTATTTACAGCTCCAATTACTATGAATAAATAAGTGATTAATGATCAATTTAATGGGGTCAGACAAGTCAAGTCAAGTCGTATGAATAGATGATTTCCCAGATATTCCACATTTTAATATTAAATATTAGTATCTGTAACAGAAACGCTGTATTACTCATACAATGTAAGGACTGCTTCATGGTCCCATACAACTGAATTGCTTATAACATTTTTTAGATATGATTAACATCAATAATAAAAGAAATAAAACTACAGAGCCTAAAAGTTCACTTTACGCTTCAAAAATGAGGGTAGTCATCAATTTTTGACGAAGTATAAAATCCTTATTTTTTTATTAGTAGTTTATGATTTCACTTCTTGTGCTTCATACACAATAAATATGAAGTACTTTTACTGTATACTTTTGGAGTAATCCAGGGTCATCAACGTTTTTGTGGAGGTATAAAATCCATAATTTGTATTGGTAGTTTACGCACATTTCAGCCACTTATCATAACTAGCATTTAGATTAAAATAGCAACCAACTGACTTCCTGTCTTACTTTCTTTTGTGGGATTTGAAGTGTCGAGGGAAATTTCACGTAGTGGTGTTGGTGTCGCACGGTTGCCAGGTTTGTACGCAAGGTCTCAAAAGCAGACAGCCAATGTTTTTCTGTGTTTCAAAAACAAATTGTAACAACTCAATATTTGTGAAAATGTAAATATTCGATAGATCAAAGTCACTTTACTCAAGTCTAAGTCACGTAGAGTCTTTTACCTACGTTAGTCAAGCAAGTCAGAGAACAGAGACATTTGTTTTTGTTCTTGAGGTGGAAAGAACAAGAACAAATAATTTCATACTTCATGAGACACTCAAGTGCAGAACCTGACAAGAATAAAGTAGTGCCCAGATGATGTGTCGAGAACAAGCTGCAAGAAAAGAACTTTCTCACAGCTGTGGGAGAGGGAACACATTTCTCTGTTCTTGGAGTATGTACAGACCTTCAGACCTCTGCTAACACTTGTCAGTATTTGCAGTTACACAAAGCAACGTTTCAAAATCAAAAAGCCTGATGGCAGTGGAACGAAGAGGGAAAGATTTGAAATGTGAAGGTCAAAAATGATCCTAGGGTGTCATTCGTGATAGATTATTGTTTTGTATTTTTGTTCCAGGGTTATTCACGTCAAGTGTGACTATGGAGGTGGGCGTGGCTAGCAGCTCGAAGAGTTTAATTGACACAGCTTGGGCTACTTTGTAATCAAGCTCCTCCTTTATATGTGACTGCGCCTTTGACCTGAGAAACAGAGGCATCAAAAAAAGAAAATCCCAGAAAGTAGGAGTTTTGTCGCAGAATTTCAAATTCAAACCCAGAAATGGTTAAGTGATGAAGTGTCAGTGAATACAGGAGAACTAATCACACAATGGGTTGATGAAATGCGTCTACTAAGAACAATCGTGTGCTCAGACTCAGACTCGTCACTCACAAGCTTACAGTTCAGTCACTCAGAACGCAGACGACACAGCATCATAGAAATACAGCAAACCCTACATAACATTCAGATGATGGGACTCACAGTTACCAGCACACACTGGGGTTACAGGAAGTGAAATGGCAGACAAGGTGGCAACAGGACACACTAACGTAGATTTAGCAATTCAAATGAAGCAAAATGGAAATGAAGAGCATCATTAAACTAAAGGAGAGGTGGCAACAACAATGGGAGGAGGAGAGGAGAAGGAAGATGGTTTTTCAAAATCCAAAGGAAAGTGGGAGTGGTTTGGTACAAGGAGAGGAAAGTGTCATATCAAGGATTAGATTTGGTCATACAGGATTAAACACAACTTTCCTTAATCCAACACACCAGATTCTGCAGTGTTTGCTGATGAGCGGAGCATTTAAACCAGGTGAAACATCTAAAACATGCAGGGTGGTGGATCTCCAGGACCTGGTTTGAGAAACCCTGGAGTAGGTTGTGCCGGCCAGAACAGCACTGGACTCTTCGTTGATTAGTTTATTTGAAGTTGTGAACTATAAGCCAAATCTGCACGCTTGTTTTTGTCAGGTCTCCTTCATCTTCCTGTTAAATATAATGTTTTTTTTTCCATTTGTGTTTAGTCGATGGGTCAGTTTTTAAATCCCCATCTCACCTCTCTGAGCTGCTTCATCCTTACACTCCTGCCCGGTCTCTGAGGTCAGCTGATCAGCTGCTCCTAGTTACCAAAACCTAAACGGAAGCTCAGAGAGGACAGAACTTGTGGATCCACTGCATGTCAGACATTTTATTAATCTCTGATGTACAGCACTTAGTTTCAGTTGTTGTCATAAATAATAATGGATAAAAGAGCCACACCATGAGCCACGTGAGCTTTAATTTACACATTTATTCTGATCACAGCTGTACAGGAAATGCATCATCACACAGCAGAAACACAATCTAAACCCAACCATGGCACAGCAGCCGTCACAACACATCCATTAATGTACAGGCTCAGTCAGCTCAACTCAATGTCTAGAATTATCATCATTATTATTATTATTATTATTATTATTAATATCATTATTTTTTTATTATTCACATAAAACCATCTGTCTCTCAAATATATCTTTGTTTTTCAAAGAGCATAAAAATACAAGTAGACTCTTCATTAGGGGTGAACACTGGTGGTTGATCCGCTGTCTGAACTAGTTTTGGGGGGGGAAACCACCGTGGAGAAGCTGATGATCTCACACAGGCTGGATCAAGGCTTCTCAATGGTTACAGCAGGATTTCAGACAGGGTGACTTATTTTATTGATCATATACTGAAGTACTCACAACTCAACCTATAAGCTACTCATGACACCACAAACAAACAATGAATAGCGGGGTTTTGTCCGGAAAACAGAGAAAAACACTGAACTTTTGAAATGATTTTTGACTATACAAAAGAAAAGTACCAAGGCACAGAGAGATGCTGAGTCAACCAAAATGCACACGAAGGGAGAGAAAAGGGGGAGAAAAAACAGGGTGGAAGACGAGACAGAGGGTGAGCAGCGTAGAGGCAGTTTCACTATCCAACACTAGAGGGAGCCCTAAAAGCTCAAACACCAGGTAAACTCTATGAATGCATGTATGCTGAATGTACTACAGAATATTATATTTGAATAAAAAACACTGTTCACTGCAGCAGGACACAGGGAAACATCGCATGAGTGTAGATGTAAATGTTGGGGATTCGTTTCCATGTGAATCTCCATGGGCGGAGCTAAACACCAAATAGCAGAACACCAGCTGTATTAAAACCAATGCGTGTGCGCGCGCACACACACACGTGCGTGTCGACGCCGTCGTTGGTCATGATCATAACTACTGTACGAGTGGGAGGACACTGACATGAGCATTAGCAGGGACTACACACACACACACACTCTTTTAACAACAACAACAACAACAATAATAATAACAACAACAGCAACAACAACGACATGAACAGAGATGACACACGGCTCAGGAAGTGACGCTCGCCACAATCCCCCACTCATACAGAAGAGAAACAGAGTCTACGATTCATCTGGAAAATTGCATCCTGTCGGCGTCGCAGGAGTGAGACGGACTCAGAAAGCGGCCCGTCTTTTTGCGTGTGCTTCTAAAAATCCTCTCCAGTGTCTCATCTGTATGCATCACTTCTGCCTAGCTATCTATCTGTCAGTTTGTGTGCTATATATATATATATATACTGTATATATATATTCTTTTTTGTTGTTGTTGCAAGCAATATGCTTATCCCTCTGTCCGACCCCAGAGTCAGTAGAGACGAAAGGATGTGGAGATGATTGTGCTTCTCGGTCCACACTGTCTCGCTGGGCTGCAGAGGTCAGAGGTTGTGTGGGAGCAGCCTCCTCACTTTGAGAGGCCGACTAGAGCTACTGCACAAGATGAGGAAGACTCCCTCCTCAGTGTGCAAGGCTACATGAGAAGCACTCACACTGGAAGGACACGCTCTCTCTCTATCTCTCTCTGTCACACACACACACACACACACAGGCTCAGAGCACCAGCGTGAATCCTCGGGAAAGCTGTCTTCATACACCTACACATGACGGGGGAGCGGGGGAGAGGAGTCGTCGCAAATGAGATGCTGGCAGGAGATCAGTCGAGCATCGCGTCCAGTTGGTCGGCCAAGTCGTCAAACATGCTGCCGATGTCGTCCAAGATGGAGACTGTTGTCTTTTTGCTGGAAAGAGAGCTGCCATTTGGTCCAAAGAAGAAGAAGAAGAAGAAGGAGAAGGAGAAGGAGAAGGAGAAGGAGAAGGAGAAGGAAGAGTTAAGCTGATAATGAGGCAAAGAAAACCAACATGACTGCTGTCACTCTCTCATGTCCAGTACCACACTGCAACAACAGCCCTACTAGAAATAATATTCTTACATTCTGCCAATGTGGTGAGCACGTTTTTGCATGGCTAGAATTTAATGTGCACAAAAATGACTAAAAAGGAGACAAACCTGCTCAGAATGTAAAGAAGTTGTACTAATCACAACCAAAAATAAATACCTTCTTTTACTTGATCAAGCTGACTCAAACTGACTTTGCAGTTGGGATTACTGTTAATTAAAGCTTACAGCAAGCTGGAATATCTACTTAAGACAAAAGGAACCTTTTTTTTACCTTTCTTGATTCAATTTTTCTTTGTAGGTAAAAAAGAAAGAAAGATACATTTCAATAAGGCTTATTTTTGCTTTCTTGAAAATCACTTTTTGCAGTGCCAATATCACAGCCTTAAATATGAATACTTGATACCAAAATCAGTCTGACACAGTTTTACCCCTTTAAAATAAACGGTATAGCTGTTAATAACTCAGTTTATCAGTAAGATATAACCAGGCCTTTAAAAAAAAAACATAATAACTCCAAATGTGTGGAAGACATGTGCAGCTTTTTCTCACATCCTGGTCACATAACGCCACACCTCCAGACATGGACATTTATAGAGCTTCATATTCTAAATTCACTGGGGTTTTAGTTTTGTAAAACCTTCCTCAGGGCCAGTAAATTCTCATTCATTCCTTCGAATTCCAGTGAAAATTTCCAAAAGTGCCAAATGAAAGTTCCCATGGAAGGCTTTCTGGAAATTTACCAGGTATTTTCCGCCCCTCTGCAAACCTAGGCCGGACATAAAACGAATCACTTCCTGTGTGCAGCGCTGGAATGTCACTGGTGGACATGAGAGCTAATGCTGATGGGGCTTAATCAGATATTTACAAGTATATAAGTCATGTGAAACTCTAATTATTATATAGTATTTTACGATGCAACACTTGCATTCATTAGGATTCATGTCTCTCACCACCTGCAGTTTATCTCCCTGAAATCCTTCCATAAATATTTGGCTCTTTAGCTGCTAAATGTTCACCAGCTGGCTGTTAGCTGTGTGTGGATGCAGATTTGTGCTGAGCAGCTGCTCAACAGAGGGTGCTTCACTCCCCCCCCCCCCCCCCTTTTTCTTTTAAATAACAGCTGTGTCGTGATATTGATTAAAAACTGTAAAGTTGAGCCAAACAGGTTCACTTTAAAATAATTCATTAGAACAGACTAGAGCTGCTAACTAACGTCCATAAAATATCAGAATGTTGATCGGTGTTCGTCAAACCTGGAAATGATGATGTTCTCAAACATCTTGTTTTGTCCACAAACCAAAATGATTCACTTTTAATGATTTCTTTGTTATCCAGAGCAAAGAAATGAAGAAAATATTCACATTTAAGAAGCTTAAACAATCGGAAATCTTGTTTTAATCATGAAAAAAGCTTCAAAACGATTATCAAAATAGTTGTCGATTCATTTAGTAATCGATTAATCGATTCAGCTCTAGAACAGACTCATCCTTTCCACATTCATATTATACATTCTTATTAAATTCCATTCAGTTTCATTTACATAGCCTGCATTCCATTATATTTTTATCTTGTATTAATTATTTTTATTGTGCAGTTTTTATTCCATCTGTTGTTCTTCTGCTGCTGTAACACAAATAATCCCCCTGTGGAGGTCTAAGAAAAGAGTAAGAGGGAAAGGGAGATAAATAACTGTTATGATCATTTATGGAGAAATAAATAAGTTGTACTCCTTCTCACCCCTTTTTCCTATTGTTATCCTTCAGATTATTATTATATCCGTGGCTTTGTGGTCATTTTTCAGGCGGTTAATGTACATAAAAATACGATATTGGCATAGATCCCGGACCTGTGTGTGGCTCAAGGGCTCTATAGCGCCCCCCTGAGGTGAAAACAGAGGCAAAATTGAGTTCCACCGAATTTCCCAAAACTTTTCTAACATCAGATCCAGTCATGTTGGCTGGTATCAGACCAACATAAGTATTATATTATCTACTTAAGGGTGGAATCGATGGACAGGGAGTTGGAAAACTCACATCTGGACACGACCATCACTGACACAGAGGCTTAAAAAGATTCCCTGTAGTTTTTGTTACCATATTGCCGGCACAACATCAAATTTATTGACATTCAGTCTGCAGTTTAAATGCAGCATATAAGTCACAGATTTTCAATCTAATTTAATCTCTTTACAACACGTCACACGTTAGTGTTTATGCAAAGTGAACATTTCCTTTCAGCTGCTGCGTCACATAAAAAAATATTACTAACCAAACACGGGGTGACTTTTATAGTGAAGCAGCCGCGTGAACTGCTCCGACTGTTCGGTGTCACCATGGCAACCACGGGAGTAGACAAATCAAGCTGAAACTTTAACGATCACAACTTTATGTTTATGCCATGCCATAACCGGTCTCCGTCTGCTGGTTTAAGCTTTCGGTTCAGAATATCAAGTACACATCAGCCTCGGCAACCGTTGCCATGGCAAAGGCACAAGTGAGAGCTGTGGTAAATTTAGATCAGTTTGTCGTGTCAAATGAGGACAAAACACTGCACCACTGACCCACACTTCAAAAGTAAGTGGATCAGGTTTGTCCAGCTGTGGAGAAAGTAAAGTGCAGTCACAGAAAACTGGATTAAAACCCACAAGAGGTAATTAAACACTTCTTCTGATTTTCTCTCACACTTAGAAAATGACTTGCTTATTATTTGAATCACCTCTGAATGTGGTTTTAATAATCAGATCAGAGGACACAGTCGGGACACAGTGGGACTTTGATGGACTCACTGAAGACATGGTGATAATACACAGTCCAAACAGGACAAGTGTAGTCAAATGCACTGGCAGTTTACCACAGTTTGTTAGGTGTTGTGTTTTGTTATATTTTAATTTTTCTACAAAGTTGCTATTCATTATTTTGGCCATAACCTCATAGGGCAGGGGTGGGCAATTATTATCCCCAAGGAGCCACATGAGAAACAAAAAATATCGTTTGAATTAATTTTTATTTTATCTCTTTTATCTAAAAAAGCAGTAAATTGTATTGTTTTTGTGTAAATTGGGCAGCATACAAACACACAATTACTAACCAACTCTATAGAAAATATCAAATGACTACACTATATAATGAATACTATTATACTATACTACTTTATTATACTATATTTATTAATTTATTTCGGTCATGACATTTAGATCACTCATCACACATCAGTGTAGTTCACACAACACACATAACCGAAAGGGAAAGCGGGAGAAGCAAAAGCTTATCTAGTTTTTTATATTATTATATTGTAGTGCAGCGAATACATTGTCTAACACAACCCCCCCACAGACCGCACCTGCACGCTTTACGCACACACACACACACACTAATGCTGCAATCACACCGTATGAGTTTACATACGAGTGACAGTGCTTCGCTGGTTAGATCATAAGATAATAAACAGAGAGGAAGATAATGATAACGGCTGAACTTAAACCGACACACAGAAGAAAGGTACCACAGACATTGTTCTTAACGTTGTCTTCGACATAGGCTGCCTCCGACTCCAGATAAGTTCTTGTATTTCTCTTCGTGTTTGGTCAATATTGTAATCCTTAAACACAGCGACTTGTGTACCACAAACTAAGCACACAGCTTTACCTTTGCTGCTGTAAAGAAATATTTTAGCAGTCCATGTCTTGGTGAAAACGCGCCATTCGGAATTAACTGCGGACATTTTTAGGGGGCCAGGGGTAACTGGCTAGCGTCACCTGTCGCTGAGCAGACAGACGCAGATACGTGCGTCCATATGTCAGGCTTTTCAAAATAAAAGCAACACAATACTTGTTCATCTGTGTTTATGACTGACATACCGCGGGCCGGACAGGGACGCCCAAAGGGCCGTATGTGGCCCGCGGGCCGTAA
Source organism: Solea solea (assembly GCF_958295425.1). Lineage (NCBI taxonomy): Eukaryota > Metazoa > Chordata > Actinopteri > Pleuronectiformes > Soleidae > Solea > Solea solea. The sequence goes on from NC_081143.1 coordinate 5,922,240, forward strand.
AATGCCCAGGTCTGTCACAGGGTGTTGTTGTTGTGTTTGAGTGATGTGATGTTGGCCTGAATCTAGAGCTGAAACGATTAATCGATGAATCGATTATTAATCGATTACTAAAATAATCGACAACTATTATGATAATCGATTAATCGGTTTGTAGTTTTTTTCATGATTAAAACAAGATTTACGAGTGTTTAAGCTTCTTAAATGTGAATATTGTCTTAATTTCTTTGCTCTGGATAACACAGAAATCATTAAAAGTGAATCATTTTGGTTTGTGGACAAAACAAGACATTTGAGAACATCATCATTTCCAGGTTTGACGAAATTTTTTAAGGTTTTCTGATATTTTATGGACCAAACGATTAATCGATTAATCGAGTAAGTAATCGACAGATTAATCAATTATGGAAATAATCGTTAGTTGCAGCTCTACCTGAATCTAATCCTCTGTTGTTATCCTGTAGCCACAGTGATGTTTCCTCACTGACCTGCTTTGTGGTAGACTGTCAGACTGTTTGCTCTGTAAGTGTGTGGAAAAGCTAATGTGTGCTATGATTCTCTCGTCATCATCATCATCATCATCATCTTGGAACCAGCCGCCCTGAGAGATTGCTGCGGGATGTAAACAAAAAATATAAACACTCACTCGTTTTTTGCGTCCTCCTCTTTGATTTTGTGCTCTACAGCCTGCAGAGCTGCAGCCAAGGAGGAACTGGTCTCCTCCAAATGATGCTGCACCACCTCCTCCTGCTCCGCTCCCTCGACGTGACACTCCACCTCCTCTCTCGCTCCTTCCATTGAGGGTTTCTTCTCCTGCTCCCTCGGACTCTCTTCTTCTGCTCTCTTCCTCTCCTCCTCCTCCTGTTCTTTGTGCCTCTTGTACTCCCTCTCTCTACTCCTCTCCTCCTCCTCCTTCTCTCGCCTCTTCTCCTCTTCCTCCTCCACCTCCCGTCCACCCAGAAGGTCAATGGAGAGCCCAGCGATGGAGGAGCGGGGAGGTTTGACAGGGTGGGATGAAGGTGTGGAGGGACTCTGGGCTGGGGACGGGGATGCTAGAGGGAGACCTGGAGAGAGGGAGGGAGCAGAGGGGTGGTCGGGAGCAGGAAGCGGGGCAGCAGAATGTGGAGAGGAGGATTTGGGTGTCAGGGTGGGACTGGTAGTAACAGGACTCGGGCTCATGGCGGCCGAAGCGACTGTTGTCTTGCCTGGTTTAGGAGCTGTGGGGGGTCCGCGGGGCTTTGGGGATACAGGAGGAGGGACACGCTTCGAATCTGGTCAGAGAGAATCAGAGAGAATTCTGTCAGTCTTCTTTTACATCATCATTCAACAAAATATTAGACCTATTGACCTTAAAACTTTCAGTGCTCTGACGTAATGTCCTGTAAAGTCAGGACATGGAAACATGTGTAAACTGAAATCTGCTTCTCCTACATCTGAGTGTGGCCGTGCTTTTACAGATGTTAGTATCACGGAGACGAGTTCTCCATAACATGTCCTTATTTATTCATTATTAATGAACACATTATTACAGAATAAATCAACAAAATATATGTGCTTATTTCATTCATGATAAATCACTTGTGGAGTGATGCTTTCTAAAGAATGTGTATCATCCCTAAATAAAGGACATTTGTGACTTATTTAACAGATTTGACAAAGAGAGACAAAAATCTACTCCCAGTTTTAATCAAAGTGAACTAATTTTATCATTTTCATTTTATTTTTTAAGCAGCAACCGGGAGTTAAAACATGTGTGGAAGCAAACAATAAGGTGGCAAATTATTTTGGCTTAAATCATGACTAATTCAAGAATTAAGCGAATGTTTTATGTGTATATAGTAAAGACATTTATAACACAGCTGTCATGTGATATCAAATTATTTATTATATATTTAATAATATCAAAAATCTACTCTTGGTGGCTTTAATGTGAAAGTCTTTAACTTTAACACGTTTGTTTTGTGTGTATGTGTGTGTGAGTGTATCTCACCAGGACTCTGTGCCTTCTCTGCATAATCAGGCCCGGGGATGGGGACCCTGCGCGTTGGTGTTGGGGGATCAGCTTGTGTCTTTCTCAGAGTGACTGGTTTGGGTGAGACCGCTGGCTTTAGTGACTTCCTGGCCTCCATCCACTCACAGCTCTCAGTGTTGGTCTCCGTCCTGTCGGAGACCTGAGACACTGGCCTCTGCCTCAGGACCACGCTGCCATTGTGCTGCAACTCACCTCCACTTTTCCAGCTGCCGTCCGTGTGACTGTTCACAGAGTCCGACTGGTTATTGCTTTTAATTCCATTTTCTGTTTGATCAGACATGCGGGGCCTCCTTCGTATGGTTTCAGAGCCAGTTGTCATGGTAACAACAGTGGTAGCTACCGATGCTGGTGTTTCAGAGTCTGTTGCTGGGGGACGAGGCTTCCTCCGGAGTGTCACTGTGCCATCTGTGATCTCTGATGCTGAGGAGACCACAGTGGAGCGGGGCCTGGGCTCTGGGCGCTGCTTGGCTGGTTGCCGGAGTAACGGGTCAGTCTGTTCACCGGGGATGCTCTCTAGTCCACTGATGGTCCTGCGACGACTTATGGAATCATAATCCTCCGATCCAAGACCTCCTGCGTGGGCCTGGCGACGAAGCATGGGTGGACTCACCTGAGGATCACAGGATTATTTACACATGCTTATCACCAACTGTTTTAAAAACAACTCACAGAGTCAAAACCAAACACAAGGACGCCCACCTGTAAGTAGGTGCTGCTTCCGAGATTCTTTGGCAGGGTTTTGGCGCCACCCATCGACGTTTCCAGCATGGCAGCGAGGCTGCGGACACTCCCAGAAGCCCCGTCTGATCTCTCCAAGCCGGCTGACTCTTGAACTTTTAAAGCCGACCCCAGGCTGCCACAGTCACTAGCTCGCCTCTCTCGATAGGTTGGCAGTCCAAGTAGTCCGTCAACCTGTCCCTCTCCCTCCCCGTCACCCCCGGTAATGGAAGAACAGGAGCGTTTTGGTGGTGTCGGTGGCCGACCTTTTCGGCGCGGACGGAGGGTGACGGATGATTGGCTGCGGTTAACGGTGACATCATTAGAGACAGCAGTACGTGCAGAGCTGCTGCGGCACACAGTGGCATATCTAGAGTCCGATTCTGGGCCAGTCAGGCTGTGAGTTCTCCGTCGGTCTTCCTCCTCGCTGGGAAGCTGCAGCAGAGGGACGGGCGAATCTACCGCTGTTAGCTGGGTGGAAGGGCGGGGTCGTGCCCTGGGGGACGCCTGCTTGGTGCGGGCATGTTGCGGGGTTTGTGGTGGAGTGTGCGTAGGTGTATGGGGAGGGGTCTGTGAATGTTCCAGACCTGGACGGGGTTTGGGCAGCGGACTGGGAACACCATCCCTCTGCTTCCGTGCTTCCTTCCGAGGCTCTGAGCTGGTGCTGCCACCTGGACTGGATGGAGGCGTCAAGGGGCTCTGAGGAGGCTCGGAACCACTTTCTCCTTTCTGCAACTCCTTCAGTCTCCTCACTCCCAACATCAGTTTCTTCTGATGGCCTGAAGAAAGAAAGATGTGCAGGTGAAGAAGGGACAAATCAAAGTCCTACTCACTCTGCTGTAACATGAAAAAGGAGGACAGATGTTAATACCAGGTCTGAACACAGTCTTAGACTTCTCGTAGGTGTGATCACTAACCCTAACCCAGAGAATACAAATCCCCAAGCAAGTGTTGGGTCATGGGACATTTGATGCTGTGACAACTGCAGAATTCAGCAAAAAAAGAACAAGAAATATACGGTATAACTACAAACACAATTGGGAAGGTATCTGCTATTTTTACCTCCACCAAGTAGGTATTTTTTTCAGTGCTGTTTGTTTGTATCAGCACATTGGTTTTAAATTAATTCAATCCAGAACTTCCTGAGCACAAGCAGCACAAAACATTTGGAAACCCGGCTCTGACAGTCCAGTCGTTACTGTTTTATTCCCACGTTTTCATAATCATACCTGTCATTTACATCAACCGAACACAATCTAAAGCTCTACATTTTGACTATGTCATCTAATTTACCACCTTTTTAAAGTAGCTGTGTCTTACCGAGCTTAGTGATGCCAATCTCTTGCAGATCCTCCAGGCTGATGTCGGAAACAAAGTCAATGTTTTCATACCCATTCTGCACCAGAACCTGGTAGTACTGACTGAGACCCAGGTGAGAAAGCCAGTCTGCCAGATTAGCCTAAACATACACAAAGTCATACACAAACACAAGCACACAATGTAAAAAAACAAAAAACAAAAACCCTGTACTAATAGTGACAGAACTCTTTGGTGAGTTAGAACACATGAGGGACTTACAGGTTTGTGATCCGGCAGCCAGTCCGTGGTGGGCAGCTTGCTGATCTCTGTCGTTAACTTTTTCCGATGTCCAGGCTTCATGACCCCAATTGCTGTCAGGTCCTTCAATGCAAAGCACAGTTAATCTCATCACACATCTGCATGTGGTTTTATTTTTCTTAATATGAACGTTATGCCTGTGACATTTGTATATAAAATGACTATCCTCTCTCCTCATGGGATCTAGCATCATACCTGGGTCTGCTTCAGTGGGGATGTATTGGTAGGATTTTGATATGGATACTGATTGGTATCCATACTGCTTATCAATACCAATACTCTTACTGATACTTTTCTGTCATAATGCTCAGGACTCTTGAACATAGAGTCAAAATGAAGTCAAATATATCCGTAACTCAGTTTTTACTAGTTAGAATGACGTCATTTTTGCCATTTGTGTAGATATCTACAATTCTATTGCGGATATTATCTCTAACTCCAGTTTCAGATATCTTCAACTTCATTCTGAAATATGAACCTTAATTCAAGACATCTACAGCGGATATCTGCAACTGAATTTTAGATATCTATAATGACAAACTCGATGCACCTGAATGGCAAAAGTGAAGTCAGTCAAAACTGAATTGCAGGTATTTGTAACTGTACTTTTGACAAGTACGAATGATGTTAGTTAGTTAGCGTTAGTGTAGTTAGGTAGTTAGTGTTGTTGTTAGTGAATATCCTGTCTATCATTATAGTGATGAAGCCGAGAAGCTGCACAGAGAGCGCTGCTTTGCTAAAATTAGCTTGAAGTTATTTTGCGCCAACATTCTTCAAATTGCTGCTAACACAGTATCAAGCAGCTTCATGTTTAAAGTTCAGCCTCCCAGTTCCAACACTGATGGAAGGCTGAACATAAACATAAACATGAAGAGTTTTAAGGACTTTAAATGTAGGAGATGTCACAGTTGTTAGCAGAAACGTTAGCTTTGCTAAATGTTAGCATTAATAAACTGCGCTAGCCTTTTCTGATTTCCAACCATTCTAAAGCAAAGATAGAATTGAAGTAACATAAATATCAGTAGTGGTGTCGTTATCAATACTTCAATATCGACCAATGATGGACATCAATTGAATATAGGGTTGCCAAGCATTCCGTAAAATAAGGATTTGTTCCGTATTTGAAAAATAAAAGACGTGTTCTATATTGAACAGATAAGGAACACACATTGTTCCTTATTTTTCAGGTCAGTGCATAACTGTGACAGAAAAAACACAGATTAATCCACTAATGAAGATAGTGCAATTTGTGTTAAGGAAAATAAAACCCTCGTCCTGCTGTCAGGCCCTCTCCATCTGTCTGTCACACTATCCAACAGAAATGTTTTAATTGGCACTCTTAATTAGCCGTCTGATTCACTGTGAGGTCTGTGTATCATAGCAACGGAGATGTGGTTGTGCTCAGGTGAAAAAAAAGATTGCAAAAATATAAAAAAGTGACTATATCAACTTTTAAACTCATATTTGGTTGATATTATTTTACAAACATAGTAATACTATTGTAAAAGTGTATAAAGTGTTGGGGTAATATTGTATAGCCTATGCAAAGTACAATATAGGTACATGGGGGGGAGACTGCAATGTTGCTGCAATGCTGCAATGTAAGTTCCCCCTGTTCCTTATTTTCTTATCAGGAATTTGGCAACCCTAATTGAATATGGAGTGTTGACACACACACACACACACAGAGGCTTTTGAAGCACATTCAAGGACAAACACAGAGTAGCATTCACAGCACAGGCTGGAACACATGGCCACGTGTGAACACAGGTATGCAGATGAAGCAGACAGCGTATGAGAAGTGACTGGTTGAGGCTCAGGACTCACACCGGGGGGGTCAGGTGACAGAGACACAAGGGTCATGATGACATCATCCAGGTCAGTGGGGGGGAGGCTGATTTGAGAGCTGAGCTGTGTGGAGCCTTGACAGACAAGGGGCAGGACGTGAGGGGGTCAGGGGTCATGACCTTACCTCAGGGGTCACACGGCTAATGGTGTCTAGATCATATCCCGCGGTGAGGAAGTGGGTGGTGTAGAACTGCAGCTGAAACTCACCCAGCCACGCCACTACTGCCTGCTTCTAGAACACAGAGCACAGAACACTACTGCCTGCTTCTAGAAGAGTCCACAGGGTTCTTCTAAAGCACGGAACACACACACACACACACACACACACACACAGACAGACATGCACACACACATGCACATACACCTGTTCTGAAACATAGCATCGTCAGCCTGTTCTAGAACACAGGAGATAATCCCTTCTAGAAAACAACAGAGAATCTTCTGCTATAACTCTACAGCAAACCCAGGTCCATGAACAGTCTATCAATCAGGGACCATTTCTGTGCTGTTCAACAAACTGTATAAGCTTGTTTCAAACCATTTTTGTTGATGCCGAACACTTGGTAAATTCACAATTTAAAAAAAAAATACTGCCACTATGCACTTTAATCCCAAACAATGCTGTTTGTAATTATCTGTTTAAATAGTAAGACACATACTGCTTTGACTTGAGCTGTTATTCAGATCTTTACTTAAAACTTTTTCTTTAAGGAGCATTTTCTATTGTCCGTATAAAACAAACAGTTTAAGTAGTGTGGATAATCCTGAGTATCCTGTTTGTTTTGTGGCTGATCTGAGCATCACAAAATAAATATCCATTCACCTGTATTGTATGAAGTGGAGAGACTGGACAACCATTCATAGGTCAGATGATGTAATTCATTATACATGCTGCATTTGTGAACTGGATGACGTCAACCAATGCGGAAGTTCTGAGACCTGCTTTTGCTTTTAGAAACGGAACACTGCTGTTGCCTGGCAACCAGTAAAAACTCTATTCAGGAATGGAACAGCGCTCATTTCAAACAAACACACACACAGGAAATGTGACACTTAGAAAGCTGCTGAGGATTGGTGTGAGAGCAGGAAAGTCTGTCAAGCTGCTCATCTCCATGGCAACACACTTGCATGCCCATAGTCAAGGTGTCATTTGTTCACGTGTAGTAGCACAAGCGTCCTAACAGACACTTGTTACCGGAACCACAGCTGTGCAGATGGTTGAGAGATGAGTCCACAGAGTAAACCAAGCTACCATCCAAAAACTCACTTTCCCATCATCCTCTTCTGCCTTCCGCTCAAACGACCGCTGTTCATGAACTGTGCAACTGGTAGAGCCTTGGGAGGAGCGGGGCAGATAGTGGGAAGGGAAGAAGGAAAACAGTTAAATGTATTATTACTTTTCAAAGTAAAGGGCAATTCTGCTTACACTTAATTTAAAAATATATAATTACGCATACATAATGTTTTTATCAGTATAATTCAACTTAAGTTTAAGAAGAAGTAAAGCAGCAATATTACATGACAGGATTTTATTTCCATACATTACATATATTGTTTTTTTCTCCATTTTGATGAAGTTGTTGATATAATGAAGATGAATGTGTTAATGTACCTTTAATGAGAGGCTAATACAAGCCAAAATGTCTGCAGGGAAATAGTGACTACTGATCCTTTGCAGGTTTTTATATTTTTGGATGTTGCACTGAAGCATTTAATCCTGTCCCACCATGTGCATCATGAATTAAATTAGCATTATATCATTTATTGATGCAGAATAAAAGCAACAATCCAAACAAACGGTGAGGCACTTTGGTACTAGTGAACTTGATGGCTAGAGGCTTGATCATTTTGAATGACTACAGACAGAATTCCTTTTTTTTTAATCCCCTGATCAAAGACAGATGTGGTATCTTTGTAGTGTCACTGCTTTTTGATTAATAAACATACAGTAGCAAAAAAAAAAACACTTTCAATGGAAAAATTACTAAAATGACTTCAAATGAATCCAAAACAACAGTTTTTTACACAGTGTTTGCATGAGATTTTGTTCTTACTCGCTGACTGTTCAACAGACTGTGACTGCTCCAAGAGATGTTCCTTTGCTTTTACTGACTGGGAAAGCACAGTGGCCAGGAGCTGGAACACACAACAAACACACAAAAAAACCTCATATAGACAAACACACATTGACTTAAGTTTAATCATTCAAAAACCTAGCACTGCCTTATGACTCAGCTGAGGGGAAATGTAACAGACAAGACTCTGGCTTGTGACCCACTTTTTCACACATGGTTTTCCCCCGGCAAGTATGTTTAAGCATCACTCAAAACCAGATGACTTATATATTGTGATATGTAGAGATCGGTGTCAAGGACTGGTAGTAAATTGGTACCAGTTCCACGTTAGTCAGTAAAGAATCAATACGTGTCTTGACATGTATTTACAAATGTTCAGACCGACGATGGATGCATGACGATGAAGCTGCCACCACAGGGAATGTACGTCTTCATTGCAGACACGATACTGCACTTGAACATTTGGGCTAAATTTAATAAAAAAACTGCAACTTGTGTCATACAAGGAGGTAGAGGGTGAGTAAAGGGGCTACGTTATCTCTTTGATGTTGATGAAACATAATACCTCTTAAATCCTTGTCTTTATTTTTCTGCACCAAATAGTAGCGGGTAGTATCAATATCACGATATTCACAAGTATCGATAAGCATCCGTATTGTTATCGATAAAAACCTGAGTGAGTGATATCACAAAATAAAAATACAAATTACAGAATAATTAAAACAAAAACAAAAAAAACCTATGACTTCACTTTTATGTCTGTAATTATCCAGCCTGTATTATTTGTTCAAATTCAGCCTCACTCGAGTTCCATCTCGATGCACCTGTTGAACTGTGTGGGGAAAAAAGTGTTTACGATCTCTACAACGGAAGAACACAACGAGCAGGAAACAGAGTTGTGGTTAACACTGTGGCTAGAATTGTGTTTGTTTCCTTTGTCAATTTCCCAGAAATTCTGCGAGTGTTTGTTGTTTTGTGCAGATCCAGTAGCAACAAGAGCTGCAAACACATGCATACAAGTACAGTTACTGTGAGCAGCCTCTTTACCTTCACTCCTTCGGCTTGTGCGTGCAGGCCTGGCGCGTTAAGGCCGTGTGTGTTGACTCCCGGTGTGGGTGCCGGGTGTGGACTTGGTGCTGGGGTGGTTAGAACGTGTGTGTTTCCAGAGCTCTGCAAGCTGCTCGATGACCGAGCGCTGCCGAGGCTGCCCACACTGCCACTGCGGTCGCCACCTGCGCACACAGACGTGTACATTGCGTGATGCAGTAATAGACAAAGACCGCTGACCACTTTACACCTGCTCAGCTACTGCTGATGTTCAAACTGAGCATCAGAAAAGTCATCTAAGTGGCTTTGAACGAAGGGAATAGATGAAAAAAAGGCCTTAGACTGGTTCAAAATGATAGAAAAGCAACTCAAATAACTGCTCGCTATCACCCCAAGGCCACACCAGGGGTCACTTCATTCTGTGTACCTAATAAAGTGGTCGGTGAGTGCACGTACTATCGTTTGATTTTATTACGCAAAAGATGGAGTGTACCTGCCAGCGGTTTGCGTAGCACCCAGATATCCTCACTGGTGCTACTCTGATGTCCTAAGGTCGGAGAGCCTTGAGGACTCTGCTCTGCTGTCCGTGAACCTGTCCCAGACACACACACACGCAGACACACACACACACAGATACACACACTTTGTTATAATAGCACGACCATTTCAAGCTGTTGAAGGACGTTCTTAAAGATAAATGCACTCACTAATTAACGACTATACAGACTCGGTGTAATAATGTGTGCACTCTAGTTTCGAGTAGGTTTAAGCGTTAAATGAAAACCGTCAGACTCACAAAGAAACAACACACTCACTTAAGAATTCATTAATACATTTACTAATCCACCTCTTAATGCTAAACATGTTCAGGCAGGTTCATCAACAACACTAAAATAAAAAAAACCATCATGCATACATGCACTGCTCAGAACCCTATGACATTATTGCAAATAAAATGTGAACATACAAGCAGATATTTGGGAAAATGTATATAAAAAAAGTAAAAAAAAAAAAGCATTAACTGAGTGTTAAAAAAGAGTCAGTTCTCACATGTTATAAGAAAGCTACACTATCACAGCAGGAACTCATGGAACATCTTACATGGTAACAGCTGCACTGACAAATGTGTTTAAAACACTGAAAACTACTGAAATCATTGTTAATTACACTCATCTATGAACAAGTTTCACTGTTTGTTTTCTTATAAATCAAATTATTCAAATCAAAACCACTGCTGCAAAGTGGGGGAATCCATTGTTTTGGGGGAAATTATTCTTGATTACAGTGGAAGAGAGACTGTTAAAGGGATAACGCAGGTTTTTTGAGGTGTGGTAATGATACAGAATGTGTGCACACACACTCACACGGCACACTGGGTACTGGGCAGGATGACAAAACAGCTTGAGCCAGAGACATCACAGTTTTTTGTGATTTGTATGAGGTAATGACACATCGTAAGAACGGACTTCAGTGTTTGAGATCCTTTGTTGGGATTGGGAAATCTAGCAAGCGAGGCAGCAGTAGACCAGCAGCTCTCACATCTACGTGAGCTAAAAACACACATTTTCTGAATGGACTTTGGTGTGAGTGAGTGAGTGAGTGAGTGAGTGAGCTGATTAACCTTTTAACAGCGAGCGCATTGCTAAAGACGCGTTTGCACAAGCGCACTTTGCTTTACTGTAGTCATACCACGTTTTGTGCTATCGGAAAAATTCCAAGCGGTTTTCTGAAAGCTGAGAAGTTGCATGTCGAAGCCAACATGTGGTTATTATGGTAATTTCACTCCAATCAGCGTCTCTGTCGCCTGAGAGGAGAGTGGGAAGAACACAGTTTGCATTTTTGGCCTGTTTTTGCACATTGAGAGACTCAAAAAACGTTATTGTAAATATGTTTTCTACTGTTCAAAAGTCAAATTTAAATCTGTTGTTCGTGTACAACTGCAGTGTTTTGTTAAATAAACCTTTTGGTTTTCCTTCATTTTAAATTGTTAGAACAGTATTTTAACATGCAGTAAATTGTAAATAACTGCAAGGACATTTTCTGGTCCTCTTATGGTTAAAATAAATAATAAATAATAATAAAATAATTTTGAGGGTTAGGTGTTAAAGGGTTAAAACGTGCGTTTCCAGCCAGAAAAGCAAGTATACTGTATATTTATTTATTTTTTAGTTAAGCGGCTGTTTTGTTGCGTCACCACTGGCAGCCATGTTTTCAGTTTCCAGAGCCGGTGACAAACTGAGGGCTCACGCAACAACGTCAGTGTCGACTGTGTGTCACTACCTCGAAAAATCATACGTCGAAAAACCTAAACCATCCCTTTAAGAACCTCCTTCCTTTTCTAGTCTATTTCATTTGGAATGGATAACACATTTCAGCCAACCAAAGGTTTTTTATTTGATATACCGGAGAAAGCAGACAGTAAATATATTCTGTATGTGGTCTTGTCAAACAGTGATGCTACAGTATGTACCTGTCTGACTCTGCTGCTCCTGAGAAGTGGAGAGAGGAGGAGGAGGAGGAGGAGGAGGAGGAGGAGGGGGAGGAGGAGGAATGGACAGTTGAGAAGTAGACAGAGAAGGAGGAGAGATGGGAATAGGAACGTACCCAAAGGAGGAGAACCGAGGGAGGGACTGTGTGTTGGGGTGAGGGGGAGGAGGGGACGGCAGATGCAGGGGGAGGACTTTGGTGGGGGGGTATGAGTGTCCGTTGACCGAGGCAATGGGACAAGGGTTGGGCCTGCGGAGCAGGAGGGTGTGGCACTGCTGGGAGGGGGAGTGACCTGGACACGAGCCAGGAGGAGCAGGGAGGTGTAAAACAACAACAACTGATCAGTCAACTTGGAAAAAAGAAACAAAACAACTCTAATCAGATCTGAGAATGGATTCAAATCAAAACATGACAAAAAGAATACATCCATATATCCACAGGGAATATATCTGCATAAATCAAAACATCACTACGGTAATAAAGCAAACAAACAGTATGAAGAAAAGCGTCTAGTGGAGCAGGTGGGAAACACGGGCTTATTCAGGAAGGAGGGAGACAGAGGGAGGAGAGATATCGAGGACGGGAGGAGGGAGAAGGGTCAAAGGTCAGCGGAGGGAAGTATTTGATCAATAGAGATGATGGAGATGACAGGTTGGGAAAACAGATGGGCTGCGGAGAGGCCGATGATGCTGCAGCTAGATACAACTAATGATCAGCTATGGCTGCTGAACAGCTGCTGAGCTCACACACACACACACACACATGCCAAAGCACACACACACACGCCATCCCACCCGTACACAGAATACACACAGCTGTGATGTGGGTGGTCACCTGCCCTCTTGATCACTTCCACCATGTTGGAGGGAAAGTATCCCACACGGTCATTTCCTGTGCGGTTGTCGTGAATACAGCCCTTCCATCGGCCATCAGAGTGCTGCTCCAACACCTGCACGCACACACACACACACACCGAAAGTGGGTCGGGTCTTTTATTTTGAAGGACGCACAGCTTTCCCATGTGACAGTAGCCACTCAAAGCCATCACTTTCATGACAACAGTGTCAGGAGAATTAGGACACCAACATAATTAATAATAAATAGGAATTTTCTTACAGTGAGTGCCGGGACATGAAAGCATGAAACTATCGGAAACTAAACAAACCAAGCTTCTTATAAATATGCGCTTATTTTGCAATCTTTTGTTCATATTGTTCATAACTGCACGCAGATGTGAAATGTGTATTAACGGCTCAGAACGGTGCGTGTGCGGCCGTCTTAAACCATCAAATACTCTGCAGCTGTTTTTGGGAAACCTTGTTATCTTGTTGTTTAACTACATTCCATATTTTCATGACTCCCTTTCCGTTACCAGATAAAGCTGTAGACAGATACACTGCACTTTGAGAACAGGTCAACCTCTTCATTCCCTCTGCAATTACAAGCTCTGTGTGGATTATCTTGGTATCATATTAAAGATAACACTTATATCTTGATGTGATAAAACGACGTGATAAAAAAAAGTGATAAAAATCTGTTGGTACTTCTGTTTTTCTTTGTTTACATGATCAGGCTGATTCTCCAGTGACATTTATCAATGTTTACACTGTTGGTTTGTTTGACTGGTGAGCGTTTAGTCCAGTTTTGGACATTTCTGGTTGACGAAGACTTGGCTAAATGACGTGTTTGGTGCTACATGCTTGGACAGCCCCGGTCCCGGAAGCGTCAGGTAAGGACAGGTTGAGAAACTGTGAGAAAAGGCAACGTTTATGTACCGTGATAATGTCTCCAGCTTTGATGTTGAGGCTGGTCAGGTCGTAGTTGTTGCAGTAATCCTTCAGAGCTCGCACTTGCATCGCAGCCGAAGCGTCTGCGAGACAAGAGCGTAGTGTGAGTGAGCAGCGGGCATGAATGGAGCAGTGAACACAGCACAGATGTGAGGTAGGGCAGAGCAGAAATAAGGTAGAGAAAGAAGGCAGAGGAGAGTGGAGGCAGGATGATGAATGCTCCGTTTTTATAACGCGTGTAGTTGTGCTGAAAAGTCTTGGTGGAGGTCATGAGAATACTGCGCGATGTCACTGCTCTGCATATTATGCATTTGTAAATAATGATTTTCTGTTTTCTACTCCCATTGAAAACCACGTGCCATGTGTGTTTGTGCTTAAGCGCACATGTTCTCACCTCTCAGGAGTTGTTTGATCTCCCGACTGGCCTGTGTGGTGGTGAACTGGTTAACAATGTCCAGAGCCGTTTGACTCAGCGTGTTTCTGACTCCCGCACTGATGCCACTCTGAAAATGAAAGTAAATAGATCACTTATTATCAATTTAGTCAGCTTTAGCTTGTAAAGCAACACGGTTTAATTGCATCATATGAGTTAATGTGTGTCGTTTTCTGGCCCTTGATCATCATCTTGTATCTCATTGTACTCATGTTGCATATAATTGAAAGATTCTATCCATTTCTACCACTTTATCCTCCACATGAGGGTCGTGGGGGGCGCTGGTGCCAATCCCAGCTGACATGGGTCAATCACAGGGCCACAGAAAGACAGACAATCATACACTCTTGAAAGATACTAATTCATCTTCTCTTTTTGGTCGTTTTCTGACTCTGAGATTGTGCATCCTTTCATGGAATTTGAGCATCTCTACATTTCCTTCATTTCTTGAGTGCTGTCATTTTCAAAAACCCAAACATTAACAGTCACTTCACTCCCTGGCCCAAAGCCCCCAGACTGTGACAGGTAAGACCTTTTTGATAATCCAGGATTCAGTGTCGGGCCGGCTGTGAGTATCTGCCTGCTGCTTACATCTGTTGTGTGTGTGTGCTGTCTCAGCAGGAACATCAGACATGAGATACAGCAGGATGAGACACACCGAGGTTAAACATCAGCATCTGAAGTTAACAAAAGAAACTCTAAATCTCTAAAAAAAATAAAAACAAAAAACAGAGTTTTCCTGAATATTGCAGCACCACAGCTTTATCTGTCCAGTGAGAGTGACGACGGTGTCAATTTTCTCGACTGAGGGGGGAGAGACAGCTTTGACAGTACATAATAAACTCACTGGATGGACAGACAGACAGATGGACTTACATCCAGCAGCAGGCGCACTACCTCTGTCTTCCCACAGAGGGCAGCCTGATGTAGTGCTGTGCCAGACTCGGACTGCCTGTTTATATCTATACCAGCTTGAATCAGCAGCCTGCAACACAAAATAGTGCACATGTAGTTCCTTATTTGCACATTTTTACTGCGGCCTTGTGCACAGCTTTGTAATTTGAATTTGGAAAATTGTATGCAAGTATGTTTTTATGATAGATAACGACATAAAATAAACAAAGTCTATAAATAAAAGTCAAGTGTTCACATGTTCAATTCATAACCCTGACCCCTGGAGTTAAGGTTATGATGGAAGACACGCTCGAGTGGACACACAAATGGACGGGCAGGGGCAGAGAGAGTTAACATGAGGGAAGCAGACTGTGAGGACATGTCTCAGACCGTATGACTTCGATGTGTCCGTTCTTGGCGGCGAGATGCAGCGGCGACACTCCGTTGGGGTCGGAGGGCTTGGGTTCTATCATGGCTGCGCACATGTTACTGCTGAGCAGGAGCTGGACCACCTTTACAACAGAAAGACAAGCGTTCATGTTATTTAGAGATTTCTATGCGGCCATTATCGATTCATCTGGTACTAAATGTCAGAAAATGTTGAGAAATGGACATGATGATGTTCTCAAATGTCTGGTTTTGTCCACAAACCAAAAGCAAAGAAACCCGACAATATTCACGTTTAAGAAGCTTCTTTTTTTGTGCATAAGGGCGTGTCTCCTGTCTTAGCGCTTCCGTTTCTGCTGTGGTAAGCCAGAGAAGGCGTACGTGACTTCTCCGTCCCCCATGGTTTTGTGTTGTGACTTCCTTGCTTACATATTTGATCACCTTTTCTTGTCTACCTTTGGTGCAGCAATAGGAAAAAAAAAAAAGTGACACTAAAATCCTCAGGTCCACAGGTCCTCCCTTCATGCGAGGCACGTCCACCACATTTGATGCATAGTAACATTTTTATGTGTCGCAGGGATGCGTCTGAAAACAGCATCGTAAAGGCTTTCACCAGAGCTGCTTGCGTTTCTCATCCAGGCTCAGAAAACACGGGTGAGAAAGCCTGCAGCACGAGCAGCGTTATTTCATTAATCACGTCGTGAGCTATATTCGTTTTCATCTGCTGTGGACCGTCTTGTAAGTCTTCGTTTATTTTTAAATTTAATTGAATGTACTGCTACATCTACTTCACACTTCTTTCAAACTGTGAGTGTGAACATTGAGACTCTTTAATCAGATTCGTGTCAGTGTAGAATCTGAATTTGTTTGCCACAATGAGTCATTGTGTTGAATTGGTGCTAGATATGGTTCAAACTATAGACATGGTAATAATAATAATAATAATAATAATAATAATAATCTTTTTACTTCCTTCACTCACCTAACAGGATCAGCGCTGTATTGAGTCACTGATAAAGCAAATCAGAACAGAATAACCGCACGTGCAGCTGTGTTTTCCCGGGGTCTCGTGTACACGGCAACAGTTAATCAAAGATGGCGAGGCAATATTTCAGTAACAATGATGTATTGTTTTCACTCACACATTACTCTGAGAGCGGAGATACTGCGGGAGGTAATGAAAAAGCAGTCACAGCAGAGAGGTTTTAGATAAAGAGTTTAACGTCAGAGGCAGCACAACAACACCAACAACTCCTCGGCAAGATAAATTACTTTACTGTGTCCTGCAGCTTCTCAGAAAATACAGCCATGTAAAAATATGTCCGGCAAAGTATCGGCTCAACAACCACAGGTATGATATCATAGGAAAACAATCAGTTCAGCTTGAATATATAGTGAATTCTATGCAATTCTATTTATTTCCTATGTTGATTGTCTTAAAGGTTAATTGACAATACTTATATATATAATAATGGGCAAGCTGTATATCATATCATATCATTGGGTTTTTAATGATTCACTAAACACAATTTAACAATTTCATTCTAATGAAAATCACTCACTCCGACACGTCCAAATTCACAGGCCAGGTCCAGAGGTGTTTTACCAGCTGAGTCTGAGATGCACGGGTTGGACTGGTGCTGCAGCAACATCTCCGACTGTAACACACACACACACACACACAGATGTTTATACTTCTTTACTACTTTATACTACTTAAACTTAAAGTGTTATCCCTGACCTTAAACTAACCACAATTCAAATCTTAGCCCTAAATGGAACCACTTCCTCCTGGGAGCAGGTTTTGGTCTCCATGAGGACGACTGGTCCTGACAAGGCCAGTGTTTAATGCAAGGACAGGTCCTAAACAGATAACAAATACACACACACACACACACACACACACACAGAGTGAGTTACCCCGTCATAGTGTCCATGCTGAGCTGACAGGTGGAGAGGAATCTGTCCTTCGTCTGACTGTCCGTTGACTGACGACCCAGACTTCAGCAGCATTTTCATTGGCTCAGTTTTCCCCTGCCATGCAGCATAATGCAGAGGACGCATCCCTACACACACACACACACACACGCAGACACACAATTTTAATTGGCATCATCACTTATTTACACTCTTGTGTACCAATTACACTATAACAACTCAGCAAACAGCAAACGTGTTGCCACTAATATTGAAAATACACAGATTTTAAGACTTCTAACATACGTAACACAAATTATCAGTTGTTTTTGGGCAAATTGTTCCAGTTTCTCTAATGTAAAATTATTCAGGCTGAAAGCTAAAGACCTTATTTTTTTATTGCCGAGGTAACTAGCAGTCTGACTTCTTATCTTTGTGTGCCATTTTGCGGTATTTGCTTCCTTGAACGGAAAAAGTCTAAATTTCTGCAGGTCATTTAATAATCCTGGGTTTGTCTAGGATTACATGCTTCTGTTATGCTTCTCCTTAACTCAGAAAGGCGCACTTTATTCTTCTTCTCATCACTTGAACAGTGGGATGTCACCTCATCGCCGCTTTTCCATATCACTCAATCACAACACTGCAAAACAATGCCACCCAAAAATGGTCCCATAGAACCACATTTAAAATAATACATCCATTTAATGGGCCACTCCAAAAATAAATCTCATCGGGCACTTTGTTGTGGGAATACAGTCATACTGATGCTCTTTAGATGCTCCCTGGATTAGCCTAGCAAAGCAGGAAATAACACACGTCACTGAATAACAGACGGAGCTTTGTCAGCAGCAGCGATGGAAGGAAGTACAGGTGTAGCAAGAAATGACTGGTAGGCGACTGTTATCTTAATATCCTTGATGTGAGAGTGGCAGTGATGGATTGGAGGGCTGGATCCTTTAGCGTAAGACTCAGGCATATGACTACCGTGTCCTGCAGGAACTACAACATCTTATACTGTATGTTGGACAACAGTCCATGCCTACTTGTAGCGCAGTTGGCTGTGAAAATAGAACCAGCAAGTTCTTCAGAATCCCTATAGGACCTCATCAATTTCAAAAAGTAGACATTGTCTGTGGCTCCAAGTAGGGCTGGGCGATATACCGGTAGTAAGAGTTATACCGGTATATTTTTGAAAGAGATATGTAGTTGAGACAATATCACCATACCGGTATATTATATATTATTTTTATGTTGCCTACAAGCCTAGTTCAGCTGAGCAGTTGGTGGCTACGAAAAAGAATAATAATTTTCCTAAATAAAATGTGTACTTTTACTCCAATACATTTTTCTTGACCATCTTTGTTACTCTATAATGCCTGTCGTAATGCCTGTTTGTTGTCGCTGGTTTTTAGCAGCACCATCTGTTAGCTGCTTAGCTGTTAGCGGCAGATTTCGGCTCCAAATGAGGCTCTGGTCTCCGGGTATCTGGTCTCCTGTCTCCAGGTTTGTGTTGTACACTCCGGACGCCGGGTTTCAGCAGTCAGCTGAGCGGCCAACCGGTGAGCTAGCGAGCTAACCCGTTTTGTTCAAAATATCTTATAATATCACATATCGCCATTTGAACAAAAAATATTGCGATATCAGTTTTGGTCCATATCGCCCAGCCCTAGCTCAAGCATTAAAAAGAGAAGACTGGGCTGATGCTACTGCAGTCAAAGAGGCTCGCATTTGTAGTGCTCACCTGATTTCATGTAAGTTATCATTTATCAGCTCTTTCTGTTAGATTACGGTGAAAAGTCTGAACTTCACAGAAATGTGTGTGTCAATGCACATATGTACAGTATATGAAACTTATGCTGCTTAAAGTTATGTTATGGTCTTGAACGTAGCTAGCTTGTAGTTAGCCACCGGCCGGCGAGCACGTTGACAAGTAAACATGGTGTGCTAAAAACGTTCCTTGTAAGACTTGTATGCGCATAGACTTTCTCACGTGTACGGGCTCGGTTTATCTATAAGCTAAGAGTGAATAGCTGGCCACTGGATATCTGGCTACTTGCTAATATCATCTAGCCAATCTTTTATGGAAGCTGGGTCAGGCAGGCTAGTGCCGTCAGTTAGTACTAATTTATTTAGGTATTGTTTGTGGTCCTGAATTGACAACGAAAGAACATGACACGCTTGTGACCCTTTGTGACCCTAAAATCAGGCTCATGGGACGTCACGTCCGAAAACAAACTGCTTTCAAACAAAGGGCCAGGACAGGAAAATCTGGCTTAACTGCACACCTAAGAGACCAAGTAAACAGCGAATAGGCGCACATGCAGGACGTGCAGAACACGGTGATGCCGAGTTCAGCTGAGCGCAGCACAAAACACGCTGCTGCATCATCATCAGTGCCTCAAACCAGCAGACATTAAACACAGCGTGTTCTCATGGCAGCAGCAACCCGGGGCTTCCTGTCTTCACACGAGCGACGAGCCACATCATCGGTATGACTGAAGAGGCCCTCTGGGCTCCGTCATGTTGAGGGAGTCCTGACTTACACTTAAAAGTCACAGCAGCTGCAAGAGTTCCAGATACTAGAGCGTTAAGTGTATGATGAGCTGTGAGAGGAAAAGGAGGAAGCCTCTGCAGAATGTTTTGATTATTTGAGAGGACGTTGCCAACAATGCCCTTCCTGATTGTCTGAAGACGTCTTGTTAGTCATATATCAATATGTAAATACGAGTAATAGTCTTTGTTTTGGCAGACAGCGCTGGCCATGAAAATACAATGTGAAGAAAACTTAAACCTCCTGTTTTTTTGGGAAATTCCCTCTGCCATGTTGCCAGCTTTCACAATCAGCCCCTTGCTCCATTTTTCCTGTTTATGAAAGTCTGGACAGGACATAAAGTCCATCAGCCCAAGCCTGCACGATGTCCAAGTCTGTAATCTTACATAAACCCTTCTTGTAAAATGGCAAGAGTTCTGGTCTGAGAGAACAAAATAAATAGCATGTCACCTTTGATGTGCTTCTCTTGTTAGAAAACACACTATTGTAGGTCCTACTAGGATGGCATTTCAAGGAAAAATGCTAATCTGGATATTTGATGGGATTATTCGTCAAATTGGTTAATCCCCTCTGGAGTTTTCACCCAAAAAAAAGTGTATGTTGACAGTTATTCCATTTTATGTTGAGATAAAAATATTCAATATAGCAGCTTTATGAGCTTCACACTGAATTATAGTAAAAACCAGACAGGAAGCACATAGGCGAGGTTTTCCAGCTCGCGACATGAGTTTTCTCGTTACATATTGAAATAATGATCTGAGGTTTCCACACTTCCTCCACAGACACTCGGAGAGAGACCAACTTGGACCAACTGGTAAGGACGCCTGCCAGGTGTAGGCCTATATTTAGACTGGGCACCAAAGTGAAGATATGAGTAGTACATCATGGGGAGATTACATCTCCCATCTGCCTCGAGATTTCTTCTTCTGGAGTCTGTCATTGTGGAAATGGTTCGGAGAAATGTTCCTGTGGAAATCACAGCTGCGCTTCTTCCACCCGGCTCTTGTCTCTTGCAGCTATGAAACGTGGCTCTTCCATTGCCTATTGTTTGCTGTGCACACAAATGTGTCAATTCTCATCCCCACTGTAAACCACTGAGAATCTTTTGTTATATAAGCGGGTACTGTTTGTTGGAAGAGTCAACGGGAAGTTCTGTGTTTTGAGTGTGTTTCAGAGGATCGCTGTGAGCGGAATCTGGTGTTTCTTTACCTTTATTGTCTTTTATATCCACTGCAGCCTGAGCCTCCAACAGGAGAGCGATCAGCTCCTTGTTCCCACTCAGAGCAGCATGGTGCAGCGGCGACAACCTTCACACACACACACACACACACACACAGTTTACATTTCAAGATACATATGCTATATTCATATATGTAGTGTAAAACCACAGGACAACTTTGCTGAAATAATCCTCAGCATGGAGCGGCTCCGCCCCTCAGCTCTGTGAGTGATGGGAAGGGCCAAATGACCTACTTCCATTAATAAGCAATCTCTCTTCCCCTGAGCTGTGTGTGTGTGTGTAGCTAATGGATCCCTGGTGAATATAAGGGACAGACCCATGAGTCAAATCAATGAATCAACAGTCATTACACGTGGACTTGTGACCAATTTTCTGAATATAATCAACACAA
Organism: Solea solea; assembly: GCF_958295425.1. NCBI lineage: Eukaryota > Metazoa > Chordata > Actinopteri > Pleuronectiformes > Soleidae > Solea > Solea solea. The sequence continues at coordinate 5,943,660 of NC_081143.1, forward strand.
TACAACAATCTTTGTAATTTGATAGAGCCAAATGGAACATGATCACAAACTAGTCATGTGCTTTGCACACAAAAAGCTCAGCCAAGCATGAGTGAGTCTAAATATAAATAAATATAACCAAAATCTGTAGAACAAACTTAAGGCTGAGTAATGCTACTGGTACTTCCTTAAGGATTCTTCCCTGTCCCTGCCAGTTGGACGACCCAAATATGGATAGATCTGAGATTCTCTGGTGGATTATTTCAGTATTTTTCTTCTCTCTTGTTGAAAGACAGGAATTATACAACTCTGGTTCCCAACCTCCAATGTTTTTTTTTGACCTACTGCCTGTTTCCTTACAACATCATGTGATGTTTACTGTTTGTACTGGTAAAAATATGGAACCAATCCTGACATAACTGAATACGCTTGGGTATTGCCACTGATTTGATTGATTTGAAGTAGAACTGACGATTATTTTCATAATCGATTATTAATGTTCTCTATTCATCTTTGTTTGGTCCATAAAATGCCATAGAATGTTGATTGGTGTTTCCCAAATCTCAAAAACTCACTAATTCATGATCAAAATAGCTGATGATTAATTAAGTAATCGATTAATAATTGATTCATTGAATAATTGTTGCCGTCCTAAATCCAAGTGATTAGATTCTCAATGAATTCAATTCAGTTTCCAATTCAGTATCAATGTTACCCACACGTAGTAAAAGATCGACGATGTGGTTCATGAATCTATAACAGATCATTAAAATGAAGACCAATTTTGACAGGAATTTTACTTTTTAATCAGCCCTAATTATATAAGGAACAAAAAAATTACTTTGGCAAGAGAAGATGAAATAAATATGTTGTTGTTCCTCACCCATCTGCATCCTGGATGTTGACATTCACCCTCTTTGCTGCTCCAAGGAGCTCTGAAACACACAGAGGGGGGAAAAAGAGACGTGAGGAAACAGAAGAGAACACAAATATAAACCGGATCAGAACTCAGTGATTAATGAATTCTGTCCTTTGGACATATTCTATTATTTCACTCCATGAAGGAAACGTTGAGAGCTACACCTTTGCACCTGCAAGTGCTCAACATTAACATTGGTAATTAAATGTGCTTTCTTTCTTTCTTTTCTAGCAAATAATTGATCTTTCTTTTTATTTTGTTAGAGTCAGTGTAGAGTACAATACAGTACAATGTTATACAAATCCATAATTACTGAAAAGACAACACTTTTCATGATTGGAAAGGAGCAGTGATAAGAATATAATCTGTGTGAAGTGTGGTGCTGTAAGGCCTGGATCAGATTTTCCACTTCTCTGATCAGGATTCTCAACAACAAGGCCACCAAAAGGCATTTTGGTCTCAGAGAGCCTGTCCTTGTCCTCTACTACAGATGGGTCGAAGAAACGTGGATGAAATCATACGAGGTCAAGGTGGGGAACACAGAGAGTATGGAAATGCCACGTGGACGAGGTGTTGGCACTTCCAGAGAAAAAGGTTTGGACGGAAAGATCATGGCACTCACTACAAGATCAACACCGGTGTGTAATAGTGTGCACAAACATCTGCGTCGAGGTCAGACTGGAACAAGACACCTGAGAATGACTCAGTAAGGCTAAGATCCTGTGGGACTTCCAGATCCAGACTGATAAAGTGTTGAAGGCCAATCTGCTGGAGATCGTACTGGAGAGAGATGAAGCAATCCCAAGCACCATCAAGAAGACGGAACAGGAGAAGCTCAAAGGAGACCCAGGGCTGAGAGAGGAGTTGGAGAAGACATGGGTGTTACAGAGATTTCAGATGAGAAGACCAATGATGGAAACTCTGCAGTCAGTGATGAGTTCAGTTGATAGATTATATTGTAGACATCTGAGGCAGAACCCTCCAAATCCCAGGCCTCTGCTGGAAGAGGAGGTGAGATTGAGGAACACACACATGATCAGATCAGGAATAACACATTCACACACAGTTTGAAAAGGGCACAGAAAAAGCAACTCGTCTGTCGCTCTGCCTACGTTTTTTTTTTTTGTGGTCAAACCCTCATAATCCACAGGCTGTAATCTGTGGCTGTTCTGTAATCTGGGTGAAAGCTTCTCTCTCTCTCTCTCTGTCTCTCTGTAGCCTTATCTACACTTCATCCTCTCATCCTGCTCTCACACTCTAATTTTCCCTTGTAATTTGCTAAAGAGCGAGCGCTGGTTGGTCGTGGTGCTCGTCTCTGTTTACTCTGCGCCTCTGACATCATTCTGCTGCATGTGTGCGTGTTTCTGTGTAGGTTCCCCTTCTATCTGTTCTGTCTTGGATTAGAAATAAGAATCATCCCTGTTTACCTCCCCCTGCCCCTCCCCCAGCAGATGAATCAGTGAGTACAGATATCTGTGTCAGCATCAGAATATCACTGAGCTGCATGACCGACCACCGCTGAACACAGGAGAAGGCAAAAGCATCACCCACAATTATTCCACTGTATGTTTAAGATTATCCTTCTTTTACTCGTCTGGATTGTGGCAGACAATAATAATTCTCCTCTGTTGACCAACAAACTACAATACTTTACTTATCTAAAAGGTCCCATGTAGGGCTGCACGATTCTGGAAAAAATCTGAGTCACTTTTGCTTAGAATTGAGATTGTGACGATTCTCTGGCACGATTTCTTCAAAAATCGAAATGTTTATTGCACTTGTGAACAAAACACTAGAAGCAATCCATTAGGCATTCAAGTAAAGTGCCAAACAACGCACTCCCCACATCACAAGTAATGATGTATGCAGTGTTACCAACAAAGCTGGCAGAACCCCGAACCGTAGTAAGGAGACCTCCGAAGACCACTAGCTCCTTTAGCTCGGATTAGCTCATTACGGCAACAACACATTAAACGACGGTGTTGAAGAACGGCACTTTATTCACCGCACTGCAGGGTGATACATAGCCTCTCTTATTATTGTGCGGCTCTCACAATAAGAGGAATAACTCAAAATATGCAGGGTGACGGAGACATTGTCTCAATAAGAAAAACCTTTGCACAAAGCAAGCCGATCCACTTTTCTATGTTGATAAGAGCATTAAAATGAGAAAAAATAATGGGACAAAAAGAAATCAAGGGACATTTGGAATAGATAGACGTGTGTGCATTTGGGGTGAGAAACTCAGAGAGGAAAATAGAATAATTTATTTGCGATGCAGCTCAAGAATCGTTGTCATTTAGAAATTAGATCCTCTGTACGATTTATCGTGCAGCCCTAGTCCCATGTGTAAAATGTTGCTGAAATGATTTGTCACTTGGCAGAAATGAAGACAAAAATAATGATTCTAAATGTTCTTTTTCATTATCCCAAGACGTTCAAATTACACTTGGAGGGGGAGGGCTATTCAGCTGCAATTTCACCAGTAAATGTTGTAAAATACAAACTGTACCTAAATCTTACTACTGAAAAGACAACACTTTTCATGATTGGAAAGGAGCAGTGATAAGAATATAATCTGTGTGAAGTGTGGTGCTGTAAGGCCTGGATCAGATTTTCCACTTCTCTGATCAGGATTCTCAACAACAAGGCCACCAAAAGGCATTTTGGTCTCAGAGAGCCTGTCCTTGTCCTCTACTACAGATGGGTCGAAGAAACGTGGATGAAATCATACGAGGTCAAGGTGGGGAACACAGAGAGTATGGAAATGCCACGTGGACGAGGTGTTGGCACTTCCAGAGAAAAAGGTTTGGACGGAAAGATCATGGCACTCACTACAAGATCAACACCGGTGTGTAATAGTGTGCACAAACATCTGCGTCGAGGTCAGACTGGAACAAGACACCTGAGAATGACTCAGTAAGGCTAAGATCCTGTGGGACTTCCAGATCCAGACTGATAAAGTGTTGAAGGCCAATCTGCTGGAGATCGTACTGGAGAGAGATGAAGCAATCCCAAGCACCATCAAGAAGACGGAACAGGAGAAGCTCAAAGGAGACCCAGGGCTGAGAGAGGAGTTGGAGAAGACATGGGTGTTACAGAGATTTCAGATGAGAAGACCAATGATGGAAACTCTGCAGTCAGTGATGAGTTCAGTTGATAGATTATATTGTAGACATCTGAGGCAGAACCCTCCAAATCCCAGGCCTCTGCTGGAAGAGGAGGTGAGATTGAGGAACACACACATGATCAGATCAGGAATAACACATTCACACACAGTTTGAAAAGGGCACAGAAAAAGCAACTCGTCTGTCGCTCTGCCTACGTTTTTTTTTTTTGTGGTCAAACCCTCATAATCCACAGGCTGTAATCTGTGGCTGTTCTGTAATCTGGGTGAAAGCTTCTCTCTCTCTCTCTCTGTCTCTCTGTAGCCTTATCTACACTTCATCCTCTCATCCTGCTCTCACACTCTAATTTTCCCTTGTAATTTGCTAAAGAGCGAGCGCTGGTTGGTCGTGGTGCTCGTCTCTGTTTACTCTGCGCCTCTGACATCATTCTGCTGCATGTGTGCGTGTTTCTGTGTAGGTTCCCCTTCTATCTGTTCTGTCTTGGATTAGAAATAAGAATCATCCCTGTTTACCTCCCCCTGCCCCTCCCCCAGCAGATGAATCAGTGAGTACAGATATCTGTGTCAGCATCAGAATATCACTGAGCTGCATGACCGACCACCGCTGAACACAGGAGAAGGCAAAAGCATCACCCACAATTATTCCACTGTATGTTTAAGATTATCCTTCTTTTACTCGTCTGGATTGTGGCAGACAATAATAATTCTCCTCTGTTGACCAACAAACTACAATACTTTACTTATCTAAAAGGTCCCATGTAGGGCTGCACGATTCTGGAAAAAATCTGAGTCACTTTTGCTTAGAATTGAGATTGTGACGATTCTCTGGCACGATTTCTTCAAAAATCGAAATGTTTATTGCACTTGTGAACAAAACACTAGAAGCAATCCATTAGGCATTCAAGTAAAGTGCCAAACAACGCACTCCCCACATCACAAGTAATGATGTATGCAGTGTTACCAACAAAGCTGGCAGAACCCCGAACCGTAGTAAGGAGACCTCCGAAGACCACTAGCTCCTTTAGCTCGGATTAGCTCATTACGGCAACAACACATTAAACGACGGTGTTGAAGAACGGCACTTTATTCACCGCACTGCAGGGTGATACATAGCCTCTCTTATTATTGTGCGGCTCTCACAATAAGAGGAATAACTCAAAATATGCAGGGTGACGGAGACATTGTCTCAATAAGAAAAACCTTTGCACAAAGCAAGCCGATCCACTTTTCTATGTTGATAAGAGCATTAAAATGAGAAAAAATAATGGGACAAAAAGAAATCAAGGGACATTTGGAATAGATAGACGTGTGTGCATTTGGGGTGAGAAACTCAGAGAGGAAAATAGAATAATTTATTTGCGATGCAGCTCAAGAATCGTTGTCATTTAGAAATTAGATCCTCTGTACGATTTATCGTGCAGCCCTAGTCCCATGTGTAAAATGTTGCTGAAATGATTTGTCACTTGGCAGAAATGAAGACAAAAATAATGATTCTAAATGTTCTTTTTCATTATCCCAAGACGTTCAAATTACACTTGGAGGGGGAGGGCTATTCAGCTGCAATTTCACCAGTAAATGTTGTAAAATACAAACTGTACCTAAATCTTACTAAATACTGACTGTATCACTAAATCAATTTTATGAGAATGAAATATTTTCCTCCTCGGACATGAACTGTTTGTTAGAGACTTGAGAGCATTACCATAATGTTTCTGTATTGGTGTCCTTGGACTGGCATTCGTGTTATTTTGTATGGTAATTGTAGGCATAACACTGCAACCGAGCCAGGGTTACTATGGCAACCCCCCAATGTGCTATCCTCACAGACTGTCAATCACTTGGCAGTGAAAAACTACGATATTACTTTGCAAATAGCTCCCTCAAGAAGTTTTATCTCTTCAGTTTATCCAGTCGAGTGTCTTTAAAACTTAATAAAGAGACTTTTAGACCTTCAGAGACCATGCATTCAGACTTTCAGGGTAAAGTGTGGCCTAAAACAAATGGTCTCTCCCGGTTCAGACAATTTGGGTTAGGGTTAGGGTTTCTATTATCAGGACTTTGTTAGATGTTGGTTTTTCAAAAAGATTTAAAAGAATGTGATTTGCTTCATTAGGGCTTAAAAATGTAATCTAAGTAGTCTGAGGCTGTAACAATTATCCTACTACTAACTAATGGACTTTTTGTGATAATCAATGTAGTGATTTAATGATCTTAAAATCTTCTCCCTTTAGTGGTCACCACAGAGGATCATCTGCCTCCATCTTCTTCTTGTTCTTCTTCTCTCTTGTATAGGGTTAGGGTTCTGTGACACCAACTGTCCTCATGTCCAGGAACCTTCTCTGTGGTCTTCCTCTTTGACCAAACCATCTCCACCCGGGCCTCTCCTACTTTCTCGAATATGCTCGTTTTTAATCCTGTCCACCCGGGTCACTCCCAACGAGAATCTCAGCATCTTCAGCGCCACCTCCTGTCTTTTAGACAGTGCCACTGTCTCCAAGTCACACACCATAGCTGGCCTCCTTTTCACTTTTGCTGCTGTTCTTCCGTCTTAAAAACATGTTCTATAAATTCTTGTTTCTTGCTTCTTTCATCTTCGATGTCGTCATATTTCAGGTTAAGGAAAGACAAGTCCACTAAATAATGAGAGTAAATGTTAATACCTGCAGCCATGATCTATACTTTAATTGGCTCCTTATAAAACTGCAATAACGGATTATTTTTCTTAACCAACTGCGACGACTATGTTGACTACATGAAAGACTTGTTTATTTACACGTGCAGCATTTTTTTTACTGAGCAATTTCATTAGGAAGTACTTTTTTTTGCTAGTCTCCCACTCCTGAAGTGAATATTCAGGCTCTTGAGCTGCTGAATGAGCCCCTTGTTTACAATATAAAGCTGTACTCTTTTGTACCAGTGGGCTTTATAGTGATATGATTAGTCTGCTGCAAGTAAGATTTATGGGTTTTAAATGTTTTAGGTCAGAGGACAGTTTTCATACAAGGCAATGGGGCTGCAACGATTATTAAAATGTACTTCAATGTAAATGTGTTTCGGTTTCTTTGCTCCATTTGACAAAGAAATCATTCAAATTGAAACCTTTTGGTTTGCGGACGTCACAAAACATCTGAGAACATCATCAATTCCAAATACAACAGATTATGAAAATAATCGTTAGTTGCAGCTCTACGAGACAACAACATCTGTTTGTTCATGCTGCGTCACACAGATTAATCACCTCTGTGTCTCTGAACTGATTCTAAAGAATCAATCTTTGTGATTCTTTATATTTCTCTAATAGCTGCGGCACTATTGCATGAAGCACCAAATGGTGGTGAAAGTGAATAAATGACAGTGATGGAGAGTTTTTTTTTCACACGTATTAAGAGTTATAGTCCTGAATCCATTGATCTCACTGTGAGGTTAGAAATGTGTTTATTTGTTTTTTTAAAAAAGCAAAAATAGATATAAATATAAAATAGCAGTTAATGGTCATATCACATAATAATAGGGCAGACAGTAGAAAAATAATTAATGATAATAATATGAGTAGAAACAGATTCATAAACATAGGTACAACAGAGTCTCACAACAGGGTCCATATCTTGTCACATAAATCTGCTCTGTCTTCGTTATAAAACCTTAATCTCTCAAGACGCCATGTGACATTTCTCCCAACCATAAATCACATGTAGGCACAGAATCCAATTTCCAAAACACGCATTTGTTTACCATTCCAAAAAGAAAATACATTCTTATTTCTAACATGTGCGACACCTGCAGTCCTCGGAGAAACATTGATAAAAAGACTGGAGTTTACTGTAAAATGACCTATCATGGATTTACATCCATTACAAACAGGTGAGACGTCGTTTAGGGTTGTGCAGCTTCTCTTCTCACCGAGGTTTTCTCTGAGCGGCCAAAACTCAAAACAGCCTGGAATTCCACTGAAAGCCTGAAGATCTTCCTTCTTTTTCATGCACTCTAGACTATTTTGTCTAAATTCTGAGTCCACACACCACGTCTGTTGCCGCAAATACAGCAACAAATCTCTAATCTGCTAATAATCTAATCTGCTAATAATTCCCAACAGACCAGTGTTGTAATATAATGAAGTACATATACTTTGTTACTGTACTGGTATATATACTTCACTTTGTTATTTATATTTCTTGCAACTTGTACTTTTACTCCACTACATGTCCTCTGACTCTCTTTGTTACTCGTTATTACTAAATAAAATCAGAAGAAGAGTTGGTATTATGGTCTGTATTTATATAGAGTCTTGATGAGCTGCTTTACGCTACAGTTTTCACCCATTCACACGCTTCAACATGGGGTTAAGTGTCTTGCTCAAGGGCACACATAGACTAGCTGAGCCAGGAATCGAACTCACAACCTTCCAGTTGAAAGACAACTCACCCTACCACCAATACTTTGATACTTTTCTTACTTAAGTGCAGTAAATGTCATATACTTTAAGACTTTTACTTAAGTAAGATTATAAAAAGTGACTTCGACTTCTACCAAAGTCATTCTCTGGTAACATAAGTTTCCCTTTAAGGTACTTTATACAAGACTGCAACAAACACACTAATGTCTCTCCTCTATGTATGTTTGTTAACAAACTAAGAGCCACAAACTATGAAGCTGGAAAATACTGCTTTTTGTCCTTTTTGGTTTACCTTTAGATGGAAACAGGCTGTAGCTGTTAAAACCAAGTCTTTATGTTAATCTACATGACAACATCACAATCTCATCTGACTCAAGTCACAGACTTTTTCAGCTCTGAAGTTCAGAATCAGATGATTCAGAACACTTTATTGGTCCCAGAAGGGACATTCATCTGTAGCTTCCCATACACAATCATCATCAGTTAACACATACACAATGCAAACATACAGACATGGCTCAGACATTGGGTGTCAGACAAACAAGGGCATGGGAGAGAAGAGAGAAAAACTGAAAATTAATAAAGAAGGCTACTAAAATTTGTCAAGTTTACCACAAAGATTACCAAGATTAGTAAAATGTACCCCAAATATAACTAAAATAAGTAAAATTGACCACACAGACGACTAAAATTAGTAACATTGACCCCAAACATTACTACAATTTGTGAAATGTACCCCAAAGATTACTACAATTTGTGAAATGTACCCCAAAGATTACTAAAATAAGTCAAATTGATGCCAAAGATTACCAAGATTAGTCAAATTGACCCCAAAGATTACCAAGATTAATAAAACTGACCCCAAAGATTACTACAATTAATAAAATTTACCCCAAACATTACCAAGATTAGTAAAATTTACCCTAAAGATTACCAAGATTAGTAAAATTGACCCCAAAGATTACTACAATTAGTATAATTTACCCCAAATATTACCAAGATTAGTAAAATTGACCCCAAAGTTTACCAAGATTAGTAAAATTTACCCCAATGATTACTACAATTAGTAAAATTTACCCCAAATATTACCAAGATTAGTAAAATTTACCCCAAATATTACAACAATTAGTAAAACCTGACCCTGACCCAAGTTTAGTTGTCTGACAGTTGAGGCTATGAAAGATTTGGAGAACCTAGTTGTTGTGCTCTGGGGCAAAAGAAACCGGTGACCCGATGATCACTCTCCAGCATGTGATCATGATCACTGCTAATGTTTTTGGCCTTTTTAGCCACCTGATCTCCCCAGATTGAACGCAGGTCTCCGTGCCTGACCCCAGCAGATATTTATAATTCTGCTGAGAGCATTTCTGTCTTTGGAAGATAAAACACTGAACCAACAAATAAAAGAGCGTGTTAAAAAACGTTCTATTAAAAATTGCAAGGCACGTCTTTGCTCACATTAAAAGAGTTCAGCCTCGTCAGCAAGTGTTCAGTCAAACAGTCCAGTTCAGTCGAAGGTTCAAATGCTTCCCATGGGAAAATCTGGTCTGGTCCAAAATCTATTTATTACCAGCCTGTTAACAGACTTGATGGATTGTTGGAGAACAAGTTATTAATTATTTATCAACGCTTGTAAGTAACTGTCTAACGTTTGCTGACAGCTTGAGTTATAGTTTATTAAAGCCTAAATCGGCAACAGTATGAAGGTTTTTTCTTCTGCTGTTACACTGTGCACGCACTTTTAAACTTACAATGACAAGTTTGAGTCAAAAACTTGTCTTTCTCAGTTTAAATAACTCCTTATGAGATGTGACACTGTGTGTGTGACTTTCTCACAGTCACTGTGTGCTGCTGTCTGCTGGTGACACATCACTTAGACGAGCTTTCCGATAGAGGTACGTGATGAAAGGTGATCTCAAAATCTGTCAAGTAATAGACACACGGTTGGCGTGGTGGTTACCACACAAGGGTCTTACCCCGCCTTTCACCCTATGTCAGCTGGGATTGGCACCAGCGACCCTCATTTGGAGGACAAAGCAGGAGAAAGCGGTAGAAGATGAATGAGTGAATAATAGACGCCTGTTGTATGAAGCCAGAAAAAAAGTACACTTCACACTTTAATAAAGTACTATGTAATATACTGACTAACTTACAGAGCCTGTCGAGAATGTCAATGCAATGTCAGTGCAGTGTACACTCACACACAAACTGACCAAATGACAAATGACCAAGAAAGCTGATTGTGTTTAGTTGTCTTGTGTTTTCCTGTTTTATTTTGAAATGTCACTCTCCCCTTCCCCTTGTGTGTTCCCTGCCAGTCTGAATGTCTTCCCTGATTGTTCCCACCATTAATGTGTGTGTGTATATGGTCTGCGTCTCCCCTTTACTGTTGCCGGTTCGTCTTGTGTTGTGTACCTGAGAACGAGCTGAGCCCCCGTGCCATCGTCTTGTCAGGTTTTGTACTTTTGTTTGATACTTTGCCAAACCCTTGTTTTCACGAGTAGTTTTTCCCTCATGTGAGTGGTTTTTCCGCGGCACTTTGATAATAAAAGATTGTTTATTTTTCACTTTGTCTCCCGAGTCGTGCAATTGGGTCCAAACCCTTGTTCAGTTCTCAAACATTAACGCTTAACTGCGTGAAACACAATGACAATTACATTCAAACTGCAGAGAGAGGCCGTCACAGCCTATTTCTGTGCTAAAGGAGGATTTTTTTACAACCTGGCAACGCAGAAGTTATTTGTTTTATTGTTTTTTTTCCTCCAGTAAAGCATCAGTAAACACTCTACTGACAATCAATAATGACATTAATTACAGCCTTTAGTTACAGCTTTCAGTTTCTTTCATAGCCTCCACTGAACAGATGACAATCTGAAGGAAACAACTCACTCTGAGCCATTCACACAATTAACATGCTATTAATAATACACACACGAGCATCAGGCACATGACTAACACATAACATGTCAACTCTGTGTGTGTGTGTGTGTGCACGTAAGCCGCAGTTCATCCAGTTCATCAATTATTCATTCTTTAAGCTGACTCTATCTCAACCACACACTTACACACTAAGTTACGGTTAACTTATTTTAACCATACTTACTAGTACCCTAACCCTAACCCTTACCTTAACCTAAGCCCTTCTCAGCAATGACTTAATATGTAGTAGTTTACGTTAAGGGGACTTGATTTTTGTCCCCATAACGTGACAGTGTAAACAGATTGAGGTCCCCACTACATGAGGAATACCACATACACACACACACACACCTTCCCTTTCTCACCCTCTCACCTCTCCCCATCACTTCCTGTCTCTTTATCTCCTGGCATCCATATCTCAGTGTTTCCCTACTCCTGTCCTCTTGCACTCCTCCCTCTCATTCTCTCTCAAACTCTCCTCCTCACCCCTCATCTCCCTCACCCTCGACCCCCCCCCCCTTCTCTCTCTCTTTGTCAGTGTGCAGTGGACTGAGCCCTCGGAGCTGATCTGTTCTGGCATTTGAGTAGAAGCATTTTTTTTTCTTTTTCCATGGCACTGATGGAATGTTCACAGACAAACATGTAAGAGGAGAGAGGAGAGAGGAGAGGAAATGAAAAGTGAAGCGAGGATGTGAGGAAAAGGCTACAGAAAGGAGTCATGAGAGAGGACAGGTGATAAAAGGATATACTGTAGGAGGCCGGTGGACGGGACGTGAGCAGAGTAAGCAGGGTGGAAAAGGGAAGGACAAGAAAAGAGTAGTTGAGAGTTAAAGGAGGAGGAGGGGGGGGGAAGAGTAGGGAAGGGAAGTGTCAAGAGAAGGCATCAGGAGAGGAGAGGAATGGAGTGTGACCCGGTGGTGGAATGGAAGAGGAGGAGAGCAGTTTCAAAGCTGTAATTGAAATCTAATTATCACCTCAAGTCCCAGCTGATTCCACGTCACACACACACACACATACATGAACATAGATCTGCACGTGTCGTGTACACTCACTCACTCACTCAGTCATCACATTATTACCACCAACATCTGGCATCTTCACACACCAATAATCCCCCTGGTCCTGAGAGCAGTGGACCTTCCACCTCTCTCTCTCTCTCTCTCTCTCCATTTCACACATGCACACACACAACATAGTGAATTGTGGGAAATGGGGTGACAAGCCTTTTTAATTTCTAATTACATTTTGATGACTGCACTCACATGTGTGCCGCGTCATCACTGTCAAACACACACACACACACACACACAGTCATTGCCAGGTCAGGACATCTGATGTGATGCTATGTAACCTAAATGGTGCACTGTACGTCTGTGCGCGCGCGTGTGTGTGTGCTTGTATTTGTTGCCTCGCGAGGACCTCTCCTGGCATAAACACTGACCTTGTCAGGACCAGTATTCCTGTAGAGACCCGTAACCTGGTCCTAATGAGGTGAAATCTGATTTGTGATGAACTAGTTTAGTTTTAGGTCTTAGATTTTAAGTGTGGTTAGGTTAAGGTTATGGTTAGGTATTAACTGGTTATGGTTAAGGTCAGGGGTGATGCTTTATGTAGGGTGTCCAAATGAATGGAAGTCAACGCAGTGTCCCGAGAAGAACAGATGTGTGTGTGTGTGTGTGTGTGTGTGAGAGAGAGAGACTGCGTGTGTGTGTGTGTGCGTCAGCAGGAGTATGGACATATACTGACTAGCTTTCCCCGGCCGTGGTCTCTGAAGAAGCCGCTGTGCAGTCAGCAGGTCCTCGGTCTTCACGGCCTGGAGCAGCTCCTGGTCCTTCCCCATGTCCCCTCCGTCCCACCGCAGTCCGCTCGCTCCCGCTCTCGTCCTCTGAGCGCCCCTCTCTCCTCTGTTAATCCGCTGCTACATCCTGCCGCCGCTCCCGGCCTCCTGCTGGAGCTGAGGCGCGGAGGGAGGAACGGATGGATGGATGATGGATTGATGGATGCCGGGACCGTGGGATGCTCGGATCCGTCCAGGAGTCCAGCGCCGACTCCTCTCTGCCTGCCTCTCCTCCGCAGACCGGGCCACAGATCAGCGACCTGTCCACGCTGGGTTAGGGAGCCAGATGCAAGAACACGCGCGACAGATTACACAGATGGTCTCCGCGTGACGGTCTCACCGGGTCTACGTGGGTCTACGTGGGTCCTGCGCGTGGGAAAACGATGGAGCTCGAGCGCCCTCCTGGATGATGGGTCAAATCCGCACCGCTGAAATCTCACGAGTTCTTCATCCGAGTGCCGCCGCGGACCAGCGTGCGTGCGCGCGCACACACACGCGCACACACATACAGAGTCACAGAGTCACATGCGATGGTTGGCATTACATAAACACGAGCAGTTTGCGCGCTCGCTTACTCCAGTTGTTGTAATCCCGGCGCGCGTGCGTGTGCGCGCTCGTGCGGGCGCATAAGTCAAGAGAGGTCGTTTGTCAGAACAGTGACAACGTGGCCACTGTGTCGCGTGCAAGAGGTGAACACAGCACGAGACAGTGCGAGCACCAGGACACTGTGGATAAATCTAACTTAATCTGAGTTAATCTACACTTTATTGTGATTTGTTTATTGTTTCATTGGAAATATCATTTTACTTTGATTCATATTGTTTTGTTTTTTATGTAAAATGATTACATTGTCACCTCTGTGTCTCTCAACGTCAGCATCTGGTTAATGAGACAGATAATTTAAAGACAGGAGGGTGTGAGTGAGTGTCCCTGATGCAGGGCTAATTAAAACTAAAGGGGCCACTACCAGTAAGATTTAGGACAGGAAGTAGAACAAATGACAAGAGACTATTTTTTTAATAAAGAAAGTGTGTGAGAGTGTGTACATGTCTTAAATAGGCTGTGTGTGGACCAATTGTCAAACAAACCTATCGTTGTGAGGACATTTTCTCTGGCCCACACAAGTTTAACAGGCATTTAGAGGACTAAGACCTGGTTTTAGGGTTAGGGTTAGAATTAAGTGTAGGTTAAGGGTTAAGCACCTTCGATTGGAGACGCGGCTCAGTTGGGGGTTGCAACTTTCAGCCGGTCCGAGTTTGTTGTTTTCACACTTTTGCACTTTGGTGAAACGAACCGAACCTTTTGAATAACGTGCTCCCCTCCTGGCCTAAGGGGAGCGCTGCATCAAGAATTACTGAACGAGAAAACTCGCTCATCTGTTAGTTAATGCAGAGCAACTTCTGTTTCCGCCACATAGAGCAAAACATGGAGCTGCATCAAATCCTATTCTATCGTTCTACACGCATGTATTATAGTTGTGTTTACCCACAATGCATTTGGTTCACTTGAAGCAAACTGAGACCTATGTTTTAGGCGGACCAGAGTTTGCTTCTTTGATGCGCATCACAGTTCAGTTGTGCATTCACACCTACCCAACAAAGCAGACTTTCTGAGCAAACAAACTAGGGTTGGATTAAGAAGGGCTGGTGTGAACGCTCCCTTAGTTGTGAATCTTAAGGTAAGGGGCTAGGGAACACATTATGTCTACGAGTGTCCACACAAAGTATGCAAAGCCAGCGTGTGTGTGTGTGAGAAATTCTGGTCACCACAACTTTAAAAGGCTTTTTCAGGGCCAAGACCTGGTTTTAGGGTAAGCGTTAAAGTTAGGGGCTAGGGAATGTCTATGATCTGTCCTCACTAAGAGATAAAAACAAGTTTGTGTGTGTGACAAATTCACTCAAATGAACCCCCACTTTGGTTTTAGTTCCAAAAAAAGAATGAATGAAATGTGTTGAGCTTTAAAAGAAGCCTCTTATATGCACATGCATAGGTGAGGGCCTTGCTTTAGTCTGGCGTTGACATGTTTCTACAACATTTCACAGTTTTTACCTTCACAGAGTCAGAAAGTGTCTTCACATTTCTGTCACTGAGTGGAACAGACATTAAACGCCCTGGTGCACTGTCGATTGTATGTGTAACATCCCGAGTAGTCTTGTGTTCTGTTTCCTGTTTTATTTTGAAATAATTACCATTGCCTCTCGTTTCAGTGTCTGCTTCCTGTAAAGTTTCCCTCTGTGATCACCTGCGCTGCCCTTATGGGTTTCACCTGTGTATTTAGCCTGCATGTTTCCTGTGTCTGTTGCCAGTTTGTCTTCTCTGCTGACCGGTAAATGTCCTTGCCCGATTTAAGATCAGTTACCTTAGCTTTTTGACCTCTTTTGTTTTTTGTTGCCTTGTGCTTTTTGGAAACCTGTAAAAATGACATGTAAAGGTGCTTTTCTCCTCAAACTGAGACTGTTGTTTAAGTCCACATCCAGACAGAGCGCGCCGCCACAATGGACCAACCTGACCGAAACGTAACTAACATTCTAACATGTTTTGCTGTAACATGCTCTATTTTACACATGTCAAATGCCAATTAATTAATTAATATTAACTAATAACAATACATATATATGCATTCATTAAAAGAAATTGTATTTTACTGGCATCATCCATGATTTATTCACAATGTGCTATTGCTTATTTTGGCCAGGACGTCCTTGAAAAAGAGGTTATTAATCTCAACGGATATTTCCTGGATAAATAAAGGTTTAATAAAATGATTATTACTATTATTACTGTTATTAAGTGCTTCCCTAATATAAAAATAAAAGCTCCCTCTTTAAAAAAAAAGATGGTGTTCCAGAAGTCACTCGAATGAACTTAATTTTCCTTCTTTAAAAGTATTTTACTTGTTCATTTATCAACACTCTGTAGGTGGCGGTGGCGCCACCTGCCATTGAAACAGTAGAACAGTGAAGTACTGTTCCAATTTCAATGATCATATCTAATCTGGAACAGACGAGGAAGATCGACTTCTCCCTGGATGAGGCACAAATTGCAGGTTTTTCCACAGTCCTTTAAAATAAAACTCCTCAAACGAGAGCTGAGGGGCAAAAAAGTATTTTTCAAGCTGTGCCAAATGGGGGTACAGATGAGGGTGTTCAGAAACAATGACATCATTTAGCTTTAATTGTTGAAGAGCCGCGTCATCTGTTATTCATGTTGCTTTTTCAGCCTCCTGTATATTTCACAAAGTAACGCAGGCTTTGCCGAAACTGTATCCTGTGTAAACAGACAAAAGGAAAATCACACGTGCCACGTACTTACTGTAAACTATACCACTCTGTCCATTTATTATGTGCAAATAAACATTTTTTTAACAATATTTTAAACTTTACATAGTACCACATACAGCTCTGTCCACTCGTGCCTTTATATACAATGCGGGTACGCGCAAACATAGTTTTTGACTTGAAGGCTCAGTCCAGGGGAGTTGCTTATGTCCTCTGCGCCATGTGTGCGAACAAACGCCCTCCTGCACGCCTGCTTTAGGCTCTCCGGGCGCTGCCGGCGGTAGGGCACAGTCAGCTTACAGGATGAGGATGTGTAATAGGTGAGAAGGGTGAAGAATGAGGGGAAATTCTTTTGGCTGCCATGCAAGCTGAAGAGCAGGTTGTTGAGCTGGACGCGGACACTGGTCGGGCCGTCCTCGCTTTGGTAGCTCAGGGTGAAGAAAACATTGGGCTGGCAGCTGTCTCTGCAAGAGAGAAGAAAGAATCGTGCCCAATTTTTAACAGTGTAAAAAAAAAAGAGAAGTAAGAGGTTTTTTTAAGGCTGTCTAGAGCAGACATGTCAAGGCCTGAGATACAATAATATCCAGCCCGCAAAATAATTGTTAATGTCTATTTTAATGGGCCGGTGGTAAATAGCGCACACACACCATTCATAATTACAAATCCCATAATATGCTGGTCTAGCTCTGTGCATTATGGTCTACCAACTCCTAATGACACACTCAATGGTCAGCACTTACATATTTGTTTGTGGGTTTTTTTCAGTTTGTTCATATTTGAAATATTCTCATTTGGTTTTAAGGTAAAGTTAATAAAAAAATATTTAAAATCTGTATTTATTTTACTGAGAAACAATGCTGTAACGAGAACCAGTATCTGTTTTGACGAATTTTACAAAATCTATGTATTAAAAAAATTGGATTTTTCAAGACTTTTTAAACATTTTCTGTGATTCCATTCCATTTGTTTTTATGTGAAAACCAAAAAATATGCTGATTAAAAAACACACGTTAATTCTGGAGAGTTCCGGACATTCTCTGAAGTTGGTAACTTTGAGATCCATCAATCTCCATTCTTATAAACAGTTGTGATTGTATGCAGTGATGTATTCAAACATTTCACATCAAATCATCAAAGCGTGAAATTCTTCCTTAGTGTTTCACTGATGAAAAAGATCAACTCGTGACAACGAAACTCTCTGGAGGCACAGACAGTGCAGCATGTAGAGTCTGCGTTTGTGCTTATTCTTTAAAACGAAAGTAAAACAAAACAAACAAATCCAACTCATGTAAGTGAACTCAGTAAACAACACTGTTCACAACGTTACTGAAATAGTTCAACTTTAAAAGACTTGGTTTATTCAATTGACTTGTTTTATAACCAGATTAATGTGGAAATCCCCCTCTTTAGAACATCTGGCACAAAGAGTTGACTTTACAACATAACAGTAGTCGCAGTGATTAGGGCTCGGCCATATGGCTGAAAGGGGAAGTCGATATTGCAGTATCACAAATAAATGTCACATCATTAAAAAATAGATTCTGAGTAAAATATTGTATATTGTTTCCTTGTTTGTTATTTTCCAGTTACCCTATTTGTGTCTGTGATTAATACTTATTATATTTAATGTCAAAGAAATATGAAACATCATTGATTGATCCAGGAAATATCCGCTGAGAAGTATCGTTATTGTCTGGCTCTAGTGCAGGTGAGACAACGGCACACGTGTGAAATGAACACGGCGAGTTACCTGATGAGGAAGGTGCCCAGTAATGTCTGTGAGAGTATTTTGTGCGCCTCCTCCATGCTCATCGGTCCCCAGTAGTAACCGCTGTGCTGGAGCTGCTGGTAAGTGCTCTTCACCAGTTCATACTCGGCGGGACTGCTGAACGGACGGAGGTGTGTGGGTAACTGGTCGGCGTCACCTGCGGTCACCAGCTACAGAAGAACAGGTGAAAGAGGAGGAGGAGAGTCAACATGTGCACAGTTCATGAGTCCGATCTCTGTTTTTGGGAAAAATCTGAAAGCATCATAGCTCAGGCATGCAGCGGCTTTTTACTGCAGTGACTGAGTAAACAACACAGTCCTGACAATAGAGCTCTTTATTCTTGTCACACCTTTGGCTCAACACCTTTAAACAATCGCAACCTGAGGCAAACATGACAATGTAGTGCTTGTTCTCTGCATTCCACTGAATGAGTTCAAAGCAAGCAACCGTTTCTGTGTCCGATACCGATTCCAATATCATAAACTCCAGTATCCACCGATACCGATATTAGACCGATACAGTCATTGTAGACCGTTTGTGAACGTATGAAGCTGTGAACAACACATTTGTCATTTCAAAGACCTCATTCTCCAACTGTGTAACAAATGTTGGTCTCTCCAAAAAGAAGAAATAGCTCAAATGTTGTTTTTTTTTTTTACATTTTTACAGTCTGTGCATAGTGAAGCATGTGATACATAGGATTATTGGACTGTATCAGATTTTACATTTTTATCCAGTGATTTTGACCTGTATCAGACTGATACTGACCGATACCGATACCGATCCCTACTTATAGTTAACAAATTAACAAAAACTAAAACTGGAAAAACATTTTCGTTAACTGAAATAAAAATAAGAACTAGAGTTTAAAAAACAACGACAACTAACTGAAACTGAATTTCAGACTTGGCCATGGGCTGTGCCCCATTTAAGTACTGTATAAGCAATTTCTTTAATTTCACCTTTTCTGTCTTTAAATTAAGAACAATTTTTACAATACTCTATAAAATACTGTCCAATAAACTTTGAACTTTGTTCATTAATGTGATAAAAAAAAAATGCCATGATGTTCTGTTTGTGAAGTGTTTGTGACACGTTTTGTGCCATTTAACACATTAATTTTATAAAGTGTGTGGTTCATCTGTAGGTGTACTAATGGTAATTACTGCTAAAAATAATATTACCGTTATTGATGATATATGAATAATAATAATGACTAATGATGAATATTAGAAGTTCAAATTCTTCCGTCAGTACTTTTAGAACAATTGTGTTATTCGACCTTAACAATAGAAATGAAATACGATGGCTCCAACTTGACTAAATGAAATCCTGCTGTGTTCACTTGATACTGACCTGGTGCCAGGTGTCAGGTTCTTGCTCTAATCTGAGTTTCTTCCAGAGCAGAAAATCTAGCTGCCTCTCTGTCGGCTCTTTGCTGTCGGCATTGACGTTGTCTGTGCTGCGTTCGGGGCCCGCGCGTTCCTCAGCGTGCTGACCTCTCCCCTGCGTCTCACCCGCCTGGCTCTGATTTTGGCTCTGCTGTGCTGTTTGATCAAGATTGTCTCTGACCATCCTACAAAGGACAATCCTCTTCCACGCCTCTTGCACCATTCCCTTCACTTTTTAGTGGCAGATGCTCCATCGCCAACTCGTCTCCCTGCCTCTTCATCTGCTGCTCGGTCTCCTCTGCGACTCCATGTCAGGTTTTTTTTTTTTTTTTTTTTTTAACAGCAGTTTGAGGTTTTAATCTCGGGTGACAAACATGACCACACAGCGCTGAGGGGAAGCAGGAGCTGAATCTGTTCAGAGAAAACACAGTCAAACATCCTGCCCTCCACATAATCTTTTATTTATTTAACCTTTA
This sequence comes from Solea solea, assembly GCF_958295425.1. NCBI lineage: Eukaryota > Metazoa > Chordata > Actinopteri > Pleuronectiformes > Soleidae > Solea > Solea solea. Next base: position 5,963,747 of record NC_081143.1, read on the forward strand.
TTTAACCAGGTAGGTTCTCATTCACAATGACGACCTGGGCCAGAGGCAGCAAAGACGACATAGACGAACAGTTTTTGAAGGAGGAAATGGATATGAACGAGCTGAGTTTTAGTTTCTATTGTAACTGGTTTCCAGTCACTGAAATGAGAGATGGTCAAAGGAGGCGTGGCCTTTTGGGATGAGTAAGTTACTGGAGCGTAAATTACAGTCACTGTTGTGGATGTTGAGCAGAGAGCGGATAAACAGGGACTTTGTCTATTATGGTTCTCTAAATAAAACTGATACCAATGAGGAAACAGAGTGACGTCATGGCCAGTTGATAAGAGAGTTACAGGGAACAGCCAGTTTATTCCAGAGAAGCTGTTCTGTGGATTACATCGCCATAATTAGTTTATTTAAGGGATGTCCCAAAATCACTTTTTTTGTGTCCAATACTGATATGAAAAACTTCTATCTCCCGATACGGATATTATTCCAATGCAGTAATTTCAAAGACATCATTCTACAACTGAGTAACAAATATTGTTCTCCCCAAAATAAAGAAATAAACATTTTTATTTACATTTTCACAGTCCGTGCACAGTGGAGCGTGCCCGATTTCCGATCCAGTGATTAAGACCTGATCGATACTGATTCCCATCCCTAATTTAGTTTATTTATCCCATTCATTCATTCATGGACAAAATAGAAAGAGCAATTTGAAATAACACAAAATGTCCACATTCTGCTTGAAAGGGAGCAGAAGAAGAAGCAATCCTAAGTATTACATGTTTTTAACCTGTCGTCACACGGTTCATTATATTTCCTTATCATACTTCTTTTAATATTTTTACTGGATTTAGATTCTTTGGTTACTTTGTTTAGATTGTTCCTCTCACAGAAATGCACCTACATCAGTATTAAGGGTAACTAAACCCCCAGAGGGTGGAGTGAGGGAGAGTCGGAGGCAGAACACGGGGTGTGGACAAAGTCATAGCTACATACAAAGGGGAGGAGTCCGGGACAGCAAGCCTTGCACTGGTTGGTCAAGGGTCGAAGGCGATGAAAGCGAGAACCAGTGGCGACGGCAACGTTTGAATGCAGCAGCTCATGTTTGACCAGAGCGGCAGAATTTAGGGCTGAAAGATTTTGAATAAATATCAAATTGCGGTTATTTTGATCGGGCATTGCAACTGCGATATGATTTGCGATATCAGAGGGGGGGGGGGGGCATTCATTGTAAAAACATGTTTAAAATGATGACTGTGTGGTATTTGTGCAGATCTGTGACTCTGCAGAATAACATGTGTATAAATCAAGACAATAATTCATCTAAAATGATATTTTGGCTGCGGTTTGAAAATTGCAGCAGGCTGTGGTGCGATTTATATAAAATGTCGATTAACTGTTCAGTCCTAGAAGTAGTGGATACGTCGATGTATAATTTTAATACTTAACACTAAACTGTGTAGATTAATATTTGTAGATTAAAAATTAATAACATTAACTAGACACACACACGTTTAGAACTGCAACTATCGATTCTTTTCATAATCGATAATCTGCCGATTATTTTCATGACTAATCAAGTAATCGTGATGTCTTGTTTTGGCCACCAACCAAAATAAATTAGTTTGAATGATTTCTTTGTTATATGGAGCAAAGAAATGAAGAATTTATTCACATTTAAGAAGCTGAAACAATCAGAACTCTTGTTTTAATCATGAAAAAAGCTTCAAATCCATGAATCGATGATCAAAATAGTTTAGTAATCGATTAATCGAGTAATTGTTTCAGCTCTACACTGGTTTTGCGCCTGGAAAAAGTGGTGTCAGCGTTTAGTTACACTTGACCGCTTGACTTATTCACAGGTCTAAGTCACATAATGAGTCACTGACTCTAAATGCAACACATTATTCACCAGTTCAGTCTCCAGATGTGTCCATCTGATGCTTCACAAGCGTCCACGGCCACAATTTAAACTCAACAAAGTAACAAAAACAAAACCCGCCGTCCAATTAAGACTGAAGTTTATCATTAATATCAATTAGTCTTTCAATGATGTCCTTCTTCATCTTGACTAAATGATATCAAATATTGAATCACTGCAGCTGCACAGTAACTTCAGCAAGAATCGCAACAACACGCAGAGAATAGAAATAAAGTTGAACATGATCAACAAACAGAAAAAGCAAAAAAGGAGAAAATGGATGAAATAAAAGCATGACATTGAAACATGACAAGAAATATGTCCCTTATCCTACAATAGGGTGTGCGTGTTTGTCTATGGTCATATGACCATAAATCATATCATTGGGAAGGGTGAGTGTAAGATTACAGTTATGACAAATGAACACTTTCACTTTCTAACAAAAAGATAATAAAAGAAGTTGTATTTAGTGTTCGACAAAGACTTTCTCTTCGCTGTTTCTCTTGTAAAGCACTTTCTACATTTTTAACATAATAAAGTGTTTTAGTTCAAAGTGATTTCAGACAAACTGCCTTCTTTCATTGTCTCACACTTGAGGAAAAAGACTTTTTGGTTTCCATCCCTTCTGTTGTCGCTCATAACAGTGAGGAGTGACTGTAAAAATGTTGCCTTCGCTTGTAACGTTGACCCTTAGGCTTTAATACTTTAGTGAAGATAAAGGTCTGTGATAAACTGAGAGCAGTTTTCCGTGTGTTGTGTAAATACTCTTTCGCACTGCTTTTGCAATTACTATAGGGTGGGGGTGGCTCAGTGGTTAAGATGTTCAACGCCACCCCTGGCATGTTGTACACAATGTCCTTGTAAGTCGCTTTGGATGCTAAATGACATGTAATGTAATTATAACAAATGCAGCCGGTCGCCTCTGATATATGCTGATTTGTCGTCATCACTTGTATCAATAAAGTGTCACTGTATTTGAAAGAAAACGATGCCAAAAAATTTTTTATATTGAATATTCAAACACTGAGGGCCAAAAAAGTGACAAATAATAATATAAACTTCTTGATCATAGAACATTTAAAGAAAGTGTTAAGTTAAACAAAAACAACAGACAAAGCAAAAGAATACACTACATGTGTAATACGTGATAATGTGAAATAAACACATCTTTATCTTTCACTAAACAAATAAACTACATAAAGAATGTAAACTGGAAACAATTGTAATGATAATAATAATAATAACAATGATGATCTCTCGTTTCCCCCTCATTGTATAATCTATTGTTTATAATACAATATCGTGGATGTAGCCATGTATGTCTCTGTATTTATTGTACACATTATTGTTTGTTTTTTGTATTTATTATATGGTGTAAAACTGTTCTTTTCTTTTATGTGGTTATTACAAATGAGCAGTGGTTCTCAGTTGAGTCACGGCTATAATAAACGAATCACTTACTGTATTAACATGTTCATAACAAATAATCGGAATGTGAATAAACCTGACATTGAAATAAAACAACGAGGTTTTTATCACACACACACTATTTCAACATAACTGTAACATGTGCAGTAACGCAGGTGAAATAAAGCGGACTTACTTGCAACTGTGTCAGAGTCTGTGGTTGATCTGAATTTGCAGTCAAGCGACAGCTCGTCCAGAGCAGAAGCTTCTCTTTACTTTCACTTTGTCTCCACCGCAGGGGGCGGAGTCAGCGGGTCCGTTCATTTGTTGAGAAGAAGGGCAACAAAAAAGGAAAAGATCGTGGGTAGTGATAGTGTAGAGATAAGTGCGCGTGTCTGAGGTTTGAGTGTGTGTGCGCGCGCGCGTGTGAGCTGCTCTCAGCTGGGCTTTAGTTTTACTTTCTTTTTACTCCAGCACCGATTCTGTGAAATCACGTGATCTGCCAGCAGTGTGTGTGCTGTGTTTCTATCTTTGTGAGGACCAGTGTTTTACAGTTGTACAATGCAGGCTTCAAACAACAGTTTTTTACAGACTAACAATTGAAAGCTAATGTAATTGTTAAAGCCTCTCAATGAAAATGTTGCATTGAAAAATATTCAGGATGACCCCTGCACACGCTTTCAAAGTAAAAGTCTTTGTTTTTCATACACAGAGAACATGATGATGAACAAAAACACGCAGAAATCAACTAATATAATAAATGTTAGAATTTAAAACTATTTAATAAAATCATAAATGTAACCTAATGTATTATTATTATTATTATTATTATGACTATTGTTCACAGGCCAACTTTAAAGTAAGTATAGGGCCAAAGGATATGTACTAGGGGGCTGCCTGTGACCCGCAGGCCACAAGTTTGGCACCCCTGTGTTTTAAGAGTTACACGTCACGTCACACAAATGTTGTAAACTCGACTATACAATGGAACCAGATGACTATAGTAATGTAAGCACTTTCTCCTCCATTCTGCTTCCATCAGTGGTTTGACAAAGTGTCTTATAGAGGGAAAATGAGCCTGATTCTCACGAGATTAATATTCCTGAGGATTTAATGGTCAAATACATGGAAACATTTTTATTTTTTTATTTAACCTTCCTTTATTTATCCAGGTAGAATTATTGAAATAAATGTCAAGAGGTCAACAGCACATGTCATAGGAAATATTAGTGTTAACATGGCGCTGGCCAAACCATGAATTAGGGATGGGAACCGGTATCGGTCAGTAAAGATCTGATTCTGGTCTAAATCACCGGATCAGATATCAGACAGATAACAATCCAGAAATCCTATATATGACATGTTTCACTATGCACAGTCTGTAAAAATATAAATAACAATGAGCAGAAGCATTTTAGCTGAGTCATGTTTGGCTGGTTTGTTTCTTCTTTTTAGGGAGAACAATATTTGACTCAGCACAAATGTGTTGTTCACAGCTTCATACGTTCATAAATGGTCCAAAACGACAGCATCGGAGTTCAGATTCTTCTGAAGCTTTTCCAGACGTTTACTACACCCATTAACTTTACTTGTTCATGGTTTTACGGACGTATAAATACTTTTATGTCTTGAGTGATTCTTTCTTTCCTTGGTTTAAATTAAGATGTTGGTGTGGTTGTTAGAAATGGTGCCTCGCAGCAAGAAGGTTCTAGGTTTGAATCCCAAAGTTGTCATACTCTTTCCATGTGTGTAGGGGTTTTTAGTCCAAAGACTAAAGTAAAGTTAAATCTAAGAACTCAGAGCATTTCGGCTGCTTTTTTCCATCATATATATAGAGAGGCTATAAGAATGTGCAATACAGAGTGTCTTAAATCCTTTTTAAAGCACAATCTGTTGAAATCATTATTTTTTTCCCAACTTTGTAAACACACATGAGCAGACTGAATTTGTAAAATTTGGAAATCTGTCACAGTTCAAAGTTCACTGTTGTATATTATTCCCACGGCAATTTCCCGACAGATCCGTGCCGCGTGAGCAGGTTAAACTGGAAAATGACTGCAGTTTTTATTTCATTTGAATCAGTTTAATGTGCCTCGTTAGTGTCTTTCAGATGAAAATGGTTCTCGCCCATATCACCTGACACTATCACCAGCTCCTTCCTCATTCTTTCAGAGAGTGAAGGACATAGACAATGGATGGCCTTGTGGAACAAACATTTATTTATCTATCAGACACAGTGTCCACTTTGTGTCACATTCAGAGTTCCCTTCTGCGAATAAATAAAAGCAGCGGCGTGTCAAGCTGCGGAGCTGGGCGCTTCTTTTTTGGTGTGTCTGTGCATCATGTAGGCAGCCGCCGCTACGACCAAGACTCCATAAGTAGCCAGGACACACTGCAAGAGAGCAGAGACGTCATATGTGGGGAGAGTTCGCATTTAACAAAGTGTATTATGTGCATTTTCTTTACGTACATTCCGACGCCCCTGCAGAGTGAAGCTATTAAAGTATTTCCTCCGACCAGTCAGCTCTACATTAGCCGGGGCCTCAATGCCAAACAGCTGCCTCTGCAACACAATGACAGGAAGCGCAGTCAACTTAATCTATAAGTCACATTTACATTGACCGCATGCACGATCAATGTAAAACAAGTCAATGAAATGAAAGGAAAACAATTTACAACAACACCACACCCTGAACCCTAACCCTGTCCATGTCCATGTCAAATGTGACAGTCATACACAACAGGCTATCACGTAAAAATGAATGTGAAACCATGCAATTTACGGGAACACGCAGTATAATTAGAGTTTGCACACGGGTCTGCTGCGCTCCGTCTTTGTGACTTCTTAAAATTTGTGACAGGAAACAATGTCAGTGACAGCTGAGGCCAAAGAAACAAAACAGAAGTCAGATACTTCTGCATGTTGAAACAGGCCGTTTGCTGACTGGCTTTGACGAGACATTTTCAACATCTGAATCAGACTCAAACGAACTATTCATCGGGCTGAACTCAGGCTAATCATCCTGACTTTCTGGATTTCATTCTCCTCAAACTCTTCAAAGTGTGATCAAAAGCTGTTTTTACTTGAATGCATACAGTAATATGCTGTATCTGCATCCTCCCACTGCTACATGCACAGAAATCTATGCAAAGCTGGGAAGTGCTGATAAACAATTTGACTTCCTTATGACTGTGGCTGAAAGTCTGTAAGATCATTTATGAACAAAGCTTGTGCCATTTTAATGTCACGCATATAACCCAGGCTTAAAAACAGTGAAGGTGCTGTAGTCCTGAGACATTAACATAAGATAAAGCCAGTGGGTGGCAGCAGAGGGCGACTGACGTGATGCTATTATAGCTTATTTAAGCAGTAGTGTGTGATAAAGTCATCATTTAATATAACTCTGTATGTATCATGAAGTTGTAAGTCAGATATAGATTTTGTGGAAATACCCTTTTTCATTTTCTTTTTTAAACGTTTCATACTTAATGAATTAAAGTTAAGCTCAGCCTGGGTTTGCTCGGCTCAAACTAGTTTGACCAATCAGATTGTCAGATTGTCAGATTGTCGTAGTCTTTGTGCTACACTAATTGTAACAATGTAATAATGATCTTAATCTGTTAGTCTGGAAAACAATTTCAAGTGTTGATCCTGATTCATTCTGACCAAGCATGAGACATCACCCACTGGTGAAACTCAACACCAAACTGCAAAGTCAAAACGAAAACTGATGAAAACTGATATCGTATCGTATCGAATCATATGTATCGTAAAGCCTTATGGTCCAAACATATGGAATTAGATTTGTACCAAAAGAAACAAACAAAAATAGGAATTTGAGAGAACATAAAACTAATTTCGAAATATGTTCTCTCAAATTCCTGTTTCTGTTAGTGTCTTTTGGCACAAATCTAATTCCATACAAACGGATGCAGTATTCTTATTGTGAAAAAAGGAACTTGCATTGTAAAGCCTCGAGATTCACGATTCCATAGGTTTATTACTTTATTGTGATTTTTACTGTACATGTGAAGTTATAAAGTAGCTAAAGTCGCTATATACTCTATTATGGGCACTTCATGTCCACTATGTCTCACTGCGTTGTCCCTGATAAACAAAGATGAATAATAAATTCAAATAACAAATAAATAAAATATAAAACAATAATTAGAGTCACCTGATCTAATTTCACTACACCAGTGTGTGAATGTGAGGAAGAGGAGGATGACGAGAGAGTGAAGGATCTTATATTGAATAAAACTTTGATTGGTCTCTTTACACCACTGTATTTCAACGCTGGTGTTAATCATGTTGCTTTGAGAGCTCAGTATTTTCCCAGGTGGTAGAAAATGGGTCTAAAAAGTTTGAGAACCACTCTCTCTGTGACACCTTGTGCTGTTGAGGAGACATTAAACCCTCAGTCAATCAAGTGAGGAAGTATAGGCTCATTTTCCCATAGACTGCCATTCAAATGGAGTCCTTTTTGTAACCAGCAGAGTCGCCCCCTGGTGGCTAACGGCTACTTCTTCCTGAGCTTCACTTTAAAAAGAATAAATAAAATTTGATAACTGATGTTATAAATTCAGAGCTGCCCCCGTGGCCGTACAAGAGAGTACAAGTTTCAAGCACTTGCATTTTGTCCATGTTTAATAAAGCGTAGCAGCTGCAGCTCTTTTAAGGAGAATTCATCTTCATCAGCTGCCGGAGATGCTGGAAAACACCCAGCCCTCCTTATGTTTTCTTTCATTTTGACTGAATCAGGGTGGATGTGCGGTTTGAAGTGCTGTGTGCTCTTCAGCAAAGTGGTGTGGTTTAAAATTTCACGTCATGGGTGAGCTCTCGGTTTTCTCAGGCTCTTTATTATTCCTTTTTGAACTTTTTTTTCTGAAAAGAGGTCAGGTGGTTAACCAGATGTACGAGTGTCAAAACAACTTTCCCCCTTAACACCTTTTTCTTTTGTAAAACCAAAAATAACACTCCTGTGAAGCATGAATTCCCCTCAGAAGTTTACAGGGCGTGAAAAAATATAAAGGGAAAGTGATTATCGGGTTTACCAACTTTGACGACAGTGAAAAAAATAAATACACTTCATAGGAACTCACAATGATTAGTATGAAATACATTTACAAAGAGGAAAACGAAGCACATTTTCATTATTTTAGTTTTATAAGCACACAGTTATTGTTTTCATCAACTATCATGACCTCGGCCCCGGACCTTATTTATAGATTATAGACAGAATATAATACTAAATATCAATGTAAGCTACTGTCATAAACAGTGACATTAGGTCATATATCAAGCTTTTACATTTATTGAATTTAATGTTAAATTATATGGAGCTTGTTTTATGAACGAAATTGAATAAATATGTGATTGTGATTATTTTGACAGGAATTGTGATTGCAATATCAGAGGGAATGGTTATTTTTAAACCTTTAAGCTCATTTTCATTGGAAAAACATATTTAAAATGATAACTGAGTGATATCTGTGCAGATCTGTGAGCCTGTAGAATAAGATTTGTATAGAATGAGACCATAATTCATCTAAAAGGATTCCCTCCGGCTATATTGCAATGCATTCACGTTATTATTTACTTAATTTTTTTATGTAATTTTGTAACATGAATGTATTTTTTTTATTGTCGGCTGTATCATTCCATATCATGACAAACACCTTTACTTTGAAATTCTATGAAATGTCATCATGAATATTGATTTGAAAGCTAGTTTAATTGTTTTCACGTGAGCAGCCGTCTCATGAACACACTGGATTAGATCTCAGGTGATTTGAGATTGAGACTAACCCAGTCATGGAATATGATTGACATCATGGTCAAACTCACTGTATGTGCATCCATCCAGGGTCTTCAGTCAGTCTCTCAAGATTGTATTTCATTGGGGTTTCCAGCTTGCTACTGCTGCCCCCAAGTGGACAGAATAATAACTGCATATGTTTGGGCATAATTAATGTCCCTTGAAAACTTACCCACCTATGTGAGAAATTCACACATCATAAGCCTGAAATATAGGCTTTATATGATGTACAATGCATGGCCATAATTACTTAGTTTATTGTATATATGACTTGAAATATGAATAATAGTTTCCTGACTGTATTCAATATGTTTATGTACTTCTGTAATGTGAGTTAAATTAATAGGTGAAAATTATTTAATTGGCTTCTAACAATATGGGTTTCTCTAAGGCTGATCTTAGACATCTACAATGTATAGATTTATAATATATATATGTGTCTGGTTTTATTTTTATTTCATATAATTTCATATTTCATATAATACAACAGTTCAATTGGTTGAATTCCAAAATAAATGTAATATGATTTATTTGTTAAAATGGATGGAAGTGTCTATAAATGGAGATGAACGCTTCTCACCTTCACCTCTGTTATGAGATGACCGAAGCTCGTGAGGGGGATCCGCGTCTTCACGGGAGACGTGGGCATTTCTGCAGCAAACTGTTGGAATCCAAACGTCACAACACGTTACATTGTTTGTAACCTGTCATTAAAAAAACATTAAAGTGGACATTTTCACCGCAGCGGCATCATATTTACTTACTGTTCCACACAACGAGGAGGACGAGGGACACCGACTTACACAATGTCGTGTCTGACCAATCACGTGTAGCCGTTCGTGGTGCTGACCAATGAGCTGCGGCGTGGTGGGCGGGGCCTGTGTGTGGTTATCTAAACGTCAGTTCAGTCACTACTCTTTATGGCCACAAGAGAGCGCAAGATTAAAGTTTATCAGTCAGTGTTATCGGAGCATGTTTGTTTATTTAAACCACCACCACCATTAATTTATACATCATATCAATTTATTGTTTATTTATTTGTGCTGGTCCTGAGTTATATATATATATGTTTTTACATGAATGAAAATAAGGTGAACCTGGAAGTATTGTTATCATTTTAAATATTTTTACTATTGTTATTGATGTGACTGATATTTTGCTTTTTTTTGTCCAAAAACACATGTGGTATGTTGTACATGTTTTTAGTGCCAGTTAATATAGTATAGGGTGTCCTGGATGTTCTGTTTATTTTATTCTATGTGCTTCAATAATGTATAGTTATAGTATAGTTGTTTTAGTTTATTTTGGTCCCCTTCTGTCATTATTATCATTATCGTTATTATTATTATTATTATTATTCTTTGGCTTTGCGGTCATTTTTGAAGAGGTTAACATACATAAAAACTCTTATCATTATCATCATTATAATGGTTATTATTATTATTAGGACAGGGAAGAAGTGCATAGTGTTGGAATGACCTACATGTCTGTCTTTGATTCCTTTGTCTGGTTTCAGAAGAAAATTGTCCACTAATTGCACAATATTTGAATGTTTTATATTTTTAAAGACGTAATGCTAACATTGTTTTAATGCTTCACTGGCATCATCCTTCATCCATGTTTTAATTGCTTGTTTTGTATTTATTACAAATTTTCTCAAAATGTATTCCTTAGAAAAGGGGTTATTAATCTCAATATTTTCAAACATTTTCCTTCTTTAGCCTTCAGTAAACCAGTTATTCCTGTAATTGGCTGAAGGTTTGTGCGAGTGCTATAGAACTAGAACATGATTGTGAAATCAATCAATCAATCAATCAATCAATCAATCAATCAATCAATCAATCAATCAATCAATACTTTATATGGTGTTTTAATACAGTTCTCCGTCCATTTTAATGGCCGCTTTACTCACAATAAGGCCTATGAGTAAACTTAGCTCAGGCCAGCTGCACCTCTCTGAACGTGTCTCTATGACAGTGAGTGCAGAAAAATGCAGTTAGTGTGATGAGTCCTGTAATCTGCAGCTTACTGAGCCAGAGAGCAGACGGTGAGTGTGACCTGTGGCTCAGGTCAGTTTAACACTTGCTCTAAAAGCTCATAAAAGTGACAATGCAGTTTGAAGTACATTAAATAATTTCTGTTGTTTACCTTTGCAACGTAGTATCCAATCCAGTCCAACTTCATTTCTAAATCACTTTAAAACAACCACAGTGGACCAAAGTGCTGTACACAATAAATAAAAGACATAGAAGCTCATGTGAGGCAATAAGATACAAAACAGTCAAACAATAAACCACAATAAAAACAGAGCAAATAACATTAAATAGAAATAACATCAACAACTTAAACAGTGTCAAAGGCAGGGTTGTCATGTAACAAAGTATAAATACTTTTTAAGTACTTTACTTTGTTATTTATACTTATAGCAACTTCTGTTACTCCACTACATGTCCTCTAACTCTCTTTGTTACTCATTACTACCAAATAAAATCAGAAGAAGAAGAGTTGGTATTATGGTCTGTATTTATATAGAGCCCATTCACTCATCTCTCATACCATGGAGTTAAGTGTCTTGCTCAAGGACACATGTAGACTAACAGAACCAAGAATTGAACCCACAACCTTCCAGTTGAACTCGCCCTACCATTGAGCTACCATGGCTTCTTCAGTCATTTTCTGGTAAGATACTTGTACTTTTACTCAAGTATCCCCTTTCAAGATCACCACCAACAATAATAATTTGTGTGTAATAATACAGTCAACCAATCCTGCAGGAGCAGTGCTTTGCAAAGCATTTCCACAGCGGAGAAGGGCAGAAACTTGAGGAAGGTTTCATACACAACAAACAAGATGTTTGAGTACAAAAGACACACACACACACACACATATATATAAAACATCCAGTTGACGAGTGAGGTCAGAGGTGAACGGACAGACAGACGGACTGCATCGGCAGACAGCCTCATCTTGTTCCACTCTTCTCAGGACGGAGGAAATACACAGCAGATGAATCCATGAACCAAACCGAACCTGCATGTCAACAGTTCAGAGCGATGGCGGTGCAATGGTGCGAGGAAGGTTAATTGGCGCACCTTGGGCCCTAAACAATGCATCATCATAGGAATGTCTCTGCGCATTCATCCTGACTGTGCGTCACTTTTATGCCACAAGGCAAAAATAACGACTTCTCCGTGTTTTGCTGGCCTCCCCAGTCGTCGCATCTAAATGGCTTGGACGTGGTAGAGCAGCAGCTTTGGCAGCGTGATTGTGCGGCTGACAAATCTGCAGATCGTGTGGGATGCACGGTATCAACACGGACCAGAATCTCAAAGGAAAGTTTCCAACACATGCACGAAGCGCTGAGGCTATTTTGAGAAAACTGGGAGTCCCTATCTGGTAATTAGTATGCTCTACCTTATAAATTGCTCAGCGAGTCTTTGAACCAAAGGAAATTGCTGCTCAGCAGGTCTGCAGCAGTTAAAAGCTCTTTATCTTATTTAACTCGTGGAGGTACTTCTCCCAATTGAAAGGCGAGGGAGAGCGTCCACTCTGCATAAAACCTATTCATCTGTGCACAAGATGGAAAAGTCAAAACACACACACTCTAATTCATTCCTGCAGTCAAGATATTTTCGTCCTGTCCATGAGACCAGCTCCACTCCACAAACAAATACTTCAAATTTCCCCTGTGGTTGACTGACATTTTACAAATGTTTGTCCAATTATAACTTGCATGTACCTGCATGCATGTCTCTTGTGCTTCTGTTCTGGATTTTAGTGTTTTAAATACAAGTAGCTCAGTTAACCTGTGATTCTCTGTGCATGTTTTTAGTAGCGGGCTAATACAGTATACTGTGTGCTGAATATGTTGTCTTAAGTAAGATTTCCATTCTGTTATTAGAGCGAGTTGTCCTTCAACTTGAAGGTTGTGGGGTCAATTCCCCGGTTCTGCTAGTCTACATGAAGATGTGTCCTTGGGCAAGACACTAAAGATTATCCAGTTGACCAGGAAACTAGGTACTTAGGTAAAAGGTACTTTTATTTAGAATCGTAACTTGTACAAGCCGAGTTGTTCCGAAACATCGCGCACACAACAGCTAGTAAGTTTCATCATTGTGGGTTCATCATCTGCTGTATATTTCCTCCCGTTTCAGTGAGATCCCAAATCCCTGGAATCTCCTTCCTGAAATGGTTTGATGAAACGCCAAGTGTGTTCTAGTCCGTAGGAAGTCCGTGGCGTCTGTGGCAACAGTCGACCATGACAGAAACTGCTCTGCTAAGCTACGATAGCAACCCAACGTCACACCATCAAGCTTTAAAATGCCAAATATGCGCGAGTCATTAAGGTAGCTTGCTTCATCTATAATTCCCTTATCAGTCAGTTTCTGCCTTCTTCCCACATCCATACACCTTGCACACGCCTGATAACTAACTGCATTTTTAATTTATGAGCTTTCCTCATGAGTCATGTGTGCTCTCTGCATTTGGTCCTCCTTCCTTTGAGCCAGGTCATGGACCATCAGAAAAACAACAAACATTTCTGTTGCAGCTCCTTGAAAGTCACCAAACCAGAACGACACACAAACATGGCTAAAACATGCTCTATGTGGCTTTGCTGTCTCTCACGTCATGTATGACTTGATTTGAATTATTATTGATACCTGATCCAGCTACAGCAATATCCAACATCAGGTGCATGTCACTTGTTTGTGTTGGAGAGGAAAAGAGTGAATCAATACACTCCTCGAGCTGCTGTAACATGAAATAAGATAAGAGATAAGATAAGATAAGATAAGATAAGAAGACAAAATGTAAATCAGTCTTAAAATTGTGGCAGTGGCAACAAATAAAACAACTAATGTGTCACAGAGAAACTGCAGTGGGCCAGAGGACAACAGGACAGTGCCAGACCAGGTCTGTGGCTGTGAGGACAAAGTTTGGTTCCAATGAATTGATGTGAGGACATTTTTTGTTCCTCAAAAATGTCAAAGGGTTGTTTGATTTGTCAAAACTTAGTTCTGCGTCAGAAGTAAGTTTTAAGGTAAAGGAACAGGGAATGCATGAGTGTCCAGACAACCAGGGGTGTTGCAACAGGAAATTGCCTGGGGCCTTAAACTGTTAAGGGCTCCTTTGGAGTGGCTAATTACAGTCACTCCTCTGTAACAACAATGTTTTGCCTTTTCTGTCCGAAAACTGACAAAGACAAACAGAAAGAAAGAAAGAAAGAAAGAAAGAAAGAAAGAAAGAAAGAAAGAAAGAAAGAAAGAAAACAAACCAACCTGTCCTCCAACTGAAACGTACATATAGGTCGTTTTTCCAACTCCAATATGCACAGATGTTACTGAGGGTACGGTTAGGGCAAAAAAGACAGGGTTAGGTAGTAAAAATGAAAAAGGTGGTATAGTTAGGGATTGAACCATTGTCGACCGTGCTCCGGCGCAGTGCTCTCGCCACTGAGCCGACTGCCGGTGCCAACATCAGTGAAGCTACTAGATACCGCGTCTAAGGCGGAAGTGGTTGCTGTTATGTATACAACCGCTAGGCGGCGCTGGTTTTGAAAACGTAAACATAGGTCGTAATTCCTGCATATGACCTATTTCATTGGAGGACAGTCTGAAACAAACAACCTTTCACAAAGTGATCTTAAAGCAAATGACTAAACAGAAGTTTTGCCATCTTAGTGACAAAAGACAAATCTACCGACTTTCTGCCATAATCTTAACTACTTTCTGAGAAGGAAATTGCGAGTTCTATCTATATAAGTGAGTTTCACCTCTCTGTAGACACACACAGAAAGAGAGAGAAACACTGTGCACGTGGAAACATGCCTAGAGATGGATCAATGCAGGGGGCCACTTGGTTTCTTTTGCCCGGAGCCCCTATAGTCCTTTGACGTGCCCCTGCTGACAACTAAAGAAATACAAAAATACATGTGTTACTACACAAGTGCTTGTGGTTTGACGTTTTTATTTGGAAAGCATTGCATCATCCACTGTGTCTTTAAACATGGTGGCTTGGTACTGGCAGCTGGATGTGAAGTGTATGAAGTCCAGAGTGGGTATAACATGGCAGGAAAAAACCCCCACAGTGAAACCACAGATGTCATGCAGCTAAGTGACAGGTATACGCTGAATATCAGAAATAATGCTGTGATCCATCTCATCCACAGCTGCTTCCCTCAGGAAGATGTTTTGTACCTGTTTTCTACCCCCCCCCCCCCCCCAAACATTGAATGATTCAACTGTGAAAACTGGATTTAATTACATGTAATTGAGCTTAAACTCTAGATCTTCAAATAATCTCTTGAGGAGATGACACATTTCCACTGTACTGTAGTTCCAGTTAACCTGTGTGGCACGCGTGAACGCGTGCACGCGCACACAGCAACTGTCAAGACTGGAGGAGAGAGAGAGAGAGAGAGCGAGAGAGGGAGGGGGAGAGATAGATAGAGAGAGAGAGAGAGAGAGAGAGAGTTGTAAGCAGTAAGCAGCAGCAACACATTGGCGAGAACAGGGAAGCAGGCGCGCGGCACGGGGACCCGCCGGAAGAAGCAGCGGCGGTAGCAGCTTCAGCGCGAGCTGGACGCAGAGCGATAAACCACCGGCAGCACGAGCGACACCGAGGCGGTCAGAGGGGCGGAGAGGAGGAGGAGGAGGCACCCGCATTGCCACTCGTGTTCCCCCCGCTGCCTCCGTCGTCTCTCCCTCCCTCCACATCTCTCTCTTCAGCTCTCCTCACCCCTCGCTCCTCTCGAACCACCGCTGCCGCTGCTTCCTCGTTTAAGATGGCTGACCCCAACAGCGACGGAGAGGTACCGGAGAGTGCGCGCGGCTTCGCCCGCCAGGGAGCCCTCCGTCAGAAGAATGTGCACGAGGTGAAGAACCACAAGTTCATCGCGCGCTTCTTCAAGCAGCCCACCTTCTGCAGCCACTGCACGGACTTCATCTGGTGAGTGAGTGAGAGTGTGTGTGTGTGAGTGAGAGAGTGACAGAGTGAGAGGGGGGGGGAAGGACACAGGTGATTCACTTGCTGCTGCTGCTGCGGCTCTGCTCTGCTCGGCCTCCTTCATCACTGACACCGCAGTCCTTCATCCACTGTCATTGTCAAAAACACCGCGATGCGCCATTCTCAACCTACAGTAGATCTCCACAATGCGACAGCACCGCGGGCCTGTGCTCTCTCTCTCTCTCTGTGTGTGTGTGTGTGTGTGCGCGCGTGCCAGCCTTTTCGGCAGCGTTACCGCATCGACCCGACACCCATCCCTGAAACTGGAGGTCTGGTGGAGGAATGCAGCTGGAGACACAGGCACAGGGCCCCACTGTGACTGCTGCAGCTGTGTGGGCTCATCGGAGAGTGTGTAATTGGAGTGGATCTAAATGTATTTGAGAAATAATGATTATTGACATACATGGGTGGAAAAAGAGCCTTGTCAGATGTCACTGTAAACAGTGCATCTTGAAGATAACATGACAGTTTGGAGATGTGTCACAGGCTACATTAAGGGGCCCTCTATGTGGAAAAAAGCCCTGCAGGGACCTTCATTGAGTCTAACCCAAACACATGAGCAGTGACCTCCACACTATGCTCATTTCTTTTAAAAATGCATACACTCTACTCCGGATACACCTGCCATCCATTCTACTTTAAGTTTGAAAATGTTGCTGGCTCCATTTCATTTGAAAACTCTGCTGCATTTTGTGGGGGGGTGGACACACACACACACACACACACACACAAATGGTTGGCTGATGGAACAACAATTATCTGTGACACTGCTTCAGATTGTCTGGTAAAAAAGGTGCAACAGGTGGTAGTTTGTATTTGTCATTTAAACATGGAAACGGGAAGATCCGTATGGCGGCACGTATAAACTGCAGTGTTTATTTATCCCGACACTCACTCATCACACAGATGTTAGCACGAGGGACTCCCGCTTTGATAACGTGTCCAAATTGAACTTGTTTAAGTGTAAATTTGAAATATAAACAAATGTTTGTTACATTCAAACCACTGGCAAATGAGTTCACCAAATGCTAATGAAGCCCGTGAGCTCCACACGACTCTCTGTGTTTCTCAGTATGCGCTGAGAAGTGTACACGTTGTTTAATGTGAGGAGAGACGGAGGCAACAACAGCGTTGCTCTAGAACAACCGTATGGCCGCTAACGGGTGGGAGTATGACTGAAAACGCAAAGACGCATCCACAAAAAGATTCAGCAGTGAATTCTACAGCGCAAAAAAAACCCCTGACCTTAATCAGTTTGACAGGATAAAAGCTTCCCTGCTCTACTGCTGTATACTCACAAACGCTCCCTCAGTCAGGTGTGATAGAGTAGTTAAGTACATAAAAATAAAGTTGATGTGACCATAAACTGTGGTGAATGTTGCAAGGTTCCATGCAAAGGTTTGTAAAGCGCCAACACTACCACAAAATGCATTTTCAGATGAAGGATGTTACAATCGTGTTACAAGGTTTCTTCTCCAAAAGTTACGCACTACAGCTTTAAAGCAAGGCAGAAGTACAAATGGTTGGAAGTAGTGTGGTCGAGCCGTCATTGTTGCTTATGAACCATGGTGTAATTTCACATAGTTTTCACAAAATTGGGGTTGATGTGGATTGCACCAGGCATTTCCTTCTCACCTTGGCTCCCCAGGCGATTGCCTGCATTGTCACCCTGTTGCAGCATCCCCTCACGAGTGACGTTCAGGGGTGCGTGAAAATATCGATTTGATGATCTATCGCCATCCTTCCTTTCTCGAATCTCGATAATCGATACGACATTTTAATTAGAAAATGAAGGCACATTACAGTAAACAGTCCCTGCCAGGCTTCACTACTTCATGTCTTCTCATGGTGGCGCTGCTCAAATGAATGAAGTAAACTTGAGAAGAGACCTGGCCTTTATGCACCTTGTTCGCTAGGTTGTGAATAAAAAGACTTCAACTTTGCAGTAGGGCTGAACAATTAATCGAAGTTTAAAACGATATCGCAATACGGCTTGCTGCAATTTTCAAATCGCAGGAGGCGCAGTATTTCTTTTAAAGCCAAAATGTGTGAGGAAAAATGACCATTTCAGATTAAATGTTGTCCTGGCCTGCACACATCCTAATTCTACAGACTGAAGAAAACTTATTTGTTTCTCACAGATTCGCAAAAATATCACACAGTAATGATTTTAAATATGTTATTCATATCGCAATAGCAATTTTAGTCAAAATAATCCCAATTAGATATTTATTCAAATTTCTCCGGGACATTTTCTTTCATGATGTATCGATATATGATTGTATTGCTGTACGTTGATTATCACAGAATCGTTGTATCATGATGTTATTGGTATCGTGGACCATGTATGGTATCATATCATGAGGTACCCTGTGATTCCCACCCTCATTCATCTCATGAATCCCCCAAATTGACCTCTCTTGTCTTCTGTCCACAGGGGCTTTGGGAAACAGGGATTCCAGTGCCAAGGTAAGAGCAGGAGCTTATTCACAAATTGTGCTGCTGCATATGGCTGTGGGTGTGTGGAGGGATGTTCACTGTCTGAAGCAGCGTTTGCTTGCTGTGTGTGTGTGTGTGTGTGTGTGTGTGTGTGTTTTTGTTGTATTCAGGGCCACGGGTCTGAGTGACCCGTTGGCTCCTTTCGTCGACGGTGTGTTGTTGTTGTTTGGAAGGCAGGTGTCAAAGTCGAAGCAGTCGCTTGCCAACAGTGATAAATGAGAGTGAGAATCCTCGAATAGGCTCAGGCAGAAGAGACAGTGTGAGGTGTAAGAGTAGAAGAGTTGACGGAATGGTGAAAACCGAGATGTCTGGCTTTGGCCAGGGAGAGAGGAGAGGAGAGGAAGACGGAGCAGAAACTTAGATTTCATAAGCATTTCTTTATTTCTCCTTTTAACGTCAAGCCTGACATCTGATTGGATTTATAAAATGGTGACTTTGTGTGTGTGTGTGTGTGTGTGTGTGTGTGTGTGTGGGTGGGCGGTGATGTGCGTCTGTGGGTGGGCGGCTGGCTGTGGTTGTGACAAGTGGGTGGGTGGGTGTGTGTCTAGACACGGACAACTGCACAAAATGGTTTAGTGAACAGGTTTTTTGCATCGACAAACCCCCCCCCCCCCCCCCCTCCATTTAATGTGTGCTGCAGCAAGCGTTGTCGCTGTCCTTGTAGTATCACTTCCTCCACTGCACTGACCCATGTGAGGCACCCACCTAAACATGTGTCTTGCTCAAGTGAACACATCGAGCTCTTATGTAACACTCTTTTTGATTAGGAGTTGTGCAAAGCGAAGCTCGTGTGTGGAGTTTGTGTCATTTTGTGTCATCAGCAGTTAAAAACAGCTGAGGTCCCTTCATCTCTGCAGGCTACAGGCTTATTCACAGCACTGGCGGTGAGACAGGAAATGCACTGTGGGTAGAGACGGCGAACGGTCTCTATATACAGTCTCCTGAAATGAAATAGTTAGTGGTGAGTTACTCTGAGCTGGTAACACACGTTGCACAGACCAACCAGAGCTTTGCACAGGTCGAGCTGTTGCCGGGTCAGGTTTCGTGGTGAGTTTCCGTGACTTAACTGATAACTCCGATTTATTGACCACCTCCTCTACACCAAACTGGTCCAAGGGTTGTTAATGTTCACACTGTGAAGGAATGTAAAGAATCAATCAATCATTCAATTGATCAAACATGCCAGTAAGCAGTGACATAGTCATTTGTAGATTACCAGTTATCACTGGGCTACATTTGCTGGAAGAACACAATTTAAGGTGTAATGCTTCAACGTTATCTCATGGATTGATGTCATCCACATATTTTGGAGCAAAATTGGAAAATAATTGTGCAAATGAAGTCAAATTCAATAATGACTCATGGTTTAAGAACATTTGTCAAGCAAAAATAACCCTTACCTGAGCTTTCATGCGCTTATATGTTGAATATTTATTCTGATATCTTACAGTAGTTGATTTAGAAAAGAGATTTGATAAAGTCAGTGATAAAAAAGTCAGATAATGAAAAAAACCCAATGTTATCTGGAACTTTACATTGTAATAATTTAATTTTGATGGCCATATATCAACGTCTTATGTAGACCTTAATTTTATATAGTACTGTTTTTTTGTTTTTTGTTTTTTTTACCAATCTTGAGAAGAGTTGTAGAAATCTGATAATATTTTCAAGCTTGAGAATAGGAAAATAATTATATAATATATAATTAGGCATCAAGCAAGTTGTTGCCCTTAAACATTTCTCAACCCAAATCCAGGCTGTACTGGGGTTGTGTCCGATGAGCCTACATTTAATTTTTTATTGGAATGAGAACAGTAAAGAATGGGCCTTACATTTGCCGAGATTCTTAGTAAATGTTAAGTAGCAAAGACTTTGTGAGCAGAACAAAGGGTTGACTGTGATACCTACTGTGTTCACAGTGAAACCATGAACAGGAATATAAGAAAATTTCCATATCTGGGTCAAAATTGTCCTCAGTGTGAGTCAAATATGGTGATTTGCAGGTTGAAGGAAAGTTTTGCAGCTGTGTTTGTATCATTTCCAGACTACGTTAGTTCATTCGTGTGTCAAATTGCAACGACAAGGTGAATCAAAGTGCTTTAGATAACCTAAAATAGAATCAAAGGGGTAAAACAGAAGAATAAAATGGTGTGTGCTGATAATACAGTGCAAGACAAACACACAAGGATAAGGTAGAGGGTAGAAAACAAGTGCAGTTTATTTGCTTTTCTTCACATGAATTCAATTCTACTTCACTGAAGAGTCACAAAGCAACATAAGTAATGAAGATGAAGACATGGTCAGGGTAATAAAAGATATACGTTTGGTTATTAAGCGTTCTGCATGTGAAGGGAGGTTATTACAGCATTTTGCTCACAAAAGAAGCATTTTTTAAGTCCAAATTTCTTATCCTGTCACTGTCACACCACAGCTGCAGCCAGACATGATCTAATGGACCCATTAGAAAAGTTTTTGTACCATTTATTTACACATGCACACACAGAGCGGGGCCATGAAACCATTACGGAAAAGACGCGTCATGTTAGGTTGATGCACACAACATAGTGTCTACTCTGTCTCGTGCCCTGCCATACGACAGAAACAGGCACACAAATGGTTGATAAATGTGATTGACCCTCGTTACCAACTCTCTGGCAGTGAACATTTCTCTCAGAAGGTTCTTCCCCTGCTATACACGGACTGCAGAGAGAGATTTGAAGAACAGCTGCGAAGTGTCGTATTTTGCTTCCACGTCAGATTGGTCAAGTCACGTTTGTGTTTGTGTGTTTGTTTGCTGAGTTTGTTTGCCAACAATTTACCTGATTTTGAGCTCGACAAAGAAAAAGACACAAGTCCCCACTGGGTAAAAAAAAAGCCTGGGGTACCACTGAGCAAGGTACCCAACCCCCATTGCCCTGGAAGGTTTCTAATAGAGGATGGGACTGATAAAGGTCTAATTTAATTTGATTTTATTTATCTAAATTCATTTGCAGAACGTGCTTCAGTTGACAAACTTGTACAAAAATAAACTAAATTTAAACCAAAATAACCTTTTCCTCTGTTTTCACGTCAGAGTACAGGGGAACCTTTAAGCTTGACCGATTGTGATTTATGTTGCAATGTGTATATATATCGTTACAGAATGATATTAAACAAGTACATACCATATACCATAATTCCTTTTTAAGTAGGGATGTCCCGATACAACTTTTTTCACGATACGATACCGATATTGATCCGATACGATATCAGCACGAATCATACATGGGTATGAGAAAAACTGACCCATTTATTATTAACCTATGGGTTATATGAGAATATTGGATTTTTTGCCATGTTAACTTCATACAGTCTATGGTTAATTTCATCAGGAGGAAGTGCTAATGGGGGTGTTTAGAGCACCTGTGTTTCACAGGTCACAGCGTGTCTTCAGAGAACACCCCCCTTGTTTTCACTGTTTTGGATTAGCCTAACCCACACGGGGTGAGTGACTCGTCCCGCAGGTAAACCCGGAGCCCGGGGACCGGCCCCCGCAGACGTACTTAGCTCCATTTAAAACACCCAAAGCTCTTGGCATGGCTGGAAAACAAAAACCTTACGGTTCACAGTAGCTGTTGAGCTTTCAGTCACATTGCAGCTGTCGTTTGTAAAGTCAGTGTTTTTCATGTTTACTTAAACGTGCACTGATTTGATCTGGAGACACTGAGGTGGAGCGGCCTGCTTTTTAAGTGTCGTTCGACTTGCAGTTAAGACCTGCTTCACAGTGACATATAGTCAACTGCGTGTGTTGATGCAGTGGTTGCTTGTAACCTAGATGCTGACAAATGTTCACAGTGTGTTCTTAACCTCCGTGTTTCTGAGCACAGGGAAACAGTGAAAAGTCTTCATAAATCTGCAGTGAGTGTACTTCCTTTGACGCGAGAAAAATGTGAGATTTGTAAACAAGAACCAGTGAGGAAGGCATGAACAGCTTCTTAAAGGGAACAAGACGAACAAGAAGGCTGTACATGCTGTTATGAATGGGAGGTGTATGTATATATATACACGCACACACACACACACACACTTGGAGGAATGTCAGACATCTGGTGCAGACTCGTTCTGGCATGTAGAGATGGAGAGAAGAGTGTGTGTATTTTGTTTTTGTGTGACAGAGTTGACTTGTGTGGGTGTGTTTAAATACCTGTTTTACTGGTAAAGATTTATTTTCTGCCCTGGACTTTTCTTTTTTATTGCTCGTGTTCAAAGAGCAAAAAGAGGAAGTTCACGAGATTCAAAGTTGGTATGCGTCAATCATAACTGCTCAGATCACATCAGATTAGAGCTGCAACGAGCGATGATTTTCATAATGCAGATTAATCTAGTAATCGTTTGGTCCATAAAAAGTCCGAACATTTTGAAAAATGTCGATCAGAGTTTGTCAAACCTGGAAATGATGATGTTCTCAAATATCTTGTTTTTGTCCTCGTACCAGAATGATTCAGTTTGACTGATTTCTTTGTTCTGTGGAGCAAAGAAACCAGAACATATTCACATTTAAGAAGCTGAAACAATCAGAAATCTTGTTTTAATCATGAAAAAAGCTCCAAACCGATGAATCGATTATCAAAGTCGTTGACGATTAATTTAGTACTCGATTAATAATCGAGTAATTGTTCCAGCTCTACATCAGATAACTTGACGCCAAGAGATGTTGAAAAAAAATGTACTTTAAATACAGCGTGTGATTATATAGTTATTGTCTTTAGTGGGTAAGGCACAGGTGACACTTAAGAGTTTAAAAATAAAGGCCTTTGGGGACGGCACTTATCTACCGACACTGACATCAGTCCAATACAATCATTTTTAAACCATGACGCTTTGATCAACACATTTGTGCCATTTTAAGCTATTTCAAAGACACAATTCTCCGTCTGTATAATAAATATTCTTCTTGTGGCTGAGATTTCATTATCAGGTGAGAAGACCAAGGATGGAGTTTCTGGAGTCAGCGAGTTAAGTTGAAAAGCTTTATTGGAAACAGAGAAACGTGGGAGAGGAGAGAGACGTCAGGTCACGATGTCCGGAGCCTTCCTCTGCAGATACCTTGAATCAACCTTGCGGAGGACTGCGTAGTTGAGTTATCGGTCCTTTGTCCCAGTTAGGTTCAACACAGATAGAATGAGGCACACTCTGTAGACAAACGATGGGTGCCACGGCTCCACAGAATTGCACCTGGCCTATGCTTTTGTACTTCTAGTAATGTGAGTTGCTAATTTCAAGAAGTTTTTCTCTTACACTTCTCACATAAAGAAGAAATGATTAACTAGGGATGGGAATCGGTATCGGGTCAGTATCGGAATCGGTCCGATACTGGTCAAAATCATTAATCGGATATAGAACAGATCCAATCCAATCCAAATATCCTGTATATGGCATGATTTTTGTTGAGAATGCATTAAACAATACTTTCTTTCTTTTTTCAGAAGAATACTTTTTACTTACTTTACTTACTTGAGTATATATTTTTTTACCAGTACTTGTGGTCGAGTAAAAATGTAAATAAAAATCATCAAGAGCATTTTAGGGGAGAACAATATTTGTTACACAGTTGGAGAATGATGTCTTTGGAATGACTCATGACAAATGTGTTGCTTCATAGTTTATAAATGGTCTAAAATGACCATCTCTGGGAGACAGTATAGGTATCGTAGATACTCGATTTTGTGATATCGGTATTAGAAACAAAAAAGTGGTATCATTTAGGGCTGAAACAATTACTCAAATAATCGATTAGTAAATGAATCGTCATCTATTTTGATAATTGATTTATAGGTTTGAGGGTTTTCTCATTACTAAAACAAGATTTCTGACAGTTTTAGCTTCTTAATTGTGATTATTTTCTAGTTTCCTTGCTGAAAGAACTGAAACTGAATCACAAAACAAGACATTTGAGAACATCGTCATTTCCAGGTTTGATCAATATTTTTCTACATTTTCGGACCTTTTATTAATCGAGAAAATACTCATACAGATGAATGGATTATGAATATAATCTTTTGCTGCAGCTCTAGTATCATCCTGGCCCTAAAATGAACACGACTCTACGAGTGACGCTAAAATGCTGTTGCTGATGTTTAAAAAACGGTCTCGGTGTTTTTGGGTTGTGACGGATGTGACATTTTTACCTGTCCGATATCCCGTCCAGTGATTTTGAGCGATACTGATAATGAGAATCCTATCATATATACTTTGCACATCAACACTGATGCAAATAAAATAAAAATGGATAGATTCTTCTGTAATTCTTCTTAATCTGCCTCCATCTTGCCCTGCCCCTTGCCCGCTTTTCTGTTGTACTACAGTTGCCAATCACAAAAATAAATGAAAATTAATAAAGGATTTCCATGTGCCAGGTAACCAGGTGCTGGATAGGGCTGCCACTTATTATCTCAAAAAATCAAGTCTACTTGTTTATGTTTGGGTCGCGGGGACAGCAGCGAGGCCCAGATGCTTCTCTTTCCAGCCACCTCCACCAGCTCTCCTGGGGATACACCGAGGCGTTTCCAGGCCAGATGAAAGATCTAATCTCTCCGCACGTCCTAGATTTACCCTGGGGCCTCCTTCTAGTTGGATTTCCTCTTCCTCTCGAAAGCGGATCCAGCACTAAGCCTTCATGGCTGCTGAGAATGTTGAAAAACCTGGCTGCACGGCAACAGCATTTCTGTTTACATTTAAAACATGCACATTCATGTGCACTAAATGCACTTGCAGTCGTTGCAGTTACTTTTCCAGTTCTCTGATTGGATTTCTTTAAAAACTTGCTTCTGACAAATCCAACATACAGCAACAAACAAAAGGCTTAAAATATTGCATTATTTTTGTTAATATTTTACTTTTTTTTTTTCATACTGGAATCAAACATTGGAATCGTAAGAAAAATCAGATTCTGAACCGGAATTGATCAAAGTCAAACATTACCCAAAAGACTGATGACTTATTTCCAAAGGAAAAACAGCACTTCATCTATATTATCTGATGATGTTGTGCAAAACACGGTTACCTGCAAAATAGGCTGCAGTTGCCACTAAAATTAGCCGTACCACACGTTTGTTTCCATTCAAAACAAAATGAAGAATGCTTTGAAAAGACATTTTCCACTTTCATTTGAAGCATTTTAACTTGAAGGCTCACACTTGTTTTTTGAGAGGCTCTATTCATTTTGGCCCAGCATTTTATTTCATTTCCTTACAGCAGCAGCTCAGTAAAGACTGAGTAGGCAAAGCTAAAAAAAAAAGAAAGAAAGAAAAGAGAATAACACATTTTTTTCTTTTTTACTCGGCCTGATTGTATTTATTTTAGTATTAGCAGGGACAGCGAAATGTAGCAGTTAACTTCAAAAGAATCTGTTGTATATGCTGTGAACCACTATCACATTCACTTTATATAAATGTCAAAATGACTTCTAAAGTCCGTCAACATCTTTTGAAGTAACGTTGTTGGTGCCTTCAAATTTCATCTCCCAGAAGATACATTCAGTCCGAAACACAGATCCAGCCATCTTTATCCTCCGGGCGCTCGTTCTTGCAGAGCAATGTTGCCACTAGAGCTGAAACAACAAATCGATTCATCGTTTTGAAGTTTTTTTCCTGATTAAAACAAGATTTCTGATTATTTAAGCTTCTTAAATGTGAATATTTCCTTCATGTCTTTGCTCTGGATAACAAAGAAATCATTCAAAATGAATCATTTTGGTTTGTGGACAAAATAAGACATTTGAGAACGTCATCATTTCCAGGTTTGATGAACATCGATCAACTTTTTTTTAATATTTTATGGACCAAACGATTAATCAAGAAAATAATCGTCAGATGAATGGATTATGAAAATAAATGTTAGTTGCAGCTCTAGTTACCTCAGTGTTTGTCAAATTGAACATTGCACTGTGGAGATGACTTGGTTGCTCAGCCACCACCAAAACAGTGACAGGAAACGGATCACTCTGCCACGTATGTCTAGATACATGCTGTAATGCCGCCGGGGGACGCTGACGGGCGCCCTCCGCCTCGCTTGCCGCGTCTGACCGGTGACGTGCGTGTAGAGCAGTGTACTGAGTTGCCATGTTTGGGCGCTCAGCGTGGTCTCGTCAGTTGTGCGCAGCACGTATTCAACGTCAACCATCAGTGACCGGAACGACTCGCTGTCTGTGACTTTGGCCTCTCTGGTGAACTTGGCTTTTATTTGGGACGTTATTTGACACATGGAGGCTCTGATGAACATCTTTGCGAAAAAGTCACAGATCTTCACGTTCACCTGGACCAGTCTGTGACTCTGCTGTGGGGATTTAGGACCTCCTGTCCCCTGTGGCCTCATGGACTCCGTAACAGTCCGAGCAATGTCTGCAATATCAGCGGAAAACTCCTCTTTCAGCATTTTGTACTCTGTGCGCGACATATCATCCAGAATGGGTTTAAGGATTTGATTCACCTCGTCAAGGATGATGTCCTGGACAGACTGTGTGCTCTGGCGCGGGGTGGTCTGTTTCCTCCTGAATATACTTTGTTTCACCTTGGCTTGTTTTTTTTGCTTCCCTGCCATTGCCTCCAGGATGTTGCACAGCAGAATAATCATGGCGTTGAGTCTGTGCGGGGTAGTGATCCGAGTTTGCGTCCGCGGCGTCTTCACTAGGTCTTCGACCTCTGTTGAGATGAGCTCTGTGAGTTTGTCCGTGCTGGGACTGTACACCGACTTGATTCCCAGCGTCTCCTTGATACTGAGGGTGACCGAGCTGTTCACACTCTCGTGCAGTCGATTCCGCTTCACACCTGGGTTGGACCAGACGCCCGAGAGGTCACCGAGGACTTTCACCAGCATGTGTGCCAGTATGTGTTTGGTGTTGATGTCCGGTCTGCCCGAGGCCACCAAGTGCCACTGGTCGGCAGTCAAGCGCTCGAAACACGACTGGAAGAGCGGGCGAATGGTGTTGATTGACTCTTCCATCGGCCCTGTTGTGTCTTCAGTCGTTGTTATTGATTCAAAGTGTGTTTAGTGTTGGCAGACGTGAATGTTGTTCAGAGAGATGTGGTAGACAGGAGGAAGTGTACATTTACGAGCAGTGATGCAACTTTGTGGATTCCAACTGACTTGCAACACTTGAGGGGAGGTCTTTGATCCTTTGAAATGAGAAAGAATGAAGAGGATCTTTCTAGAGACCAAGAGGAAGAGTCAGATAGGAAAAGAGAATAGAAACTACTTATGTGAGGGAATTTTCTTTAATGCAGGAATGTACAATAATAACTTATATTCTGATCCAAAATCCAAAACATAAAAAAAACAAACATTCTTAATCTTGGGTTTTAAAATATTTTTGACCTGTGAACTAAATTCACTGACTGCAGCTTTAGCTTTGATCAAGCACTGAGAATATGAGACACCTGCTTGAACGCGCTCATTTCTTCTTCGTCGGGCTTCTGTTTCGGGCATAATCTCTTGTGCAAAGCTACGACCCGCATTCATCTTCTGGCTGTAAACATAGCCCTTTTTACAACTTGGACCAGTGCTCAGTATTTTTTAAATGAGCCTTACTTCATTTTAATCAATGTTGTTAGTAACATTGTCACTGAAAATGATCATTTTATGGTCAATTAGATCATTTTTTTGTTCCTCTAGGGGGAAACTTGGACAGCAGTGGATGACAGGAATGACTTCAATCACAACCTCCATGAAAAAAATGATCACATGGTTAAAGACACACTAGGCAGGAGGAGGTTTTGTTGCGTATTATTTCAGCATGATGTAATTCACGTGATCCCCTCTCAGCTTCATTTAGCCCCTAAATCTGTAGTATCACGGGAAGCTTTGCGGTTCAAAGACAAGCCGGCGCTCCTGGTGACTTTTCCACTTCACTTACTCTGCTACTGCTCCGTTGAGCCTCGACAAAACACCTCTACACTGCGAAGTGACGTAAATAGTGAAAGAATCAGACAATAAATACAATAAAACGTGATTATTAGCAGAGTTTCAAAGATATATGATAAGTGAAGAAGAGCTCAGGACAGAGAGCCACAGTCGCAAAACGTAAGTATTTTAATAACCTGTGAATTAAACCAGCCATCCTGCCTATGGCATCTTTTGACCATCTATTGTCCGTATTGTGCATAATAAATTATTATCTAACCGACTAAAATGAAAAGGAACTGGTTTGTTTGGATATTAAAGACAAAATGGAATGGAAATGAGTAGGTGCTGCGAACAGAGCAATTTGAGTGCATTTGGCTGAAAGGCTAATGTTTCGTCGGCTCTTCACCCTGGGTTACCTCGAGCCGAGCACAGCCGAGCGAGGATCAAACACGCTGCAAACTGCAAGAGTCCATCTAACTCTGAAGGACAATCCATCCTTTTCAAATGTTGATAACCACAGACGAAGACGTTAACATAACCATCACCGGAACCCCCTTTAAATAATCTCACTGACTTCTAGTCACTGATTTTCTTTACAACCAAAAATGTCATTAATACATCAAAACTATTTGTACCGGGGACATAGATGGACAAAAGTATAAAATACAATTCTAGGGAATACTTCTGCTTTAATAGAATAATTTTAAAAAATAATTCATTTTAACAAAACACACGTACACACACACACTGACACCGGGCGCTGGTTTAATATTAATTATTCACACTCTTGTTACATTTTCATGAGGCTCCGTGGTAACTGCCGGCACTTTCCACAGCTTTCAAGCAGTTAAGCAGCTGAGAGCCGAGTGTGTGTGTTTACTTGTACAGGTGTGGGTCCCAGTGCCACACAGTGCACACAGTGACTGGGTGTGAAGACGGTGACCAGGGTACGGCACGGCTCAACTCTCTTATCACTGTATAATGCCAAAGAACCAACTGTGAGTATAGTGTGGTGTTTAAAGGGAAAAAACACACAATGAGACACATGAGAAGAAGAAATAAAGTCAAACTGTGTGTGTTTGTGTGTGTGTGTGTGTGTGTGTGTGGGCAGGAAGGGTTGGGGCACAGCTGGGTTTGAGGCGATGTGAGGGGGTGGAGAATTCATTTGTGTGTTTGCAGTGCGTCAGAAATACAGAAGTGGAGTGGCAGAAAACACACTGAACGACACAGTCACACTTTACAGCTTTTCTGTTGACAAATCTGCTCTGTCACACGCGCACACCTGTACGTGCACGCACCCACACACACACACACACACACGCGGCGCGTACATAATAAAGACAGGCCTAGTGACCTGCTGAGGTCTCTGCTCTGTTGCCTAGCAACCAGGCTGAGCCCTTCAGTCGAGTCTACACTTGCCACCCCGTTCCGTCTGACTGCAAATCCTTGCCGATCCAAACAGGATATTTTGCCATAAGAGCACAGCGGCGCGACAGTTTCACACCAACGGGCACACAAGGAAGTTCCTCCATGTTGGACGATAACCAGGCTGCGCGGTGTCCACAGATAGATGCACTTGTTATCGTCAATCAGGCCTCAAGAATGTACATGCCTGGATGAGCCGAAGTGCCACGATAAGGCCCGGCTCTCATGTCATATTGATTGTACTGTAATTTAGACGAATATCTCAAGTACAGGTGCATCACCAGACTGTTGGCAGAGTGCAAACAAAATCCTATTCTAGTGGTTACATTACATTTCACACGGGCTCTCATGCAATACTTCTCCTCAAAATCCCAAACCCTCAAAGTGCGTGCCTGAACAACATCCAGTCCAACCAGCGCTGACTTCACTGCTGAGCCATTGACTACACACCCATAGGCTATTCTTGCACTATTAAGTGTAATATATTCAGTGACTCAAAATCCGTCTCCCAGTTTAATCCCTGTCAAACGTCTCATCTGACCTTTTAATGACTAAAAGTTCTGGGTTTGGTGCCAGTCCCTGCCAACTACTGTTCAGGACGATCCGTCTTGGAATGTAGAGTAATTAAACTCCTCAGGATTCTCTAATCTCAATTAATAACCTCAAAAAAATGTGGCCCCAGACATTAGCCCATTAATAAACATGTGAATTAAACATACTGTGCTTCAGGCAGACAAACTGTCCACCCTGAGAGGATTTGATTGTAATTCTCTGTCTTGTCTAAAGTCACGACAGAAGCAGATTTATCTTCTCAAACTGAAATGTCTAGTGCTTGGTCTTTGCTGTGTTTCTTGTGGTGTCCTTGATTCCCTTTGTCTGTGTTTTTGGTCTTTTTCTTTCATTTTTATCTGGTAGTTTAGGATTTTTACAGTGTGGTCTGTTTGTAGCAGAAGTCATTGTGTTTTCAGGCTGTTGTCATTTTTCATGAGTTGGAACACAAGGCCTCTCAGCATGGAGTTAGCATGTTCTCCCCACAGTCCAAAAAACATGCAGATTTGGGGATTAGGGGAAATGGGACACTCCACATTGACTATGAGAGCGGATAGGGGTTTGTCTGATGGTGAAGCCCTGGACACCTTACCCCATGTCAGCTGGGTTTGGCACCAGCGCCCCCCTGTGACCCTGAGGTAGAAAATAAAGCGGTAGAAGATGAATGGATGGATGTTTACTTGGACTCATCAGTCAAAGGTCAAGGTCACCTCACAAATGATGTTTTTGGCTTCTTTGACTAGGGGTGAGCCAGTCCCATGGAGCTTTTCCACGATACAGTTGTAGCACGGCTCGGCACACCACAACTCGACTCTACATGGTGCGATTTGTTTTCCATTACTATTAGAGCTGCAACTAACGCTTCTTTTCATAATCGATCTGTCCATAAAATATCAGAAAACCTTAAAAAATGTTGATTGGTGTTCGTCAAACCTGGAAATGATGGATGTTCTCAAATGTCTTGTTTTGTCCACAAATCAAAAATGATCAACTTTTAAGGATTTCTTTGTTACCCAGAGCAAAGAAATGAAGAAAATATTCACATCTAAGAAGCTTAAACAATCGGAAGACTTGAACGGGTTGTGATTCGGCTCACGATCGCCGGCTTTCAACAGTGCTGTCGCTAAATCCATCAGATTCTTCTGTTAAATATTGAGATTATTTACATGCCCTCGCTAAATGTTATATGTATCTTTAACTGATCTACAGTTCGACATTGTTCAGTTTGTTTCCCGTGTTGGACGTCGAGCTCATGACTCTTCCAGTGGCGACACTTTCTGACCAATCAGAGGCCGGCCGTCTGACGATGTCACATTTTAGTATCAGCTCAGTTCGCTTGGAACCTCGCCGGAGCAGGTACTAAAAAAGTACCAGGTACTATCGCTAATGGAAAAGCAATGTTCGAGTCGAACTGTGCTGTACCAAGCCGTGTTACAACTGTATAGTACAGTATATATACAATATATATATATATAATATATAATATATATATATGATATATAATAATATAATATAATCGCTTGGTGTTCAGAATATCAGAAAACCTTAAAAAATGTTGATCGGTGTTCGTCAAACCTGGAAATGGTGGTGTTCTCAAATGTCTTATTTTGTCCACAAACCAAATGATTGACTTTTAATGATTTCTTTGTTACCCAGAGCAAAGAAATGAAGAAAATATTCACATTTAAGGAGCTTAAACAATCGGAAATCTTGTTTTAATCATGAAAAAAGCGTCAAACCGATTATTCTGAGCAGGTTGTTGCATGGATTCAGGAAAAAGGACCCAGTCCTGTTTCTGTCCTCACCATCAGTGACTGAGCATCTTCCAAAGTACTTTGTGTCTCTGTAGTTTCCTTCTTCAGGGGCCCAGCATCCATGTGCTATATTAGGCCGAGAACATGCAGCACAGTCAGTCACTACAGTCAAATCGGAGCCTGCTGCCTTCAGAGGCTGTCGACGTGGGAAGTTTCCTTTTGCAGCTTTAATGTTATGGAGTGTGATTGTGAGATGTTCCATCGTGCTGTGAAATAATGAAATTAAAATCACGTAAAGTCAAGCAGCGAAACACTAAATATAGACATTGAAAAGCGAGAAGGGGACAAAATGGTAAGTGCTGAAATACGAGCGGCCTGTTGTGCAGAGATTAATGTCGCACAATTGACATTGAGTCACGTATTTGTTGCTGTTGTGTTATTGTTTGTCATTGTAAGAAAACATGAGTTGATAATTATTGCTTTTTCTCTCTCTCTCTCCTCAGTGTGCTGTTTTGTAGTCCATAAACGCTGTCATGAGTTTGTCACCTTCTCGTGTCCTGGGGCCGACAAGGGACCTGCGTCAGATGTGAGTTTAAAACAAAACAAAAACACATGTGCACATGACTTGTTTCATTCATTCTTAGCGTAGTGTTATTTCCTGTCTGCACACTGAAGCCGATCACTCGTGTTCAAGTTAAAAATTAATCGTGCTGATAGTTAATGATTTCACTCACACTTGTTAATAACATTAGCAAGATCAGCAGCTGCTTTTACTTATGTGTGTGTGTGTGTGTGTGTGTGTGCGCACACGTTGGTTCCTGTTTGTGCTCCTTAATGAAAACACACATATATTTTGTCTTTATGCACTTGTGAGGACTAAACCCCTGAACCACTTCACCCAGAAAATATACAGTTTTTTTACTAACATCCAGTAGGGCTGTAATCAACCAAAGAAATTCTTGGTCGACTGAAGCCCTGAAATTTTAACTCAAAATCGACGCAGACAAGTTATCTTACCGTTTTTATATGATATACCATGTTTGTAGTAGTACAAACATAGTACAGAGAAAGTTAGGATTGAAAAATTTAGGATTGAAAAAGTTCAATGAAATGGACAAAAAGTCGACGTCACTTCCTTCAAAGCAAATAAAAGTAAAAGATCTGGAAAAAAAAGGGGGAACAACCCTTTAACCATCACCACTTTTAATGCCTAGCCCTAAAACCAGGTCTTAACCCCAGAAAAGCTCTTTAAGTGGTGACAGAATGTGAGGACCAGCCAAAAATGTCCTCACTTCCTTACGTTTCTAAGTGTTTTGATCTTCACAGATACCCTTACACACACACACACACACACAGGTTTCCATGACTTCAGAGGACATTACATTGACTTACATTCACTTCCCGCAGACTTACTCTAACCTCAACCGTAATTGCTACTGGCCTAACCCTGACCTCAGACTAACTTTAAAACATGGCTTCACCTTTTTAATAAATGTAATTTACTTGATGGGGAAATTTGGTTTTTGTCCTCATTGTGAAGACAAGTCCCCATAATGTGACTGTGTGAACAGATTGAGGTCCCCACTACACAAGGATTACCAGGTACACACTGCTGACCTGTTGGCTCCAAATCACAGAGACATGTCAGTGAGGAGAGAATGTGCCGCCTGGCTGCCTCAGGTTAATGAGCCAACATCTCTCATTGACACACACGCACACATGTGTGAGTGGCACATCATTTTACACACACACACACACACATTCCTGCACACCATTCTGACTGTGGACATAATGCATACCATCACACGTGCAAAAATCATCCACTTTAAAGTCCCTGTAAAGTGAAAAAGTGACACTAGCCAATTTAAATAATAGTTGAAAAGTTGAGACGTTTTAAAATGAAAACAATACGCATTTAAAACTCATACGTAGAGATGTTTCCCCCCCTTGTTGCAGTGTAACAACAGACTGTACACAAACACAGAGCTGCTTCAACTGCACACCGCTCTGGGTCTCTGTCAGCGGCACCTGCAGCCTCAAAGCACGAGGCTTCTTTCTGTTCTTCTTCTCCACCTCATTTTAGGAAATGTAAACGAGGTGTTCTGTGCATTTGTGTAGCAGGTGCAGTGACTCGTGAGTGAATGGTACGGCTACAAAATCACGAGACTGGAGAGAAACTGATTTTATTGGTCACCCCGCAATTGTCTGACATATATAATGTGTGAAGAGTAGAATCTCTGTATTTGCCTTACAGGGACATTAACCTTTAACCTTAACCCAAGTCTAACCCTTAAATCAAACCCTTAAAAACCAGTCCAGAATGAGGTTTGAATCAAATTGTCCTCTCAGTCTCTTACAGACACACACACACACACAGAGACACACCAGCCATCGGTGACTCAGCACCATACTTTGCCTGAATGTCCACTGATGTGTCTTGATTTTCTTTTTTCCTTGTTTTTCTTACATTACATTTAATATCATTTCTATCTCCTCCTCGCTGTTGTTTTCTTTATCTGAATATTGTGTTTTTGTTCTCATGTAATGATGAAGGCTAAATTTAGGCGGAGAGACAAAATCAAGGCAGACACACGTGTGCTGTTGATTACAGGATGCTTTTTGTTGTTTGAGCTCAACCCCTCGCTGTGCGTGTCTATGTGTGTGTGTGTGTGTGTTGTTTTTAGCCTACACTCTGTTATAATGGACGTAGTTTTTTGTTCTGCCACAGTGAAGCCCTGAGATTTTGAACCCGTTGTCTGTTTTCCTCTAACAGGGAACATCATTTACAAAATTGACATCATGTTCTATTGAAAAAAAATCCTTAAACTAGTGATCGGGCCCTCGACTCTTCAGGGAAATGTTTACTAACGTTGTGAATCGGGTGACAAATTGGTTTATTCTCCCACTGACTTCCATTCAAACGGACGTCTCTGTTTGCATCCGGCAGAGTCGCCCCCTGGTGGTTTCAGTCTATGGTTTTTGATTCAACTGCTTAAAAAAAGAAAGGTTTTGTATACGTGTGTTTTTTGAGAGTTGTGTGGCAAGAAAGATCAAATATGTTGAACCACTGTGTTTGAGGCCAATCACTATTAATGACTATTAATGACTGAAGTGAAAGCTGGATGTAGGGAAGATGTAGATTGTCTGTAGAGGTAGCTGCTTTGCTGTTAAAACATCATTCCATCCATCTGTCCGTCCATCCATATATATATATATATATATATATGTGTATATATATATATACTGCTTGTCCTTGAGGGTCATTATAGGAGATGCAGGGTTCTTCCTCCCTGGACAGCTTGCTACATACTGTCAGTTAAGAGTTGTTCAAGTAACCTCGATCTGCATGTCTTTGGACCGTGGGAGGAAGCTGAAGTACCCAGAGACAACCCACGCACACACGAGCGGAACACGCACAAACAAACGCACACGCACAGTAATGCAGGCTCCATCGTGCAACATCAGGAGTTGCATTCAGGCTAAAGCATGAAAGAAACATTATGGTGCTTTATTTGGATCATGGTTTAGTTCACGGGCAAACACAAGCGGAACTATGTTACTGTCTGTTTTCAATCAATAGAAGAACTGCAGGGGGAAAAGCACCTGGCAGGGCTGTTATATTATTGATTATTGGAATGGTTATTAATCAATTACTGAATAAATTGTCAACCATTTTGATAATGGATTATCGGTTTGAGTGTTGTTGTTTTTATTGATAATAAAACAAGCTTTCTGATTTTTCAGCTTCTTAAATGTTAATGTTTTTTTGCTTAATCTGTTGATTATTTTCTTGATTAATCGAGTACTTGTTTGGTCCGTAAAATGCCAGAAAATGGTGAAAAATCTTTATCTGTGTTTCCCAAACCTGGAAATGATGACATTCTTGAATGTCTTATTTTGTCCACAATTCAAATGATTCAGTTTTAATGATTTAATTGAAAAGAAACCAGAATCACAATAGTTGATGATTCATTTAGTAATCGATTAATAATTCATTAATCGGATAGTTGTTGCAGCCCTAATTAAAACGGATTATTTTGGTTTATAGGTAAAATAAGACATTGGAGAACATCATGACGTCAACATTTTATGAACCAAACAAGATAAAAATAAATAGTTGTGAGTTGCGTCTCTAATTGTTTGCAGTTGTTTGTTCCAGAAATGGTTCTCTGTAGAATAGTAAAGTATTGATTGATGTTTCCCAAAGCTCAAAGTGACCTCTAATATGCCTTGTTTTGTCTACCAACAAAATTTCCTCCATGTCGTCGAGGAATAGGAAAAAAGAGTCAAATTTTCTTAAGAGGCTGAACTTTGTTTTAAAAAGCTGATTACTGACTGATACTAACTGTTGCCTGCAGCTCTGCTCTTCCACCTGGATCCCTCTCATGCTGAATAATGTGTCTCCTCTCTTTTGGTGTTTGTAAATGTGCAGGATCCTCGCAGTAAACACAAGTTTAAGGTCCACACGTACTCCAGCCCCACCTTCTGTGACCACTGCGGCTCCCTCCTCTACGGGCTGTTACACCAGGGCATGAAATGTGACCGTATGTATCTGTGTCTGAGAGGGACAGAGTCTGTGCAAATGGACATTGGTCTTAACACATGTCAGCTGCTTTATCTATCACAGGTTTACATGATATAGTGTCTTAAGTCTTAAAACCCCTGTTGGCAAAATAAATGGGCCTTTTTTAGAGAAATACTCAAAATAAGGGTTGTATTATGGTCAAAACACCTCTCACATATGTCATTTTTTAAAGGTCACATGCAGGTCACCTGCAAATTGCCATTATTTACTTAATTTAGCAGTTTTCCTTGCCTGATGCCACGGTGTCTTCTTTTACTCTTCAAAATAAAACCAGTAAATTTCAATCAGAAAGTCTTTAAGCTTCATTCAAAGCTGATGAGAGCAACTTTTATCAAAGTACGGAGAAAATATAGATGGCATCATGTTTTAAGTATGGACTGATTGTGCAGTGATTGGTTGACCGTCTTCTGTAGAGCTTTCAGGGCTGGAATCCAGGGACATCTAGTGGACAGTCTGAGGACTCGTTTTTTAACATCAAAAACGCTCGTGTTTATCTGACAGTGAATCTAAATCAATGTAAAATCAAGGTCAATTATTGCAGATTCACTGCACCGTGTTTTAAAGACACACGTCAGCAGCGATTACATGTGGACACAAGTGCATCCTTATTTTCATTGTTTGAAACATTTAGTTTTACTTAAAATCAGAAGTCATTTGAGGGTTTGAGGACAGACTGTTGATGTATGGTTTCAGAGGGTGAGAGGGTTTTGTGACCTGTGTCTTTGTGTGTCTGTGTGTGTGTGTGTTCAGACTGTATGATGAACATCCACAAGCGATGTGTGGCCAACGTCCCAAGCCTGTGTGGGACAGATCACACGGAGAGGAGAGGACGCATCCAGATCTCTGCTCAGATCGCCGAGGACACTCTCACCGTCATCAGTGAGTGCTCGCCCCGTCTGTTTGCGTCTTTACATTCACGTTTGCTGTCTGACACACACACACAGAAAGAGGGAGAGTACGAGAGAGAGAGAGAGAGAGAGAGAGAGAGAGAGAGAGAGAGAGAGAGAGCACCTCCCAGAGCTCTTTATCGGCCTAAGACTAAAACTGGAAAGGCCATTAGTCGATCGATGGTCCAACGATTGACCCACATCACCACTGTGATGGGCAGCCACGTGCTACCTCTCTCTCTCTCTCGCTCTCTCTCCCTCCCTCCCTCCCTCCCTCCCTCCCTCCCTCTCTCAGACAGCTGTGGATTGATTATGGAACAGAAACTAAACTGTTGTTAAGTGTTGTCAAATGTAGCCACAGTTATTTAGGGCAGGACAGAATCCCACTTCACCTCCTGCCGTCCTCTGCGAAGGACAAAGGCCTAACTTCTCTCTCTCTCTCTCTCCACCGCTTATTTTTATCCATGTCTCCCGACGTCCTCCACTTCCCAGTCAAAGAGGCGAGGAACCTGGTGCCCATGGACCCCAATGGTCTGTCAGACCCGTACGTCAAGCTCAAACTCATCCCAGATCCCAAGAGTGAGAGCAAGCAGAAGACCAAGACCATCAAATGTTGCCTCAACCCCACCTGGAATGAGACCTTCACTTTGTGAGACATCCATTGTTCTGTACTTTAACACATAGTTCAGTGTATTTCTGGCATCGTTTGAACATGATTTTGTTTGGTTCAGAGCAACTCTATTGGCCTCGTTTTCAGTTACATAAGCGAGCGGCAAACGGGAGCTCACACAAGTGACCCTGTCCTCGTTCTTCTTCCTGCTTCTGCTCGTTGTTTTTCAGGCTGTTCTGTTCTAATCAGAAAGACTCAGGCCTGAACAACTGTCACTGCTGTAGAGTTTGACAGTTTCAATAGACGGATATATAGGAATAAAGGATATATAGGAATAAAGGAATAAAGGAATAAAGGAATAAAGTCATTCAATTCAATTCAATTCAATATATAGGCGTATTGGAGTTTTATTAACACGACTTAAAGATATGAATGTAAAAGTAGAATAAACCAGTTGCAGCCTTTGTTCATTGCAATTATGGTTGAAAACAATTGGGTCAGAAGATGTATAATGACATATTCACCGGACAGTCTGAGTTTTCTGGAGACGCATCCTCTACCAGAGTTGTTACCGGTGGTGGAACTGTTGGTCGTAGCAGTTCGTGGTTAAATGCAGCTGATAGGACTCATATATTGTGTACCCACTGCAGAGGAACCGCTCCGTTGAGCAATTCCACCCTCTCTAGTCGGTCTCAGTCTGGTTGATTTGTGTCGGAACGGCATTCGATTGCTGTAACCTCATTAGAACCAATCTCTAGAATCCCCAGATTCAGAACACCAAGCTACTGTAGGTGTGAAAGCACCCTAACTCAACCCATCGCATAGTCAAGCACCTCAAGGTTTATTGTGTTTAGAGTCTGTGGCGCTAAAGCTCCTCATTCATTAAACCTCAGCAGAAGACACTGAAATACTGGGTCACTAAAATATGATATTTCTGAGGCAAAATACGTACT
This sequence comes from Solea solea, assembly GCF_958295425.1. Classification (NCBI taxonomy): domain Eukaryota; kingdom Metazoa; phylum Chordata; class Actinopteri; order Pleuronectiformes; family Soleidae; genus Solea; species Solea solea. The sequence goes on from NC_081143.1 coordinate 6,003,028, forward strand.
GTATGGTTACCACAAATAGTTGCAATCACATAATCGTGTCAACATCAAGACAGGCTTAGTTGTGGCTTTGAGATCAAGTGTTGGTTTAAAGAATGCACTTTCTGTCCTTTCCTCTGACTGTCGTTCCCCTTTTCTCTCGTTTCTCAGCAACCTAAAGGAAAGTGACAAAGACCGCCGTCTGTCAGTGGAGGTGTGGGACTGGGATTTGACCAGCAGGAACGACTTCATGGGATCCCTCTCCTTTGGCATCTCAGAGCTACAGAAACAAGGGGTCGATGGATGGTAAGAAGACGGGCTGAGGAAATGGGAGACGGACACTGAAATCCAGACGATTTATCTCAAGAGCTGTATTGTCACAGTCTGCAGATAATCCATGACATTGCTGTGTTTTAATTCCGTGGATTAGGTTTAAGATGCTGTCTCAGGAGGAAGGGGAATACTTCAATGTTCCTGTGCAGCCAGATGGAGAGGACGGCAATGAAGAGCTACGGCAAAAGTTTGAGGTAAGACGCACAGTAACAGATCCAAAATGGAATTAGGCTTAATTTGTCCTTTGTGGTGTGTAATCCCCTTAATAATCTCCCTTTCCTTCTCTCCGTAGAGGGCACGGGTCGGTCCAGGCAAGCCCACAGACTCCTCGTCGTCCTCCTCGATGTACAAGTACGACAGCAACGGCAACCAGGACCGCGTCAAGCTCTCAGACTTCAACTTCATCATGGTTCTGGGAAAAGGCAGCTTTGGCAAGGTGGTTCACGCGCCTCACGGTGGAGAATGTGGAACCAGCAGTCCTGATATTTCATTGGTGAACTTCACATTCATTTCCGCAGGTGATGCTGGCAGAGAGGAAGGGGACGGATGAGTTGTACGCCGTCAAGATCTTGAAGAAAGACGTGGTGATCCAGGACGACGATGTGGAGTGCACCATGGTGGAGAAAAGAGTCCTGGCTCTGGCCGGGAAACCACCCTTCCTCACTCAACTGCACTCGTGTTTCCAAACCATGGTAGAGCAGCATGACATCACTGACCGAGACGAGCACACGCTGAAGCGTTGCAACGCGTCTCACCCCTTCTTCTTTGTGCTCTAGGACCGATTGTACTTTGTGATGGAGTATATAAATGGAGGAGACCTCATGTACCAAATCCAACAGGTCGGCAAGTTCAAGGAGCCTCATGCTGTGTGAGTACACTCACAGAGAAGAGTTGAATAATGGGATGTTTTAATGTGTCTCTAACCCTTTCGTCCTCTCATTTGACATCATTTCCTGCTCTAGTACGATCCTCTGTGCTCTGCTTTTCACGATGAAGGGTGCAATGAATAGGTTTACGCATTAAGCTGATAACTTTTAATTGAAATGTGATTTACTTTTAACAAAAAAAGGCTGAAATCTCACATACTTACTTATACTACCATTCATATCTTACATATCCAGTACAGTGCTACTAGAAGTTAGATTCTCTTTAAAAGTATGTCATGTTTGACACGTGTCACATACCAGACTGTGACTCAAATGTGTTCACAAAATGTCTGTATTTCAGTTTTTATGCTGCAGAAATTGCCATTGGACTCTTCTTCCTTCACTCCAAAGGCATTGTGTATCGGTGAGTCAGCGTGAGTCACTCGGTGCAATCAACAAGCATTTCACAAAACAAGTGTGTCAATAACCGTGTGTGTGTGTGTGTGTGTGCGTTGTTAGGGATCTAAAGCTGGACAATGTGATGCTGGACTCTGAGGGCCATATAAAGATTGCAGACTTTGGCATGTGTAAAGAGAACATGTTGGATGGCGTTACCACAAAGACTTTCTGTGGAACGCCAGACTACATCGCTCCAGAGGTATTTTTTGTTTACAGATGTTTTTTTTTCATGATGTTTATTAGCTGACTGCTGCGTTTTATTTACCGTTGCTCGTTTTTACCATCGTGTCTTGCAGATTATAGCTTATCAGCCTTATGGGAAATCTGTGGACTGGTGGGCCTTTGGGGTACTGCTGTATGAAATGCTTGCTGGACAGGTTTGTTTGCACATTTTCTTTTAAGGAAAACTCCAGTAATAAGAACAGAAAATTATGATTCTTCCGTTATACACTCAAAAATCCACTCTTTAACACGGAGCGTATCACAGACCACAAGTTTGCGTCTGTGTAATAGTTCCCTGTTTTTGATCATTGAGACAAAGACTCAACAACAACAAACAAATGTTATTTTAAGTATGTGATACACTGTTCAAATTTAACACTCAAAATAAAATGTTTTGTTTTTCTTCCTTTTAAACAGTATTACAGTATTTTAACATGCAGTAAAGTGTAAATAACTGCCAGATATTAAAAGTTATTCTGGAAAAATGGGCAAAAGCACTTACTCACAGGACATTTTCTGGCCCTTATATGGTTAAAATAAGCAACAACAAAAAAGTCCAGACAGACAACAACAAACAAGAAAGAAAAAGTGGAGAGAAAGACAGACAATGGTAACAAACAAGAAAGCTGTTTTTTGTGCAGCTGATTGTTGTTCCACTCATATATGTTGTGTTATTAGGTCTATTTTTCCTATTTTTCCAGTTAAGCAGTGCTGTTTTCTTGGAGTATAAAGAGTTTTGTTTTTTTTACCTCTGCAGCCGCCTTTTGACGGGGAGGATGAAGATGAGCTGTTCCAGTCGATCATGGAGCATCATGTCTCTTACCCTAAATCCATGTCCAAAGAAGCTGTTGCCATCTGCAAGGGGGTGAGGGTTCATGTTGAGACTTCTCTCTCTATACATATATACACACATATATATATATATATGTATATGTATGTATGTATGTATGTATGTAGGGCTCATTTTTTGAAATCACACCGCACCAGAGCATCGTTCTCCTCTACAACATAAGACTTTTAAGAACATCATCATTTTGAGGTTTGGGAAACACCGATCATTATTTTCTGGGTAATTTTATGGACTTAACAAGTATACTCAATTATTTGTCAGTGAGTTGCAGTTATATTATATTTGACCTTCTCTGCTTTATGGAGTTTCACGGTGAGTTTCAGCTCATGGTTTAACCGTCTGCACTGCATCTCTATTGTAGTGTTCTGGTCTTAAGCTCTAGAAAACCTGCTCAACACCAAACAAAGATACCATCGCCTAGCTGGAGGAATGTAGTGGAGCATTTAGTGTCGTGGAGATTGATGTTTTCTTATCTGCGTAGATCAAAAATCAAAATCTAGTCTGAGAGAATGTTTGACCTGACATCCAAATCAATATAATCGTGTTCTAAATCTGCCTGCTGTGTAAATAAACAACTGTTCAAAATGTCAACTTAAGAGTCAAATGCCAGTGAGTGTTTTTTTATTTCATGTCACTGCAGGTTTGACAAGAAGATAAAAGAACAGATTTTTCCATCTTTCGTTCATCTCGTTGTTGAGAAGCTAATTAAAATGTTCTATGTACGTCATTGGACTGCATCATTTACAGTACTGTGCGTGTGTGTGTGTGTGTGTGATTTTAGCTGATGACCAAACACCCAGGTAAGCGTCTGGGCTGTGGTCCAGAGGGGGAGAGAGACATCAAGGAGCATGCCTTCTTCCGTTACATAGACTGGGAAAAACTGGAAAATAAAGAGGTTCAGCCGCCTTTCAAACCTAAATCTGTGAGTATCACACACACACACACACACACACACACACACACACACGTTAACACACACAAGATGTTAAATGTGAGCCAGTAAGGAAAGGAGTAGCACACTAGTGAAACTTTACAGGTAAGTTATAGAAACGATTAGCTCGCTCATCCCCCAAACCCAACCATCACCTGCCATTGGTCACTACTCTGACAAATACAGAGGTGGGATTTGTTGGTGTAGTCACCAATGATGATGCTGAGATATCACTGGCTGACATATGGACCAATGGAAATCCACAGTTTCGGCTGTGAGTGATTTGATTGGTTGATGCCATGTTTTTAGTTGTATTTCTCTTTTTTCTCTTTGTTGTTTGTTGTTGTCCATTTTTTTCTCCACATCCCTCATCAAACTCACGCCATCCCCCATCTCTCCATCTCTGTCTCTCTCTCTCTCTCTCTCTCCTCTCCTCTCCATGGCAGTGTGGGCGTGATGCTGAGAACTTTGATCGCTTTTTCACACGCCATCCCCCAGAGCTGACCCCCCCAGATCAGGAGCTTATAGCCAACCTGGACCAGGAAGAATTCCAAGGCTTCTCATTTGTTAACCCTGAGTACCCTCACACAACTCACTGACCATGCCACATATCACCGAGCTGCACTAGTTATCCCCTCGACCTCAGAGAGAATAAAATCAAATAAAAATCACCGTGATCCAGGCTGCATTAATGCGAAACATTAAAGAAATAGTTTGGCATTTTATTAAACACATTGGATTCATATCGATCTCATTTTTAGACATTATTTAGAGTTATTAGCTTCGTTTAGCATAGACTCAAAAACCTTCTTCTTAATATGGGAAATAATGAAGGGACTGAAAGGTGAGTGTCTCATGTCAAACGATGAAGCCAATACAACATTTAAAGCTAAACTCTCCTCAGCAAAGCAATACCTGCCATGTCTTGTTTTTAGTTCTCTTTCACTTAGCGGTACCCACAACGATCACTGTGACTTCTAATCATGGAAGCAATCCTTCCATCACTCTCTGCTCTAATCTTTGTTTGCAGTCCATACTCCTGCCATTTTCAATTGCACATAAAAAGTGGAAAGCAGTGAAAATGTCAAAGAAAAAAAGACATAAACATTTGGTTTGGATGATTTAATTACACTGTGTTGTTGTGCTCTCATCCCCTGCAGCGGTTGAACTATAATTAGCACGAGTTGTTGGAAAACAGTCAACAGTTAATTAGCGGATATGAGCGTTGCCACAACGCTCCTCTGAATTTCACAAAGAAAGCATCATTTCTGTAAAATGCCAAACTATTCCTTTGAAAATGCAGACATTAAGGACTTGAGACGTTACGTTGCCAGCAGAGACTAGTCTTGTTTGCAGCAGTGTGCAACACTGTTCTCCGTTTACTGTGGTTTAACATGTCGTGTTACACTGCTGCTTCTCTAATATCAGCTCCGGCTGCGTGTCTGTCGTCAGTGTAGACATGTCCCGGTTTCTCAGACCGGCGGGGGTTCATGTCGGACCTCGGGGTCGGCCTGAACTTGACATGTCTCTATTTCACCCTCCCTGTCACTGCATATACACAAAAACGACCTATTCATAACATCCCGACGTGTACTTTTACCACATTATTGCTCCAGTGTGAGTTTAAAAAAAACGGACCTGTTTCTTTCCCTATGTGGACGTTATTTTTGTCATTTTGACCAAATACTCCTTCACCTAGTGTTCAGTCAGTGTTGTGGTGATATAAAAATGATTTGATTTTAACTGAGGATGGAAGTCTTTATACATTGCAAGAGTGTAAATCTGCGTCAAGAGAGTTTTGACTGAAAGCTCGTTACTTTTTCTACTTATCCATCACTGAAAACAGTCACACTGTGTTTTTAATGACAGACAGCATATCTTTCAGCTTGTTGGCAACCAATATGTCACTCATGATGAAGCCCATAGAGTCTTGTGAGTCTACAGAAACAGGATGTTCAGAAGTGCCAAAAAGAGTGTTCAGAATCATACTGAGAAAAAAAGAAATACTGCCCTCAACAACTAGTAGGAAGGGCAGCCATCTTGTGCCATTTTGCAGTACATGTATAATTATTAGAATATGCATTATAAGTACTCTCTTCTCGAACAATGTATGGCCCCGGGGAAATCCTTTTCATTTATGATATGAACTGTCTGAGAGGACAAGTGTTTCATTGTGTCAGGTTGTACTTTTTCTTTTGTAACTGTGTAATGATGCAAGGTAGTAACGTGTCAAATCTTGTTTATTGAGCTTGTATCACAAAAGCAGCATGGTGACATCGAAGATTTGTTTCTGTTGTACAAAAATGCTTGCTGATAAAAGATGATGAAAAAAGTCAGAGCTTGTTGTGATGATGGTAAAGGTGACTAATCGATGGCGGCTTAAGGAGAGGAAATCACAAAGGAGAAAAAAAAGGATATATATTGCGTTCTATATCGGAGAGTTTCTTGGATAAATTGTTCAGAATGAGAGATGCTACTGTAGATTGTGTAATTGTCCTGTATGAGTGGAAGCTGATAATATACTCACTGGTGCCTACCAGACCTCTGCTGTGTCTGACTTGTTACTGCCGCTCCACCCAGATTACAGTGTGAAGAAATAGTTTGAACATTTAGGATATACTTCAGTACTATCTCTTTCTATGAGGAAATGACTTCCATCTCACCCACCCACCCATCTTCTACCGCTCTATCCTCCACATGAAGGTCGCGGGGGGCTAATTCCAAGCTTATGTTGTGAAAATGAAGATGAAGCTAGGAGATGCTACCTTAGCTTAGCACAAGCATCTGAATCTTATGTTCAGGTTTTGTGTCACGATGTGTGGTTTTACATAAGGGTGAGTGCTGGGCAATTCAATTTTTTCCCTTTAAATCTTAATGCTAAGCTAATAATCTCCTCGCTGCCCCCAAATCTGAGGGGTGGTGGAGAATCGATACAGTGAAATATCTCAAAATACTGTATGGTGATATTATAATGCTTATGAGACACCAAGTATCGTTTTTTTTTTGGGATATAATTTTTTTAACTGATGTCACAAATAAATGTTTTGTGGATTAGCATATAAACAATCTATTGACGTTTCAGTCCAGTAGATGGTGCCAAGTGCTCAATAGAGCTGTTGTATGAGTATTGCAATAGATGATGTCGCAAATAGTACTTTTTAGTGTTATTTTAGTTTAGTATTTTGCAATATCGTTATATCATATCGTAACTCAAATATCGTGATAATATATCATGACTTAAATATTGTGAAAATATATCGTGACTTAAATTGCATTGTGACTTAAATATCGTGATAATATCATATTGTGACTTAAATATCGTGATAATATCGCATTGTGACTTAAATATCGCGATAATACTGCATTGTGACTTAAATATCGCAATAATATCGCATTGTGACTTAAATATCGTGATAATATCATATTATGACTTAAATACTGTGATAATATCGCATTGTGACTTAAATATCGGGATAATATCGCAATGTGACTTAAATATCATGATAATATATTGTGACTTAAATATCGTGATAATATCGCATTGTGACTTAAATATGATAATATTATATCATGACTTAAATATCGTGATAATATCATATTGTGACATAAATACCGTGATAATATCATATTGTGACTTCAATACCGTGATAATGTCATATTGTGACTTAATTATCGTATTGTGGTGTCTGCAATTCCCACTCCTATCAAATATGGTCCAGTTTACCTTGTTTTATGTCATTTTTTAGGACATTGTAGGTCCTTAAAAGCTCAGAGTTCACAAGTTGTTTATGCTGAGGTTTTCAAAAATGTCTGAGCCCATGAAAACTAACTTTTTAGTAACACAGAGCTTAGATTGTATGATTCCCCCCCCCCCCCCCCCCCGTGTTGCAATATTAAAATTGCCCTCTTAATTGGATTCTTCCTTTGGTCCTGCTTCACCTCTACACAAAATTTAGAGGAAAATAAATCTATTAGACAAACAGCAAACAAAATGGGCTGCATTAGTGGTGAGTTCGGGGACCTGTGGTAGAGATGGAAAAGGTTTCTGCTCCTCATTTCAACTGGAAGCCCTGTGATGAGACAAAACCAGGAGGTAGGAAACTAAATGCTTTGTGTGATGTGTGTGTCCGGTTGTGGTTTGGTCTGTTTAATCTGTCCTTGTCTGTTCTGCACCAGAACATTTCCTCTCTCTGGCTCAAGTTGTTTGTCTGGATCTTTCTGCATCTCTGTCGCTGGGGTTTGTCGTCAGCCGGGTGTGTTTTGTCTTTGTCAACTTGTAGTCGTCAGTGGAACAATCGGTGTGTTTTGCTCAGTTTGGACTGACTGTGGTGCAGCCATTTACAGATTATCAGAGGTGTGGACTATGCTAGATTTGGACTAGAAAACGTCTTTGATTCATGACCACTGGTGGAAGATGTACTCCTCTTCTTCTCCTCCAATGTAGCCGCACTCCCAAGTTTCTCTACAGAGAAGTGTCTGTCTGACATACCCATAAAGGAGCATACAGTAAATGGTAAAAGATGTCCATGATGCTGAAAGGTTACTAATCAATAACACCAAAACAAGAGCCTGCCTGCTATACCTTTAGGAGAACTATCCAGTGCAGAAACATAGCTCCTCTCACTGTTTTCCATTATATCTTAGATGATTTTATTGGTGTAGCTCAATAGGTTGGAGCTCAAATGATTACTTTCTGTGTATAAATTATTTTAGAGGTTTGGTATCTGGGGTAAAATCCAGTGCCTGTAATGAATGAAACCGATTTTTGGATTGAAACATTGACTTGTGTCTTGTCCCACCTCTCCAGATGATTAAAGCATGTCTCTCTGTTTGCTGAACCACTCACCCTACCTGGCCTCTTCATCTTTGTGCTTCTCTTGCGCCACTTGTCCGTGTTGCTTCTTGTCGACCGTGTCCTTAAACGGTACACGTTCGTTCTATTTCTAACTCCTCCCCCTCCTCTTCTCTCTGTGGCAGAAATCTCGCAGTGACGTCGGCAACTTTGACAAGGAGTTCACAAAGATGGCGGTTGAGCTGACGCCGACGGACAAGCTATTCATCATGAACCTGGACCAGAATGAGTTTGATGGCTTCTCCTATACCAACCCTGAGTTTATTATACAAGTGTGAGGAGCTCAGAAAAAAGACTTTCCTCCAGACCAGTTCCATTTCCCAGAAGACTAGACGACCATGTCACCGGCACTGCCACCTGGACTAGAGCCACTCTAACACACACACACACACACACACATCTTCAAACTCACCTCTCACCCATTCAAAGTGGACAATAATCATAAATGACCACAACTGGTCCACATTCACATCTACAAACACAGGACATAAAGTCCTAAAAACTCCAGGCTTGTGTAGAATTCATGGTGAGCAGGTCGATACAGTGACTGACGATCTAGGGTCACAGTGAGTGTGTGTGTGTCTCTGTGTGTGTGCGCGTGCTCTTATCGATCGACAACAGCGCATGTTTGTTTACTTGATTTCCCTCTCTTCAGGCCTGTAAAAGTTGTGTCATGAACATTCCACGATCAATAAATCATGTGTGTGCTCGCGTACGCTGGCACACGCGTGTCCGTGCGGGCCGTGGTTGGGAAGGGAAGGAAGGTTTTTGAAATGTGAACGTCCGCCATCGCCCTGTTCTCCAAAGCGTGGCTCGATTACTTCGGGCCAGTGTGTCAACAATGGCGTCTACTCTCACGCGGCTCGTTTTGGCTCTTTTTGAAAGCAGTTTTACAATCGATGTGTTGATCTTTGTGCCGGCACTGGCACAGTGTGTGAGGTGGGCTCCCTCCCCGCTCTCATTCACCAGGACAAGCGTGTTCACAGACCCATGTCCTCCATGTCATTTAAGGCTTGTTTCCTGCATTTGACCAGCATCAGTGTGTGCTACATGGTGCTCCACACGTTCACTGTGGTCAACGAAACTCTCCCACTGACATGAAAGAGTTTCAGAGAATCAAAAGTAAAAAATAATAATAATAAGATACTCCATGTTTTCCATGTACGAAGAACAGGGCCCTGATTTTTAACCTCACGTCTAAGTTAGTCGTAAACTTAGTCTTAAGCACGTCTCGTCTTCCAAATTGATGCAAAAAGAAAAAGAAAAAAAGAAATCCCCAAATACCTGTTAGGCAGCGATGTATGAAGTGTCTCTGTCTCTGTCTCTGGCTTAATCTCTCTCTTTCTCTTTTCTCTATGGCACTGTGTCAACAGTGGGTTAGTGCTGTGTAAGCCTATACAGTCTTTGTGGTGCAGCTCCTCTATGCATGCCATATTTGTTGGTACAGTAGTTCTTCAAGATTTGCGTTTATTTTGACGTCGTGGAGGAGGAACTTTATCGATGCAAGTCCGTTTTGAAATGTCCACGCTCAAATCACGTTTTTCCGTTTCCACTCCAGCGACTGCCGTGTATGCCGTCTCCGAATATATGTGGAAATGTGCGTGGCTGAGAGTTTGCTTTTCCAAAGCGCGGAGCAAAGTGAAATGAACATATAAAGTAGATGTATGTATACTCTGTACGAGTTGTGTTTCCGTGTGTGTGTAAATAGGAATGGGATCTAGAGATAGAAGTGGTTTTCATGTTCTGACACACTTCTCGATCACCCTTCACCCCCCTGTCAGGAATTCTCTGCTGTCAAGTTTACTTTTCATTTTCCTTTTGTTCTCCTCCTCTCCCTCGTTCTCTTACCTCTTCATTAGATCTCTGGTCTTTATTTCCTCGTCTCTGTTCCTTCCTTTTGTTTCCAGTCGACGTTTACATTTGTATGGTTTTAATTAGAATGAACTGGGGGGGGAGGGGGTGAGATCAGTAAGACAAGAGGGAGGAGGGAAAGGAGGGTGGATAAAGTGTTTACTATGCAAAAGGCAGAGAGAGAAGGAAAAGGGGGGAGTATGGAAAGAAGGGAAACTTTTATAAAGCAACCTGAAACAATTGTGCGACAGGTCAGTATTCATGTGTTGCATGCGCCGTCTTAACCTGCGCGTGAGAAACACCTTCATTAAAATGAATGATCATGATACCATTTCAGTACCTCTGTGTCTTATTTTCAGCACGCAGTAGAGGACGTATTCACGTCCTTCAGACGCAGCATAAATACTAACCCTGCAGTACAGTACTACAGTAAAATGGCCAAAAGTGTTTCTTTTGATACGTAAAAATATATAATAAACAAAAAAACATTTAAGTCTGACCTTTGATTTCATCTGTTACCATTTAAACTAAATATCTGTGCACAAATCTGCATGTGACACTGAACCATCTTTGGTTCTGAGCTACACACCTGCCACGTTTGAGGTCAACGGACACAAACCAAAGATATTTGTGCACTTCCTTCATTGTTGTGGCTTCTTAGGTGACAGGTAAGTGATATGACTGAAATAAAAAGGCAGCCATAGATTTGCTTTCATTTCCTCACTCACTTTATATTCAAAGCCTTAAATATTCAAAATCTCATTAATTTCATATTCCTGTGACAGCGCCTTATTTGCAGGTGAACTCGGCCACAAAGCTGGATGGAAATATTTAAATGTGTGTGGATGTAAGTTCAATTTTTGTCTTCATGGAGTCAGTGATTTATTTATTTTTAAAACAGCAGCAATAACATAGATACAAATATATTAAATATAAAGTATGATTACAAAATTCCTTTCAGATAGAATTAAACAACAGCAGTTTGCAGCAACTACAGTTTTTATGTATAAAATTTACATTCAAGAAACGCAAATGTTTATAAATATCCTCAAAAAGACACACACACACTTCATAGGACACCACATTGACATCCATTCATTTAAAGAGCCAAAACCAGGGGGTTGGCAAGTAAATTAGGGCTAGGGTCAATTTATTTCTAAGCAATTGAATACATGGGCCAAAATATCATAGCTTCATAATATTTCCACTCACCTTTTGACTTCAAATCTAAACTATTCAATCTTGTACAAAATGGTTCAACAGATGTGTTAAAGTCACTTGAATTTGCTACACACTGGGACTCGTGTCTTTGACTCAGTTCATGTTTTTTCTCCAGAATACAAAGCGCTGAATTCTGTCATGTAAAAATCTGATTTTCTTTTATTCTATGGAGCCTGGTTAGGTTCACGCTGGGAAATATTTTTAGACCAGACTTGCGTTTTTGTGTTCCCCCTCGCAATACTTTTCACTGTGTTCCCTGGCAATACTCTTTTTGCGTTCCCTTGCACTCACAATATTTTTTGCGTTCCCTCGCACTTGCAATACTTTTTTGCGTTCCCTTGCACTAGCAATACTTTTTTTGTATTGCTCGCAGTACTTTTTATTATAACATTAATATTAATGCTGGCGGCCAGTTTTGGCCCACGGGCCACCAGTTGCTGATCGCTGACCTAAACCAGTCAATTCTAAACCCTAACCTTTAACCTAACAACTATTCAAATCTTAATCCTAAATCAGTTCCTCAGAAATTAGGTTCTGCCTCATTAGGACCAGGTTTTGGTCTCCATGAGGACTCCTGGTCCTGAAAAGGTCAGTGTTTATGCCAGAAAAGAGTACACACACACACACACACACACACACGCAGAGAGATATGGAGGCGGGGTTATCCTGTAGTTAGAGTCCAGCAGAGCTGATCTCCTATAAACCACTTTGTGTCCAGAGAACACGCCGCTGTGGCTCCATCTTTCTCTCTCAACTACTTTTTCTTCCATGCAGGAAATGTCTCGGTTTGTTTTAACTTAATGATTTGTGACACAGCGTCATTTCATCCCCGTCTGTCATGGAAACATCCCAGCAGCAGCAGCAGCAGCAGAAGCAGATGAAAGGTGCTGAAAACTCTGAGCTTCGTCCTCCGGTGTGGACATGAGGCTGTGTAACCGCGGTGTGATGATGCTGCTGACCACGGCGGGGGCTTTCTGCGCCTTCAGCCTCATGACCATCGCTGTGGGCACGGACTACTGGCTGTACTCCCGCGGGATGTGTCGCTCCAAGAGCCAGAACGACAACGAGACCGTCCGCAAGAACGAGGAGGTCCTGACCCACTCTGGTCTGTGGAGGACCTGCTGCACTGAAGGTGAGTAATACACTTTATACAAAAGTCTCCACAGTGGAAATAGATCATTAACCACATCTTACATCAGTGGTTCTAAAACATTGTTATACTAAACAAATACTGATCTCTAACACCATTATCACCAAAGTTAAAACACAGTGGTGTAAATAAGCCGAGCAAAGATTTATTCAGATTTATTCCCAATAAGATAATTCATCCTCCTCTTCCTCACATATACTTCACACACTGGTATAGTGAAATTAGATTAAGATGGAGTGAGAGATAACGTGGCTTATTATTATTATTTAATTTATTTTTAAAATTTTTTATTTTTTTCGTTATTTGAACAGTATTTTCTGATTTTCCTCCAAATACCACCAGAGGAAGCTCGCGTACAACTGGTGGTACACATACCACAGTTTGAGAAACATGGTCTTAGACAATCTAATAATACAGACATGGAAACACAATGTTTAAAGTCGACAAAAATGTCATCACTATTAAAAAAAAGTTGCAAATCAGTCGATAATCTTGTGTTTATTTTATTTTTTTAGTGAGTCTGGTAATAAACTGATCTGAGTGATCTAAATAATTATTGTAATATCATGTCAGATGGTTAAAGATTTGGTTTTAGAAACTTTATTGTGGTTTTACAATTCTAATAAATAGAGAAACATTTCAAAGTGTATATATTCTGAACCTTTGTTATACATTGAAGAAGAAAATGATTGTGATACACGTTGTTATTGAGTTATTGTCCATTCCTGTGACGGCCCATGTCACAATAGAACATTTCTGACCACGTTCACTGCCTGCTATGTGACACCTAATATTAGTTTGAGTAGATCAACGTTAAGTGAGTAATTAAAACATACACACGTGGCAAATACTTGAAAAAATGCACAAACGTCCACAGAGAAAATCAGCGTGTGTTTATAGCTCACATGGACTTGGCAGCTTCTGCTACGACTGCTTCATTAAATACTGTAAGTTTGTGTCTTTCATGTAAATGAAGGAAGGAAAATCACACATATGAACTTATTAATGAAGGATCAACGACTCATTGTGCTGTGATGTAAAATCACAGATTTTCTTTATGGACGTAGGTGCAGGAAAAAGAACAGTTTACAAAGTGACTAAAACTTCAGTTTCCTGTCAGAAAAGAGGCACACATACTCTTAGGACATTGAGGAGCCTTTTGATAAGTGGCTAAAAAAAATTTAAAAGTTTTTCCCTGTATTGTCGTATTTTCAGTGCCAACGTCGGTGTCTTAGGTGGTTCCCAGTGGCAGCAGCATACACGGCAAAGTCAGTGCTTTCTCTGTGTCTGTGCCTCATACAGCCACACTTCAAAAACCCTTTAAGTTATAAGTAATTGTTTATTATGACATTTATTTGGCAACGCCCCACACACAACACACCATGTATATCAAATGTGGATAATTACATTAAGAAATAAGAAAAAGCATGTAATTGTTGATGTAACTTTGTTCTGATCTAATGCTCCTCTAAGTGGCTCTCTGAGCCAAAGGTGTACAGTTAAAGCATCTGTAGCCGCTTCTTTACTCTCTTTATGTCTTAGACCAAAAAGCCAAAAGACTAACACCGGAAGTCTTAGAGGAGAAAGTGCTCTCCTGCAGCCGACAGACGACAGACGAGCAAAATTGTGTCTGAGCCAACTGTACACACAAAGGATGAGGAAGAAAGCCAGAGAAATCTTGGCTGACGGCTCACAACCAATTTCTGCACAGTATGAGCTTCTGAAATGCGGGAGACGCTGCTGTGTCCCCTTAGCCAAAGGTGTTTTCAAAAATCCTTTGTCCCAAACGCCATCAGTCGTCTTAATTCAACAAACTGACCAAACCACAGACATTCACTTGAACTGCTCTACAATTTTCCTATTTTATTCTATTCTATTCTATTCTATTCTATGCGATTTATAAGCTTTGTGTTGGAATTGGATTGCGTGCAAGATTCAAGTAGAGGCCTTATAGGGAGAGGATTTCGCGTCCTGCATGTGTGATGGAGTGAAATTACATTTTGAATTATTTATTGCTTTATCTCACCCTTTATCTCCGGTTTGTTTTGATTTGCTAATTTTCTGTTGACGTTTTCATCTCTTGTGTACAGTCACTCCCTGTGCTGCAGCTTTAAGCTCCAAAGTGGTTCAATTGGAATTGAAATGTAGCAAAGTGATCGTGTACGCTTCATAAAATACCATCATAAAATATTAATATATCTATCACCAAATATAATTAAACTTTTGCCTTGAATCCATTTTTTCACAATTATTATTTGTTTTTGTTTTTTTTTAATCAGTGGCTAATGACAGAACTCTTAATAATGACACAATAAAGGCAAAGAAAAAAGATAATGTTCTGTATGTGTGATATTGGAGCTGGGTGATTATCATATCAGCTACCATGTTTTATTCTGTAATAATCTGATTAAAAACATGATCTGCAAATCAGCCTCATCTGACATCCTCACTGTTCATTTTAAATTTAAATGCGTTTCGGTTACCACGGTGACTGAGTCACATCATCAATACTGTTCAATCAGTGCAGCACATGGGAACAGAGTTATCAATAATTCCCTGTGTGTGCAAATGTTGAAAGGCAGCACAGGACCAAAGGTTACAGGGAGCAGGAAACCGCATTAGAGGCTCCCGAGAAATGATTTCACCTAAGGCTTCCCATTTAATTACTGTATTTAGATATTACTTACTATTTTGTGCTATGAGTGCTGACAAAGGTGAGGAAACTCATAATTCTGTGATAAAGTGACAAATAATATTGGTGGAAATTTTAATATGTTGAATATGTATATGAATAAAGACTTCTCTAGGTTGATAGGCAGATATCCTCATATTTATGCACAATATCAAATGAAAATGTTTGTTAGTTGAGGCCTGAAGCTGAAGAACTCACTATGAAACTGTTCATTAGATGGAATAACTAAGCATAATTAGCAATACAATGAATGGTCTAAGGTCAAAGATCTTCCTCACTTCCAAAAATCATACAGTATGTGTCATGTATTCGGAAATTGGACGTACGGTAATGTGTTCCTTTTGTCTTCTCTGCAGGAACGTTTCGTGGCGTTTGCAAGGACATTGATCACTTTGCTGAAGATGCAGACTACGAGCAGGATGCTGCAGAGTATTTACTACGTAGGTAACATCAGCACACGTCACTGTGAAGCAAGTTGTGTCTCTCGCAATAGTTTCAGACGAATGACTGGACTTCTATATAATTTAAAAATGGTTATTTTACTTATATCTTACTTTTTTTCTACATCCAATAAGTTATCTTCTCTAGGGGGAACACAGCTGTTAATTTCAGAGAGACACATTTTAATGGGGGGGGGGGGGGGCGTGTCTGATTTCCACTTTATCGCAATACATTTCAAAGGATTTCTGTAAGTTTCTGGGCAGTAAACGAACCTCAGGGTCCAGTGGAAATGTACATACCATATACAAAATGTCGAGAGGCACCGCCGCTAAGTCTTTCTTTTCCAGGACCTAGGCATACTGAAATTTAAAGAAAACCTAACTAACTAACTAACTAACTAACTAACTGTTACAACTAACCTAGACTCTTGTAGCCATGAACTAGCATACCTTACAGCTAGCAGCTAACTCTTTAGCACAAGCAACTTGCATAAGAAATATCTAAATAGACAAAAAATGAACATGAATTAAGTCTCAGGAATTAAAATACAACAAAGGTAATGCCTTTACAAAAGTAAAAAAAACCTTTTTTTACCTCAAAATTCGTTTTTTCCTACATTTTCTTTGAAATTTGCTACACGGTGCTAATTCTTGAGCATGTGGAAAGTGAATCGGGTGATTCCTAACCTAAAATTTAATGTGTTACAACTGACCCATTTTATAACGTCTCCCCTACTTATATAGTATAAAAATTACATTACATTACATTTAATTGTAATGTAGATCAAGTGATCTACTCCCCATAAATATCTGTGTATCTCACTGCGATTTCTCTGATGTAGCTCAGAAAGCTGAATTTACAGTTGCAATAATATATAACAGCTGGAATGTAAGTCAAGTGTTTGAATGTTGTATAAACTATATTTCCTTCTCCTCTCTCCTCTCCTCAGGAGCAGTTCGAGCCTCCAGCCTCTTCCCCATCCTCAGTGTGGGGTTGTTATTTCTCGGAGGCGTGTGTGTGGCTGCCAGTGAGTTCTACAAGTCGCGCTACAACGTTATCCTCAGCGCGGGCATACTCTTTGTCTCTGCAGGTCAGAAACGAGCACCACCTTCTGCAGCATCGTGACCTGATCACATTAGATACGTTACTTTGGTGGTTTTTGTGTTGATTTTAAAGGTTGTCCTTGACACACTTTAAAATCTACTACAGAGCAGTTATTTCTGAGGTTGCAAAATAAATGCAGAATTTCTTCCAGGGTTTTCCTAAAATCATGTCTGCAGTACACCTCTTAGCCACATGAGGGAGCGCATTCTTTTTCCAGCCCAGTCATAATAATCATCGCTCTAAGCAGCACAGCCAGTAGAGAGGAAAGTTAGCATGAAGATGGACGTGAACAGACTTCTGCTTTGTTAATGAAACACAAAAGCCCAGTTAACATACAGACTTCAGCTTAAGTTAGCCAAACCATCACCTGTGATGAGTAAGCCAACAACAAAATACACACAAATATGCTCTTTTCACCATTTATATTGTGAATTTCTCCTTTTTCATTCATGTGGGACTAGTTTCTCAAAATACCTGACAACCTTGAGTTGAAAGCTGCAAAGAAGGTTTCATTGTTTGACCTTATTCTTCCCCTCAAACTCTTCCAGGTCTCAGTAACATCATTGGCATCATTGTGTACATATCAGCCAACTCAGGTGACCCCAGCCAGAGTGACAACAAGAAGAGCTACTCGTATGGCTGGTCTTTTTATTTTGGGGCTTTGTCCTTCGTGCTGGCAGAGATGGTGGGCGTCCTGGCAGTGCACGTGTTCATTGAGAAACACAGGCAGCTGCGCACCAAAGGCCGGCCTTCACTCACAAAGCCGCCCATCTCCCGCAGCTCATCCTACTATCGCAACCGCTACTACCAGAACCGCTCCCGCCGCTACAGTTCCAGGAGCAACCACAGCGCCGGGGACTCGACTACACAGTCCTTTCGAGCATCCTTGATGCAAGACCGAGAGCCGTCCCTCTCCGCTGAATCCAAAGTCTGTGGTCCAGTGACAGTGGACTCAGAATTCATGCTGTACACATTAACCTGTCCAATCAAAGACGGAAACGTCGACATTGCTGTGGATGATTTAACCGCCACAGCTGCTCATAACAACACAGACGTGCTGCCCGGGAACTGTGCAGCCAACAGAAGGACCACACCAGTGTGACGGATGGAGATGTGCAGCAATAAAGAGGAACTAAAGTCAGACATTAAGGCTTAATAAGAGGATGTCCTCACTCTTATTTGGTAAATAAAGAGGATATTATGGAGTTACATTGGAGTTACATTGACCAATCAGTTGATTTTGTCTCTTATTAACCGTTTAGTCTGTGCGATGTCAGAACCTTCTGAAAGATTCCCATCACTGTTTCTCAATGTGACATTTTTTCCACATTGTTATGGTCAACAGTGGTAAACCCCTGTGTTTGACGCGCTGGTGTCATAGAATGGCAAAAAGATACAAAAATGATCAAAAGTAGTTAAAAGCAGTTAATTAATCAAATCAAATTGTTTCATTTATTGTTGACAAGGACAAAGGAAATGTAAACAAGAACATTTTTGAGATCTGCTACTTTAGTGCTGTTTTTTTATGTCTGCAGAGATTTTTTTTATCACTTTACAGTACACGCACTTTAATGGGTCTAAACATGAAAACAAAATGCCATTAAATGCAATCCTCTCTGCCACTGTCTGCTTGTGTGTCTGTGAGTCAGTGTGTATTGTGTAACATGCATGAGAGCATGTATTAGTGTAACAAAAGGTTTTTCCCCCTGTTGTAGTGCCATCAAGTCTCTGTTTACACATGGAATAAAAAAAATGAAATGGGCAGAATCTCTCACAAAAATACTATAAAAGTGTGGCTCAAGTTGTAGCGTTTGTTTTTGTGTGTTCCACAAGGCACAGCTCTGTTGTGCGTGTTTGAGAGAGAGTGACAGAATATTTAAATATGTGTCCCTGTTTAAGTCAGCACAGAAGCAAATGTCCAAACCAAGTACAAATAGTCCCTCAAAAATAACAGACTCCCTTGCACCGCAAAACATTACCGCCTTAATGTTTGTGAACACGCATTGGTTATGTGTATTAGAGACAATGGCAGCAGAACAGCAGCCAAACTCTAAAAACCTGATGTGTTACTATGGCAGCAGCACCATTCAGTCACACATTGTCGGTTAGATTTTAGATGTAGTGACTGAGGGGACTATTAAAGACGAGCTCCAGAAGACTTTTGTTTTGTACTTTGAAGTAGACGCTGAAAAAAGGGGAGAAACTGTGGCTATTAAGGGATGATCAACAACAATACCACCAGTCTGGACTTTGAGGTTGATTCCCTGGAACAGAATGGTAGTTTATACTGTCACAAAAAGGTTCTTTATTAACTATGCAAACCATTCCTGGTTCCAGATCCTTGTATAATTGTGATTTTTCTATGCAGATGATAGAAAATATTCCTGGACAACACCATCAAGTGTATAAACCAATATCTTCACTTAGAATTAAAGGCTGATAGAGCATTTTGACTCACTAACTGCCAAAAAGTGTACTCAATAGATGTGATGATTCCAAATGTATCTATTTTCCCCCCTTTTCCCCCAGAAAATATTAGATCCCACAATAAGTGGACAGTGTTAAGCATGACTGTTTACACCTGGCATTAAAATGGGTCCATGATTCGTCTCCTATGGCCATGTGTAATTGGATCTCCCATCCATGGGCTATGTGCAAAGTGTTTAACATTTCCTTGAGAAAGCTTTCACATATGATGGCAGATGTTCCAGTATATGATTGCACAGTAGCTACGTGTGTGAAAGTCAGGTTATGGTATGATAAAGTAATTTGACACAAACATGATTGGGGGCATTTAGACATAAATAAATGTGAACTCAGTATACTTACTGTCTGGGTCTCCACCATCAACACTACTGCTTTATTCATGTTCATAACTTAGTCACTTTTCAATGAAAGCAGTGAGTTTGGAAAATGACAGAAAAGTTGGTTGAGCTGTAAAAACAAATAAAAAAAATATGTGTGTTATGATTTACTTGACGGAGAGTGCGTGTAAACGGTTCAGTGCCTTAAAGCTATGTTACATGGTTTTCAAATTTCATTATGAGGACTTATTTCAGATTCACATAAAGTTTCTTGGCAGCGGTGGGATTCGAACCCACGCCCCCGAAGAGACTGGAGCCTTAATCCAGCGCCTTAGACCGCTCGGCCACGCTACCGTTGAACACAAATAGGATGTCAATCAAACCCAGTATCTGCTAGAAAAAAACAATAATAATACTATATAAATGATAAATGATAAAGCGAAATAAATGTACTATTTCAATCGGCTCCTTTGCATCGTCTCGGAAACACACATACCTGGTGTATCGACACAAGACTGTCTTGTAATGTATTACTCCCCTGTTTTAAACATGAAGTACGTAAAATACATGTAATGATATTTTAATACTTTAATACCAATACTCAATGTTTGCTCCATTGTGTCTTTCGTTCATTTTTGTTTTGTCGGAAGTTGTAATATAATATGAAAATCTTGTCCTCGTGTTGTAGAAAGAATCCTTGCGGCCACATCCGGTTCCGTCCAGCGCCATTTTGATGAAACAGCGAGGAGACGAACCATCACCGGGGAGGATTTTATGGATTTAACTTGAATAATTAACCGGATAAACAACTTAACGCATTACGTGGCGAAACGCAACCGTGGACCGAAGAGGAATCTTTGTGTTTTGACTGCGTAACTAGTGGATTTTGTGAGACTACTCGACAGTTGAAGTGACTGACCGTGTTAGCATAGCCACTTATTTTGGTTTAGTAGAGGGAGCCGTTGTATCATGTTAGCTAACTCACCAATCTGACACGATATATACGGGTTTCTAGTGTATTATATTTGAGGTCGAGCGGCGACAGAAACTGTGGACTCGTTGCGGAAGTGTTGTGGACTTTCTGGTTATTCAGTCGTATTGGTGTGACTTGTAATATAAACTATTTACAGCAGACCAAGCTAAGGACTGGTGGTGAGGCAACCCCAGGCCCGCTGCTAGCTCCACTGGTGGCGCAGCGGCCCGGGCTTTCCTCCAAGGACAATTCACTACGGACTTGGCCTCATTTTATTCCCCGTAAGCAAAGATTGATATCGTGCCACATGGACTCTCTTGGATTCGGTGGCATCCTGTTGTGTTTTCCGGACTTTGAATAACTTGCGAGACACACGGCGCCGCTTAATGGCGCTCTGGCCTCGCACCTCGATCATTTTTCTTTGGCAATAACAAAGACTGTGACTACATCTGCGATCTGAACCCATCCACATATTATCCCTTTCTCTGTCATCAGTGTTTTAGCGCACATCAAGAAGGTTTACATATTAAAAACACAATATATAGTCTCCTATGTTCAGTGTTGACGCTGTTTTATTTTGTAATCATACCAGCCCTGTGGTTTTTGGTTTTTCCCCTTGTGCTTAATTGAGTATAGTGCTTAGAGCTGTTAAAATGTCGTGTGTTCACTACAAGTTTTCTTCCAAACTGGACTACAACACAGTCACTTTCGATGGGCTGCACATCACTCTCAACGAGCTTAAACGGCAGATTATGGCTCGGGAGCGCCTCAAGGCCACAGACTGCGACCTGCAGATCACCAATGCGCAAACTCGAGAAGGTAAGTTATTAACTGACAAGTTACAAAATGTAGGCCAAATTTGTCATATATTTGACAGTGTTGGTCAGTGACAGGCTGACATGTTTGTCTCTGTAAACAGTAGACTTGTAGTTAAAACGTGTTTTGTGATTCTATATATGATGTCATTTGTTTTTATAGTATTGTTGGTTTTCTATTCTACGTCTGAATCTAACAATGCAAATGTTACAATAATTGCTTTAATAAACATGCTCAATATACATGTGGATTTTGTATTTTAAACAACGAATGTATGAAATAAATGAATCACCCAAAAAACTAAAAAATGGTGCACTTAGCATTTGTCAAATGTCTTGAGATCAAAGTTGTGCAAGTTTGCACAAAAAAGTTTGCATGAAAAATGGTATTATAATTGTAGTTCCCATTGAAATAGTTTTTTGTTGTCTGCAGACTAATTACTTTCTACAAAGGAACAGTTTTGGGGCTTTAAGTTGAAAACTAGTTTTGACCTTTTCTGTTAGTCTAACAAATATTTTTATAATTTTTAAGGATAAAATCAATTGCCAAAAAATTTAAAATAGGGCAAAATACTCACCGTGGTTGTGTTCAAATAACTTGTTTGTAGGCAATCAGATTAACAATACCTGTAAACATTTTTGAGTATGTGCTTTAAAATGTCTTTGCCATTTTTTCTGGTATTCCATTGTTTTGGTGATACATATCTTATTCAAGTAATGATATTAAAATACATAACTATGCCAGAAAATATGGTGATAACTCTTCAATGCCATGCATTATAAAATGTTTAATTTTGAACAACTGGTTTGGCTTTTTTATAAATTAAAAGATAAATATTCTTTGCTCAGGCACCACATATAATTAATGTGCCCTCTCTTCATGTGTTTGTTTTCTCATGATTTCTGTCATGTTTTCCAGAATATACTGATGATGAAGCCCACATTCCAAAACACTCGTCCGTGATTGTCCGCCGTACTCCGATCGGTGGAGTAAAACCTGCTGGCAGGACGTTCATTGTGTATGTATAAAGTTTATACTTGGATTATGTTTGAGTTGTAGGAGTACGCTCACAAGTAATGTAGTTTTGAATAGCTCTATAGGTAATGCATTTTTTAAGTATAATTTGCAGCTTTTAATATATATTGATAGCTCAGAACTTGATCCTGTTTTCAGTTGTGAAGTTGGTAACTGATTTTTTTTTTCTGTTTGTTCCTGCAGAGATCGTTCTGACACAGCTGTGGTGGGATCATCTAGACCCGTATGTAAACCAAACCCAAAAAAACACTCTGTCCTCCTCTCACTTCTCACTCTCTCCCCCTCTTTCTGGCTTTAGTCACCTTTATCAAAAAGTATTAATTCTGTCAAAAATGATTGAGCCCTGTGTATTTTCTGTTCACTGTTTGTTGGCTCCATTTGTGTTGTGATCTCAGCCTCTATGTGTTATACGAAGTCTTTTTGGGGAGGGTTTCTTGGAGTCACCACCGTTAAAGTAGTTTGTTGTTTCTCTTTTAAAAGGTTTTGTGTTTTGAAATTAGCACATTAAAAGTTTTAGATTGTGGCTCAGAGAGATGAGAAACAACAGACTAGTCATAATTGTTTTTGAATGCTCTGAACTGACCATTTGTTTAACTGTTGCCACTTTTTAATTGACTGTGAATTAATTTAAACTGTCACTGACTGTGTTTCATATTGAAATGGTTTGTAGCCTGCTTCAGGGCAGACAAATGTATTTTTTAAAGGGGTTTGTAAAAGGAAGACATGGTACTTTTGTATTGATCACTGTCGTTTTATTTTCTGTGAAAATATTTTATTTATGTGGGTTAAGAACCCAGTGGAGTTAAGTGTGGCTGAGACTGATTGTAATTAACTCTGATTACAATTACAATACTAAAGTTATGTGAGTGGAACAGAGTCACAGATTTATATTTTTGAGAACTTACCCTGCTAAACATTAATATACTCTAATATGATGTTAAGTAAAATTTTCAGTGTCAACTGTCTTTTTTGTACAATTTGAACATGAAGATGTTATATATATTCGATGGACTGCACATAACCGTAAAGGCTCAGAGATTTCATCCTGCTGAGTTTAATGTTTTTGAATTAAATTCTTAATGTATTTTGGAAAAAAAACAGGCACTAATTCAACCTGTGTTGTTACAACAGGGGTTTGGGGCATTAGCAAGACACTAGTTTTAATGAGTGAGATGCTGTGACTTGGCCACTGACATACAGTGTTGTCACCTGATCACAAAGTACTATGACATCTTGTCATTCCTTGGAGGCCTTCCATGGTTCCTGCAGTGAGACGTATACTGGTGTAGTGTGTCCTGTAAGCTGTAAGCTGCAGAACCTGTCAATAAAGTTGTTCGGTGGTTCAGTGTCAGAACCACTTGCACCAGATCCCTGTGTGTTCCCTCCACGGCATTCTGCAAAACCCAGGTTTTCCTCTGAGCCCTGCATATTGTGATGGACTCCACCTGCTTGTCTACCTCCTCTTATATTTTTCAAAAGAAATTGGCGGCACAGTCTTATTTTTGTAGAATATTTATTCACTGTCCTAATGTGAGACTTAATTCTCATGTTTCACTATAGAAACATTATTTTACCATTCACTCTGCAGTGGTATATTGGCAGCTTCAGGGAATAGTTTGGAACTTAACAGTTTTATTCACTTTTTCCCCAATTGGGATATTTTAACTCAGCATCTCCTTATTTGTTTGCCTTATCAGCCCTTCGTCTTTGACATGCTACAGTGTTTGGACTTTTATTTTAATTGAAAGGGCCTGCCAACACGTTTTGCTTGCTAATTGGTTTCCTGATTGCGGTCATAAAATTGTTTTGATCAGTTTCTCACAGTGGCGACAACCTCATTTGATGGGCAGCCAGTGCAACAACCATGAATGATTGCGGCCTTTTGGAGGGAAACTGCAGTTTTAAATTAAATGTCAATTATTCCTTTGAGGGAATTGCTTTCCCCCATTGTAGCAGGATCTATTTTAAGATATCATTACAGGGATATGTTGGTATTGTAAATTTTGAATTGATAGTGAAGCCTTAATGGAGACGTTTGCTTTTCTATATTACCAAATTTGCATTTAAACACTTCAATCATTTGTTAATGCGGCCTAATTTGTACACATTGAAGTGGTGTTGACTTTTTATTTACGTTTCCAGAGGGAGACAGTTATAATTTTAAAAAATGAATGTTATTTTTCAGTATATCTTATTTCCAGCATTGTAATAGAAATGTTTTATCAATACAGGATTTGGAAATTAGTTGCATGGGAAGGACATAATCTGTCGTTTTTAGAAATCATTTTTGTGCGGTAAACTGCAAGTAATTAATTTTAACGTTCAATCTAATTAAGAAATCTCCCATGTATAAATAGACGCAGTCCAAGAGGAATATTTTACTCCATTAACGTTTTCTACAACATTGTTTTAGTTATCCATGTCAATGTTTAATTACTCACTCATATTTGAGTTATTTCATGCTTTTAAATACTGGGAAAACCATGAATAGCTCTTCAAATGGAGACTGTTAAGAACTGGACACAGATGTGGTGTGGAACTATCTGGGCTCTTATCTTCCACTGTACATCAATTAGATATCATGTTAACACCTTTATTATCTGTACTCTGATTTTCCTGCAGACCGATTCTTCTCCCTCTATGTCACTCGCCCAACTTGCCAAGGTACTGTTTCTGTAGACACAGGCTGTACTTGGAGAAAATATTTATTTTTTTAAACTTAATTTCATTTTCTGTCCTTTTTTCTCGTTGACATCTTGCTCTTTTGGTTTGCTTATGTACTTTTAGACTGCTAATCTGGTTGATGCAAATGCATCAGAGGAAGACAAGATCAAAGCTATGATGTCTCAGTCCAACCATCAATATGACCCCATACAGTTAGTACTCAAACACATGCATATGCCTTGCTCCTTTTTGATGATGGGCAAATAAATTGTTCCATTTTATTATTATTAGTTTATACAAAATGTACTACCTCCTGATGAAAACATTTTAAAAAACAAACTTGTCTTTTTAGTTACTCCAAGAAGGCAGTGGGACCTCCACCCGCTAATTATACCTGCTTTCGCTGTCTAAAGGCTGGTCACTACATTCGACAGTGCCCCATGCTGCTGGTATTTATCACTTGCTGTTTTCATTTTCCCCGTGTAGTTAATTTTTTACTTAATTGCAGTATAACCTACAAAATGGTGATCATTTCATTTTTTTGTTTAGGTCCAGGATAAGAGTGTAGAGGCTCCTAAGCCGGTAAAGACCAGTAAAGGTATTCCTCAGAGCTTCATGGTGAAAGCTGAGCCAGGCACCAAAGGAGCCATGTTAACCAGCACTGGAGAATACGCAATACCTGCGATAGATGCGTATGTGTCAAAAGGATATTCTCAAATACAGATCTGTACACAAAGTGTAATTGTAAACTTTGTCAACTTTGTCTCTTTTTGCTTTCTGTTGCTTTCTTTTTGCCAATATCAAAGCCCTTTAACTTAAAATCCAAATATGTTTTTTCAGGGAAGCATATGCTCAAGGAAAGAAAGAGCGCCCTCCCTTTGTTCCTCATGAGCAGTCATCATCTGAGGACGATTCAGACCCAATCCCTGATGAACTCCTCTGCCCAATCTGTAATGACTTGATGACAGATGCTGTGGTTATACCCTGCTGTGGGAACAGTTACTGTGATGAATGTGAGTTGGTTTTTTTTGTCCTAATGTGTCAATGTTTAGTAAAATAATAATAATCAGTTCAGAGCCATAGTACATTTGTTTAAACCGATTTTTTGTCTGATTGGAAATTCTCTTGCCTTTGTGATCAATTGTTAAAAACATGTTGTACTTGAAATACATGGACTCAACTAAATAAGGTCTGTTTTTTTCCAGGTATAAGGACTGCCTTGTTGGACTCGGAGGAGCATATCTGCTTCACATGTAAGCAGTCGGATGTTTCACCTGATAATCTAATTGCCAACAAATTTCTTCGTCAGGTAAGGCCTTGAAATGCATGCTATTTGCGTGTCTCTTTATGTATTTCTCTTGGCTTGTTATACTTGATTTAAAAACTACAATATCATTCCATTTACATAATGTAGGCTGTAAACAACTTTAAGAATGAGACGGGATACACCAAACAATCTCGCAAGCAGGTCCAACATGCAACCTTGCCGCCACCGCGCCCTCAGTTGACCAGGCCACTGCCCTCAAGACAGCAAGACCCACTGCTAGCAAATGCCATTCCCTCACCTCCAAGTGTACCCACAGCTGCACCTCAATCACAGGTCCAGCCCCCTGTATCTACTCCTGCTGATACATCCACTGCTCCTAGTTCTCCTCAAGCAACTGCTGTTGATGGTCAAGATGTTTCAACATCCCCTGCACCTGCTGCTGACCATCATTCTCCGATTCACTCCTCCAGCCAGGGTGAACCACCCCCTCCAGGGTAAGTTTAATCTAAGATGGTCTGCACAAATATATGAAACCACATACTCAAAATGGGGAATTTGACATGTGTCGGCATGTTTGTGTCTTAGTGAAATAGATCCAGAACCACCTGTGAGAGCAGCCTCCGAAACTACCTCAGAGAGTGGATCACATGTGAGTTATTATTTTTTTTAAATTTTATTGTTCACTGAAGTGTATAATTACTACATGCTCTTGAGGGTAACATCTATCTCACTGATTTCTTAAACAGGCCTTCCATTTACCACTTATTGGCCATCCACCACCTGCAAGGCTGCCTAATCCACCAGGTAAAAAAATATATATGTATGTGTGTATATATATGTATGTGTATGTACATATGAGTGTGTGTGTATATATATATAATATATAATATATATATATATATATATATATATATATATATATATATATATATATAATGAAGAGGTTAATTGACCTTGAAAGGAAAGACCATCAGCAGCTTACTAAAACTGTTTCTGCCTGATTAGGTCACCAGTCAAGGCCGCATCACTCTCAGAGAGGGGGAGGCAGACCGTGGGAGAGGTGAGTTTCCTCTTTGGGGCAGTTTGAACAATTAGGGTTGTATTCAGTCTGACAATTATCTGTCTCTCTTTTAACCAGGTCCTACAGAAGTAGAGGAGAGTACCCCCCCACCCACATCCAAACGGCTCCACCTCTTGCACCCGCTCCTCCAGTATATCCATCTCCGTCCCTGTATCCTCCCCCACTGCAGCCCTACCCCCCTCCATACACCACTGGCCCCGGCCTTATTGGTCCTCCTCCAATTGGTTACCAACCCCAGCCTATCTATGCCCCTGGACCACCAGGGCTCAACCTCAATGCATGGGTTCCCCCTGGTACCCAGCCCCATCTACCCCATCTTCCACCTTCCCTTCCTCAGCCTCCCCTCTCAAAGGACGATTTCTACAGACAGCGGCACAGACAGGACAAGTGAGTTGTTACCTTGTGTTTCTGGGTATTTAAGCAACTACTGATTTATACAAAGAATATTGCGCATGGTTGGATATTAAATTCATGTCCTAATTTGTGTTGGAATGACAATAAAGAAATCTTTAATCTTGAATCTAAATTAAATATGATTAAAATATGCGTACAGGAATCGCTTTGAGTATTTTTTGTCTTTGCCTCCACAGAGTCACCTCCAAACTAGATGAATTTACTCAAGACTTCCACAAAGAACTTATGAAGTACAGAAATTCCCCAAAGAGACGACGACGGTCTTTCTCCAGGTAACTTCATGAAAAGATATTAAAATTGTTTTAGTCATGTTCTCCTGTTTATGAACTATGCATAATCTTTGTTTTTTTAACATAATTTGCTTTTGCTATTCTCAACCATTTCCTTGTCTAGGTCCCGGTCGTACAGTCGCTCTCCGTTCAGCCGTTCTTACAGTCGCTCAAGATCCAGATCCAGGTCTTACTCTTATACCCCCAGTCGATCACGCTCCCGTTCACGCTCCCATGGTCGGTCTTATCCCCGCTCCCCTTACTCCAGACGCAATGGACGCAGTTATGGACGCTCACGGACAAGATCCCGCTCCCGTTCGCGGTCCTACGGGTACCGGCGCTCTGGCTCACCACGATCTCCTACCTCCTATCGGGGTCCAGGCTGGGAGGGACCAGAAGGAGCAGTACCCTTCAGGTCCAGGTCACGGTCTCGTTCCCCTGGGGGCTTCCGAAGCCGCAGCCCAGGGGGGCGGAAGCTACCACCTCGGGAGCTGCCACCATATGAGCTTAAGGGAAGAAGCCCTGGAGGTGATGATCGCTGGGAGAGGGAAAGGTATCGACAATGGGAAAAAGAATACACAGATTGGTACAACAAATACTACAAAGACTATGACGGCCAACCACCTTCAATGCATCACAGAGGCCGTGGCAGCAGAGACAGAGACAGAGACAGGGACAGGGTGCGTGATAGAATGTCCCCACTATCAAGAGATTACTCTCCCCATGGTAGAGGAAGAAGAGGGAGAGAAGAGAGAGGTGCTCCCCCTCACCATCCTCCATCCTCTTCCTCATCTGGGACTAAGTCCAGTAACAAAGTCTTGAAAACAAAGAAATTGAAAAGAAAAAAGACTGGAGAGGAAGCGGAGGCTTCAAATCAGTCAGACAGAGGTGATGCTACTCCTGTCAGAGATGAACCGATGGATGAAATCCCCTCACTCAATACAACATCTCCTGTCTCCTCAAAACCTGCATCTGGTTCTGCATCCGCTAAAGCTCCAGCTTCTAAAAGTTCTGCTGCACCAGCTAAACCTTCGACCAAGGCTACATCAAAGACACAGTCTGACAAAACTAAGAAGGATAAGGGTCAGAAGGTTAAAGCTAAAGTGAAGACAGAGAGTGTGAAACCAAAAAGTGAAAAGGTAAAGAAAAAGTCTGTAGAAGGGGTGGCCATCAAAAAGAAAGATTCATCTTCCTCCTCCTCCTCTGTTGCTAAACCATTAAAGACCATTAAAACTAAATCAGAAGATGCTTTGAGCTCAACTACCCCTAAAAAAGACAAGAGTAAAAGCTCTTCAGTTAGGCCTCCTCTGCTTAAGACCCCTCCACTGTCCTCCCAGAACATGCCTCTACCTCTTCCTTCTGTTCATGACGGTCCCCGTCTTGGCCATGACATTCGGGGAAGAAGAGATCTTCCACCTAGTGGTGGTCTACTTCCCATGACTCATCAACATGGACTCCCACTCCTTCATCGACCTCCCTCACCAGCGGACAGTCGTAGAAGAATGGGAGATGAGGGCCGCTCTTTACTTGGACCTCCTCCCGGAAAGCTGAGGAGGATTGATGGGCTTGGTGGTGACGTCCTCTGTCACCCACACCTTTCTCACCAGATGCCGCTCCACAGACATCCGCACTCAGACAGACCAGGTCTTCTTCCACTTCCAGGGAGCCGCGACATGGGCCGTGGAGAGGCAGATCGGGGACCCATCAGACCTCTGATGGACCTGCCGGTGGGTCTATTGCCCAAATAGTTTTCTAGGAAAATATATTAATGAATTGGAATTATCTACAGATTTGGTTGGTGATGTTAACAAGCATTATGCTAGCATTTAAAAAATAAAGAAATAAACATTCAAATATATTTCAACGTAGTACTTAATAGCTACTAAAAATGTAACTTGGTAAATTTTTTTGTCCAATGATTGTATCCTTTATAAGCAGTGTTTGTAGTATTACAACTGTGTTTGACTGTCACTGCCTGGGTATGTGTGTTGAATATGGCTGTCACATTTTAAAAACAATTAAGTTATAACAAATTTTTGACCTGTAATTCGTTGGAATACAGTCGAAAGAGTTGCCCGGGCTGCTCCACCAATACTCCAAGAACAGTTTTCATTACTTTAACACTTTTAATAATTCTTACTTAATTTACATTGCTGCTAGCGTTATCATATTCATCCAGCACTGAAATTGGATAGAATAAACTCTCCCTGAAAGGAAAATCACTTAAACAGCAGGAAGCTCCAAATAATAATAATATATTGTTCTAAAGTCACGGAAAGTGGCCCAACTTAATTTCTGATGTTGTTTGCAAGAAACACAAGTCTGTCAATCTGAAAGGGATTGACTGCGGCGCTCCTTTTATTAACAATATTACCAGTAGATGAGAACACATGCTCAGATCGCACAGATGTCCCTGGAACACACACACAGTTGTGAGCTGGCGTACAGAGTTGCAGCTACTTGTTGCATCCATGTCCATCCACCAAAGCAGTGGCTTGCCATCTGCAGATTGGGGAGTCTCCCTCATGTAGGGCTTTACCTCCAGCTATGCTGCTGGGCCTTCTTTCGCCAAAGTCACTGTGTTTGAACAGGTCTCTCTTGTGCTGTCGCTGTCACATATGATATTACAGTAGTAAACCTTAAAAGTGCCCTCTGCTGGAACCTAAGGGGTGCTACTTAATATTATAGTGCAGCATGAATTTGACCTCTATACCCATGTTCAAAATATTGAATTTCAAGTAAGAAGTGACAGGCCTAGTATTATAGTTGCTGTTGAATACAGTGTCAAAGATGCACATAATGAGTTTTTGTTGTTTATTTCCAGATGTCACTACCCCAAAGGAGGATTAAGTTGAACAGGGATCTTGGGAGAAAAGGCAGCATTGATACGCCAGTCTCGGAGAGAGCACCATCAGGCCCTGAGAAAACTGGTTCCACCTCAGACCGATCAGCTGCTATCAACTCATCGGAAGGAGACAGATCCAGCAGCACATCAGATGGAGCTGGAAGAAAGGACTGGCCTGCATCTGCTGAGAGACAAGGTTCAGACCGAGAGCAGGACAAAAGCTCAGCACTGGACAGAGAGAGGGAGAGAGTCTCTGGCTCGGACAGGGACAGGGACAGGGTCTCTGGCTCAGACCGGATCTCTAGCTCGGACAGGGATAGAGTCTCTGGCTCGGACAGGGACAGAGTCTCTGGCTCGGACAGAGAGAGGGACAGAGTCTCTGGCTCGGACAGGGACAGGGTCTCTGGCTCGGACAGGGACAGGGACAGGGTCTCTGGCTCGGACAGGGACAGGGTCTCTGGCTCAGACCGGATCTCTAGCTCGGACAGGGATAGAGTCTCTGGCTCGGACAGGGACAGAGTCTCTGGTTCGGACAGGATATCGGACAGAGACAGGGTCTCTGGATCGGACAGGGTATCAGACAGGGACAGGGTCTCTGGCTCGGACAGGGACAGAGTTTCTGGCATGGACAGAGACAGAGTCTCTGGCATGGACAGGGACAGAGACAGAGTCTCTGGCTTAGACAGGGACAGAGACCGAGTCTCTGCCTCAGACAAAGACAGGATCCCTGGATCGGACAGGATCCCTGTATCGGACAGGGTCTCTGGATCTGACAAAGAGAGACTTCCTGGATCTGACAAAGAGAGACTCCCTGGATCTGATAAAGAGAGACTCCCTGGATCTGACAAAGAGAGACTTCCTGTATCTGACAAAGAGAGACTCCCTGTATCTGACAAAGAGAGACTCCCTGGATCTGATAAAGAGAGACTCCCTGGATCTGACAAAGAGAGACTCCCTGGGTCAGACAGAGAGAAGGACAAGGTCTCAGGCTCAAATTCAGAAAAAGTAGCAGTTACAGTTCAAAGAGATGCCGAAGGAGAGAGGACTGTGAGGACAGAGCGAAAGACCTCCAGTGGAGGAAGTGGAGTAGGTGGAGCAGGGCGGTCTGTCTGTCTGGATAAAATGACCATTGGTGAGAAATTGGCTGTCACCAAGAAACAGACGGACCCTCCAGAGAAACCAAGCGTGCCCTCTGAGAGAGGTGAAGGGTCAGAAAGAGCTGCTAAATCTGACAGGTTTGTTTACATGTTTGTCTCCTGCTTGAAAGCGTGGTGTCAGTGTTATTATCTGTAAACAAAGCTGTAATATGTGTAATTATATTCTCTTATTTCCCAGGAGTGTGTCCAAGGACAGAACAGAAAGGAGTGTCCCCTCTGGAGAGAAACCAGCTGCTGCTCAGAAAGAAGGTAATTAGAATCACAGTGAATGCGTGTGTGAAGAGATGATAACTTTGATTGTGTCTCATGCCCTCTTATTATATGTTCATTAGTCTTATTTCCATGTCTATTCCCTCCTGTGCTTCCAGCAGTGAAAGATTGCGAAGGGTCTGTTGTGAAGAAAAAACCACGGATCAGTCGAAAGATTCTGACTAGTCACACTGTGAGCTCTACCAGGTGAGTCTGTGGTGTCTCTACTTGTTGATCGCTGAACTTTTTGTGAATTTTCATATGTTTTGTACACAGCCATTGTTTTATTTGCTAAACCAAATTCCCTTCAGGCTTTAATTGAAACCAAAGGGGGTTTGAAATACAATTGCACTGGGTCAAGATTTTCCCTCTAAATTTCATAGAGTTACTAATAGAATAGAATACCTATGTCAGCTGCGATATGCACCAGCACCCCCCGCAACCCTCATATGGAGGATAAAGTGGTAGAGTATGGGTGGATGGATTTAATAGAAACTGAG
Organism: Solea solea; assembly: GCF_958295425.1. NCBI lineage: Eukaryota > Metazoa > Chordata > Actinopteri > Pleuronectiformes > Soleidae > Solea > Solea solea. The sequence continues at coordinate 6,036,050 of NC_081143.1, forward strand.
CAACATTGGTGGAGGCCTGCGCGCTCTCCGACTGCTCTCTCTAGCTTGACATGAAAAGTGCCAAAAATAGCTGCAGAGCAAAGTCAAGTGCCATGTCTTTCAGGGGGAGCTGTTTAAAATGTGCACCATTAGTACTTTATTAAATTTATATCAAGTTTCACCATGTCTATAATGGGATGGCCTTTTACTGTGAAACCCCTACAGTCACATTAGAGTTTTGATCTGGAGCTAGTTGTTATTGGGTGAACCCTGGCTCTGTCGCTTAGAGCAGAATGAATCAGTCAATTGATGGACTCAAAATATACCTGATCAATAAATATTTTATGTGCTGTACCCAGCCCTATTGGCTGTTGTATAACGGTTTATCAAAATGAATAGATTTTATATACAATCACCTTAAATATTTTGTTAAATCTTTTTTTCTTAATCAGCACTGCACCAACGCAAGAACCACTCATTCAGTTACCTCCTCGCTCCAAGTGGGAGAGAGAGGATGATGAAGAGGGGCAGGAAAATGGAGTTGATGTTCCCAAGGAGCCGACACCACCCGCTCAGAGGAGCCGAGGCAGAGAGGTTCTGGGTGAGGCAACTAAACCAATCAGGGCCGAAGCCCGGGATTTCGTAAGAGAGGAGAGGAGAGGTTTGAGGGAGGAGAAGAAAGTGAGAACACCACGGGACGAGGGTAAAGGTAGCAGGGTGTCGCAGTCAAATTCTGAAAAACCAACCAAACCAAAAATAGTGAGAGAGGAGAACAGAGGAGTGAGGGATGAAGGGAGATCTACTGCAAGAGAGGAGGCAAGAGGAGGAGGGGGAAGAGATGAGGGGCGAGGAGTGACAGGGAAGGAAGAAAGATTATCAGATGCCAGAGGTGGGGGAGGACGAGAGGGGAGTCGTGGCCCGGAGCCCAGGAGACAACGTTTGTGTTCTGACTTGGGCCGTGAGACAGACGAGGCCGCCTTTGTTCCCGATTACAGCGAAGGTGAGGGATCGGAACCAGAGAGAGGACAGAGTGGCAGTCCCAGTGTGTCCCATAGCCAACCCTCCCGCAGCCCCACCCTGAGCATCCACAGTGACACGGCAACCAACAACACAGCAGAAAAGAAGAAGAAGAAACACAAGAAACATAAGAAACACAAAAAGCACAAGAAACACGGCAGTCAGGAAAAAGTGGAAAACAAGGAGCATAAGCACAAACACAAGAAGAAGAAACATAAAAAGAACAAAGACAAAGATGAGGAGGATGATGATGATGAGGAGGAGGAAGAGAAGACAACAACCGAGAAAGTAGAAGAGGAAGCTCCTTCCATACAGGAGCAAAGTTAACCTTGTTGGGCCAAAATCTGTAAGGGTGAACTCAAACACTCGACTGAAAAGCTTCCCACTTAAACTGATGCCCTGTCTTGTTCTAGAATTGTGTTGTGGATTCGCTGAGTCGCTGTGCGTGCAGCACATGTTGAGAAACGTTCAGTTTTCTCAGTGCCAGCCAATCAAATCCGTTTGCAAATATCCCAAGGAGAGGCACTAGTCAATAACATCAGGTTCACGTGTTTTCACTGTTGCCTGTGATTTCTGACGGACAGAGTGCACCCAACAATGGCAAATACCACAGCGCCATCGCATAAACGTGAGCAACTCTTGCTTCAAAGTCGGCCGTGACAGATGCTGCTTTGCTAATTTCTGATAGCCCCCCCAGCAGCAAGCGACGGGCCCGCTTACCAACCACTGTTAAAGCAATGCGCATGCGTGAGTCGGCCTTTGCCTCTGTAAAATAGAAGGGATGAAATCTGAATGTCTACAACACTGTTGGAGGCTTTGCCACTTTGTCTCTGTGGGGGACTTGTGTTCTTAGTTGTTCCTTTTTTTTTTTTAATTAAAATGTTTTGACCTGATAAAATGTGTAGAGTTTTATTTGATCAGTATTTGAACTAAGCACACAAATAAAGGTAACACACAGTCTTTAAGTGCGGCCTTGATGTACGTGTTTTGTAATGAGAGGTTTTCAGAAATAATTGGGGACGACAAACTTTTAGTGGCGAAAGAAAAATATTCATATCAGAAACCCTGTTCATATGAAATCATGGTATGTCCTTATGTCTTAAGTCGTTTTTGGCTGTGGGACTGCAACAAAACTAGTCTTGTGGCTGCAAGACAGTGTTAATTCCATTAAAATGATATAGCAAAACCTAAATAAGCAAGGCCAATATGAACTGTACAGGTGCATCAGTTACACTGCATTTTATGAGCCATCTCCACAATGTATTTAGCACCGGCACCTAACATTTGAGTCTAATCCAGACGCGTTTGAATCCTTTCGTCAATGTTATTGGTAGAGTATGCACTATATTTATGGGATGCATTTGATTCACTAAGCTCTCACCATCTAATATTGTGTAAACACATGTGAAAACCTGATAGGCAGAGACTCACCTAATGTAAGAAATACGACTCCCTTGCAGCCTATTGTGTACGGGGTATTAACTATGCTTCTATGTTAAAACATTTTATTCCTTAATTATACCTGAGGTATTTGGACACCTAACAACATGACATTAATATTGTGTAAACTATAAGTCACGTTTTATTAAAATCAACCAAAAGTGTAAATACATGTTTTTTGTTTTGACTATCTGATGTGAATTATGCAATTCAAAGGCTGCACATCTAATATACTTGTAGGAGGGCCACATAAATAAGAAGCAAAATAAAAGTACTGACAATTTTTTATTTAAAGTGTCTCATAAGGACTTTTACCTTTGGCATTTTGGGATTAGATCAAATTATATCCAATGGTCTCAAGGGATCTGAGGTTGTGGTGAGTGTTGCACTCTCTGATCATGACTGTGTTTCGTTTAAATTGACCACCCCTGGTAATCGGTGATCGGAAGACGTAATATTGATGAAAACCCCTGCGCATTATTCGTCCAGGCTTTAGCACTATCACCAACCATGCAATCCGCTTCTGTTGATGACCTTGTGAATAGTTTCAGGTCCAAAGTTATGACTGTCACTGATTCCATCACCCTGATTAGGACCAAAGTCCTTATCAGCAAGAAAAAAGACACTGATTAAAGCTCAAAGAAGAGTCTGCAGACATGCATCTATAAAGAGAACCTTCAAATCTATAACCAGGAACTGAAAAATGCAAGACAGAGATTATCTACAGAAACAGTAATAATGCCAGAATATTGTTTTCTAGTGTAGACAGACTAACAAACCCAGAAGATTCAGCCCCAGCTGAACTGCTTTCCAAAAAGTCATGCAATGACTCTGCAACCTGCAGCTGCAGCTCAGGCAAAATGATGATGTCACTCGAGTCTTCTTGTTCTCCAGTTAATCTGGCACATTTTAACCTCCTCGATTATACAGCACTAACAGAAACAGTTCAACAGCTAAAACTCACAACACGCTGCATTGATAATCTGCCTGAATGAATTTCTTTAAAAATCTTTTTAATTGCATGGCTTCAGATGTATTGCAGATAGTAAACAATTCTCTTCAGTTAGGGCAATTTCCCCAGGCCTTGAAACCAGCACTAATTAAACCTCTTCTTCTTCAAAAAAAACTAATCTGTATCCTTCAGCAATAAGGAACTACAGGCCCATATCCGACCTTGGGAAAGAGCCAATCCAAGCCAAGCCAAAGTTTATCAACAAATTCATGCTTTTTTTTTAATATTTTTAATTATTTCAGTCTGGATGTGGAGCACACCACAGCACTGAGACCACACTTATTATAGTCTTAAATAACATATATCTGAATAACATCCATCCAAAACCACTGACTTATCATAGTCATACTGATCGACTGATTGGAAAAGTGGGCGGGACTTAGTGGTGCTGCACTAAACTGGTTCAAATGGTACTTACAAGACAGGGAATACTTTGTCTCAGTTGGTAATTATGAGTCTGAGCGAACATGACATGCGGGGTTCCTCAAGGGTCCATTCTCGGGCCACTTCTATTCAACATCTACACGCTGCCTCTAGCTCAGCTTCTAACATACTGCAACATCATATCACAACTTTATATTTCAGCGTCATTACATGAAGACAGTCCCTTACTTTTACTGTGTATTCATCAAATCCAGCTCAATGCAGACAAGACAGAAGTGATTGTTTTTGGTCCCAAAACTCAAAGGTCAAAGGCCTTGACCTTGACTCCATGTCATTGTACATTGTACTACAAATCAAGCCAGAAATCAGACCTGAATTTTAACAACCACCTAGAAGCTGTGAGTCAGTCCGGCTGCTATTGTGCAGGGATCAAGGTTTTTCTGTCCAAACAAGACACAGACAAAAACTTGTTCATACTTTCATTTTCAGCAGACTACATTTTTGTAATGGCGCATTCACAGGTCTTAACAAAAAATCAATCAGGCAGCTGCAGCTGGCCCAGAATGCTGCTGACACAGTCCTGACTAATACCAGGAAACTGGACCACATCACGCTGGGCCTCAGGTCTTTACACTGGCTTCCTGTGAGGCAAAGGATAGATTTTAAAATCTTACTCTTGGTCTACTAAGCACTGAATGGTCTTGGACTAAAATACATCCTAGAACTTATTAGTTTCCTATGACGCATCCAAAGCTCTAAGATTTTCAATAATAATCTTGGCGCATTCTAAAGACCACACTTTCATGTGTTACCATTTTTAATTTTAATGTTGATTTTAATGTAACTTAGTATGATTGTATGTATGATTGGTGCCATACAAATACACTTGCCGTGGCTCATAAGGAAGCAAGTGCAGAGAGACACTGTGAACACTGTGTGGTGCTCTAACTCCTCCAAATATAATAATAACAAATCTCTGCTGTGCTTCAGAGAAACGCTCTTCCTCCCTGAGCAATAGGTTTCAGTGTGTTTGTGTGTGTGTGTGTCTTTGTGTGCATGTTGTGCTGTGTGTGTGTGTGCACCCCGTCAGTGGGATTGTGTGACTGGTGGATGACAGAGAAAACAGGCTGAAGGTAGGCGGTGGGTTCAGCGGCAGGTTGGGGGAACACTGAGAAACAAGAGAGCAAGCAGATGTGTTTTTTATTATTATTATTATTATTATTATTCAAACAGCATGACATCAAAGCACATTCTCAGCTTAGTCCATGCATTGTGTGTGTGTGTGTGTGCAGGGTCATCCTCAATGGACTCGCAGATCAGTGAGACCATTAGAGAAGATTAATATATTGTTTTAACCCCTGCCCAGATTACCATCGCAACTCATTATTCCTCTCATCTGCCAATCCGGCGAGGTTCACTCTGCATGTGTATTGTCTGCATGTCCACACGTGTGTGCGCATGTGCACCTGTTATCTGCCTGTCTGTCTGTCTGTCTGTCTGTCTGCTTGTGTTTTGTCTCACAAGCATGGCATCATTTCCTGTCATCAAGGCCAAAGGTTGCTAAGCAACTTAACTTTTGCAGAAAAGATGCTTCTCCGCTGACCGGCGAGCACGAAGCAAACTCTGTCTCTCATGGCCCGACATTTATGTAATGTCAGAGGGAAAGCGGTGCCCTTGTGTGGACCAGTGTGTGCATCTGTGCCAGCAAACACGTTTGGAGGAAAGAGGCGAGCGACAGATCGACAGAGAGTGGGATGTGGAAGTGTATTGTCCAGCAGACTACTATGATTCCTTGAGCTAATCACAAGGATGACTGAGTCATGTCGCTGCACGCTGGATTCCCTCCAGTGGTTTGCCTAAAATAAAATCTGGCAGCATGAACGTTCTAGTATGCCGACGCTGTTGATCCTGACTCACCATACAAGTCATTTTCCATATACTACGCTGCAATTTGTGGTTCAATTAATGTACACAGTGTTCATTTAAATATCTCAAAGATCCCAGTATGTGTAGGCATGACAGGAAGAAAATGAAAGGTTATGTATCAAGAGAAGCCACGATTAGGCACTTTGTGTTTGGCATGTTTTCAAATTACATGCTACAAATTCAATAACTGTGGCATATGGTAACGTCGTTATCGGCTAACGAGACAGGAACCCCATTTATATCAATGAGAGCAGGATAAATACTGGAAACAACTCCCAGTTCAGTGGCGTAGCCTTTAAAGTAAACGCACAGTTGGTCAATAACCTCTCGAAAAATTATACAATAAAAACTGAGCGTTGTTTTGTTTTGTTTTTCATTGAATTAAAGATTTATAGAAGGATTGACTGCATTCGTTCATAGCTGTGTGTGTATCTAATCAACTGGCAACACAAGGACATATTTCAACAAGAATTAAGAAGTGTTCAGTACAGTGGTTCAGTGAGCTAAATGCTAAATGTACTATACTGTGAACCTGCTGATGTTTAGCAGGTGTAATGTGTTGACGTAGAACAGCGGAGGATAGTGGGATTATTTCTTTTAGACTGATAGAAATGTGGAACTTGTCGTTAATGAAAAACTGTTGCACAGTGAAATGACGAGGTGAGACGGAGGGTTGATCAGAGCTGCTGTAACTGAGCGTCTAACATTTATACATGTTTTGATAGTGGGAGGAAACCATCAGCTCCACACACAGGAAGACTGAGGTCACACAGGGAATCAAACCCAGCACCTTCTTGCAGTTCTAATCACTAAGCCACAGTGCCACCTCCTCTGTGACCATCTGTGCAAGATTACATGGTGAGCAAATAAGTAAAGTTTTTTTTAAATGATTATTGTTATCATTATTATTATTATTATTATTATTATTTTATAACACATTTAAAAACAACCTCCGTTGACAAACATGCTATACAGACAGAGCAAATACAAATATCAATCAAAACAATTGTGACATTAAAACATTGAAAGTATACAAGCAATAAAACACTTAAATGAGTAGACATTTAAAAAATAATCCAAGCCTTCACAATAAAACCAATGTCTCTTTCCTAAACAGCGAAAGCCAGTGAGATTCAGAGGTTGCTTTTTTTGTATTGGTTCAGGGTCTGGACAGCTCTCACATAATATAAACTCGATGTTCGTTGTTATTACTTGGTAATCCATAGATTACACCGTAATCCATCCTGTGGTTGTCGCATTTTACTTGGAACCACTTATGTTGCCCTCATGGTGGCACAAGAGGAAAAAGAGCAGGTTTTTTTCAAGGTTTTTTTTTTGTCTTTGTTTGTCAAGACAGTTTTACAGTCAACAGAGACACATCATTTCCACGTCTCATTTGTCTCCCACTCTGAAAGCTGAGACTTTGAGAAGGGGACATTGACACCACATGTAGAGGACTGTATGTATGTGTGTGTGTGTGTGTGTGTGTGTGTGTGTCCTGTCAACCTCTCTGTGCACTTCTACTGTAACCAGGTCAAGTAAAGGAATGGACCATCTCAGTGTCACATTGCTCATGTGTTCATATTCATGTCCATGTGCCTGTGTATTCACGCTTGGCGTCAGAATGTGCCCTCAGGTGGTTGCCATGGTAATTTCAATGCCTGATCAGGATTATCGATTTGTGATCGAATTCCCATGATGTGTGTGCGTGTGCGCGCATAGACTTCCCCGTATACAGTACCATGTTATGTGATGGTCACCATGGTAACACACCCGAGGGGTGCCTACCACACACTGATAATAATGTTTGGCCTAGATACCCATCCTCAACCTATAAGATAGGCAATGTATATATCTGTGTGTGTGTGTGTGTGTGTGTGTGTGTGTTTCAGTGACTAATGTAAACCAGCATATGAACACACCACAGTGACAGAGCTGGAGTAAAAAATGCATGAAATGATTCCGTGTTGCAGAGAGTCTTGCGCGGGTCACACGAGACAGTAATGTGTGAGAGGGATGAAGCGAGCTGGAAAGAGAAGGATAACAAACGGGAGTGGGAACACACAGCCAGGGAGACCCAATAACAGCCTATTACTAGCAACACATTTACACACACAGAGGATTTTTTTCCACTGTGCTCATCAGTTTTCTTCTCTGTGTGTTCACTGTGTCCTAGTTATTCAAACTGCTGCTGACAGGGTGACGATAAAGATGAGCCGTCTGTGAGTATCGAACTGTGTACAATCTTATTTCATACGTTTACTCACCAGTCTGCAAATAAAATAAGTTAGACTGATACAGACAGTGATTTTTACCCCCATTTATGATCCCCAGTAACCCTTAACAACAACAGGAAAAAAAAACTCCCTAAACACAGACTAATAACAGAATAACAATCAATCAATTAAATAAATAATATACAGTAGGTAATACAGTATCAGTGAGTACTAGAGTCAATATAGTACCAAACCAATATAAGTATAAAATAAAATAACAACAATAGTAATAAATCACTTCTGAGTGAAAATCTAACCTTGCTTTAGTCTGTGTGTGAGTCCATCACACTTTTATTTTTTTAAATATATACTTTATTAATCCCCTAGGGGTAATTCTTTCTCTGCATTAAACCCATCCTCTACTAGGAACCGCCCTAGAAGGAGCAGTGGGCGGCGCCCGGGGAGCAATGGGGGTTGGGTACCTTGCTCAGACCCTTTGACCTGGTGGGGACTTGAACTGGCAACCCTCCAGTTACAAGTTCCCAAGTTCCCTTACCAAGTTCCCTTGGCCATGGGCTGTCAAAGACACTGTTGGCTCGGATCAGTCTGACATCCACAAAAAAGTCATAATATTATGAGAATAAAGTCATAATATTAAAAAAGTCATAATATTATGAGAATAAAGTCATAATATTATGAGAATAAAGTCATAATATTAAAAAAAGTCATAATATTATGAGAATAAAGTCATAATATTATGAGAATAAAGACATCATTTTATGAGAATAGTCATAATTTATGAAAATAAAGTCATAATTTTACGAGAATAAAGTCGTAATTTTATGAGAATAAAGACATCATTTTATGAGAATAGTCATAATTTATGAAAATAAAGTCATAATTTTACGAGAATAAAGTCATAATTTTACAAGAATAAAGCCATCATTTTATGAGAATAAAGTTTTTTTTATCTAATGTATTATTATTAAATAGCAGCAGCACACAGATGTAACCAGCGTCACTCTTGCAGTCGACCACTAGCAGCCATTTCCTCCTCCACAAAAGATGATTTCCTCCAGCTCTGTGTGATTCTTTCTTCCAAACAAACTTAGTTTCTTTCACAAATGTCTCGATGCTAAAGATAACGTGGTGCTGATGTGTCAAAAAGATGAAGTATTTCTTTATTTGTGAAGCCCAAATCAAAATCCTCATCTTGTCGCAGGTCTCGGCTGATCTGAGATTTGGCTTGTCATTTCAGCCTTACTCTGTTGTAATAATAATAATAATAATAATAATAATAATAACAATGATAATCTTAATACCCGTCAAATGTTGTGACTCATCGTGCCACATTGTTAACATTATTCTTTATTATTATTATTATTATTTTGAGGGAAGTGTGAAATACTTTGACACGTGTGTCTGAAACCTCAGTAGCTAAACTACTGTATATGGTGTGATGCCAATGTTATTTATGGAAATGATCCCTCAGATGTGTGTGTGTGTGTGTTTGTTATAATAATAATTTATTAGTCCCAAAGCGCTAAATCAACTGTTTACATTACAGCTTGGGCTATAATACAAACACAGAGCACAGAGGTAAAATGTGTGAATTTCATTCTTTCATTCCTCGCCTCGATCTGCACCGTTCTTTGGCTCAGGTGTGAATTTTACCCTCAAGCTGACTTCATATTTATAGCGTTAATAGTGTGAACACACAGGGTGAATACAAAAACGACTGTAGGTAACAACAAGTATTGCTGTATTTTACTTTTTATCCATGTAATGTGTTTCCCAGCCTGTAATGAATACTGTGGGACACTCGTTTGCTTTCTAAGGGAGATTAATTATCAAATGAAACATCCCCTGAACATTATTTGGAGGCCATATGCAGATATTATTAGCAGGAGAGTGTTTAAGACTGGATCTCCCCATAAGCTGTTTGCTTCATAGACCTACTGTACACTGTAGTTCTAATATTAGCTCCCAAAGTGGGATCCAGGGACTCTAACATGCAGCCTTTAGGGAATTTCATGCAGCCTCCAGAAATATTTGCGGTAGTTGGGTTTCAGGTCTGTTTCAAGTCAATTAAGATGCCTGTTCTACCCGTTCACAAGAAACTTTGTTTGTTTGAGGAACACAGTCACAGGGAACATTAGAACAATTCATTACATCTAATTACCACCTCATTTACAGGTTGAGATTTTGACCCGAGATACGCAAGTGGGTAAATAAGCATGTGGAAGAACAACCGTCAAAGGTGTAGACACGGGAAACTGGATTTGCTTGAGTTTCGTTGAGTCTACTTTCCTTTATCTATATATATATATACTATATATTATACTCTTGACATATCCAGTTTGTGGAACCACAAATTAGGGATAGGAATGGGTATCGGTCAGTATCGGTATCAGTCCAATAGTAGAATCCGATACAATCCAAAAACCCTATATATGGCGAGCTTCATGTATGCACAGACTGAAAAAATGTGAATACAAATCCGCAAAAGCATTTTTAGCGGAGTCATTTGTTGGGGAGAATAAGATTTGTTACACAGTTGGAGAATTCTGTCTTTGAAATAACACAAATGTGTTGTTAACAGCGTCATCGTTCATATGCATCGTCTATGTATCAGGACATCCCTGCCACAAATGAAACTACTCATCAATAGGTCCTTCTTGGACACGTGTAGGGCATCAAAAATAATGATAAACTGCACCAGTAATAACTCATCATGTCTGTCCTCGTGTAATGTCAGCGCTCAGGAGAGTTCAGCGTTCAAACTGAACTTTGGAAGAACTGGCTTCAGTTGTTGTGCTGCTGACAAGCGATCTGCAGGAAACTTTGGAAAAGTAAGTATTGGCAGTTCCACTCATAATCACTTTTACACTAGTTTGTGAAACATACTGTATTTAAACTTTTTCAGTGTGGGATTTCCTATGTGTCTTTAAATGGTTTACTTTTTTCGTAGCTGTTTATATAATGCAGTAAATGAATCATGTACGTCTGATGTTTTAATGATTAAACGGTGGTTGTTCTCCAGTGTGTGAGGTTTGGGGACTTTTAGGAGGTTAAGTTGAATATTGCATGCAAATGTCAAACTGCAGTATTTGACGACCGGCTCATTCTAATCCTAATGTTCAGTTGATAATACATTAATAAGCTCATACATACTTTGTTGTGTTATAATTTGTATGTCCTCGGTTTGTTTGCGCCGCCATGTCGGCAGGAAAAGTGTCTGCAAAAATGACATGACTCCAGTGTTGATTTCAATCCTTCAGAATTGCAACTTTAATCCACAGAGATTGAGAAATATATCCCAGAACCTGACAATGTTTATATAAGTGACCTTTACAAATCCCCCAGGTGCTTCAACAGAAACAGCTTTTTCCAGACCTGCAATGTTCTGACATTATAGCAAAGAGACACATTTCTTGGTGTGCTGCTGTTTATATACGTCTATGGATTTGAAAACAGGGTGACTTCCTGCCAAAATGGTGGTGTTTTGGTTCTCTGCCACACTTTTGGGCTACGTGAGTTGACACCTCTGCCGACTGCGACTGTGAAGCTCTTATATGGCAGCACTCTGTACACACTCACGGAGGAAAAAACAGCGTCCAGGTTGCTGGCTGGTGAGATAACCACTGGGCAGAGACAGAGAGAGAGACAGAGAGAAAGAGAGAGAGAGAAAGATGTTGGGATGTTGGGATGAGGTGTACTGTGAGGTAGAGGAGAGGGGACAAGTCACATGCACTGACTTGCTCCGTCAAGTTATCCTGCATTAAGAATAAACCTCTCCAGTCAGAGCTTTCAAAATAAAACTGTTATTGGACGAGACATGAGCAGATTATGCACATTGTTAGTCACAATTTGAGTTTTTCCCACGTTTCTGAGGCATGAGAAGAAATTTGCAAAGTTGAACAATCAGGTGTGATGAGTTCTCCGTCCTCCACAACTTGTGGTTCAATGCTGAAGCAAATCTAAACTTAAGGAATTAAACTTTACTCCTCATAACTTCAAATAGTACATTTTTTTTATTATTACAAAAATCTGGATGCAGATGCAGAGTCAGATTTTTGTTTAAAATAATTCACTTAAGAGGTTTATCAATTCCCAAATTCTACCCACTTTCCTGTCAGTTGATCGGTCTGAAATGAAATGGGTCCAAAAAACTATTTTATCCACACTTGACTTGACGTTTTGAGTGCAGGTAAATGGAAAGGAATTCAAATGTATGTGCTCTTTTTTGTGGACCAGGAAAAGGTGACATTGTAATAACGTGGGTGACAACATGAATATGCTTGAGGGGGTTATCAAAGCAAGATAATCAGTGTTATAGAGTCAACATGGGCTTAATTAGCTACACATAAAGTATAAAGCTGTTATATCCTTTATTAATGTTTTATTTAAATAGTTTTGTTTCATAATTTTTTTTTGTTTTGCTATTTCTAATCTTACGTTTGTTTCCATACATGGACAATAATTTATTCCATGAATTTCATGTTTGGTAAAGATGCAAATGCAGAGATGTATTTAACGACAGTGACAGTTTTACAAACTGAATAAAACCACAAAATAAAAAGCATAAACAACAAAATGTTAAATAAATAAATAGGAAAAACAACATCACAGCAGTACATCATTTCTTCCCTGATTACAACACTCAGGTCAGGTGGCACATGCAGTTGGCTGGAGACAGTGTGTAATTTGTCATGTCTCGTGGCAGATCTGAGGTCACGTGACACAAAGTGATGACTGTGTGTCTTGTTTTATCAGAGGAAACACCGTCCTGCCTGAGTCTTAATCAAAACAAATGGTCTTCCACCACTCACTTCCTGTACCTGCTTTTATTTTGAAGGTGACATCCGGTGACATCTCCGGGCTGCCTCTCTCTGGCTGACTTGACGCAGCTCTCCATCTCCCCGGCGCGCCTGAACTCCAGCACCTGACACAGCAGAGCGCGTCCGGCAGCCGCGGGGACGCAGACGCGCCGGAGATCACCATCCGGTCCTAATTAACTTCACTTTCGCAGTCTGTGAAAACTTCTGCGTGACATCCCTCGTGTGTTTTTTTTTGTCCCTCTTTGTCATCATCCGGACTGAGTTTGGATATCTGCAGGGGGAGGCGGCAGCGGAGCAGCGGGGCTGCTGTCAGATGGAGCACCAAGGCTGCGGGAGCTCCGGGCGCACGGCGGACCTGGAGTGAGTGACGCTGGTGGATGGACGCTGCGCCCCGGTAAGGACTGACTTTAAAGTTTTTGTCCCTTTTTTTGCGCTAATGTACTTTTTCCGTCTCTTTCCTCTCTTGTCCTGGACACTTTACTGGGTAAATGTCCGTGGAACAGAAGGAAAATGTCCACATCCAATAATGTCGCTCTTTGTCAATGGCGCCGTGTCTTCCACAAAAAAAGCAGGGAGAAATATTGGCAGTTAAAACTGGCTTCTAATACAAGATTAAAAGTCAGTGACCTCACCGTGTGCTACTTTATGACGGATGTATGTTCTACTGAGATTAGAGGCATTAATTAGACAAATAATATTGCGACTTGTTTTGGTATATTTGGTATTTATGTGAAATACAGTTTCATGCAGGGTAATATGGACAGTTTTCAGTGGAGTGCTGTGGCTAATGCTCTACAGCCTCTCAGATGTCGTCAGATATGTGATACTGATTGGCCTTCACAAGGCTGTAGCTTATACCACTGTACAAAGAGTATAAAGGGAAAAGAAATTAACACAGAGTGCTGCTTCTTCTTCTTCTTCTTCTTCTTCTTCTTCTTCTTCTTCTTCTTCTTCTTCTCCTGTGAGAGTGAGACACATTGATGTAAATGCTCAGTGAAGAGTTCATGCATCTGTGATGTGGGGCTGCTGTGAATATAAACCTGAGCTAATTGGTTTCAAAGGTTCCTCAAGGTATGAATATTTTTTTCTTTTGTCTGGTTGAGATTCAGCAGGATGATTTATTTTTCGGCTCCTAATGAGTTTCTAAAATGTTTTCTGTCCCTTAAATTGTGCAGAAGAAAAGTGTTCTCTCTGCTGTTTTTAGTGGTTTATTGATGTCCGTCCATATTGGATCAGAACAAAAAGCCTTAACTTGTGCATCTCTGGAGTTCTAACACAGTCTCGGCTACAGGCCCATAATGAAAATAGACACTGGCAGATTCAGTCCAATTAATTCCATTAACTGCAAACAAATACACTCACCTTCTCCACCAGGAAGTTGCCAGCTCTCCTGTTGTCCTGTCTCAGTGTCCACTTCCCCGCATGAACCCGTGGACGGCGCAGACTTCTATTGTCGTCCAAACGATCTCATCTTTTCGTGCCAACTTGACAACATATTGGTTGCTTTGAAACTATTTTTTCCCAGAGTCCTTTGGGATCAAAAAAAACAATGGAGCGAGCACACGGCGAACCAGTGGGGAGCGTTTGCTGTGGACTGTGTGACAGCGTGGACCGAGTCACATGCTCCAACTCCCATCCTTCCCCTGCCAAACGCCGCTGCGTGCTGCCCACTGAGGCAGAGACTGTGATGACATTAATCAAATATGTAAGAAGAAATGTAAAGCCAGGGAAAGAATCTGTCCCTGTGATCACGCTCTCATGTTAAACTGAGATTACACTTCCTCCATGATATTCTTCAAGACTACTCCACTCACTCACTTATATAAGTTAAACCACGGACTGCTGCGGCTCCACAATGTCACTACCCTTCCCCGGGTTTTATCTTTAATTATAGCTCAGGGAAAAATTATAACTCAGTGGGCTTTAAGTAACACTAATCATCATGAGTGGAAATGAATTGTGCATGAAGAAATAAATCAGGCAAATGACAATATCGGCTCCCACACTTCCCTCCTCGCCACAGAGGGTATATGAAACAGCCGTGTAAGCTACTTTCTCTCTGTATGTCCAGATTGTTTAAAGCCAGCGTGGATTAAATTCATCTGCAGTAATGGCTCCAGCTGCAGGATTACAGTGACGGGCTCTAAGTGTTTCCTGTTGTCTGGCTCTGACTCTGTGTTTGCACCTTTGCAGCACACGTCTAATTCTCTCTGTTTCAAATCATTTGGATTGATGCTTCCTGTGCAGGAATATACTCAGTGAGACAAAGGGACAAAGTTTCTCTCTCTCTCTCTCTCTTTGATGCTTGAGGGTGAAGAGGTTTGTTCACATCGTGGCAGTCCTGACAGTCACTGCACTTCCTGTTTGTTTTGAGAACTGCATGAGCCACAAGAAACACACACACACACACACACACACACGGATGTGTTTCTATGTCTCCAACAGTCTTGCTGATGTCCCCGAGTCCTCTTTCAGGTTCAGGCTGTTCACAGCACGGCCATGACGAGCACCCGGGAGTCCGACCTGCATGAGCAGCACAGAGGAGCGTCACGGGGGGACGGGAATGAGAAGGAGGAGGAGGAGGAGGGGGAGGAGAAGGTGCGCGTGTCAGTTGAGGGAGAGCAGAAGGAGCAGGCGGTGGATGAAGAGGAGGAGGAGGAAGAAGGGGACAAGGAGGAGCTGCCCTACCCCTCTCTAGCACCAGTGGTCCTTCTGGCTCTGACCCAAACCAGCCCACCCCGCTCCTGGTGCCTCCGAGCTGTCTGCCACCCATATCCTTCCCTGCCTGAAGCACGGCCATGACAAGTGTTCACGAGTGTGAGTGTGTGAGTGTGTGAGTGTGTGTGATAGAGAGGCGGCGTGTGTTTGTGTTTCAGCTCTGTACTTTCTCAAAACTGTTGTACCAACAAGGCACCGAGTGCCTCGATGTTTGCTCTACGTTTAAACACAAGGGAGATGGAATGAAGGTCAGCGCTGTGTGTGTGTGTGTGTGTGAGGTCTGAAGACCTCAGGTATTTCCTTGGACCCATTAGCTGCAGGAAAAGATGGCTAACATTTCCCCCCTGATTGAAGGTTTCCATAGTGACAAGCCCTAATGAATCTCCAGGGTTACAGCCGCCTGTCAGTTGCATTGTTAGCGGCCTCCACTTATACAGCAGGAGTCACGAATAGTAAAAACTCAACATCACCTCCTCGAACCTCGCTCTGCTTCTGTCTTCGTCGTCTCACATCCTCCCCCCCCCACCCCCCCGTCTCTCACTCTCCTGCTGTAGATGTGACGGTGTTAGTGTGTGGTTGTCAGCACCCGAGTGTGTGTGTGTGTGTGTGAGAGAGAGCAGCTATGAATACTCCAAAGCATAAACGTCAGCAACACCCCGGGGATTTGTCGAAGCTTCTCCAAATCGAACATTTTCCACCACTTTTAACTCCTTTTGTGCACGCCTGTGTGTCTGTGCGCGTGCGCGCTTGTGTGTGTGTGTGTGTGTGTGGACTCCTCCCCTTGTGCGATTGTCTGCTGGTTATTTTGCCGCCGTCAGCACTCTGTGTACTCGATCAAATATAAATACATAATTGCTGAATAAATAAAAATGCACAACAAGAGGAGAACGGGGCGGAAAAGGAAACTACAAATGCCATGAACCGAGCTCCTCTGTAGCCCGCTGTGCTGTTACCATGGTCGTGTCCCAGAACATTGTACACTCACTGTGTCAGCACTAACTTAGTGGACAAACGCACACTCATGATCACACACACACACGCATGTGAGCGCGCACATACACAAGCAAGTGAGTAAATGCCCTCGCACAAACGAGGGAATCTCCCATGGAGAGGCTCTTTAGAGGAATCACCTGGTTGCTTGGCAACAGCGTAGCTCTGCCCCGATGTTCTGGTTACTTCCGCTTGCAGTATTTGTTTGTTTTCTTGGTGTGTGTTCGGCGCGTCTGCCTCTCTTTCTTTCAGCAGCTCGGCTGTAAAGTGTGTTTTATGATATTTCTGCACTTTATACCTCCATCGTGTGTGTGTGTGTGTGTGTGTGTGTGTGATGTAACGTGGGTGGACAGGGACAGGTTATTGGACAGGGACACTAATGTGAGCACACTTTGAAGGGGTGGGGGCATTTTTTCCTGCGGTGAACCCCCCCCATTCCCTCCCACTTTATAAACTCTCATTACATATAGCAAATGAATTCTTCTACTTCCTCCTCCCTCTCAGTATCAGCCTCCTCTGTGCCACGGTTACAGGAGAGTGTACATCTCCCCATCCTGCTGTGCATCAAATTTAATTCTGGACAAAAACAAGATTAGCTTCTGTCATTACATAACATTCCCTTGGATCTGGGTTGTTTCCTGAGAGGAGGCTGTATGAGGAGCCCACTTTATGAAGTGCTGATCCTCCTCCTTCGATGTCGCGTACGACACACAAAGAGAAACATGTTGTCACATGTGAGCACGCACATAACACACACACACACACACACACACACACACTCTGGACATAACTTATTCAGCGGTGCATGAAACATTCAGAGTGTTTCCTTTTGTTTAAAGATGAGAAAAGCTGATTCTGTCACTCTGACACAGGTACCTCTCTGTGCCTGTCTTTCCTCCTCAGTCTTCCTCCCTCTCATCCCCCTTTAGTCAATAGCAGTCTCATCCTCCTCTCTTTATAGCTCTCTCCATTCCTAAACTGCCTCTTAATTGGTTTGAGGTGCGTGTGTATGTGCTTGAAAATGGGGGAGGGGATGGGGGATATGGGGGGGGGGGCAATAATGGACAGGAGGAGGTCTTACCCAGTGTAACATGAGGCGTTGAAATCATTTTAGCCAATTAACATGCTTCTAGCCAATGTCTCCATGGTTACCAAGTGGCATACATTTAAGGGGTGGAGTCAGAGAACTTGACAGTAAGTTGGCCCACCTTCATTATAGACTACACGCACACACACACTCTCAAACACACTTAACTAGGTTATCTTTAATCAAGTCTGTGTGTGTGGCTTCCAAAGCAAAGTGAAAGGGCTAATGAATTATAGATCACTTATATGCCTTTAATAAAAGCAGCTGTGTTGCCCGGTTGTGAGAAATCCTTTGGCTGGTTTTCAAATCTCCAGAATCTCAGTGGTACTTTGAGAGCTCTTTAACTCAGCGGGAGGAAATGAAACACACACTGATAAAACAACTGCACACCTGGAAGGTCCAGTGACTTGACTCGGAACATTTGTAGAATAAAAGTCCCGATTATCCTGACTTAAAAAAATCATTGCGATATACGATATTATTGCGATGACTGAAAAAAATGTGTTTTAATTTTTTAATTTTCTTTAGATTCTAAAACAGGTGCAGCCTTCTGTCTGCACTTACGGTGGTCAGGGACATCGCAGATGAAGTCCTTTTCCACCACAGGATATTTTCTCATTTACCTGGGATTTTGAAATTTGAAATTACCCGGGGGAAGAAGTACCTACTCGCGCCGAGGGACTTTTCAGATCACCAGGAACTTTAGAGGGGCGGGGCTATGTGCTGAAGAGCGCTGATTGGTGTAACACATTCAACAGCTGTTTAAGCCAGTGCCGCTGCAATCGACCGCTAAACAAGTTTATAAAATAAAAGTAATAAAAAAGGACATTTCAACAACTTGAGCGTCCCCCATCCTGGTGTAAAGTGTAAAAATTATTATTAGAGTGTCACAATTAATGAGGCAGGCTTGTTGGGCGCGTTTCATGGTGTCATTGTATGTGTTTGGCCTCTAACTTCTTCCTCTTACCGCCACCTGCTGGACTGGAGCCCCCCGCGACCCTCCTGTGGAGGATAAAGTGGCAGAGAATGCATGGATGGACTATGGTGGTGCACCAGGTCATCCATAATAAGCTCCACTCAATTTGAATTTGTGGTGACATACGCTGCAACTAGCGATCGATTTCATTATTGATCAATCTGTCTCGATTAATTGAATAGTTGATTTGTTCACATAATCTCAGAAAATGGGGGAAAAATAAACCTCAGAATGACAATTCCTGTCTCCCTATCTCCATAAACCATATATTCAGTTTACCCTCATACAGTCATGCAGGGGAACAAAAAAAAACCCAACTACATTTAAAGGATAATTGATAAAAGCATAATTGATTGTCACAATAGTTGGTAATTAAAGTAGCTGATTATCCGTGGATTAACAGATTAACTGTTGCGGCCCCCACAACAAAGTCATTCAGATTAATTATGAGGACATCTGCACTAAATGTCATCTCAACAACTTCAATTTGGAATTGGACCACGGAGATGAACCGACCATCTGACCGTCAGATGGAACCAGCTCCGGTCATTAATAAGCACGTGAGGGTTTCTCACTTTGTCATCAGCCATAATCCATTCACGCTGCTGTAAGTGATTATTAATAATGCAGTAATGAAGGGGCTTCTGTTCACGTTCTCTGTCGAGCGGTCGGACGAGGAGAGTTTTACCTTATGATCCTGGAGCGTCGGGCAGAAGAAGTTCAGAGAATATACAACAGCTAAATGGATTTTTACAACTTGGCTCAAGTCTTTCTCCCTAATGGATTATAACTGTGATATATGAACTAAGTGATGAGACGGCGGCGGAAAAGCACAACCTTATTATGCTTTTTAAGAATGAAGACAGATAAATAGATTAAAAAAAAATGTAAAACCGTGCCCTGCACTGGACTGCCGCCTTTCGCCTTATCTCAGCTGGAGGATGAAGCAGTAGATGATGAATGAACGGATGAAATAGAATAGTCTCCGTCTTGTGATTGCGCGCGTGTGTGTGTGTGTGTGTGTCCATCAGTCCTTTTAAGTTAATGAATGTTTCATATGAAAATGGTCCCACACACTGTGGCCTTAGCATGTGTCTCCCCACCAACTGTTCAGGATGACGACAGAGAGATCAAGGAGATGTGATCTGATTTGATTTATGATGTCTGCCTGACCTTTATTACCTGTGTTGGCACTCGACAAGCGCGGGAGACAAGGAAGGGGAGGGAGGTGGTGGGAGTGTATGTGTGTTTCTTGTATCTGTTACCTCTTTGGGACCGTTTCTGGCATACAACACTGACCTTGTCAGGACCAGTCGTCGTCATGGAGACCAAAACTTGGTCTTAATGAGGCAGCGCCTCAATTTCTGAGGAACGAGGTTGAGGTTAGGGTTAGGTATTGAACTGGTTCTGGTGAAGAACGACGCTTTGCTTCGGGCTGTCCATGTGAACGTCATTGCTGCGTGCCCTGAGAAGAATAGCTGCACATGCCTGTGTCCGTGTGTGTGTGTGTGACGAGATGAGAGGATGAGGCAATTAGGGAGGGAAGGCAGAGTGTGGAGGCCACGTAACATTCGCAGTTGTTTACACTCAAAAGCTTGAATTTTAATCCCTCAAATCCTGGTATTTAACTTGTGCTTTTAGGCACCGCATCATTTTCTTCACCTCGTCTCGACCTGCCCCCTGTGTGTGATTCCCCAGCCTCTACTTCAGCTGTCACTCAGACTCTCCGTCCCTCGGACAATGGTAATTATAAGTGTGGCTGTAGTTTCTCTGTTGGCTGAGACTCGGGTTCCTGACACAGAGACCAAAGCTTTACCCGGCGGCAATCATATAGAGAGGGGAGGGCACCGAGCAAAAGCAATTCAGAGACAAAGGCAAGTGTATGTGCATGGGTATGCATGAGAGAAGACAAAAAAAAGAAAAGATATGCCAGAAATGAGATGAAATGGAAAAGGGAAATTATACAGCACCATATAAAGGAAGATGGAGAGACAGAGAGCAGGAGGAGCAGAGCAAAGAGGAAAATAATTGGGCTAAAGAGAGGGGGGAAATCCTGTAGAGGAGAATGAGAGACGATGGAGGGAAAGGTTGAGTGTGAGAGTGGATGGAGAGAGTGTTAAAAAAAAGGAGAGGACGGACGTTCCCTCTGTGTTTCACTGCTGATGGTGAATGATGGGCCAACTGTGGAAAAACTCCCGTCTCATCCATCACTCACATCTTGACCCTGCCCTGTCCCTTGTTTAACTATGCATGCGTTTCCCTATGAGTGCGCCAGAGTGACTGAGTGAGTGTTTTATGGACATGCAGGATTATTTAAGCTCCTGTAACTTTTACAGATAGAGCAGAACGACTGTGACCCTCCGCAGCGCTGAGGAGGCGAAGGACGCCTCAGCTGGGAGTCGTGCAGAACGACGTCATTTTCTGTAACGCGTCCGTGTGCAGTTTTTTTTTTTCTTTTCTTTTTCATGCGTGTTTTAATTGTGTTGTCTTCCAGTCCAGACAGGATGCAAGCAGATTGTGAAACTCAGGAGTCAGTTCCCACGGTGAGATAGGGGTTCCCATGGCAACCATCGCAAAGGGAGGACACTGGATTACCCTTTCTTTCTTCCCCTCTCTCTCTCTCTTTCTCTCTCTCTCTCTCTCTCTCTCTCTCCCTCTCTTTCTCTCTGTCTGTCTCAAGGGTGATAAAGGATTGTACTCTCATTAATTTTTGGCCCTCTCGAGAGCAGAGTGTCCACGTAGGGGACTCTGTGTGTGTGTGTGTATGTACCCATGTGCATGCTCGGGGCTTTGTTATTTATGCGTCCTTGGCTCTTGAATACATTCCTGTCATCCATTCAGCAGTTTGCCCATTTGTGCTCAGATGTGTGTGTGTGTGTGTGTGAGACTCCAGCACAATATTTTCTTTAACTTTCCTCCTGCGACGGCTCAGAGTAAACTGACTTCAAATGCCTCACCAACCATTTCACGGCAGCCGAGTTGATTTTGTAGTTGAAAATATATTAAAACATGTCAAACTTAATTACAGTTGATGTGTTTAAGCTCACAAGTTTTCAGCCTAGATTCCTAGAAAGTTAAAAAAGCATGTTTATTTTCTGTTAACATCCCTCCTGAGAGATCGGATCACCAAATGAATCTTTTTTATTAAGATAAAGACATGGTTGGTGTAGTGGTCCTCCCGTGTGTGTGTGTGGGGGGGGGGGTTTCTCCGGGTTCTCCTGGTTCTCCAGTTTCCTCCCACAGTCTGAAAACATGCAGATTTGTGGATTTCCCAAATTAGACTCTCTAAATTGTCCGTAGGTGTGAGTGTGAGAGTGAATGGTTGTTTGTCTCTATTTGTACCCCGCCTTTCGCCCTATGTCAGTTGGGATTGGCACCAGCGCCCCCGTAACCCTCATGTGGATAGAGCAGTAGAAGATGAATGGATTAAGATAGAGAGGATGTCAGCTGAAGACATGTCAAAGAATGTGGTCTCTTGTGTTCAAGACCACCTCCCAATGTGGTTTAAGTAAGTGGCAACTGTTAGTGACGTAAGCCATAAGAATCGGAACTACACCAGAATAATACCAGCTGTCAATCACACTGGTGTCCACTCTGATGTGTCATCTAATTGGGAACATCCATCCACCTTGTCTATCTCAGCGGACATAGGGGGATAGGCAGGGTACAGCCGCCAGTCCATCACAAGGACACATAGAGACAAACAACCGTCCACTCTCATGTTCACACCTATGGTTCATTTAGAGTGACCAATTTACCTAATCCCCCATATTGCATGTTTTTTGACTGTGGGAGGAAACTGGAGAAGAAAAACCCACGCACACACGGGGAGAACATGCAAACTCCTGGGTCTTTAAGAGTGCTAACCACTACACAAACCGTGCGGCCTAATTGGGAACATCATGTTCACTTGACAAAGACCTGTAACAACCAATTGAGCACATTAACTCGTCAGGAGAACGTTTCCTGGTGTTGTAAATCAAGTGAGAAGTACGCTCATTTTCCCATAATATTCCATTCAAATACATTGCAACCAGAGGAGTTGAGTCTCTGGTGGCTACTCAGTATAATGTTCCTTCTGGGTTGGCTTCAGTGGTTTGAGTGATTAGAGCTGAGGGCACACATGAACGTATGGTTGTCCAGTTGTGATCAGATCAGATGAGTCATGGAGGGATAAGATCATCTTAGCTCCACTGATCCATGATACACAGAGACTGAGCTGGACGATGGGGCTGTGACGACCAATCCATCCATCCATCTTTTACCGCTTTATCCTCCACATGAGGGTTGCAGGGGGGAAGAGCTGTGCCAATCTCAGCTGACATAGGGGCGATAGGCGGGGTCTCACCCTGGACAGTTCACCAGTCCATCACAGGGACACATAGAGACAAACACTCTAATGGACAATTTAGAATGTCCAATTTAGCGGAGAAAACCCACACACACACGGGGAGAACATGCAAACTCCATACTGACTGGGTCGCAAACCTGGGTCTTCTTGCTGCAAATGAGTGCTAACCACTAGAGCTGAAACAATTAATCGATTGCTAAATGAATCGACAACTATTTTGATAATCGATTAAACGGTTTGAAGCTTTTTTTTACGATTAAAACCGGATTTCTGATTGTTTAAGCTTGAGAGTGTTCTCTTCACACCAATGAAGAGTGTTCTCTTCATTTCTTTGCTCTGGATAACAAAGAAATCATTAAAAGTGAATAATTTTTGTTTGTGGACAAAACAAGACATTAGAGAACATCATCATTTCCAGGTTTGACGAACACCGATCAACTTTTTTTAGGTTTTCTGATATTTTATGGACCAAACGATTAATCGAGAAAATAATCAAAAGATTAATCAATTATGAAAGTAATCGTTAGTTGCAGCTCTTTTCATAATTAATGAATCTGTCAGTTAAGTTCTCTATTCACCAATTAGTTGTTTTCTCCGTAGAACTTCAGAAAATGTTGAAAACTCCCAAATCTAGAAATGAGGCCGTTCTCAAATGTCTTGTTTTGTCCACAAGCCAAAGTTATTCCGTTTTAATGATTTCTTTGTTTGCAACCAGAAAATATTCACATATTAACTGAAAAACCAGGGGGATTTTAATTATTTAATAAAAATATATTATTTA
Organism: Solea solea; assembly: GCF_958295425.1. Taxonomy (NCBI): domain Eukaryota; kingdom Metazoa; phylum Chordata; class Actinopteri; order Pleuronectiformes; family Soleidae; genus Solea; species Solea solea. The sequence continues at coordinate 6,059,768 of NC_081143.1, forward strand.
GTGGTAATTCATTTAGTGATTTAGTGCAGTCTTACTAGACACTGAACCTCTTCCCCATCGCTGATTCTGCTGGTTACTGCAGGCAAAACTACTGACTGGGGATGACAATTAGAAGATAAGCCAAGTAAATGAGTAGAGAGAGACACATAATGAATGCAGATGAGTCCACACGGGGCACATGAGGTCACTGCATAATTTGATGAGTCTGAAAATGGCCTGCACACTCACCATATCTCAGTGGGAGGTGTTAGACAGTACAGCGCTCTCCTCCTCCACCAGCACCAGAGCGCCACGCCAAAGAGTCGTGTTCGTGCCTCCAACAGGGTTCAAGGTCACAGGTCACTGGAGCCACTCTGTCGCTTTTATTGGTACAACATTGAACCTTCACACTGGATGTTGTTTTCTTATTTTCAGTTTGTCGTCATCCCGTACATCATTGTGTGTGTGTGTGTGAGTGTCCATTTGCTGATTGGTCAAAATGAGTACAGCCGATTGTTAATATTAGGGTGCTGTTGTGTATTTTAAATGACCAAAAATTACTTTTTAAAAATCAAATAATCTGGGATTATCAGTCTGCCGATATGAGAGTGTGAAGAGTGTGCAATAACCACTTTAGTGCCAAAGAGATTAGCCTCACAGCAAAAGTGTCCTCAGTTCTGTGTGTGTGTGTGTGTGTGTGTGTGGGCGACTCCAGCTACAGCAGTCTCCAGTTAATCTAACCCCATTGTTCATGTCTTTGGACTGTGACAGGAAGCCAGAGTACCATGAGAAACCCAATGCACACATGAAGAAAATGTGCAAATCTCACAGAAAGGTTCTAGCCATATGAGGTAGTGGGTCCAAGGTGCTGGATTAAGGCTCTAGTCTCTTCAGAGGCGTCAGTTTGAATCCCACCACTGCCAGGAATTCCTTATGAGTGTGTTGGTGTTAATCTCACAACATCTTCACTTGAACTCCTGTATTCCAGTGCCTGGAGCAACTCTGGATGTCTACGCGGTAGATTAGTCGCAGCTGCCGCCGCTCTTTTGCTCCTGAAAATGTCCATGAATAATCCTTCTGAATGCACTCAACTGAAAGCTGGGACTCTTCAGTATGAAGAGACACACAGAAGTTTGAAACAGCCACAGAAACTGTTGTGTTGATGACATATTTGACAGATATAGACATTGGAAATGTGGTGAAGTATTATCTTCACTATGCATTTTGAGAGGAAGCATGCATGCGCAGCTTGTAGAGAAACTAGGCATCCAGTGCTGCCCGCCACCTATTTGTTTCTGATATAACGTGTAAAGCTTGGACTGCTCAAACGGCAATTTATCAAGAAGATGTAATCCGAGCCAATAAAGAGCTCAAGTGAAATGTGTGTATTTGTGTGTTGACTCTAGAACGAGAACGTGCTGCCTTTGATATATTTTCTTTAAATCACTGCCCATGTTTTTGGAGTATAGCTCTCCTGTTGAAGCAAAGTGTGTCTTTGTCAGAAGTTGTTAATAATCATTAAGAATCACAGTCAGTATGGTGTTTGACCCTTGACTTTGTCCCACATGGTTTGAGCGTGTGAGCATTCTTGCAATCCTGCTCAACTGTGTGACTCTTGGGATGTTCCAGCCTTGTGACCACACCCCCTTCTTCCTGCAGGTACCACACACACACACACACACACACACACACACACAATCTGGAATTACAAGCTAATTATGTTAAGCCTTGACTCATTATTATCTTGGGCCTGAAAAGTTTTCACTGTAATTTTTTTCACTCAATCACTGTTCTCTAATCCTCTGGATTTTGTGCTTGTGTGTGTGTGCGTGTGTGTATGTGTGTGTGTGTGTGTGTGCGTGTGTGTGCGCTCAGGCTCTGGATGATGGGATCTTTGCGTTCTTTGCTGGGGAGATGGTGATGAAGATGGTGGCTCTTGGGGTCATAGGTCAGAGTGGTTACCTAGGTGACACATGGAACAGACTGGACTTCTTCATTGTTTTAGTTGGGTGAGTATTTGACAGATGCACACACACACACACACACATGAACATTCACACACAGATATCTGACATTAAATATGAGCCAAATGTGTGTGTATGAGTGTGTTTTGTGAAAAGCGCAGACACTTGTTTAATGCCAGTTAAATGTCAAGCGTGTGTGTGTGTGTGCACGTGCTCAGATGCACTGATAAAAGTGTGTGTGTGTGTGTGTGTGTGTGTGTGTGTGTGTGTGTGTGAGTGTGTGACTGCTACACAGAATGACAATTGCATCATTTTGTCCTGAGAGACAGCGACCTCTGTGATTGGTTGATTTTTAAAGGCTATGTATCGCAGAGACCATGTGCTGTGTTCTGGTGGATTCCCAGTAGACATTTAGGATTTGCCAAGGTCATGTTTATCAGATGCCAGTGACACAGCAGTGGCTTTCCCTCTTCACAGAATGCTGGAGTACTCCCTTGACGGACACAACGTCAGCCTGTCAGCGATCAGGACCGTCCGGGTTCTCCGCCCGCTGCGAGCCATCAACAGAGTTCCCAGTGAGTTCTTGTCTTTTATCCTCTGCACTCAGAGAGACTTTTTGTTTTCATTACAGTGGCTGAGTGCCAGCACACTTGAATTTGAATGAAACGGTGAGAGTGAGGTTAAAGTGCTGACTTTAAAGGTCTCTCCTGACTTTTGGACAATGCAGCGGGTCAAAGTGTCAAACAGATAGAACTCTTAACTTTAAAGCACTCTTGATTTGGGCTACATTCACACTAATGACGTGTTTTATTAGTGCTGCTGGTCTCGTTAAAGGCTTAAAACTCAAGGGCTGCATTTTAGAGACATCTGGATATGAGGATGTAGACGACCATGATCACTATCTGATGATGTCTGATCGGTCACGACTCACCTACCAGCAGTGAAGCCAACATGGAAACAAATTACAAGCTTACTTTTCTCTGTTTTCTTATTTGTTTCACTCATATCCATCCATCCATTTTCTACCGCTTTATCCTCCACATGAGGGTAGCGGGGGATGCTGTGCCAAACTCAGCTGACAGAGGGGGCGATAGGTGATGGACAGGTCGTCAGTCCATCACAGGGACACATAGAGACAAACAGCTGTCCACTCTCACACCTCAATTTAGAGTGTCCAATTTACCTCATCCATCATAATGCATGTTTTTGGACTGTGGGATTAAGCCGGAGAACCCGGAGAAAGACCCTTGTTTTGACCGAGTCAACCGTGTGGCCCTCACTCATATCCATTCAAGGAAATAGCAAAGAAAATAAAAGTACATGTACAAGTGAGGCAAAGGAACAGAGAGGTAACGAAATGAGGTTTGCATCTCACCAGAAGTGCAACAAGCATAAAGTGCATGTATATATATATATATACATATATATATATTTACATATATATATACATATATACATATGTATATATACATATATACATACTGTACATATATATGTACAAAAGTAGATTTCTTTACAGAGAGTAATATGCAAACAAGAGAAGACATTCTTCGGTGGGCAGAATTCAAAAATTGGGGGGGGGGGGGGGGGGTAACTGGTGTGAGGTGTTGTGCAGCGGGGTTAGTGGGGGGCAGAGTTCAGAGATCGGGGGGCAGAGTTGAGAAGGCAGAAGCTGTTCTTCAGTCTGCTGGTTCTGGTCCGGTGGCTTCTGAGGCGTCTGCCGGAGGGCAAGGGGACAAACAGTCTATGGGCAGGGTGGGAGGAGTCTTTGAGGATGCTGCGAGCGCGACGCAGACAGCGTTTCCTCTGAACGTCCTCAATGGCAGGAAGTGGAGTCCTTGTAATGCACTGTGCGGTTTTGACCACCCTCTGTAGTGCATTACGGTCTGAGACAGAGCAGTTTCCGTACTAGACTGTAACACAGTTGGTCAGGAATGGTCATTTGACTAACATTATGACCTTTTCAGGATTTCTGACATGAAACTAAAGCGCTCTGAGATCATTTCCCCTTTCAAAATACTATTATAAAGTGCAGTTTTATGCAGAATCTAAATGTGTGTACGTTATATGATAGTATATATTGATAGTGGATAGTGGCTGCAGCATTGACCCGACCTGATCACATGATTAAAACCATACCGAAGGCATGAAGAAGAACACGGAGCCCCTGAAACAAGTAGGAAGTGTGTCTGGCAGAGCATCAGCAGAAAAAAACTACCAAATGCCTGCTGGCGTTTGTGGGTGGTAGATTTCTAGAAAATCACTGACTGAACAATATCTCAAATATGATGAGTGTGCATTGTGCAGGTTTGTGTGAGCCTTTCCAATCGGCTTTCTGTGCCCTTTAATTGGTGGCCAATTATAAAAAAAAAAAGAAATGTAAAACTTCTGTATTGTTCTTCGGATGTGGAAACTCTCTCAGCTAAAAGTCAGCAACCTCATTAGTCACCGCTGCGACGCTGAGAAATGTGTTGCCGTCCTTGTGCCCTGTGACGACACTGTAACTTCCATTTAATCTCTTTGACTTCACAAGTTTCCACGGCTCTTAACAACTGCAGCCCTCTGTTTGACGGATCAGGACACTGTGGCCAAAGTCATTCAAGTCATTATGATGATATCTGGTGTTGTTCCCAACTCTGCATGTGTTTGCTTTGCGTGTGCGTCGCAGAATGCATTTGCGTTATCATGTTCAAGCATCTCATGCTCGTCTCACACGAGTTAGCCACGACAATCTCCTTGTGGATACTCATAAGACATGCACGGTCCTCAAATAGACTGTTTATGTCTAGTAGTCTTCCAGTTTCCTCTGTGACATCAATCAGGAGGCAAGAAGAGTAGCAACTAGGGGTTCTGTGTGAAAGCTGCTACTTTCATTTCTTCTTCAACACGACATGATGTCGATTTTGTAAATTCTGACCCAAGTCGACAATAAAGCACTGCACAAATGAGTGGACACCAGGGTGATTGACAGCTGTATCGTCCAATAAGAGCCTGGTTGTAGGTGACGTCTCTGAACACCAAAATGGCAAATCTTTAGGCTTCAAAATGGGAGTTCAGATTCTTATGTGTGACGCCATGACTGGTTGCCCCTTGTGTTCACTCATTGAACATAATCTTTCTCCACAGTGTCTGTATCTGTAGAATATGTCACAAACACATCACATCACATCCTGTGCCCGTTTCACAGTAACAAAAAAACAAAAAAAACATCTTTGTTCCCTGAAGCCATTTATTTTTCTTCAGGGCTTTTATTGTGAAATAATTGCCACAGATGCAAAACGTTGTTACACTGTAGAGTCCTTGCATTGAGTTTAGTGGTGAGGAATATTTTAAAAGTGCATTAGGGGTGCAAGTGCCCTCTAGAATGGTGAGCAAGTTTTAGTACTATAGTGGGAGTAGCGATAATTGTGCAGAAGTCACAAAAAAGACCATTTGTCTTCATAAAAACAAGCCACGCACATGTTGAGCTGTGACATTTTCCCCACATTTTCTAAATTCAACCTAAAAATATTGAGTCATTTTTGTTCAGGGTTACATAGTTGGTGAAAATGAAAAGATTGCTGATAGGTTGTGCTGAAAAAAGGATATAAGACACTCTGTATTACACATTCTTCTAGCCTCTGTATGTTTTAACATAGTAATGGAAAAATAGCAGCTTTAATGCTCTGAGTTCTAAGGGTTAAACCCAGTGACGCAGCACTGCACACACATCCAGAGTAAACCAGGTAACTCATCATCTCAGATGAGCCATTTTTTGTCTTTTTTGTTGTTTTTTTTGTTTTACTACACTCTTGGGACAATTAGACCGAGTTTCTCCACTAGTGGAGAGTGTGTTTGATGTAGCCGAAAGTCTAGTGCAGGCTCATTATCAGTGTTTGCCATTCACTTAATTGCACTGATCTTGTTTTGTGCAGAATTCATGGAGAGATTCCTCCTGTCTGGCCAACACTTCCCGTGATTGACAGTTCAATTCAAGGCCCAGTCACATGTGGTGATGTTTATGTTGTGTTTTTTTTTGTATGTTTGTTTATGTGTGTGTGTGTGTGTCGGCAGGTATGCGCATCCTGGTCACCCTCCTCCTCGACACACTTCCCATGCTGGGCAACGTGCTGGCACTGTGCTTCTTTGTCTTCTTCATCTTTGGCATCATTGGCGTGCAGCTATGGGCGGGGCTCCTGAGGAACCGCTGTTTCATGGGAGAGGATGTCAAGATGTGAGTTGCCATAGTAACCGGCAGATGTCACAATGAGCAATACTGTGGCCTCATTACGCTGAACCCTGTGTCAAAAGTTTGATCACCCCGGGTTTTATTTCCTGAGAGTGGATCAATACGAATGATCGGTTGATCGCGTCTCTCCTTTAATCAGCGTATTCTGGGAGGATGTAAATGTGTATCATGGGTTTCCTGCTGGAACCTGCGGCATCAGAGATCACAGGCGATGTAAGAGGGAGCAGTGAATTTCTGCCTGATGTCACTCGGGGACTCATTTCGCCTGCTGCTTCAGCACAAACTGTCAGAGTTTCCTCTGTCTCTCCTGTTTCGCTCCCACATGATCCTCCATGTCATGCTCCATCACCGTCTGCTGAAGCTGTTACAACATTATTCTTGCTCCTGTTCACACACACACACACACACACACACACACACACACGTTTGCACTTGATTCATAGTGAGGACCTTCATAGACTAGATGCATTCCCTAACCCCTTACCCTAACCGTAACCATCAAAACTAAGTGCCTAATCCTAAACCTAATTCTAACCCTAACCCTAAAACCAGGTCTTAACCCCCCAAAAGCCCTTTAAAGGTGTGAGGAGCAGCCAAAATGTCCTCACTCTGTGTGGTTTATATAATTTATTTTGTCCTCACAAAGCCACAAATACAACAACGCACATACTGTCCACACGGTCTGGTTTTCCATGACTTGAGAGGACATTATAGTGACCATACCTACTACTACTACTGGACTAACCTCAACCTAACCACACAACAACAATATTTTCACCTTAAAATTTAATAATTAATGTTTTGGACACTTGCTTTTTGTCCCCAAGGAAGACGAGTCCCCATAATGTGAGCGATACCTGGACATGCACACACACACACACACACACACACACACACATGCACCCATAATATCACATAACATCAGAGTGCATCAGCTGACATCCTGTAACATCTCCTGACCTCACGTCTGCTTGACCGTTCTTCTTCTTACAGTGTTCATACTGTACGTATGAACTCATACAAGCAAGTAATCGCTTCACAAAGAATGTGACGCGTCGTTACGCGGCACGGATCTGTGCCGCAGGTGCACCCATGGTAAATTGCCTTGGGAATAATACACAACTCCTTATATGGACATGCTGGGGGGGTGTGTGTGTTTATAGGTCACATATTCACGCTTTAAAAAGTGCATTTTCTTTCGTCTTCTTATGTGTTGTTGAGTCACAGTTATGATTTATTTTATATGGCATTTTTAGCAGTAATATAAAGTAGTAATGATTGTGCAGAAGTCACAGAATGAGACGTTTTTTCTCTTCTTTTTGTTCGTAAAAAAATGAGCCGTACATTTTGAGTACTTTTTGCTCGGGAGTGTTTTCAGACTGCCTAGGTTGTGCTGAAAAGAAGGATATAAGACACTCTATGTTGCACATTCTTATACCCTCTAGTATATATACTGTATGTTTAAACATAGTAAGTGTTCTAAGGGTTAATAAAAATGATGAAGATGATAATAATACATTTCTACACTTATCGTATTACAGTAAGCTGAAAAACAGCTGATTAAAAAAACAGCAATAACATATAAAACAGAAAGATGAAAGCTGGCCCCATCAGAACATATAAAGGCTTTACTGTAACTGTGACAGACAAACAGAGAGATATGCACACTTGTACTGCATTTGCATTTTCTCTCTCTGCTTCATAAACAACAAAAGGACGCTGCCTAATAAGAAGTGAGATCAACTCTCCCCTGTGACCACTCTCTGTACCAAAGATGATTGATTACTTATCTCTGCACACCAACCCTCCCTCCCTCCCTTTCTCTTGTCAACCCCATTCGCCTGCGCTTCTCTCTGTTTCCACGCTTTCCTCAGAAAGCAGATATTTCTGAGCCTAGAACACGTCCATGAAAGGATTCGTTCTCTTGAAACCTGTTTGCTTTTTTCTCTTTCTCTTTTTTTGTTTTTGTCACTTCAAAACAAACAATGAAGTGATCTTACAACTAAGTATTATTTGTGTGGTCCAAGCCTGATGGAGCGTATTCCTCAGTGCCACAGTGCTCCATTGTTTTCCAACAGATATTAAAGCCACACCATTGTTCTGAATGACATCCTCATCCATTCAAATGAACATGGACACTGTAGTTGACTTTGCCCTGGTCTCATATGGTACTCACTAGTAAACCAAATTCATTAACCGAGGCTAAAAGTAGTCCCCAGAAAGTGCAATACTTTCCTCTGTTTGACAAATGACTACTTAAGTGTCCAGGATCTAAAGTAGTGTTGGTTCCCTTATATTAGTTAATCATTTCCATACAAATAACATAAAATGTGACATGTGTTTTTTTCCTGCTGCAGGAGATATAACGTCTCCTTCCTGAGTGGCTACTATCGGCCGGATGGCACCGATGACCATCCGTTCATCTGCTCCATGGACAGAGAGAACGGGATGCTCCGGTGCACCGACGTGCCTCGCCGCCGCGTCGGCAGGACTCTCTGCTCGCTGGGCGCCGAGGAGGCTCGTCCAGAGACGGCACTGAACGACACACGGGAGCCAGTCTCCTGCGTAAACTGGTATCAATATTACAACGAGTGTCGCACCGGGGAAGTAAACCCACACAAAGGGGCTATTAACTTTGACAACATTGGATATGCATGGATAGCAATTTTTCAGGTAAATGGCGGAAGGATTGGAATGCAGGGATTAATGCACAGTGATATATATATATATATATATATATATACACATATACACATGATGGTGATTACTACTGTGCAGTGTCTTTGTGTTTTTATTCAGGTGATTACTCTCGAAGGCTGGGTTGACATCATGTACTATGTCATGGATGCACATTCTTTCTACAACTTCATCTATTTCATTTTTCTCATTATAGTAAGTACACACACACACACACACTGGTTTTGCATTCAGAGTGAGGACATTCATAGACATAATGCATTCCCCAGCCCCTGACCTTACCCTTACCTTAACCGTCATAACTAAGTGCCTAACCCTAACCAAATTCTAACCCTAACCCTAAAACCAGGTCTTAATCCTCAAAAAGCCAGTTAAAATTGTGTGGATAAGCCAACATGTCCTCACAGAGATTAATCCAATGAATCCACACAGTCTATTGAAGACATACACAGCATGCATCGCGAGGACAGTCATAGACATGATGCATTCCCTCGCTCCTCAACTTAACCTTAACCATCACAACTAAATGCCTCACCCTAACCCTTACTTAAACCCAATACCCCATTCTAACACTAACCCTAAAACCAAGCCATTTCTAACCCAAAAAAAAGGTGTGATAGAATGTGAGGACCAGCCAAAATGTCCTCTCTCTCTATGGTTTATAACAGACATGTCCAAAGTCCGGCCTGCGGGCCAATCACGGCTCTCAGTCAGATGTTGTACGTGTATTATTTATCGACCCGGAAGGCCTCAGTCACTCCCATTAGGTCAGCTGGTTGTGCTTTAAAATGAGAGTCCAGGGTTCAAAACCCACCTCTGACAGACAGATTCTGTCTATCATGTTATTTGACTCCAGATGTGAAAGAAAGACAGATGTGTCACAGATTGCGTGGCTTAGATTTAGTTACATAGACAAAAAGGCTATTGGCCCCCGGAAATCTTCACATTATCAAGTCTGGCCCTCGTTAATAAGTGCTTTGGTCCTCACAAAGATACCCATACAAGAACACACACAGAGATACACACACGTACTTGAAAAGGTAAACTTTGCTCAGCTTTGCTCTGTGTGTGTATGTTTGTGTTTGTGTTGACCAGGTGGGCTCCTTCTTCATGATCAACCTGTGCCTGGTTGTCATAGCGACCCAGTTTTCTGAAACCAAGCAGAGAGAACACGCCTTAATGAAATCGGAGCAGCGCGCTCGCCAGCTCCACCAGTCGGCTTCCACGCTGGCCAGCGACAGCCAACCGGGAAGCTGCTACGAGGAGATCCTCCGCTACCTGGCGCACCTCGGACGCAAGGCGTGGCGGCGCGTGTCTCGCTGCTTCGCTCAGACGCGGGCGCGCTATCACTGCATGTGCGTGTGCCACAGAAACACAAGCTCCGGTTCTGCCAGAGGGAGCGGCGGTGGGGAGATGAATGGACTTGCCCACAGGCACTCAGGCCACGCCCCCAACGACCTGTCACACCTTCATCAGCTTTATCACAGCCACCAGCATCATCACCAGCATCATCCGGCACAGTGTGAGCCTGCCGTCACTAATGGAGGGCACGGCTTTAATTATCCCTTCATATCGCCGCTTATCAGTCACCTGGACACAAAAGGCCGGGACCAGAAAAGAATGGCTGCCACTGAGACGGTCAGCCGACTGCCAGAGCTGGTGCTGGAGCACGGTGAGAGCAATGGAGTGTGTGTGTGTGTGTGTGACACCTGTGTGAAGGCCAACTTGTAATATCTGTGTCCGTCAGTCCACCAAAGTCGGCTGTGGTCCATGAGCTAAATGTCCTCATACTTTCACAATTAATATTTAAAATTACAGCTTGATTCTCAAACACAACTCATTATTTAAGCCTAAAGGTTGAGGTGTCTCCAGTCATTAGAGCTAAAATGTTTCCCTCTAATCAGATTCATTTGTCTGCGCCGCGCAATCTCCTGTACGAGACAGGGAGAGAGAGAGAGATCACTTGTACTCTGTATCACTTGTATGATGAAGATCTTTTTCTCAGAATTATTGGAAAGAAAGTGCTTTTAAAAACCTGTGTATTTAAATGAGCAGCATCGCCTTTCTCCTGATACTTGTCCATGAACTAAAATGACTTCTGTATGGGACATTCTCCTCACAATACAGTCAGAGAGTGGAGCTGGTGGCTCCACTCTTTAGATGCTCCCTGACAAAAGAGACAGGAACTTTCAGCCTGAAAGGAAGCGGTTGGAGCGTTGCACAGCTTGAACCACATCTCAAGCAGAGGTCTCAAAATGCCGTCTCTGCCCAATCAATTTCATGCAGCCCGCCACTTAATATCAAGTTATAATGAGTGGTTTCCGTGTGGCTTTTGCATCATAAATACATTTATATTGTATTGTATATAGTAATAAAAAGGTAAAAAAGACAGTAAAACAATAACAATAATAAAAGCCAACAACTGAGTTAAAAGCTAAAGAGAAAAAATGTGAAAAACAATAAAAAATATCATAATAGATATTATTATTTAATGTATTTTTCTCAAAAAGTTGGACTTTTTTTCTCTTGACTGGCCCCTTAGAGTGCGTAGAAAATAAAACAAATAGCAAATAATAATAATAATAATAATAAATGAAACAAAATTAATCTGTAATCTAATCTATAGTAATCTAATTCCACTATACTGGTGTGTGAAGTACATGTGAGAAGGAGGATGATGAGAGCGTGAATTATCTTTGCTCGACCTGTTTACACCACTGTATTTTAATGTTACTCGGTGTTAATAGAGAGCTCAGTGTTTTCTCAGGTGATACTTGGTATGAAAAGTTTGAAAACCACTGACATATAAACGCGAATATGAGCGGAATATTGCTTCAGCGACGTGTGTAAAGGCCATAATCAGATTCATTTCTTATTCAGAATAATCAGTGTAAACAGGCTGATTGTGTTGGGATGTGCACTGTGAGAGTCCCAGCTCCAGATCAGTGTATTTTCTTTGTGGAAGAGACATTTTCCAACCACACAAACACACAAACACACAAACACACAGACACACAGACACACAGACACAACTAGATTGGATTTACTATATCAGTCTCCGGTGAAACATGAATTTGTTGTAATTGTGATGACAAGTACGCACTAGATTAGTGTTTGCTGTTATGTCATTTGAGCATTCCTCCTGAGCTGCTTGCTAATGAATTCCAGCGAAAACTTACTCCCACTTTACTCCACCACAGGACTCTGCACACAAACACACACACACACACACACACACACACTGTTCTCTGTTCTAATAAAAGAATTCCCCCTCTGCACAGAAGCATCCCAACTGCACAGGAGCTTCCATGTTATTGAATTTTCCTCTCCCTGAAATGAAACGAGGGTGCTCTCCTCTTACAGAGCACACTATATATTGACTGACACCGTGTCTACATACAGTAACGACATCACACAGGCTCCAGTATCATCTGTGTGATATTCATCTGTATCACTCTGTGTCTGTGCAGGCGGCTGCGCGGGGCATCCTGCGTTACCGCTGCCCGGTGAAGTCCCAGGAGAGTCGGCGGCGTGCCCTTACTGCATCTACTACAACCAGCTTAGCGACGGGGAACACGTGCACGAGCAGCCTGAAGATGGGCAGCACGGGTACAACAACTCATGCCATGGCAACAGCCCGTGTCATAGTAACAGCCCGTGTCACTGTAGCAGCCCCTGCCGCGGTGATGCACCGGTGCCTGAGCCAAAGAGAAGCCTGTTGTGGCATTGCTGGGTGGGCTTTAGGACTAAACTGGAACTCATTGTTGGCAGCAGATACTTCAGCAGAGGAATCATGATTGCCATCCTCATCAACACACTGTCCATGGGCATAGAGTATCATGAGCAGGTACGTGTGTGTGTGTGTGCACAGCTATGCAGTTTGATTGAAAATGGATGTGCTAATCACTGAATGCGGTGGAGTCAATAAGCTTGCCCTCCAATCAACACTTACACCAAAAGCATATGGTGCACACAGTGTGTGTGTGTGTGTGTAGGTGTAGGTGTGCACTCATGTATCAGGAGATAGAGAAACTCATAAGAGCTGAAGTGTTAATTAAAGTGTGACCCTGGGACATGAGAGAGAGAGGGAGGGAGGGAGGGAGAGAGAGAAGCAAGTGTAAGTGAATGAAGGGGGAGGAAGGAGAGGAGGAAGAGGAGGAGGACAGATCTGACTCTGTGATTGGCTGAAAGGCAGGAATAGACATGGGGAGATTGCATTTGGCCCATTTCCTGAACAATATGACAGATTTGAATGGCCTTAGTATATTAAATGACTAATGTTAAAGAATAAGGCCAGACCTATTTTCGTCTTTTCTTAGTGTCAGCAAATCCCCCGAAGAGACCAAAACCAACGCTGAGAATATGTGAATGAATATAAAAACATATGAATGTTTTTTTGTTTTTTTTAGCGACCTCTTTGCCACAGAAATGAATTGACTTACAGATGGGAACCGTTCGTTTTCAGTGGGCGGTATTCGTCTGTTTCAGTGAACGTGATCAGTTCAGTTGAAAGTCCTCCGAGGTGTGTCTTTGATCCCTGAAGGGAAGCTTTGTCTCAGGCAGATGTCATGCTCGCAGGCTGTGTTGTGTTTACAGGCACAGAAGAATAAACCACGGTGTCTGTGCTCGTGAAAACAAAGAACCACCACGCTGCTGGACTTTATGCAAATACACTCAGATATTATCATTAAAAATCATCTTTGATTCTAAACAGAGATGATCTCCTGTGAACCACAGATGGCTGTGCATATGTTCTGACTCCAGGTTAGTGTTGAAGCTAACCAGGAAGTCAGAACACAGCGAGTAGCCACCACTGGTTGCTAAGAGATGTCAGTTTAAATGGAAGCCGATGAGAAAATGAGTGTAATTCTCACTTGATTTATAACATTAATGAATTTCCAGTTGCAAATCATCAACATGGGCATTGTCTACCACTTTATCCTTCACATGAGGGTCATGGTGCTGACCTCGTCATGAAGCTGGAGGCTTCTAAATGGGAGCTGTGTGTCTTAGAGCGGGTCAATAAGACACAAGTGAGATTTTACACCAGGAACTTCATCGTTGTTTACGTTGATCTTTAACCTGAGTGTAGCCTTTAACCCGCGTCTTCTTGCTGCAAAGGCAAGAGTGCTAACCACTACACCAACCGCGTGGCCCTGAACACAGAGAGTCAAACTGGGAATAATGGGAATAAAAGTCACTTGCCTTTTTTCGTGGAAACCCACTGGTTGTAAACTGGTATAAACTAAATATTGTAAAAATAATAAATAATAATAAAAAAAAACGTATTATAAAATAATAAGTTGTAAACTGGTATAAACTAAATATTGTAAAAATAATAAATAATAATAAAAAAAACTTATTATAAAATAATAAGTTGTAAACTGGTATAAACTAAATATTATAAAAATAATAAATAATAATAAAAAATAAACTTGTTATAAAATAATAAGTTGTAAACTGGTATAAAGCTGGTGTGCTGTATTTCAGTTCAGTGACTGTGTCCTAATCTTTTTAATGAACTGATTCTAGTGATTCAGTTACACTGAAAACAACTGCTTTGCTCGTCACTAGTTGTTGATCTTTAGCCTGAGTGGATGTGTTGGCTCAGTGAGGCTTCTTCCCCTTCTTCTTTGGATGGCTGCAGTAAGTAAACCAAAGTTTAGCGGGCATATAATTTGTAATAATGCGTTAAGTTTGACATTTCTACTTTTTATTTCCTCTGGCTACGACTAAAAACATGTCATAAATTCAAAAGTCATGATACATACTTCAAATTAAAATGAAAAGGAAGCTGTAACATAATGTGAGAGCTTTCTTTTCCATTTCATCGTAAAATAAGGAAATAATAAAAATCCCAAACAGTCTGTCTGTTGTAGGATCACATAAAAACTCTGGGACTGAAATTCTGAAAACTTTGTTGTAGAGTGGACCACGAAAGAAACCATTAACATTTGGAACTGATCATTTTTGTGAATTTCTCAAGAAATCCTGCAATGTATAATGTCAGGCATATAAGTAGAGCGCTACAGCAATGAATGGAGGTAACATTTGGTGCACATCCTCCTAATAATCTGGATTTTAGGTATTTGCACCTTTTAAGCTTACCCTTTGAAATCAGAAAACACATCATTGGAAAATAATTAACTGTTGAAAATGTGTTTTTTGTTGATTAAATAATGTCAAATTCAAAATAATTGTTAAATAGCGATTGCCTTAATTACCACACTTAATGTTTTATTACATAATTGAACCCAAGACAAAAACAATATTTAATTTTATTGACTGATTTATTCTCAACAATTTGGCGCTTAGCTAGATTGGAAACAGACTCCGTTGAGCAGCAAGAAAATGGCAAGAAAAAACGACCTTAAGCTCACACTTAGTTTATATTTAATGTTTTGGTCTCTGCAGCGTCTGATAAAACTCTTTTACAGGAGGTAATTTATTAGAACTGTCACCTTGTGGAGTTTCCTCTGGTTTGGCACTTTTCCTGTATCACATTGTCCAGCAGAAAGCAAGAAAATGTCCTTATGTATGCATGGAGTGGGCAGCACAGTGGTACAGTGGGAAGCACTATTGCATGAAGGTTTTTGGTCTTTGGTTTGAAACCCACTTAGACTGGAGCTTTTCAGCCTCTTTAAACCCACTAACATCTGGCTTTTGTCTGAGATGTCAACAGGTAGAATCAAAGGTAAACGTGACCCAGTAATTGTGCTAATCGACTACTTTATTTTGGCGGTCTAGTTGTGGTCTGCACCGATCTATTGGTGCTTTTCCACTACAGAGTTCCAGCGCGACTCAGCTCGGCATGGCTTGACTCGACTCTTGCTTTTCCATTAGCGATAGCACCTGGTACCTGGTCCTTTTTAGTACCTGCTCTGGAGAGGTTCCAAGCGAGCTGAGCTGATACTAAAATGTGATGCTGACAAACTGCCGGCGACCGACTGGTCAGAGAGTGTCATTAGCGCGACGTACGACACGGGAATCAAACCGAACAATGCCGAACGGTAGATCAGTTAAAAAGACTTAAAAATCCTGAAAACGTGTGTTAATCTCCAACATTTAGCAAGGAAAACAGAGGAGTCTGATGTATTTAGTGAATCACAACCTGTTCAGCTGTATTTCAGTTCAGTGACTGTGTCAGACGGAGTCCGAGTCTTTTCAATGAACTGATTCTAATGATTCAGTTACACTGAAAACAACTGCTTTGCTCATCACCAGTTGTGTGTTTGTGTCGCGTATAAAACGACAACTCCGTCCACGTCCTATACTCCTATAGTAATGGAAAACCATACCGAACCGTGTGGAGTCGAGCCGTGCCGAGCTGAATCGTGCTAGAAACTGTAGAATGGAAAAGCACCATAAAATTCAGTTGCTGCCAAGACTGAAGTGAAAGATGTCAACGTGTAGCCACACCGACAATGTCTGTGTTCTGCTGTGATGCTCTCTTCTGTTGTGTGTTTACGTATTGGTAAACATTGAACACCGCTCACTCACTCACTCACTCACTCACTCACTCGTCTTATACCACTTTAACCTCCACATGAGGGTCACGAGGGGAGCTGATGCCAATCTGACATAGAGCGATAGGCGGGGTAAACGCTGAACAGGTCGTCAGTCCATCACAGAGCCACATATAGAGACAAACAAGCATCCACTCTCACACTCATGGTCAATTTAGAGTGTGCAATTTGCCTAATCTCCAAATCTGCATGTTTATGGTCTGTGGGCGGAAACCGTAGAACCCAGAGAAAACCCCCGCACACACGGGGAGAACATGCAAACTCCATGCAGAAAGGCCCTTGTTTCGATAAGGTCGCGAACCCGCGTCTTCTTGCTGCAAAGGCAAGAGTGCTAACCACTGCACCAACCGCGTGGCCCTGAACACAGAAAGTCAAACTGGGAATAATGGGAATAAAAGTCACTTGCCTATTTCGTGGAAACCCACTGGTTGTAAACTGGTATAAACTAAATATTATAAAAATAATAAATAATAATAAAAAATAAACTTGTTATAAAATAATAAGTTGTAAACTGGTATAAACTAAATATTATAAAACTAATAAATAATAATAAAAAATAAACTTGTTATAAAATAATAAGTTGTAAACTGGTATAAACTAAATATTATAAAAATAATAAATAATAATAAAAAATAAACTTGTTATAAAATAATAAGTTTTAAACTGGTATAAACTAAATAATAATAAAAAATAAAGTTGTTATAAATAATATAAGTTGTAAACTGGTATAAACTAAATATTATAAAACTAATAAATAATAATAAAAAATAAACTTGTTATAAAATAATAAGTTGTAAACTGGTATAAACTAAATATTATAAAACTAATAAATAATAATAAAAAATAAACTTGTTATAAAATAATAAGTTGTAAACTGGTATAAACTAAATGTTATAAAACTAATAAATAATAATTAAAAATAAACTTGTTATAAAATAATAAGTTGTAAATAAAGCTGGTGTAAACCAGGTATACGTGAGTCGTTTCTCAAGGTACTGTGAAGGATAAGTGGTATAGATAATGGACGGAATGATGGATGGATATTTTGAAGCGTGAATAAACCTCGACAATATCATCGACAGGCATCGATGAACATGAGCCCACAATTGTTTGCTGACATGAGTTTTTTGATGTTCTCTGATGCGCTCCAAAATGATCCCTGCAGTCGTGTTTATGGCTCTATGGCTCCGGCATAGCAGAGGCTTCATTGTCTATTTTAGAAGGAACGCTTTTTTGTAAATAATACTAATAATGGATGTTCTTAGTCACTCAAAGCGAAAACATTTTATGCAAATCTCGGGTTGGCTTCTTTTGTGTGTGTTATTCACAGAGACCTGAACTGTTGCTTCATCTCCTCACATGCTGAGTTTACAGTGCTTTTCTCCGTCAATCTGTTCGTCTCTGTTTATTTGTTGATTTTCCTCTGTGCCTGTCCATCTCTGCACATCAACCTCTCCCTCTTCTCTCCCCACAAACGCTTCACCTCTTCAGCCGCAGGAGCTGACAGATATTCTGGAAATCAGTAACATGGTGTTCACAAGCCTCTTCAGTCTGGAGATGCTGCTGAAGCTCCTGGCTCTCGGGCTCTTTGGCTACATCAAGAACCCTTACAACAGCTTTGACAGCGTCATTGTCATCATCAGGTCTGACACGGGGGCAGGTGGGGGTGGGTTGTGGCAGGTGTGCGGGGCTATTTATGCTTATGTTTAGTGGAAAATATGAATTTTGTCATTGAATAATTCCTTTTGTGAGTGTAAAATCCTCACAGTGCATCAACACTGCAGTCACATCTTGCAAACTGTCACAGTGATGCTGGCTCTGACACTAAAGCGGTTGCTCTCTCAGTCCAGTGGGCCTGTATTCACTCTATTATGTAGTACTACAAGTTAAATTATGTATTTCTTTACTTCAAGGCTCTGCTTGTTTACTGCGCCAGTGCACACGGCTCTCAACTACTTTATTGGCTGCTACTTGTAAACATTATTTCCTATTTTCAGTCACCACATGTCCCAAAAGAAAAAGGAATTTAGCCATTTCAAGACTTTCCTAGGCCCAAAGGCAGAGGAGACCCAGGGGACGCTATGTTGACCTGAAATGAAGCAAGCTATTGGCATTGGGCTTAGGTTACATCCACACTACTCTTCTTATATGAAAATGCATACATTCTGCTCCAGAAATCACTGCTGGCTCCATTTTCACCTGAAAACTGTGACTTGAAAAGATAAGATTTATGAGGATATCCGATCAGAATCGACATGATATCTGCGTGTGTCCATGTTGACATTGTCCAGTCTCGTCTTCCACATGGATTTTCTATTATTATTGTTATTAGGCCGTGACCCAGAAAAACAAGTAGTCTAAACAAAGATCAGTGCCAGTTTCTGGTCATGTGGAGCGGCAGAAAGATTTAATTTTTATTGTCTTTCACTGTGTAACGTGCCTCCAATTAACTTCCACCTCCACGTCATTGTTGATGTTCGAGTCGCACTGCGAGTGACGCAGAAGACGCTTCCTGAGATTGAAGTTCAAATTGAAGCGGATCTGTAAATATCCTCCTCCGCACGTAGTTGGAGTCAGCCTTGGAATAATTGGACCTCGTGTTTTTTAGTTGTTCAGACTGCCACAAAAAAAAAAAAAAAACCTAGATACAATCTGGATATGCTTAAACACCTGATATGGGCTGCAGTGTAAACAAGGCCACAATAACCTGCATTCACTTTCTGATTGGTTTTAGATTTCACCCCATGGTGTCTGCAGAAGAGTGACTCAGCTTCATTTTTAAATAAAGATTTAGTAGTGTGCATGTAACCATAGTCTTTTTCTTTTTGAACTGGAGTCTGCTGTACATCACCAGCTTTCCCCTCTCAGCTTCCTGCACCAACACAACTGTGTGCACTGCAGACCTTGCCTTTGCCTGGAAGGCTTTCTGAGAGCGGTAGTAAAGCTGACTTAGACGTTTAGGTTGCTTTATTGGAAATTGAAGTTGTGTGTGTGTGTGTGTGTAATCGCTGTGTCACCGGTGTGTTTTTAAGTGTGTGGGAGATCGTCGGGGAGGCGGCGGGAGGCTTGTCGGTGCTGCGTACCTTCCGTCTGCTGAGGGTTTTGAAGCTGGTGCGGTTCCTTCCTGCCTTGAGGAGGCAGCTGGTGGTGCTGATGAAGACCATGGACAATGTGGCCACGTTCTCCATGTTGCTGATGCTCTTTATATTCATCTTCAGGTATGTTATATGACCACTTTCTCCAAAGGTGGAGCTGCACCATGAGGCCAAAATCTTTTTCCTCAACTGTAATTATTTCCTGCAAAAACGATAATCCCAGCGAGTGACCTTTTCCCCACACCTTTACAGGACATATTACCACATGCATCATCACCCTTCACATAAACACAATTATTCACACAGACAGTATTACTGCATCTTGTTGCACAGTGTTGATATTAAATTATTGCGTAATGAAAGCAATGTATTTCTTTGTTGCTTTGTGTGTGCGCGTTTGTGTGTGTGTGTGTGTGTGCGTGTGTGTGTGTGTGTGTGTTTCAGTATCTTGGGGATGCATCTGTTTGGCTGTAAATTTGGCTTGAGGCAAGACAGTGGAGACACTTTACCGGACAGAAAAAATTTCGACTCTCTGCTTTGGGCGACTGTCACAGTATTTCAGGTTAGACAAACACACAATTACACAAATACACAAATACACAAATACACTGCGATTATTTCATTTAGACAAATGCTCCCATTGACGGATTTGTGTTCAATTTGATTCCAGAATTAATTGGGATGAGATTCAAACTGTCACTGGCAGTAGTCCCTGATAATCTTCTCCATTATTGAATTTGCTCCATTTAATAAATGTTGATGCTCAGGTTTTATATGAAAACTCTCCCAGTGGGCAGGTAACACTCCTCACCAGCATGGAATGAGGAGAAGAAATGAAACACACACTCCACAGGAGCTCATTTAACACTGATGAGCATCATTACTGTTCGACTGACACCAAGGCATTAAAAGGAAGATTATTATTCTGCTTAGCCTTGATCTGTAGGTTGCATTCCTGCTCCATTTTGTGTCTTAACTGACTCGGTCGCTTTCCCATCTGCAGATCCTCACCCAGGAGGACTGGAACGCGGTGCTCTATAATGGGATGGCCTCCACCACGCCGTTGGCTGCCCTTTATTTTGTTGCCCTCATGACTTTTGGCAACTACGTCCTCTTCAACTTGCTCGTCGCCATTTTGGTCGAGGGCTTTCAAGCTGAAGTAAGGGCAAATGTACAGTTGTGTTTTGAGCTGCGTAGAGAAGGAGGTTTAGAAAACAAAGCTAATTGAGCTCCGCGGCGCTGGTGATACCAAAGCTGCTACAAGAGAATAATCCCCACCATCCTGTTTTTCCATTATCTCTTTATCCACCACTCTTTCTCCTGTTTTTTGTGATTATTTTTCCCGTTCTATCCCCTTTTACTCTCCTTATGTCTTTTTTTCTCACACACATACACACACACACACACACACACACACACACACGAGCAGTACTCTCCAGGGTAGGGATGTGTTTGATATCGCCTGCCATTCACAGCTGGTGAGCTTTTGTTGTTTAGTTTTCATCTTTTATCTCCAACATCAGAGAACACTTGCTCTCTCTCTCTCTGTTACTTCATCACACACACACACACACACACACAGAGTCAGATACCCTTTGCCAAAGCTCTCTGCCTCCATCTTTCTGGCGTGAATTTTAATTAAATTCAGTAAAGCTTTATTGGCATGACTATAGAAGATCGCTGCCAAAGCCTTGCATATAACTCAACTAGAGAGCACTGGAGATTCCCTCCACCCCTCTGCCTCCTGCTCCGTGTTTCTCCGTCCCTCCCTCATGACTCCTTTCACTTTTACAACAGTCAACAGAGAGTGACTGAAGGAGGGCGAGGACGATGATGATGATGATGATGATGATGATGATGGAGAGATGTGTGTGTGTGTGTTTTTAGGGGGACGCCAACAGGTCTGAGGCAGATGACGAGAGACAGTCGCTCTCTTTCGAGGATGAGGAGAAGTTGAGGGAGTTTTATGCTGCAGGTACAAACTCACCCACAATCAGCTTAAGTGTTTTTTTTTATGATGTTACTGTTCACATATACATATAAATATAGTCTATGCTATCATGTGCACCCCTATCATGCTGCCATCTCCAATATGGACGCCTGTCATCCCTTAAAACATGGCTGCCAGTGGGAACACTAGTGCTAGTAGATAATAATAATAATAATAATAAAAAAAATCCACCTTCTTAAATCTATGATATCTTTAGAATATGTTGGATACTTTCTCTTGCCATTAGAAATCCTTTTTTTGACTGGAAACTGAGGTTTGTGTTGCTCACTCCTTGCGCCAAAGTCCATAGAGAAAATTGGCAATTTTACATCACTGCACACAGGTGTTGTTAATCTACTGCTGCCTCCATCAGTACATTCAAATGTGTCATTTTGTGACTAAAGTGTTTTAAAGTCATTTGTTTGAATTGACCCTAAATGACACAAACCTACCAAACGAGACAGCTGTAGTTGAGCAGGTCCTGAGTCCACGTGAGCTAAAAATGCAGATATTCTCAGTGGGCTTTGTGTGACTGCAGAATCTATTCTTCAGATTCTACAGATTTATGTAGGAATATATTATTGGTACCTAAGTGGCAAAATCAGTTTTTCCTTTTTTTCTCGCTGGCAGCCATGATTTTAGTTAGAACGAGCATCTGTGTCTC
Source organism: Solea solea (assembly GCF_958295425.1). Taxonomy (NCBI): domain Eukaryota; kingdom Metazoa; phylum Chordata; class Actinopteri; order Pleuronectiformes; family Soleidae; genus Solea; species Solea solea. Next base: position 6,081,911 of record NC_081143.1, read on the forward strand.
AGGCTGGCGACTGCAGCGTCATTGCACCTAAAACAATTGTTTCAATTTAAACTAAATTATATTCAGGACAAAACTTCGACTGACTATTAGGGCCAAACTGAAGAAAAAACTTTTTTTTAAATCTCTTGAGAATAAAGTCGTAGTTATTATTCAAGCAAAATCTTAGACCTGTGTTGTATTTGGTGGTAACAGCCCCCTGTGGGGCTTCACAGATAAAGAAATACTTAATTTTTTTGTCACATCAGCACCACATTATCTATCAGGACTTTGAAAAGAATGTGCAAGAAACTGAGTCTGTTTGGAAGAAAGAATCACACAGACTCACTGGTTACATCTTCTTTCTGTTACTGTTTAATAATAAATACATTAGATTATGATAAAAAAGAATCTCATAATTTTACTAAAATTACGCCTTTATTCTCGTAAGATTATGACGTTTTTCTCGTATATATAAGATTTTGACTTCTTTAATATTAATATAACAACACAGAGCTGAAGATCCAGAATATGATGCTGAGCCCGAATGGTCTTCTGAACCCAAAAGCCTCCATGCCCCACCTTCCTCCTCCACCTCTGCCGGTCATCACACACACCGCAGCCACGCCCACCATAAACTCCGCCCAGTTGCGGCGAGCGAGCGGCGCTTCCGTGGACATCAACTGCCTCGAGCAAAGATCGGCGGTGAGTCTCTGACACGTGTTTTTTTTATCTGTATCATCACCACATTAACCATCAGTTATCAAGCCCAGTTACTGAGGCAGAACGTGTGAGAAGAAGTTTAAAAGGACATAAATGGAGGCGGGCCACACAGTTGGTGTAGTGGTTAGCGCTCTTGCCTTTGCAGCAAGAAGACCAGGGTTTGAAAAGAGCCTTCCTGCATGGAGTTTGCATGGTGTGAGCCTGGGTTTCCTCCCACAGTCCAAAAACATGCAATATGAGGTCAATTGAACACTCTTAATTGACCGAAGGTGCGAGAGTGAGAATGGTTGTATGTCTCTGTGTGGCCCTGGGATGGACTGGCGAACCTGTCCAGGGTGTACCCCGCCTACCCTGCCTACCCCTATGGGCGATAGGCGGGGGGATTGGCGCGGTGCCTCCTGTGGAGGATAAAGTGGTAGAAAATGGATGGATGGATAAATCAAGGCTGAGCTGAGCTACAGTTAGTCTTGACTGAGTGCATATCATTTATCAAGGCTGAGGCCACAAAGACCGGAGGGAAAAAAACACACTGTGCACACGTGACTTCTGACCATAACTGACACAAAGCCCTTAGCACCACCTCGGCTGAAAGATGTGAATCTTGTGAGTTTTTTGTTATTGATCGCTTATTGTTGTTGGACTCATTTTGATGTAGCTGTAGATTAATCTGTGATTGATGGATGTTTTTGAGAAGGGTTTAATACTGCAGACACTGCCACGTTCAACGTGTTTTATCTCATCTTAAAATATATAACAATATAGTGATCTTAAGTTTTAATAACGTGAGGGGAGTTGAGACAATGTATCAGACATTCAGACTTTTCTGTCTTTTAAAGTATATTATATGGTGCACTGCTCCCACCAGTTGTTCTGGGCTCAACACAGTAAAGAAATCCTACTTCTTAAATCTATGATATCTTTAGAATATGTTGGATACTTTCAAGCTTTTTTTTGACTGGAAACTGAGGTTTGTGTTGCTCACTCCTTGCACCAAAGTCCATAGAGAAAATTTTTACATCACTGCACACAGGAGTTGTTCATCGACTGCTGCCTCCATGAGTGTATTCAAATGTGTCATTTTGTGTTTTTGTGTTTTTAATCATTTGTTTGAATTGACCTAAATGACGCAAACCTACCAAACGACACAGCAGTAGTTGAGCAGGTCCTGAGTCAACGTGAGCTAAAAATGCAGATTTTCTCAGTGGGCTTTGGTTGGGGAGGGTGATCGCTTTACAAACGCTGTCTGACTGCAGAATCTATTCTTCAGATATTACAGATTTATGCAGGGATAACTTCATAACTTAAGGGGGAGCTGAGACAATTTATCAGACATTTTTGTCATTAAATACTTTCAAAGTATATTTTAACGCCATCATTGTATCGGCTGGTGATGCACTGCTTCCACCAATTGCAGCATCTTTCTGCCATATATCATGACTGCAATTTGATTTGTAATGCATACATATTTTTTTGGAGTTATTTTCTTGCACAATTAGTTTTGTTTCCCCCATAAAAAGCCGTCACTGGCATTTGGACGTTTCAAATCCAAACTAAAAACTCACCTGTTCAGAATGGCATACATACTTGTCTTTTATTGTTCTATTTTATTGTATTTTTATTTGTATGTAAGGTGACCGTGAATGTCAAGAAAGGTGCCAACAAATAAAATGTATCATAATCTTTCTTATTATTATTATTATTATAATTATTATTATTAGTATTATCATTATTATTATTATTATTATTATACTTTGAAATGATTATATCCTCAGGTGTTTTTTGTCCACAGACCATAACATAAATATAAATAAGTGTTTATCTTTGTGCCATTATGTCTCACACATTATCACAGTAAACGTAATAACTTTGACCATGAGTGTGCAGTGCACAACAACTGGATTCATTAAAAATATGTGTGCCTCTCTTTCTTCACACATCCATGAGATGACACCTGGAGATACGGCAGAACTTCTTTCTCGTGCCCAAGTGCAACCAAGCAAACTTGTTATCAGCTCAGATCACGTGGTGTGTCAGAATCATGAAGGGAGAGAAATGTGTCTTCCGAGGTGTGACGGAGAGTGACTGGCTGTGCAGCGCAGCGATACTCGTCCTGTGCGTGTTAAACGTTTCCTTTTCCGTCGTGTTCAGCCTGCTGTGGAATTTCAGATGGTCAGAATGTCACATCCGTTTGATTTGGATCTCTTCGTTTGAATGTTAATTAGACTGTAGCTCAAGTTTCTTCTGTGGCTCTTTCCGTCATAGTTTGGATGCAACAATAAGACGAACTCTGACATGCGCTGTTCGTCCGCGTCACTGCCCTCTGCAGTCATCAGGGCTTCATTGTCTTCGTACAACAGAGCTGCATAATTAGGCCACAATGAGAGTTAGAATTAGGGACACCCGCTGTAAGCCTCAGTGGTGTTTTGAAGACTCCAGCTTTTAGTCAAATAAATACAGTGAAGCTCACCTGGTTGAACGACTCCTCTGCAGCAGCCAGGCTTTTATTCCTGTAGACTGTAGCCTTTTGTGGCAAGTCATCTGCCTCACACTCTCTCCACCTTTCATGCTCCCAGTAAACAAAAACAACTAAATAAATAAATAAGTAAAGTTCATGTGAATTTTTCTGTTATCCCTCTCTCTCTCTCCTGTCTCCCTGTGCATAATAGTATAATAGTGTAAGAAGTTGTTAGGAGCATTTCTTTTAAATGTTCAGTGTGTAAAGAATTAGTGACAGATGGTAACAATTCCCATTCCCATTCATTCCCGCTGATTGATCCACTGGTTTATTTACAAAACCATAATTGGCAAAAATCCCCGTCGATCTCCGCTCTCTACTCAACATCCATAACGTAGACCATAATCTACGCTCCAGTAATCACATTAACTCGCTCATTCCACAATCCCACACCTCCTTTGGTCATCCCTCATGTCAATTCACAGCTCCGAGTGATTGGATCCAGTTGCGACAGAAGCTAAAACTTAGTTCTTTCATTCCGACTTCCTCCTTCATAAGCACGCTGCAAACAATCTGTGACCGCTGCTCCTGCTGCTCCTGCTGCTCCTGCTGCCAGCCCTGAATACGGATCACTGTCTGATTTACTGTTTTTCACGTTTTATGCTGTGCTAATATGATTCCATGTTTTTAGCCCAGGCTGTCATTGAAAATGAGAAATGGTTCTCAATTGACCTACCTGGTAAAAGAAAGATACAATAAAAACAAAGGGAGAACTTGTGGAACGATGGTAGTCTTTGTATACAAGAAAACACTCACGCTGATTCTAAGAAGAATTCTGACTTTAAACTCAGAATTCTGACTTTAATCTCAGAATTCTGACATTTTCTCAGAATTCTAACTTTAATCTCAGAATTCTGACATTACGCTGATTCTTAACAGAATTCTGACTTTAATCTGACTTTAATCTCAGAATTCTAACTTTAATATGACTTTAATCTCAGAATTCTAACTTTAATCTCAGAATTCTGACTTTAATCTGATATTAATCTCAGAATTCTAACTTTAATCTGACTTTAATCTCAGAATTCTAACTTTAATCTCAGAATTCAGACATTTTCTCAGAATTCTAACTTTAATCAGATTTTAATCTCAGAATTCTAACTTTAATCACAGAATTCTGACATTACGCTGATTCTAAAGTCAGAATTCTGAGTTTAAAGAAAATGTCAGAATTCTGAGATTAAAGTCAGATTAAAGTCAGAATTCTGACTTTTTCTTTAAACTCAGAATTCTGACTTTAATCTCAGCATTCTTTTTTCTTAGAATTTTGACTTTAATATCAGATTTCTGACTTTTTCTTTAATCTTAGAATTCTGACCTTTTCTTTAATCTCAGAATTCTGACTTTAATCTCAGAATTTTTTTTTCTTAGAATTCTGACTAATCTCAGAATTCTGACTTTTTCTTTAATCTCAGAATTCTGACTTTAATCTCAGAATTATTATTTTTTAGAATTCTGACTTTAATCTCAGAATTTTTTTTTCTTAGAATTCTGACTAATCTCAGAATTCTGACTTTTTCTTTAATCTCAGAATTCTGACTTTAATCTCAGAATTATTATTTTTTAGAATTCTGACTAATCTCAGAATTCTGACTTTTTCTTTAATCTCAGAATTCTGACTTTAATCTCAGAATTCTGACTTTAATCTCAGAATTCTGACTTTAATCTCAGAATTTTTTTCTTAGAATTCTGACTTTAATCTCAGAATTCTGACTTTTTCTTTAATCTCAGAAATATGACTTTAATCTCAGAATTATTATTTTTTAGAATTCTGATTTATCTCAGAATTCTGACTTTTTCTTTAATCTCAGAATTCTGACTTTAATCTCAGAATTCTGACTTTAATCTCAGAATTTTTTTCTTAGAATTCTGACTTTTTCTTTAATCTCAGAATTCTGACTTTAATCTCAGAATTCTGACTTTAATCTCAGAATTCTGACTTTAATCTCAGAATTCTTTTTTCTTAGAATTTTGACTTTAATCTCAGAATTCAGATAATAATTGTGCCCATGTGCAGAACATGGCATAAAAAATAAAACGGGTTCCATTGGTAAAAACAAATTGCTCCACAGCACCACCAGTGACCAAAACTCCACACTATTGCACACTTTAATCTCTGAGGAAAACAAATGACTTCAGAGATCCCACTATGAGTCACTTATTTAAAGTTGTCTTCTCAGAATCTATGGGACAGTGGTCCAGAGAGCCGTCGTTCCAGCTGGACGAGTATGGGCCGAGCCCCCAGCCTCCACAGGAAGAGCCAGTCAGGAGAGATGGAGTCTCTGCTGTCCGACACACACTCCAACTCCAACCGCAGCAGCATGGAGCAGTCCCTGGACCAGCCGGAGTATCTGCAGGTGCCTGTGCTCCACCCGCCCGACTGCAACGGCACCTCCTTTCATCTCACTGACAACTACTACGACGACGCTCCTCTGACGGCACACTACCATGGTGATCTGGAGGAAGACGAGGTTGAAGAGGTGACTCTTTGAGCTTTTCTATTATTTATTTATTGAATGGTGTCTTGCTTGTTCAAAAAGAGTTCAAACGGGACATTCATCTACCTTTGAAAATTTTGATTTGCTTCAGGAGAAAAAATTTTAAAAGCTTGTTTTTCAGGGCTGAAATATAAACTCACCTCTTTAAATTCACAGCATAATGATTTAGACAATGATCACACTGTGTGTGTGTGTGTGTGTTCCCTACAGAATATATGTAAGATGCTGAAGAAAATCCTGGAGCCATACAAGCCTCAGTGGTGCCTGGAGCATGAAGAGTGGTCCCTCTATCTGTTCTCCCCACATAACCGGTACACACACACACACACACACACACGTAGCCCCTGGTATACCCCATAGTGGCTTCGGTGGCTTTAACCACAGCATGTGTGAAACTTCACAGCGGAGGTGTGAAGGTTGCAGATCAGGTTCAGCTCGACAATTTTCACTTTAATCAATTAACGCTGGTCAAGTGTGAACAACACACATTATGTTGACAAATGCAGGCCATTGAGTTGCTGTAGGTTGTTGTTGTGTTGTTTTATTTGTTCGATTGAGGACGGACGTTGTACATTAATAAACATCAACACGTGAAAATAGCCACATGGTAATTCACTGCCCCTGTTGTTTCCAGTAGTGATGCGGTGTTCGCGAGCGAGCCGGCTCTGAGAGCCGATTCTTTGTAGTGGACGAGAAGAGAGTGACATGCGAGGACAGACTAGGACCATACCATTATGTAAAAGAAGGAAGGGGCCAGACAACCAGTGTAGTGGTGCAGGCCAGGTACAAACAGAGAGCCAGAGAGGCGGGGGATCCAGATGGAAATGCAAGCTCGTCGGGAAACACTGAAGAAATGAACGAAAACGCAGCATGTGGCTGCATTTAAAAGATATTGGAGACTGAGCAGGGTTATGTGGGTTAGGTTAGGTTAGGTGCATGTTCAGCTGTTTACACCGCTACCATCACACAAACCATTCATAATTGCTGAGAAGAGCCATTTGGGAGCTGCAAGAACCGAGCTCTTCTAAAGGGAGCCAAGCCAAAAGAACCGAAAAAAAAGTAAAGAGCTGGACTTCCCATCACTAGTTTCCAGGCAGGTTGAAGGAATAAGACAAAATACATGTTGTATGTGAAGGGAACTAGACACAATACAAATAACAATATCAACATCGACAGACATGTGGAAAAAAAGAATAGGCTGTGTTCACAAAGACAGATCAAATATGGGATGCAGAAAAGCACAGCAGCAATATTCTCTCTCTCTCTCTCTCTCTCTCTCTCTCTCTCTCTCTCTCTCTCTCCTTCCAGGTTGAGGGTGTGGTGTCAGAGGGTCATAGATCACAAGCTGTTCGATCACATCGTCCTCCTCTTCATCTTCCTTAATTGCATCACCATTGCCCTGGAGAGACCGGACATAGAGTCCAACAGCATGGTGAGACACACGCACACACACACATGTTTCTACTCTGTACTTGTGACTACATTCATTAGCACTGTGCACTGTGACTGTGTCTGTGTGTGAGTGTGTGTTCACACTGATTATTTTTATCACACGGGATTATTTTTGTGCAAAATGAGTCTATACTTGGGTGTTTTCACTGGAAGTGAAATTGAAGAGGAGGAGGAGAAGCAGCAGCTGTTTCTTTTTGTATGTTGGTAAAATGTCATTGTAACAATGCAAGATTTTGGCAAAATCCTTTGTCTCCACAACACAACAATTGCATTACAATTGCATGCATCCTGCGTGTGGTATGTCATTCTGTGGGGACATAAAAACAGCAGTGGCCTCAAACTCAACGTACAATAACGGTGGATATTTGGGTTTTCTTTCTGGTGTCGTTTCTTTCATTGACATTGTTTTTTCAAGTCATGTCAAGTCAGTTGTATTTATACAGCCCAACACCACAAACACCGTTTGGCTCAAAGGACTTTACAGTCCGTACAGCAAGTGACGCCCTCTGTCCTTAGACCCTCACACCGAGTGAGGAAAATGGGAGAATTCTTAGACGGAGCCACAGAGGTGGGAACTGTCTGCCAGGACAGCCAGCTGTGCAGGAGGAGTCACATAGACAGACACAAGAAACAGGCAGATTATTAACAAAACCACATTTACAAAGGAAGGAAAGAGCAAAAATGATTAACATGAATCCCCGCTGCTTTTTTCCATTACTATGTTAAAACGTATACACAGAGACTATAAGATATAGATTGTTTTATAAGAAGCAATCTGATGAAATGATTTTTTCCCAACTGTATACATTTACATATACATTTTCAGAATCGGATTGAATTTGTGAAATCTGGAAATGTGTCACAGTTCAGAGTTCACATTTTTATGAACAAAAATAAAATAAAAACAGTCTATTTTGTGACATCAGCGCATATGCATATAAAATGAATCATAACTTTGACTCAACAACACATAAGAAGATGATAAAATGCATTTTGGAAAGCCTGAAGATGTGACCTATAAACACACATCCCCCCCAGGATGTCCATATAAGGAGTCGTGGGGTATGCCTGCACCACAGATCCATGCTGTGTGAGCATTAAGAGTTAAACATAATTCTCATTATCTCATCCAGATTTTGTTTTAATTCAGAAAAATAAAATCCTTTGTGGTAATATATAATATCCAAGCGTGGTGTTTTCCAGCTCACCTCCACCCTAGCACCTTCTTCACATGCTGTACCTGATAGAAATGAATGGGACGTGTTGTCATTGATCCCTGTGCTGTGCCGTGCCGTGCCGTGCCGTGCCGTGCCGAGCTGTGCTGTCTTTAGTGTGTAGAGGCTGAGGTGTGCTCTTCCTACCTCTTGCTTTCCAATGCACACATGTGGACGGACAGGAAGTCCCCACAACAGAGACATTATAACATATTGCAATTATTAAAAATAAATTATATTTTGAAGATGCAGACTTTAATGTGAACATCCAGCCTTAACCCTCAAAAACTAAAATTGCACTTCATCAGTATGGTAGCACTGGGTCTCACACACACACACACACACACACATACGATCGTGTACTTGTCACACTCATTGTTCCCACTGTTTTTTGTTATTGTGTTTCTCATACAGTCGTAATGGATGTTTTTTTCCACTTCATTGTAATGAGCTGCTGAGCAGAATCAAAGCTAGAATGCTACTGGGACACGAAACATTTAAATTGACAAATGTGCTTTTCTCTGTGTGTGTGTGTGTGTGTGTGTGTGTGTGTGGTTGTGAGTGACAGGAGCGGGTGTTCCTCAGTGTGTCCAATTACATCTTCACTGTGATCTTCGTGGGTGAAATGATGATCAAGGTAAACACAACTGTGCACCTTTTCAGAGCAGCCACTCGACTGCAAAGTGATTTTTTTTCATCATACTTGTAAAAAGGCAATTTTCTTCCCGGGTGCAGATTAGAATTGCTCTCAGCCTCATTTTACACCTCACATTATTTTAGTCTTGCCTTTAATTTTGCTGGATATACTGTATGTGTGTGTGTGTCTGTACGTGTGTGTTTGATAAGGTGGTAGCTATGGGCCTGTACTTTGGAAACAGTGTGTACCTGCAGAGCAGCTGGAATGTTTTAGACGGGCTGCTGGTGTTTGTGTCGATGGTGGACATTCTCGTCTCCATCGCATCATCAGGTGGTAATCGAATCCTCGGCATCCTCCGTGTGCTTCGTCTGCTCCGCACGCTGCGACCTCTCAGGTGGGTGTTTCACAGATCTTCTCGTTTAGATATTGTCCAGGACACATTCATGTGTGATTTAAGAGATGGTTCAGGGTGTTTTTTTTTTTTTAAGTGTGTATTTGTGTGAGGTAGTGACTCAAAGTCAGCGCTGACTTTGTCGGGCACTGCAGTCACTGGGAGCCAGCCTCAATGTAAACATGGCTGCCAGTGTATCCAGTGGTGTAATGTAAACAAAGTACAAATAGTGTTCGTAACAAAGTACACATAGTGTTTGTAACAAAGTACAAATAGTGTTTGTAACAAAGTACAAATAGTGTTTGTAACAAAGTACAAATAGTACAGAATTCACATATCTGTACTTGGTTTAGTTATTTATATTTAAAGCAACTTTTACTTTTACGCCACTACATTTCCTCTAACTCTCTTTGTTACTCGTTACTACCAAATAAAATCAGACGAAGAAGAGTTGGTATTATGGTCTGTATTTATATAATGCTTTTCTGCAATACACTACAGTTTTGCCATTCACCCATTCACATTCTTCAACATGAGGTTAAGCGACTTGCTCCAGGACACATATAGTCTAGCAGGGCCAGGAATTTAACCCACAACCTTCCATTTGAAAGATGTCTCACTGAGCCACCATGGCTCAATCCTAAGCTCTTGCTTTTTTACTACTTTTTACTTTTACTTCTAAAACTTTATATCAGAACATGGACTTTTGATGCTTAAGTACAGTGAATGTCATATACTTTAAGACTTTGACTTAAGTGATATTATAAGATGCTTAAGTACAGTGAATGTCATATACTTTAAGACTTTGACTTAAGTGATATTATAAGATGCTTAAGTACAGTGAATTTCATATACTTTAAGACTTTGACTTAAGTGATAGTATAAAAAGTGACTTCAACTTCAATCACGGTCATTTCCTGGTAAGATACTTGTACTTGTACTCAAGTACAACGTATGAATGTGTGAGTTAATGAGTGTGAATGGGTAGATGGCAAAATGGTAAGTGTAAAGCAGCTTTCACTGGTCATCAAGACGAGAGAAGTGCGATATAAACCATTTACCAGTGGGGACTGCCACTTAACTAAAGACTCATCTAGTACAATCTTCACCTGCTTAAGTCTATCACTTCTTAAGAATGTGTTTGCTGCTCTTTCTTGCTGTTAGACAGCTTTCTACGACTGGAAGCTAAAGTTTGGCTCACGTTGTAAACTTCTCACTCCCGAGACCAAACGCCTTAGAGACAATTATGTAAATTTATGTGAAGAATTTTCCCCAAAAAGGTAGACTAGGACCAGGAGCTCCTGTGCCGCTGTGAGCTAAAAATGCAGATTTTCTCCATGGACTTTGGTGTGATAATTAGGTGAACCTTTTGTTAAGTGGCTGAAGTTTGTCTTTACTTGTGTCCCCATTGGCAGCCATGTTTTCAATGAGGACACGCATCAGTGTCTCACAGCGGTGCACTGGTCATGGCAAAGTCAGCATTTACTGAGTACCTCTGACAACCGCACTTCAATAAACCGAATTCTCCCTTTAATGTGTGTGTTTTAGGGTAATAAGTCGGGCTCCAGGTCTGAAACTGGTGGTGGAGACTCTGATCACATCGCTCAGACCCATTGGGAATATTGTCCTCATCTGCTGTGCGTTTTTCATCGTGTTCGGGATATTAGGAGTTCAGGTAAACGTCCTCTCCTCACTCACTGCTGGTCACAGAGATAAGGCTCAGCATTTCAGCTTTCCACTGATGATGATTGAAAAAACAACAACACCGTTTTTAACTTGTTGTCACACAGTTAAATGTCACCAAACATCCAAAATGTGTTGTGTTTTTTTTTTTTCTTTGCTGTGAGAAGACACTGATCACGCTGGTTTAGAATAAATGAGGCAGAGCTCAGAAAATGCTTCAGGTAATAAAAAGTGAAGAGAAAACTGGAGGGGAAATGCAAATGAGCTGCTGATCCACCAGAGTCCCTGAAAGTAATTATAAAAACAATGGATCAGCTACAGGGGGACTGTGCTGAGACTGGTTTTTAGAAAATTCCACTTTTACCTGGATTGTTGTATTCATGATTCCGTTGATTTGTATTATAGATTGTGTTATTTGTTTTGTTGTATGCAGTTTTCAACCTTTTGAATGGAAACAATAACAGATCCATTCTCTTTTCAAAGATTAAAAACAAGCTCAATTTCAGAGTAATTATGACTTGTCATGATAATTCTAAATGATACGAAGCAATTTAAGACATAAGAGAGGAAAGAAAGTATTTCTCTAACATTTTCTTTTACTTGATATCCGTGTGTGGCTTTCCATTGCTTGTGAGATACTGGAAATACAAATTGAAAGGAAGCAATCTAGAAGTGCTGACATCGCACTTTCATATTCCTTGATTTTAAATGAGTCTCATAAGAAAAATGTGCGATTTTCTTCTGGTGTGTGTGTGTGTGTGTGTGTGTGTGTGTGATATGAGTACCTGAGCGTTGATGATTCCAGGTGTGATTCACAGTTTTTAAGTTGTGAGAAGGTGACATGGCTGTCGGCCGAGTCTTTGTGCTGAGAACTGAGCTTCCTGACACTTGATTGTTGAAGTATGACTGATTGAATCAACCTTGACACGAGGTCAGAAATGGCTGCTCTGTCACTTCAGCGGAGAGTCACTCTGAAAGAGCTTTTCACAGAACAACAAGTTTGGCCTTCTCTCCATGCATCGAGATATTATTCCCTCACACCAAGGCTTTAATTCTTCAGAACGTTAGCAACAATATTCTGGGAGAATTTCTTTTGTAAATCTCTCTGCAAACAACTCTCTGCTTGCATGGTAAGTGATGCCAAATGAAGATACTAAAGCACATTTATGTTGTAAAGAGAAAGCTCCATGCTGGAGTGTTTGTCTTTTGTTTATTTATAAGGATCCTCATTAGCTTTGCCCTTTCGACACAGCTCGTCCTCCTGAGGGCCACCGCGAAACAAACATCAGCCATGAAGATAATTTGGAACCATTCAGTACCAGAGACATATCAAAAATAATAAATATTATAAAAACAATCACAGTAAAGCTTAATTATGCAGTTTTTCTATTAGTGAATGTCACTGTCACCGAGCGTATCGTGGAAGACAAGTTTGCGCAAGCGTTATCTGCATTACCGTAATTACGCGACAGTTTGTGCCATCGGAAAAATGACAACCATTTCTGAAAGCTGAGATGTAACAAGTCAAAGCCAACGTGTGGTTATTACGGTGATTTCACTTGCGCTGTTACAGGAAGCTGGCGAATCAGCGTCTTTGTCACCAGAGAAGAGAGAGTTGGAAAAACACCTGTGCATAGTTTCCATTTATTGAGACAAAAACTCAAACAAATGTTATTTTAAATATGTTTTAAACTGTTCAAATTTCAAATTTAACGCAAATCTGGGGTTCACACACACGACTACAGTGTTTTTTTCTCAATACAAGGTTATGTTTTTCTTCATTTGAAATTGTTAACACACCATTTTAACATGCAGTGAATTGTAAATAACTGCTAGATATTGTGCAAAAGCACTTACTCACAGGACATTGGCCCTTTTATGGTTAAAATATGCAACGACAAAAAAGTCCAGACAGACATTTTAAAGCTTAGGTGCTAATCTAGACAAAACAATACACACAGACAGAAGAACCACTCACAGAATAGATATACTTTCATATAATTAGTTCATAGATGTTACCATGACTGACTAGCACTGGACTGACGTGTCACATATCAACGACAATAACAGCATATATTAGTTTTTCAAGAGAGAAGTGCGGCATATTGTTCCATATTACAGTTTCCACCAATAACTGGAGTCTTAACTGTAATTTATCATCTCCGTGGCGTTCCGGTGCTTGTAATGGCAGTAAAAGCAGACTGGACCGGATGCCACTCGGATATTTTAGCTGTAAAATACAGTCGGCTCTTAAATTTATTATGTGCTTAGTGGCTGCTCTCTCTTTCTAAAGATTTGTGTACTAGTACGAGTATGCTGGCCACCTGTGGTGTTGAAGACACGACGTGGATACTCAGCGTGACTTATAATGACAGTATGAGGCTGCAGCTCATGTGATGCTGCAGAACAGAACGAATGCTGTTATACGACATTCAGCCTGTATGCAAATGCCTCAATGATTAATCTCGTTCGCTTCTGGGGACGATGTGTTTTCTGAGCTGAGAGTGAATGGATGAATGGATGAATGGATGAACTTGAAGGTTTTCTCAAAGCACAAACACTCAAAGGCCCTTGATGCTCAACACTGTGTTTTTCCCCCACATATCCTTTCATTGTACAAACATAACACTGTGCTCATCACATTTATTTGACAAAAAAACGAGAAACATGAATTTTTTAGAAATCTTTCATAGATCAGTGAGTTATTTATTTGGCAAATAACTCACTGAATTTGCTGTTTTATACCCAAATTTGCGCAGGGGTGCTTCACTGTGTGCTTCTGTGAGAAATTAATCAAGCATAGCATTCAACCACTAAAGCTAATTATTATACTATACTATAATTTGACTTTTTTTTCAGTAAAATTTGAAAATTCATGGTTAAAAATAATAATTATATTTTAGCATTAAAAGTAGAGCTTCTACATACGGGTGTATTAACCATTACAGAAACATAAAAACTGTTAATTTAGGGCAGCTGTGCAGTGTTTATTTGCATCAGAGCATAGTTTATAGTTTGAACAGCATTCATGTAATCATAGTTTGGCTTCTAGGCACTGACCTCATCACTCCCCCATAAACAATTATATAGCGTTAATGGAGAGTGATGAATAAATACCACAACTATCAGAGCCTGCAGGTGGATACTATTATTTCTGATGAACACATTGTACGGTAGTTTTAAAGGATTCACCCTCGTAAAATAATTATTTTGAGTCACAAATCCACACCAGGTGTGCCTGTTTATTGATATTCACCCTCTGTGTATGCTTGATATTCATCAGAATGATTTCTTAAGAAATACTCTTCACTAAAAGGTTGACAAATGCTTTATCTATTTTAAAGGTAGTGAATAGAAACAATCCTGTTTTTTTTTTTTATCTGATCTGCTCCGAAATGTAATGAAATCTTTCTTGGGTGAAGCCACGCCCCTCCACCAAATGTCACTGAACTAGTTTCAGTAGGTTTTGAGCAGTGCTTCTAACTGACAGATGAACGAGTTCCTTCGGGCAGGCACCGTTCACGAGTACATCTTTTTTTGTTTGTTTGTTTATGTACTCAGTGGACACAGTGTTCTCATGTGTTTTCATCAGTGTACACATCTGTCTGTGTGCAGCTGTTTAAGGGGAAGTTCTTCACCTGTGATGGGCACGACGTGTCTAACATCACCAACAAAACCCAGTGTCTGGAGGCAGGATACCACTGGGTCCGACGGAAATACAACTTTGACAATCTGGGACAGGTTTGCCACACACACACACACACACACACACCATCACTCTCACACCTGCTCTCACACTCTCGATTTCCAGCACTGGCGCTGATTTAAAGTACACGTGTCTCACTTTTGCAGGCGCTGATGTCACTGTTCGTGCTGTCATGTAAAGATGGCTGGGTCAGCATCATGTATGACGGCCTTGACGCTGTCGGAGTGGATCAGCAAGTGAGGACACACGCACGCACGCACGCACACACGCACACACACGCGCACACATGCAGAGGGAGGAAACAGGGTTTGGCGCCAGGTTAAAAATGAATATCATTGTTTTGTTTTGCTGTATTGCACTTCGGCGTTGTGTCAGTCTCAGGCTGAAAGGGGAAACATTTCAGGGGAGATGTAAGGAAAGAGAAAAGACGGATGGGTAAATAGATCTGAGCTGACAGTGCTGGCGGTTTCACTGCTGACTCATGGGTTATATTGTCTTCTTGTTTATGCTCTCCACTTCTCTTCTTCTGCTGCTGCTGTTGCCTGTTTTTTCTTCTTTTCCCCGTTTGTCCCTCTGCCACTGTCTCACCTCTCTGTCTGTATTCTCGACTGTAGCCAATCAGAAACAACAACCCCTGGATGCTGCTGTTCTTCATCTCTTTCCTCCTCATCGTCAGCTTCTTTGTGCTCAACATGTTTGTGGGAGTGGTGGTGGAAAACTTTCACAAGTGTCGCCAGCAGCAGGAGGAGGAGGAGGCGCGGATCAGGGAGGAGAAACGACAGAAGCGCTTGGAGAAGAGGAGGAGAAGTAAGGAAGGATAATGGCGTGGGGAGTGATGGGGCGTATGGTGTATGGCCAAATGTCTGTGGATGCCAAATCAGTCCACAGTAGTCATTCCAAAGACATGGGTGTTATTCGGCTTCTCAATCTGACTTCCCACATTAGCTGGGATTTCCTTCCATTCAGCCACAAGATCAGTGTCAGTACACTGTGGCTGCACAGCAGCTGCCACAGAGGAGTTGCCAGTGTGTTAATGACCACTCTTAATTATTCCCTCTACAACTGTTTGATGGTGGTCCTATTTTTTTTAGATTTTATATTGTCTGTGTAGATTTTCATTCATTCATGAAACATCCAGTTGCTAGTGATTCACTGACTTGTGGAGATTTTATATTGTTGATAAGAGTGATTGAAGTGAGTGAAGGTGAAGACAATCTCTTTACTAAAGATACACTGTGGGTTTCAGAGTGGGTACATGATGTGGCAGTAACAAGAAATACGATCATTTAGGCTATAATCAGATTAAAACCACATTATTTAAATCTCATTCATTTCCAGTTCATTACAGGTCAGATTTGATGATATAAAGCAGGGGTGTCAAAGTAAATTACAGAGGGGCCAGATGAGATCGAATAACAAAAACTTCCAAACAAATAATTTTCCGTTGTCCATTTCCATCTGTCTTTCCTGATTTCCTCCGCTGAACAGAAACAGTCCTGTAGTCACCTGTAGTATCTTAGCCAATAACTTATTGTACTCAATTATTTTTACTAGACGTATAAAGCTAAAAGAGAGGATGGTCAATACAAATGAGTGGCTGAGCCCCCTTATAACCCCCCCTCTGGTTACGGCTCTGTGTTTAAATTAAAAGTCCACATTTAGTTCATTTATTTATTTTACTGGCGAGGAAACTTGATAAGTGTGGTACTGGAAAGACATTAAACATATTATTATACAATTGCATGGCGGGCCGGATGTGGCCCGCGGGCCTCGGGTTTGACACCTGTGATATAAAGTCTAAACTTTAAGTGTCTTTCATCAGACACTCATGTGAATGTGTCTTCAGGAACAGCGTGCAGGTGCACACTGATACCTGATTGCATACTTCATTGGAAACAACAGAAGTTCTCATGGTATCGAAGCAGGAGAAACAAAAGCTATCACAGCACATTTGACAGCGCTCTCTTCTATTGTTGTCTGATTGTGCTGCGCTGGCAGTGCAGGCACATGACGAGTACAGGCACATGGACTGCGCTCATTCATGTCTCACAGGCACATTTTGGATGTTTGTCTGGTTTGGAACCACATAACAGATCTGATGTGAGCAACATCAGCTGAAAAATCTGAACGTAGCCTTGCTATGAAAACAGGAACTGGAAAATAATGACAAAGTGGCACAGATGAACTGACAAGGTACTAAACTTAATCGAGGCAGAGCGTGTAATTACAGCAAAATGGACTAAAATGAAAAAGGAAAACGAGTGAATGCCAACGAGGACATGATGATGAACTGTATGGCACAAAACCTGACCCGACCTGAAATATAGTCATTGTAAATAAATACAGAAACTTTGAATCCAAAACAGATGCTAAATGAAATCAAAAGGTCTAAATTAACATAAACAGACATGACAACTGTAAGAATGTAAGGATGCCTTCAAATTAATATATATATATATATATATATATATTTTCAGTTCAGAAAAACATTTATTATATTAAATATGATTATATTATAACACTGAGGGACAGACTGAAGGAAGATGTTATATAGTTTTGTACAAACATGTGAATGATGATGATGAAAGTGGTTCTACAGAGTTGGAAACACATTTTCCTTTAAAAAGAAAACACTGCAAACTGTAGTATTAGGAATTCCTTCAGCTTGAACTAAAATGACCTGACATTCACCAGGAAAACTGCCTCAAACTCAACGACAAAAGTGTCTTTGTAATTTTCTCTATATAAAGTCTACATAATATGACACTCGCAGACGATAAACCTCTTTACATACACACATTTTTCATACATATGTATATTCTACTTATATTACACTCTTTATGCTCCTGCTCTCTCCCTCTCCCTCTCTCTCTCTGTCCCTCTCTCTCTCTCCCGCTCTCTCTCTGCAGTATAATCTCTAGTAGTGCATTTGCTCTTTGTCAGTTAAGTGTCTGGCAGCAGACAGCGAGGGTTTCTGCCCAAAGACACCTTGAGGTGCCATGGCGTGTGTGTATGTGTGTGATGGATAGGACTGAATTCCTGAGGTGGCACTTTTAGTGTGCACACGCTCACACACACACACATTTGCACACTCAAACACACACAGCACTGCACCACTTGGCACCCACTTCATCAGTGACTTCATAGTCCATATCATATTTTTATTTCAGAAGCATTTTAATGTGTGTGTGTGTGTGTGTGTGCGACACAGGGGCCCAGGAGAAACCATATTACTCAGACTACTCCCCATTGCGTCGATCCATCCACACTGTGTGCACGAGCCACTACCTGGATCTCTTCATCACCATCATCATCTTCACAAACCTCCTCACCATGAGCATGGAGCACTACAACCAACCTCAGGTAACCATGGCAACACTTCTTACCACCACCTGTCCTAGAACCATAGTAATGAAGCAGTGCTACAGTACAGTACAGCGGGGGTTTTTCAAGTGTGTTTCTGTGTGTCCTGCAGTACCTCAACGAGATACTGAAGTACTGCAACTACGTCTTCACGGTGGTTTTCGTGGTCGAGGCCATTCTCAAACTCATCGCCTTCGGCCTGCGCCGCTTTTTCAAAGAGAGGTAAAGAGTATCCTCACGGTGATACAAATATGCTTACAAACATGCAGGATCCTCTGAAGACACACTTATGCTTTCAAACATGCACTGAACCCCAGGGAGAGAGAGAATGTGTGAGAATGCAGCAGGACAAACTCTGGAGAATCCCCTTCCTTCATGTTTTAGCCTGGCCTCCTCGTCTGGTTCCTCTGGAGACTCTCCTGCTGCTGTGACCGCCTCTCTCCCAGCTGTGTTCATCATATGTGAAGTCCATGTTTGAAAATAGCTTAGCAATAATTGTGGATGTGTGTGTGTG
This sequence comes from Solea solea, assembly GCF_958295425.1. NCBI lineage: Eukaryota > Metazoa > Chordata > Actinopteri > Pleuronectiformes > Soleidae > Solea > Solea solea. The sequence continues at coordinate 6,100,583 of NC_081143.1, forward strand.
TGTGTGTGTGTGTCAAGGTGGAACCAGCTGGACCTCGCCATTGTGTTGATGTCCATCATGGGAATCGCACTGGAGGAAATAGACCTGAATGCTTCTCTGCCCATCAACCCCACCATTATACGCATCATGAGAGTCCTGAGGATAACGCGAGGTGGACACACAGTGACACACACAAACAAACAAACACACACAGTGACAATATGTAGCAGATAACAGCTGACACGTTGCAATGTTTCAGTGCTGAAGCTCTTGAAGATGGCCACAGGAATGAGAGCTCTGCTGGACACGGTGATGCAAGCGCTGCCTCAGGTAAGAAGCCGCGCCGATGCAATCCAACAAAAGACGTCTGTTCAAGCACAAGGCCGGTCGAAATGTTCTGATGAAATACAGACAGCTTGCTTTGTGTAGCGATTTATGAGGCCTGGCACCGACTGCCTCCCACATGATTTACTGACTGATTTCCCCGGCTGGCTGGCGTCAAAGCAAAAGACACCAAATAACCAACTGGTATTAAAATATCCTCGTGTAAACGCTGATTCTTACGTTTGTCGGTGTGGCTGATGAGTCGCCAGTGAAACCGCGTGACTTCACAGCTGCTTTGGTGCGGTTGTCCTGACACTGGATGTCCATGAGGAGATAAAATATACCTTTGAGGTAGGACGGTGAAACTCTGTGGAGTTTCTACAGCAGCAGGTTTTCTCTCCTGTGTTGACGCATGTGAACCGAGGAGTGAAAGAAGCAGAAAGTGAAGCTTTACAGTTTGGTCAGCGTCAAAACGTTGAGGGTTTTTTTTCAAAGAGAGTGAGCCTAAGGACAGACAGCTCACCAGAGATGTCAATCTCACCATAGCCACGCCCAGAAAAGGTGCAGTGCTTAATTAGCTAATTCACTCCAAACAGTACCACGAAGAAACGAGCAAGTGAGACTATAAACTTCACAGAAACATGTTTATTGGTGATATAAATCAAGTAAGATGATCAAAACAGGGTCATATTCTCAAAGATGTATATACAAATTGTACATGTAACTGACATTTTTACATTCATTGTCCTCAGAGGATGAATAATAATGACTACATTGTTCCCCCTGCCATATGTGTTATTTGTTGGGAAATATACATGTTAGAGACATTACCATAACATTTGGGATTGGTAATTACTGCTATGACACTAAATTACCTGCAAAACAATGGTAATTCTTGTCCGCCTCAACTTTACTCTGCACATTTAACTTCAGCTGTTTGTGTGGCTGTAGAATGTGATGTAATGAAACCCAGCCATGGGGTCAAAGGCCCCTGAAGAGATAAGCAATAGGAGAACAGGGATCGAGGGAATAAAAAACAACAACACACTAGTAAATCTTCAGTAGTGAGCTGTAGGCAACTGGACTTTCTTTGGTTAAGACAGAGCCATAAGCAAACTAAGCCTGCAGTAATGTGTGGAGAACATCTAGATATGTTGTGTGGTGATACTTTAAGCTCCACTTTGCATATGAAAAGTAATACTAGGACACGTTTGTGATTTTACTGCCCTCTAATGTAAAAACAAAATAATAAAGAGTGTAAATAACACAACTATGATGAATACAATTTATAGTGTTACTTTTCTATCAATAAAAGTGAAGCCCCAGATATGCTGAGGTGGTGGGAAGGAGGCCCCAGGATGAAATTCAACTGCTTGAAGATGAATGACCTAGATCAACTCTTTGAGGTGTTGTTCTGCTTTTGAACTTCAGCTAAATTTTAACCATTTTCCTTCTCAAACCTGGAGCATGGATAATTCCCCCAAAATCATATGGAGCTTCACAGCATTGCACAGATGTTCCCATAATCTCCAGTGAGCCAAAACAGCCACCAGTGCCTACCCACCCATGACGTAGTCTTTTGAAGTGACAGATCACTCCCAGTGATTGAAACGGTGACCGGCACCTTTCTCCCCCTGCACTTCATCAATACGTCCATGCTTCATCTAATTAGACATCTCCTTACTGTTCCTCCTACCATGAGGTGAACTGGTTTGCAATGTTTGTCATTTTATCAGAACTGATGTCAGGCTATGAGAGTTACTGTGTTTCTCAAACAGACATTTAAGAGTCTACTCCACGATGGTTCCTCATTCTCAGGAAGACTCAGCAGTCAGTGTCTATGGCTCCTCTCTACCGTGTTTGCATGTTTGCGTCTCTCTTGATGTATACTGTACATGTCTTTATCTCTGTGTATCATACACTGTATATATCTGTGTGTGCGTATAATGTGTCTGTCTAGGTGGGGAATCTGGGTCTGCTCTTCATGTTGCTGTTCTTCATCTATGCAGCTCTGGGAGTTGAGCTCTTTGGAAAACTGGGTTAGTGTGTGTTTGCGTGTACATGCATGTGCGTGTGTGTGTGCATGCATAAAAGCCAGTGCAGCTGTGTGTGTGTGTGCACCTCAGCTGACATTGGAGAGATTGCATAACATGAATAAATTTTGTTGTTATAGACATTAATTATGTCAATTTAGAATCAGCGTTCTAATCAGTGCTCTAATCTCCGCACTGTTCTCTTTCTTCTCTCCCCTCGCTTTCCTCTTCCACCCTCACTGCCTCTAATCCTCTCTCCCTCTTTTCATCCTCTCTCAGAGTGTTCGGACGAGAACCCATGTGAGGGTCTGAGTCGCCACGCCACCTTCGACAACTTTGGCATGGCTTTCCTCACACTCTTCAGGGTGTCGACCGGGGACAACTGGAATGGGATTATGAAGGTTATTTGACTTTCTCTCAGACTCACAGACTCACAGACATATGCAAGTGTTGGTTATTAGACAGGTGTTTTATGACAGACTAAGAGCTGCTGACATTAGAGGGTTAGGAGAGTGTGTTATTCTTCTCTGACAGCCTCAATATCCTTTTTTACGCTCAGATCAACATCTCCCCCCGTTGGAGAGGAGAGGAAATACAACCTCCAGCATTATCCGACCTAAATTTCACCTTAATCTCTTGATATTTTGAAAATATCATGTGAAATCTCTGTCTCACTTTTTATCCACGTCCTGCAGGACACGCTGCGTGATTGCCGCCCGCAGGATCGCAACTGCCTCACTTACCTGCCCTTGATCTCCCCCATTTACTTTGTCACCTTCGTCCTTACGGCTCAGTTCGTGCTGGTCAATGTTGTTGTAGCTGTTTTGATGAAGCACCTGGAGGAGAGCAACAAGGAGGCGCAGCTGGAGGAGATGGAAGAGAGACGGGAGAAGGAGGAGAGGGAGGAGGCCAAGCGGCGTCAGAGCACTGCGTCCTTGAGCGGAGCTCCGGGGCCAAACGTGGATGCACCCGCTCAGGTAACGTACAGCACATGTTGGTGTTTATGAATGGAAAGAAGGGAACGGAGGGTAGATGACGACAATGATCTGATGTTGCAGGTGCAGGTTGAGGATGAGGAGTGTTCCCAAGGCAACATGTTGAGCATGGGTGGCATCGTGCCTCTCCCCAGCGACAGCTACATTCAGCCACTCAGACGTTCCCCTTATCCTCACATTGGCCACGAAGCTTATTCCGGCTACAGCTTCTCAGGTACTTCACTTATTTTGCAGCCAATTTGCAGACAGTTCTGACTGATTGCTGTAATGATTGTTTCTACCATAAATAGCCTAAAGCACAAGCTGAAGTGTGACGTAGTACAAGTGCCAATCTTTGCTGGAAAGAGTGAGATATCATATTCAAAATACTGGCAATACGTCCGTCAACTCTGGTAAAAATGTCTTTACATTTTTTTATTTTTTGTGGGCAGGTAAGAATAAAAAATAACGCACTTTGGGATGGCAGTGCTTTAGTGGCAGAGGGGCATCTTCCAACTGGAAGGATGATCCACTTAACCCCAATTTGCCTAATCCTACCACTGTGCACTGCTTAAGTGTACTCAAGCCTTGGTAAATAGAGAGCATTGTCAGTAGGTCACATGGATGGGAAAAAAATATGCTGATAGATGATTACATAATGAAGCACACAGTTTTGTTAAGTTGTTGTATATTGTTGTTGTTATCCACAAATCCATAAACTATAAACTAAACATAAACTGTTTGTCTCGCCCGGTGCAGGATTCATTCCTTTTCTTGGCGGTGATGTAACCACAAAAACAAGCACTTTATTCAGCATCTGTAGCGTCCTACATGCTCTGTCAACCTTTATTGGCCCGACAAAGTTGTTGTGTCCCAGCAAAGTTGGCAGCGGCTCTGCTACGATGTCCGTAGTTCGCCCTTTCGCTGTTCTTTTCTGCGGTGCCAGTTGTTCTTATGTTGTTTCATGTGGACTGAGCCTCACAGGTTTTTTTCTCAGATATGCCTGTCGCTCTCATGTGTGTCGTTGTTGGCCATGACTCTTTCAGAAATATGCATCATAGATATCTGTACTTGAAGAAGGTTTGGCAGTCACATCCAACCTTTGGCCAAACAATGTTTTTAAGCCAGTTATTGCATTTATAATGTCTTGAGAGCAAGACTGCCTGTTCTACTAGTCCCATCTGACTGTTGGCCAGGTCTGCCGTTGTAACATTACTTCCTACATCTTTAGTAGGCTCAAAGGAAGGTTATCAAAGATTGAATTATTATTATTTTATCGAGGGGGGGCTCTCAGAAAAGCAGCTCATCATAAGTGGAAGTCCTATCCTCTTAAATATTTGAAATAATCAATGATCGACACCCAATGACACCCAGAACCCCATTTTTGCACCGTCATCATATACTTTGATCGTTTTAGTGAAACATTTCATCTTCTGATATTATTTACATGAAACTTAAAACCTTCGTTTTTATTTTTAATCTAACTTTGTCATGGACAATGTATGTAGAAACATACTTAGATTCCAAAACACGGTGTATTCACTCTTCTTTTTTTGTAGTCTTTATTAGGGGTGTAATGATTAATACATCTGGATTGATACATTGATTCAATGAGCAATGATATAACGTGTCTGATTCAGACTTCCATATTGTCTATGTGGGATTTCTAATTTTTTATATTAAATTTTTTTTTTATATTAAAATTTTTAATTAAATCGTTGTAAGTTGTAATTCAGTAGCTTTTCAATATAAATGTAACTGTAAAATGGGAATATCATTTCCCTTAAACTTCCACTGTGTAGTATTTAGCAGGGTTAGTTGACTCAAACCCATGTGGTGTCGGCACACTTTATAAAATACTGTGTATTATGTGATTTTTCGCTGCAGGCTCAATGTCATCTCTGGGCTCCAGTGTAGGCGGCTCATTGCTGCAGGTCCCGGGAGCTCTGCCCACCATAAGCCACGCTTCGCTGGGGTCTCGATGCAGCTCAAGGCCAATGATCTGCCTCACCTCTGGGAGCAATGACAGATACCCCTCACACAGACTCAGTCCAGCTGACAGTATCGAGGGATACAGGTCCAGTCCTGCTCACAGAATCAACCGACACAGACTTAACTCTGCTCACAGTATAGATGGATACAGGTTCAGCCCCGCCCATCGGATAAACAGACACAGACTCAGCTCCGCTCACAGTATAGATGGATACAGGCTGAATCATGAACACAACACAGAGAGACCTAGACTCATGTCCAGCCACAGTATAGACAGACATCCCGCTCACAGTACCAGCAGACGTCCGTCTCAATGGCTCTGTCCTCAGGACAGTTTAGACAGAAACAAGTTGAGTCCCTCCTATATCCCAGATAGTTCAGTCCTGAAGAGACCAGCATCTTTCCACACCACGAGCAGACAGTTACGGAGACAGGTGTGTTATTATCGCCTCTCTTCTCGTCTCTTCTCTTCTCTTCTCTTCTCTTCTCTTCTCTTCTCTTCCCACCTCATCTCATCGTAATGATTAACAGGGCTGTGTCGTGTGTTGTGTCCGCAGGAGGCTGTGCACTGTGACTCAGCTGATGATCTGGCAGAGCCTCACCTTACTGTGCCCTCCGCCACTTCCACGCCACCGCGCCAGCGATCGTCCAGTGTACACACACTGAAATATACGCAGCCGCAGAGGGTCATCTCATGCAGGAGTCACAGCCGGAGCCACAGTGAAACCACTGAACAAGAACACGTACCTGAGCAGGTCACCTGTGGCTCGCAGCCGGACACAGACCGCGAGAAAAGGCTGCAGAGCCTGTCCAGCATGCAGGCATCTAGTGGTGAATTCACCCTGTCAGCCTCCCTCTGTAGCTCCAGGGCGGAGGGGAGCTGCGACTCTGGGCACCAGTTGGACGACGCCGATGAGGAAGTCAGTCGTATTAACAGTTCTGCTCACACTCACTCGCGCACACAACCTCCTGCCAGCTCGTCACACAAAACCAGACACCTTACCCCAAGCCCTGAGGAGCACAGGAGCCGCCTCAGCCAATCAGTGTCCCCCGTGTCGGGCAGGAACAGGAAGCAGAGGATGAGCCCGCCACCTGGGGAGGAGCCGGTCACTATGTCAACCCAACTGATGGACAGCAGTGTTGACCTGAGGAGACGGACTCTGTCGTTTGATGCCACAAGCCTCTCGGTTAATCAGCCCGAGGGAAGCTCAGTGGACGATTGAACACATCCAGGGGACTGTGGGTGGATTGTTTCTTTCTCTCAGTGTGGTGGAGACAAATGTGCAGCTTGGAGCGCACCAGAGGGGCAAGTTTCTTGTTTCAGGCCACGCCCCTCGACTCGTCCTCCTCGAATCACAAGATTTTCACAGGGAGGTTAAATCGGAACGTGTATGTATGATTTATGTATGTGATCCAAGACTTTTACAACGTTGTGTGATTTGCACACAAGATGCACACGAGATGTTTCCTTTCCTTCTATCATAGCCCTATAGCTTTAGTTCAGACAGAGTAGTCTCTCTCCAGCTATATTTACCCCAACACTAACCTAGCCCTTGCTTGCTTGCACTCCTCCTTCTTCATTTACTCTCATCTCTACTTTGCATCTCAAGCCTAGGTCAGAGTACAGGACACAAATCAAACAAGAGGTGTAATATGCATTAAATGACATATCTGCTCATCGAGAAACGTTGACAGATGAAAAAGCAAGTTTTATTGTGTTTATAGTCGGCCTCTCTTTAGGACGTGTTCCTTTTTTTAGGTTTATTTGCAGCATAGGCAGCTGTTGCAGGTTCTGGAGTAAACATTGTTACACCAAAGGGACTGTATGCAGAGGAGTTGTAGTAGAAGAGCCAATAAATGTCCTCTGATCGGTCAAAGTCTCCCACGATACAGAATATACAGAGGTAGAAAAGCCTGTGAACAGCCCAGAGGAGGTGCAGATGTGTAAAGGTTATCATGGAATTATTAATCAATAATACCAACAAAAACCCTGCCACTTTAAACTCAAATGTATAATTTTTATTTATGGATGAATCATCCAAGTCTATAAAACAAAGGTGATGTCTTATATATTTATATATTATTCCCTACAATTGACCACAAGTAATGTCACAAATCATCATGCTAAGTTACTAACTTAATATTTCATGAATTATTATTGAAGAAACTGCATTTATTGAAATTTAAATCATTTGAATATTCATGTTGAATAATCACTTGAGCCACATCCGCTCGCAGAATCAAATTTGTTGCATAGAAATTGTCTTATTTTCCAGAACAGTTTACTTACAGTAAAAGTGTCACACTTTCCTCGATCTGTGGTGCAGAAATGACAGTGTATGTTTACAAAAACAAACAAAATGGTTTTTAGATGATAAAGTTCAACAGTTATAAAAAACCTTTTCTATGAAACAGCAACATTTGTAATTGCAGACCTGAAATGGATTTGTGCAATTGCCGTTTTACGCGATGTTTTCCTTCAGCTTATTAAAAGTGAAGCAAAGTGAGAATCTTATATTGAAACAAGCTGGACTTTATAGCTGTTGTATAGATAACTAGTCTTCTAAATTTCCTTTAACCGCCTCTGGATGTTGCTTGATCAATGTGTGACCAGAGTGAGAAAAACCTTGGTATTGTTTATTTTTCATGGGATTTTTTCCTCCCACGTCTGAATCCTCTCAACCCTGAAGAGTCAGAAAAGTCAATCTACCGTCAGAACCTCTGAGTTAAGTTCCTGTAGTGTGACCTGGGCTTTAGTAGTTTCTACCTCGCTTTTTTTCCTGATCCCATCCGTCCGAACGTTCAGGCGGCTTAGTTTTCACTCTCCCCTCGACTTTGCTTTTCCTCGTCTTAGTATTCTCAGGGTAGAGCTAGTTCAGACGCAGGTGAGTGTCAGGCATGTGACCAGAGGGCTGCAGGGTTACGTTGCCCCCTGCTGTCAGAACCCGAGCTGGCCCGTGTTGCCGAATGTTTGCAGAGATTATACTGATGAATGGGGTGGGAGCAGATGAACAGAAGGGCTTATTCCAGGGACATAACGGTGTGTTTAAACTTTGTAAGAGGCTGACACTATATTTTATTAACACAGAGGTGATGATATGATGAACTTGAATGTCATTTTATGTGCAGGTCATGAGGACGGATGATGCAAATAATATATATATATATAATGTTTAGCAGATTCTTGGAAGCAGGGATGGCTATACGGTGATTGGACTGTGCTGGAATAAAACCACTTCTTTTCTGACTTTCATTTGACTTCATAACCTTGCTTTTAAACCTGTCCTTTGCCCCTTATCTATGGAGATTTTTGTTTTAATGGTAGTAGGAGTGGCTGCGGTCTTTCTACATGAGCTGCCTCATCTAAAAATAAAGCTAACACACAGCTGCTGCCTGCTGCTGCTAATCAATTCAACATAACTCAAGTACGCCATCTAATTATAGTCTTCCAGCAGATGTTGATTAATGTGCCTAACACATCCTTGGATTTTAGTCGCAATACATAATTACACTAAAAACGATTTTTCAAATTTCAAGAGGCAAAAAGGAAGTGACTCAGAGACGCGGTGTACAAAGGCAGACTCACAGCAGGGACGGTGACAATGGCGGCGGGTAGATTTTATTCTTCAGATTTCATTATACCACTTCAGCATATCACAATAAAATATTTAACCACATGAATATTTCACACGGAAACACTACAGCGTTCAGAATGCATTAAGCTGTTCTCTCTTTATTTCCTTGCCAAAAAGAATGTACCAGTTTCAGCGAGGCCTACCCCTGCTCTCGCGATCTATTGGTCAAAAAGTATGTCACTCGCAGCCAATGGGCGGCCACAAGTCTGCGGACTGAGAACAAACAGAAGCAAAGAAATGGTTTCACTGTCCTATTTGCATCACTGAGTATCGTTTAATAAGGCAGGTGGAGCATCGTCACTGATCTACATCTATGTTAATCTGCACTTTACCATATGTACATGCTGTCAAGGTGTGTGTGTGTGTGTGTGTGTGTGTGTGTGTGTGTGTGAGTGTACTTGCATTTGTTACCACTTAAGGACATTTTCTGTCATAAATGCTGATTTTGTCAGGACCAGTACACATTAAGGTACAGTAAGCGAGAACACTTTGAGTAGGCTGTCCAAATGAATGGAAGCCAGTGCAGCAAAATCTGTGTGTTTGTGTGTATGTGTGTGTGTGTGTGTGTCCTTCCAGGTAAACGTGTCCCGGTGTCCATGTAAGTACATGTCTGTCTGTTTCCAGGTGTGAGTGAGTACAGCTGTGTTAGCATGCGTCAATACCTTTGTGTGTGAGAACATAAGCCAGTATTTTTGACACGGCGAGTTACAACCATCTAAGCTGAGCTGGCAGTTGTCATGGAGAATAGAGATCATACAGCACACGGCTCCACCAATCCCGGGAGAGGATGGAAAGCCACTGAAACAGCGAGGCAGGAAGTTGTCCGTGCAGTGTTGTCCAACTCGCACCACATTCTCTGCCTCGCTCTGTCTGTCTGTCTGTCTCTAAAAGGCTGGAGCCATGGGTCTCTGCTGTGTGAGTTTCTGAGGATCCAGGGTTTCAGTGAACGGCGGGGCTTGATAGGGGCTGGTGGTTACTATGGTAGCACCGTTGGTGATGGGATATGGTGTAGCCCGAGCGTTGCTAGGGGCCGGGTCCAGCTGTTGCCAAGTGAACAGGTTTGTGTTGCTACCGGTTAGGAAGCGCCGCAGTGCACTCAGCGTCAGTACAGCCTGTTAGTAACACACACACACACATGCATTAGCATAGGCTGTTAATTAGACACTGGTTTAATAAAAGAACAAGAACAAAGTTAGGTCTGGACAGGACTTTTCATACTTCATGAGAAATCTCAAGTGCAGATTCTGCCCAGATAATGTGTCAAGAACAAGCTGCAAGAAAACAATGACGTCATGACGACGAGAGAACAGTTGTATCTGTTATTGTGGAGTATGCCCAGGCCTGAAGATGAAGGTTTCCATTTATTTTAACCCAGTGATGTCATATCAAAAAGTCGATTTGCATCAAATGTAAAATGCAAAACTTTATGCAAACGAGGGCAAAAAAAATTTAAAAATCCCAAGAAAGTGTTTGAATTTGCCACTCCCCCTCATTGAGGGCTAAAAATGGTTGTGAGCACATGCAGTGCACACCTCAGATGACAGACACAAAAAAATCACTCAACAAAAAGCTCACCTAACCACTGTTGAAGTGAAGTTTGTTAACTAACTCACTCACTCTCCTGTACCAAACCCCCTCAAGACATTCTGTCACAGAACATATTCTTAAAATGGTTTTCTCTGGGTTCTCCGGTTTTCTTCCCACAGTCCAAAAACCTGCAGATTTGGGGATTAGGGAAATTGGACACTCTAAAATGACCGTGAGAGTGGATGGATGTTTGTCTCTATGTGTCCCTGTCGTGGACTGTGACCTGTCCAGGGTGTTTCCCCACCTTTGACCCTATGTCAGCTGGGATTGGCACCAGCTCCCCTCATGTGGAGGATGGATATTCTTAAGATATTGTAAGCAGGTGTATATTTTATAAGATCAAGTGGCAAAACTGTGTCAGTATCTCATACTCCCACACTTCAAAAAAAATACTTTGAGAGCAGAGGTATTTACTGTACTTCAGTGAAATCGCCCACACCTTACTTCAAATCTGTCGACTCCAGACTTTGTAAAATGGCACCAAATCTAACACTGTGACACTCTTTTAGATATTGTCTTGTGTAGACACCGAAAACAAACACAGGTGAGATTCAGGAGTGTGTGTGTGTGTGTGTGTGTGTGTGTTTTAAATGAAAGAAAGAGTAGGAGGGGTCGTAGACAGCAGCCTCTGCCTGTCCTCCATGACTGGAATGATCTTATATGTGTCCATTGCCACCAGACACTGATAACCCTGAAAATTACATACACACTGCTGGTCACACAAACAAATAAGATGAAGAAGATGATGATGACAACACACACACAGACAACAGGTGCACACACACAGGTATAAGCATACAGACCCAGGTGAGGATGGAGAAGAAGCAGAAAGCAATTGTGGCTCTGGCAGCGTCGGAGCCCTGGGCCAAAGGCAGCTCATCTGGAGAGGTCGCCTGCCACTGATTGGCCAGAAAACAGAAGCCAACGAACCACAGGAAGCAGAAGAGGCCTGCAGGATAGATGAAGAGGGGCTTATATTGCACTGGTAATGCATATCATCTTATAAATCTGTACAGTAGAAAAGTCCATTTTTAATACATTACTAGTATTTATATACTCCACAAAAACATTATCTAATTTTTCAGAAAAAATCCTGCACAACCTTTGACAAAAACTCCACTGACATGCACATGCTTGGCTAAAGAGGAAAGCTTGGTTTTATCAATAAAACGTGACAGATTGCTACCCATTCAAGATATGAAATATACCAGCAAATGAAAGGTTTATAATATAAATTCATGAAAAAAACAAACATAAATTATTTTCCACTTTCCATCTGCTCTTTATTTTTATTTTTTTGCACTTTTAACAAGATTTAATTCATGCTATTTTAATTATCTGCTTCAGTTTTATGAAGCCTAACTGATGAATTAGTGCTACCTGCTGTTTAGCTCGATCACCCAGCTGCTACAAAAGATTGTGGAAAAAAACATACTTTAAGTTTCATTTTCTTTGGCAGATTTTCTTGAATTTTGTTTAAGATTAAGAGGAAAGATTTAAATAGACAAAATGATAATTACTAACCAGCCCTCAATTCTGTGAGACTTTTATTTTGAGCTAAACATTTGTTACACAGAAAGTACAGCTGAGGCTAACGACAATGTTTTTACTTTTGCAGTTAAGTGGCTGTAAACTTAAAGCTGTAGTGTGTAACTTTTAAATATGAGCATTTCTCACTATAACCTGGTTTTGTTTTAGTGTCTGTGGAGACACAGAGTGATGTGTGTTACATCACTGGAGCTTTTCCATGATACAGTTCTAGCATGACTTGGCGCAGCTCGGCTCTACATGGTTTGGGTATCAGGCACGTCGTTTTCCATTACTGCGGGGTCGTTTTAATACGTGACACACAAACTAGTGACGAGTAAAGCAGTGGTTTTCGGTGTAACTGTATCATTAGAATCAGTTCATTAAAAAGATTAGTTTAAATAAATACACCAGATTCTTTTGTTAAATATTGAGAAATTTCCTTGCTAAATGTTGGAGATTAACACATGTTTTCTGGATTTTTAAGTCTTTTAAACTGATCTACAGTTCAGCATTGTTCTGCTCGATCATGGCTCTTCCTGTGACAACACTCTCTGACCAATCGGTGGTCGGCTCAGCTCGCTTGGAACCTGGAAGTACTAGGTAAAAAAACAAACGAGTAGAGTCGAGCCGTGCCGAGTCATGCTAGAACTGTTTAGTGAAAAAGCGCCACATGACTTAAGGAGGGAGGGTGGGAGAACAGCAGCTACCACAGTAAAGGGAGAACTTTAGGTTAAGGAATTAAGTTCTGCAGGCTCACCTGAGGTGCAGAGTGGTGACAAAAGTTACACACTGAAGCTTTAAGGTTTTGACCGATTTTCATCACGTTGATGGCTAGAGAAGACAAATCCATGTTCAACAAGTTTCTTTGACTTCATCCTGGAGTTAACATTTATGTCTGTGCTGAACTTCACATGAAATTACCCACATGATGTTGAGACATGTCACTCAAAACCACAACAATGGATCACAATTGTCTCTAGTAAAAGTTGTGATGTTGTTTCAGTTATGGATGTTTCCTTTGATTCCAGTCTTTGTGCTAAGCCAAGCTAATGGGCCGCCAGTCATCGCCTCATATTCATCGCTTAGAGATGAGTGATTTCTCATGTCTTTCCCAATGCGTGGATATTTGTTTTACTAAAGCTTTTGACTTCTAAAAGCTTTTTTTTTATAATTTAATGATGGAATATTAAAAAATAGTGCAAAAACATTTATGTTTATTCATACCAGAGAAGACGAGGTCCAGCAGGACGGCTCGTCTTCTGTCCCTGATGCTGCTGATGGACGGGAAGTAAGCGTCCAGAATCAGGAAGCAGACGCTGCCAAGGAAACACGCCACGCCAATGGTGATGCCGTAGTTGCAGGCGTCAGAGTTGTTGTTGAAGACGCAGAGCAAACGCTCGCTGCCGATGTTGATGTAGCCCTCGTTCACGATGCAACTGAACACCACGACGGAGAAAACCTGCAGGGAAGAGAACATGTGGGCTGGTTTATCATCTAACACGTCAGAGAGAATGAACTCACACTGGTGCCTGACATTCCTCATACATGATGTCAAGAGGTACATAACTCTAAGTCTAGGGGTTTATTGTTTTTCCTCAGATTGAGCTCCTGAGAGCACATGGGAGCGTGAAGCTAATATTTTGTCTAACATGGTCATCAACAGAGAGAATTGAGAGAAGTCATTGAAATAGCATTAGGAGACACTGTCTTCCCTCATGGGGAACTACAGTGTCACAAATACACACATGATGACATGAAGAAGATGTGTTCAGCAGCCCTGGACGTCGGTTCATAATGACAATTACTTGCAGCCATTTGCACTAACTGAGTAAAACAGCAATGTAAAGCTGCAACTAACCATTATTTTTAAAATCGATTCATCTCTCGATTATTTTCTCAACTAATCAAGTAAAAATGTAAACTGTCAGAAAGTGTTGGAAAAAAAAAACACCATAATAATATGGACGCACAAGGAATTATTGTTTCTACAGAATGGTCTTGATGGCTGTTTAGATTTAAACTTATACATTTAAATATGCCTCCTTTGTGTCAAACCTACATTCATTCTGTGATTTTTTTATATTTAAACATGAAGCATAACAAGTTTCCTCAGTAAAGTACAAAGAGTAATTAGTTGATTATTTTAATCAACTGAATCAAATGGCTTGATTAATCTTTTTTAATCCACTATTACATTAATTAATAAAATTGAAGATAAGTTGATCATGAAAATAATAATAATCCGCCCTAAACAGGATAAAACAAGCACCATGTTTTTATTGGTTACTGCCATGTATACATATCTAACTGCAAAGGTATAACCTGGCATATAAGATTTATTTTATCTATTAAAAAAACTATACATCTAACACTGCCGCAAAATGGAAAATGTAATGTATATGTAAGACGCCTAGCTTCAGCTAATTTGCAGTTTTTGTCCCTGGTCAGGATTTTGCAAGAATAAAACAATGAATACAATAAAACAGGGGTAAATGATGAGTTACAGTGTTTTCATGTGTGATGTGTGGCGTGGAAATTAATCACGTCTCTGCTGCTACTTTAGCCAAAGTTTAACTTTCATATTCAACACCTTGTTGTACTGTATGGCATTTCAGTTCCTTTCGACTGTCATCCACTTTGTCTCTGAAGTGTTTAGTGGAATAAAAATGTTGGTTACCTAAGAAACCCTTTTTTTAATCTAAAATAGCTTACTTTGTTGTGACTATTTAGTTTTTCCACACACGCTTTACTGAGGAAGGCCACGATTTCTAACTGTAAGACACAGAGACAGAAGCTGGACATGCTCTGTGTCACCTTTAAACCCCAAGTGTCCACATTATAAAGGCTGCACGGTGACTCACAGCTGCACAGCAGCGTCACACCACAGAGACAACAGGACAGACAGAGAGATGTGTTACAGTTACACATTAGCACCAGCTACAGACACAAAGAGGAGCCAGAGATAAACACATGGCAGCAGAGTCCTGATGATCCTGAACCAGGAGCCGCATCACCAGAATGATGCGTTTGTTTGAACAAGCTGCAAAAACGCTGATGCTGATGATGATTTCAATTAGTCCCGTCAATGGAGACTGTGTGAATGGACAGAGAGACAGCGCGACAGACAGAGAGGGGGGCGGGTGGCGGTGTGGGGGGGCAGACACAGGCCCGTCCATATAATAATGGACACATTGCAGAGGCGGATTTCTTACCCATGACATGAGTCTGAGGACGGTCCGTGGGTGTGTGATGAAAGCGACCGGATCAAATGCGATGCTCCCGGCTTTCCTGGCGCCGTACGCGCCCGCTGGCTCCATCCCGCCGGGGGGTTAGTGTATCCTAAAGCCCGCTGAGAGAAGGAGAGGAGACGGTGAGAGAGCTGCGCGCAGCGGCGGCGTCCTCCTCCTCCTCTTCCTCCTCCTTTGTGAAGTCACTGCGCGTCACCGAGAGCAGAGCAGAGGCTGCGGCAGCACCGAGGTCTCTCAACGGTCATTATGATTTTTAAATTACCTTTGTTTTATAGTAATATTTAGCTCATGGGGGTGATTTTAAACACGTTTCTATGGCATGCGTTAATTTAAATCTGAGGGTCGTTTCTAATATTAGTTACACTCCTACCACTAAGCACCAAAAATGTCCTTTTTAAAATCAAGCTATAAAAAAATATTATTCATGATTATATATTGTTCTTTTATTGAGCCGATTTCTTTTCATCTACATCTGAACTTACTATTGATATCAAATGCTAATTATTTTTTAAAGATTATAACCCTTTAAATGCCAAGTTTTTTGTCTTCTTCTTGGTTTTTAATGGAGGCTGGCCACCAACATTATGGGGCATTACCGCCACTTGGTTTTTTGCCATAATGCCACCATTTTAGATAAAAAGATATGAATATTTTCAATAATGCAAAGTAAACCTTTTTGTGTGTTGAATTATTACAGATGTCAATGAGTGGGAGAGGGAATTGTGACAGTGCCATCTAGTGGAAACAGCATGTTTTTTCTCCATAAGCTAAATATGGCCAAAAACCATGCCACCTGGTGGAGAGTATTGAGAGTCATCACTTCCAAGGCAAAAGGTAGTTGCAGTACAGGTAGTTGCAGTTTAATACCTATTAAATACAATAGGTATTAAATTGGCCTAGCGGTCAGTGTTGATTTGTTTTGGATACCAGCCTCCCCAGGGGACACTGGTTTGAATCCCACCTGCACAGTATATAGGAATTTTATGTGATTTTGGACGACATACTATACTATGACTTTTTTGACTGATTTTGGACGACATACTATAGTATGACTTTTTTGTGTGATTTTGCACAACATACTATACTATGACTTTTTTTGACTGATTTTGGACAACATACTATACTATGACTTGTTTGTCTCATTTTGGACGACATACTGTACTATGACGTTTTTGACTGATTTTGGACGACATACTAAACTATGATTTTTTTGTCTCATTTTGGACGACATACTATACTATGACTTTTTTGTCACATTTTGGACGACATACTAAACTATGACATTTTTGTCACATTTTGGACGACATACTTAACTATGACTTTTTTGTCACATTTTGGACAAAATGCTATACTATGACTTTTTTGTCTCATTTTGGACAACATACTATACTATGACTTGTAACTTATCACAATACATAATACACAATCTTGCCACAGCCAGAATTATCAAAATATGCAGAATGTAAAGCACGTAAAATGTGCACAATTGTGATAGGTGGATCTTTTTTTTAGATTTCATTTGTATTTGGTTTCCCCCTCTCCTGCAAGCCATTCATGGGTCCAGGGCATGACCTTATATAACTTATATAACTTGTATTTTGCTAAATATTACACACAACGACTACCTGCATTATTAGGGTTCGAGCAACAAAGGTTGCAAGAACCTTATTGAAACTGGTTAATATTTGAGACCTTTTTAGAACATCAGAAAATGTTACACTGATTAATATTCATCAATGATTTTTTTATACATCAGCAAATTTCTGGTAAAGATCTGGAAAGTTAAAGAATCAATCATGACTGAGATCCTGATCGCAACATCTTCAATATAAAGTTGTTATAAAGAGTTCTGTGGTGGAAACTGTTGGACACTAATAATGCAGGGACATTTATTTGGGCTTTGTAACATCAACATGACAAAGACAGAAGCTCACTGAGGAGGTTAAATATTGAAAAGATGTGCAGCCATCTCCAACTTTAATGTGAGGCACACACACACACACACACACACACACACACACACACACAGTCATAACCCTGAGAAAACCATTTAAAGTGGGGAAAATAAGTCAAAATGTCCTCAATTCCTATGTTTTGTTCTTTGGTCCTAACAAAGATATATACACACACAAACACACACCCTTTACGGTCTGTTCATGCACTAAAGCTCATCTTTTGCCTTCTCAGCAGCCTCCATGTACTTCATCCTTTCTTCATCCTCCTGGAGACAGAAAAACAAGAGAGTTTATTTTTAACACAGCAAAAAAGAAGCTTACAACTCAGACACACACGATGTAAACGCTCAATCCCGTACATTGGTGAGGAGGTTTTACCTTAACTCTCTCCTTTTTGGCTTTTTCCATCTCTTCATCTATAAATGTAAGCAGGTCCGTCAGCTTCCTTTTTCCAGTGTAAACAACCACCTGACGGGAACACATGCATCAACCATCTTAACAAATCACCAGTTTGCCAGTTTCAGTGGAACATACGTCATACATACATTTAGAACTGAATAATATATGATGTTTTTGTTTCATGGTAGCATCCGGATTACGTTGATAGTTATAATTTAGCTTTAGACGCCCTAAAAGCTAACAAGGTGTGCTTCATACCCTTTCAGAATAAAGAGCGGGAAACAGGCAGAGTGATGGGTAGGATCCCTGCATCGACATATCGATGTCATTCGCTGAGGCATCGATGCGCGCGATGACCACGTTCTCTCGCTCCTTCAAAGCCTTTGCAAGTTCCTCCCATAGTGGGAACACAGCGCGAGACTCCTGACTGTAGGGCAGATCTGAAAGATGTCCACACAGCGATGCAGAAAATGTGTACATTTTAAGAAATATTGCTAATAATATCAAAGTTTTTATGCTTGGGGGAGGTGGAAAAGTGGGTCTACAGATAAAAGTTTGCAAAATTAGTGGAGATTAGGGCTGGGAATCCCAGGGATACAAAACGCGATACAATGATTCTGTGATATTCTGACTATCCATAGCGACTATTTCTGTTGTCGAAATGTATTTTCTGCTTGGTGAGTGGGGCTTAATACCCCACCTACTGGTGGGGCTGAAGTTCAGTTTGCGCACCCAACACGATACTTGCGCGTGGTTCCAAAATATTGGCTGTAAGCGCAGCCTGAGCACTGAGTCTGTACTCTGAGCACAGAAGTATACCAAGTCCTTGCACTCGTTTTCAGGGTTTGGCCAAAATGACCCAACAACCCAGCTGGAGGACAGGTTGGTTCGGTCTCACTGCTCACTGAACAATAAAAATACTAAAATTCTACAGAGCTAAGAGCACAAATAGCTAAAATTGGCTGGACATAACGCAGACCATTCTCCAACTAAACATAACTATTAGTCATGGAATTGCGAGCCATAACGATGGCATAGAGCAATCTGGTACCTTGGGTGTGTGTCGTCAACACGTTGCCATAGCCAAGGTACAGTAAGGTTTTATATGTCATCGTTTGTAAATTACTGCCTAGCCAAGTCTTTTTGAGCCCTCACCCTAGCCTTAATAACGCTTGTGCCTAGTTGAAAAATACCGGTTTGTATCTCTCCTACCACTGGGTGCACTAAAACACTCCTATGGGTCATATTTGGGGGTTAACCAAAATGACCTATATGTTAATTTTAGTTGGAAGACTTGTTGACATAATCCCATTGGCTGTATAACCCTGTTTGTGAGGTAAAACTGCAAATAACAATTTACAAAACAACTAAACAACAAGAGAAAACACATAAGAGCAGAACTGAGAACTGGGTGTGGTTGAGCTAAGTGTAATTGTGTTGGTTTCCAAGGTCAACCATCCTAAATGACCAAATCTATGCTTATTAGACAGACAGTAGGTGAAAAGTGTGTTTACGTACAGAACAGGAGAAAAACTGTCTTGTTTGGGTTAAAGGCAACTTTCTCCAGAGTCACTCCCACCAGCTCTTTCACTGGCTTTTTGTCCCATTCTTCAGGTATTGGCTCACTCCGCATCTTAGGCTGTAGCATTAATGTGCACAAAAGATATATTGTGTACAGAAGTCAGGGCAACCTGCCATTTTTGTTAGGTATCACACAGGAAAAATAAAAAATCATATGTGTAATTTACCTTAGCATTGCCATCTAAGTAGGACTGACAGAATCTCTTTATGGTTTCTTTGTCCAGGGAGTCAGAGGGCAGGTGGTACGTCACATGGTCAGTCATGTTGACCAATCGGATGAGAGGGGCCTCAAAATCTCGTACTTGGAAGTACTCCATCACTCGTCCATTACGAGACTCTTCCACATTCACCAACACAAACAAAATCTGAATAGAGACAGACACAGAGGAGAGGTTCTCACGTGGTGTAAACTGTAAACTATGCGGTCACACTGTTTCTATGTACATGTCTTTAGCTGTGTGGACCAATTGTCAAGCAAACCTGTCTTTGCGAGGACATTTTGGCTGGTCCACACAACTTTAACAGGCTTTTTGAGGATTAAGACCAGGTTTTAGGGTTAGGTTAATGGTTAGGCATTTATTTGTGATGGTTGTGACTGTGTGTGTGTTTGTGTACCTGCAGCCTGAATTCCAGTGCAGCACTGTCAAAGGCAGAGTGAATTTCCTCAAAGTCTGCAGAGGATTTTTTAATAAACAGGAGCGCATGGTTTAACACAGGTGAGGATAGGATCTGAGCAGCTGTCTGCAAGAGATTAGAACACAATCATGTCAGTCTACACCACAGACTTTAAATGGGAAGCCCAGACTGACTGCCAACACACTGCCAAGGCACAACATTTTAAACCTTTAATGTACATTTCAAAGGGTTTCACAAGCTTTACTGTGTATTTACCGAAAGGTTCTGACATTCGATATCATCAGAAAAAGACACTGAACTCAGTGACCATGGTCAGCAAACTGTTAGCAGAACCATTACCAAGCATGGAGAGCATTTATAGAAACAGACTTACAAACGGGGCACAGGCTATAGCAGGTAATGGGAGGCATCCTCTCTCCTCATCACTTAAAATGCTCCCATCTTATCTGAAGTTCAGAGGTGTCACCTGCAACCAGGCTCCTATTGGATGATACCTTTCAATCACACTGGTGTGTCCACTCAGTGTGACTTATTATCATCTACTTTCCTCTAAACGGGAGCATCATTTATACATTTGACATCAGATTCTATTGAAAAAGACCTGAAACTAGTGATCGAGACCATTAAGTCCTCAAGAAAATATTTACTGACTTTATAAACCGAGTGAGAATATTATAGCCAGACATTAAAAAAACAAGACTTTCCTGTAAATACATGGTTATCTTTCATTTCACAAACTCAAAAATGATTCATATGTTTAACATACAGACAGTAGGCTTATTGTGACCAGTGCAAAAGTTTAGGATCAGTGCTTGGTTTCCCCTCCTCTGTCAACTGAGGACGGAAATACTGAAGCAGCCAGTGTCACAGGAGCCATTGTACATTTGTTATGTCTGTCAGATACAAGCAACAAGCTTTTAGGAGCAGCCATTGATGCCTGAAAATCTTTGGAAATGAGATGGGTATATATGAGTACCGGGTAAAGCCTTTTTTTTATTTCAGACTATTCATGAATAAGAAAATATGATGCCAAAACATAAAGAGTTAGAAATCCCAATTTCTTAATGTAGTCAACATAATTCAGCAAGCAATACCCATTTATTCACAATAAATCATAAAAACGGTAACTGTAATTTTTCAGGAGAGCAGTCAGATTAATGTGTGTGTGTGTGTGTGTGTGTATCTATAACACAGTATAATTCTCTACCTCTCCAGTGTATTCAGTGACTGGATCCATCTGGTAGACGGTGATAAAGATGATCAGCTCCTCTTTAGATGTCTGAGGCATCATTTTATAAGCCTGGATGAGCTTAGACTGTAGGGCACACGTACGCGCACACGCACACGTACACAAACACACACACACACACACAGAGAAGTAAACAGTTATACTGTAAAGAAAGAACAGAATCCTCTTCATGAAACACTCGTCAGTGGACCATGGCGTCATTACACATTCACCATTAGTGATCATGCTTTAAATCATGCTAAAATTATGACTCCGACCCCTCTGGTGAATTTCTTTTATTTTTGCCAAGAGGGCATGTGTGTGTGTTAAAGACCCTCCTCAGCACTGCCCCTACTGACTGGAGCAGGGATTCCAATGCCTCATTCACACACATGAACTTAGAAGGTAGCAAACTTGGAAGGTTGTGAACTTAAAAGGTATTGAACCTTAAAGATTTAAACCTAGAAGGTTCAAACCCAGAATGTTGCAAACTTAACAGGGTGTGAACTTTATTGGTTACAAAGTTTAAAGGTCGTGAACTTGGAACTTTGCAGATTTGGAAGGTTGTAAACTTGTGAAACTTAAAAGGTTGCAAACTTTGAATTTTGCACATTTTAAAGGTTGCAAACTTTGAAGTTTTTCAAAAGTAACTTATTTTATATTTTATCTTATATAATTAAAGGCTGATGATTGGCTGCAGACAGTTTCACCGTAAGGTTCTCTTTGAAAGGATTGAGGTCCCCTCTTTGTAATTTACAAAAAATAATTAAAAAGCATATTTGTAGTTATATTCTGATTTAAAAAAAACAACCTTAAAAGAAAATGATCTGTTCTATTTGTATTGTTAAAAAATTACCAGAAGCACTGTGTGTGTGTGTGTGTGTGTGGTACCTTTTTGAGCAGCAGCACATCATTATGTGTGCGACCATATTTACTGATAACTTCAGGGTCTTGTGTCACAACAAAGTTCATGTCAGGTAGCTCGATGGCTGCAGAGTAGAACACCTGAACGTGCTCATGGTCCAGCTTCTACACAGAGAGAGAGAGAGAGAGAATTTGTTACACAAATGAATTCAAAGGAGGAAAAGGTCAGTAAAACAACAGTTGTTTTACCTCAAAGAATCCAACCACTGTCAGCTCCTCTGAGGCCTCTAGTAGGCTCAGATCAGCGATGATGTCAGAAACAGACCCCGCCCTCCGTGTCAGCCAGGTTATGATGGATGCTGAACTCTGAGGGACTAAAGGTGATAGAAGGTTCTAAAACTTATTTTACAACAATTTATTACATTAAAGAGATTTTACAAAGAACATTATTGGAGAAGTTTGACATTTTGGGACAAATGCTTTTATTTACCAAGTTTTAACTGTTGACTTATGGTGAAGCACACTTAAAGCAACAACAACAAAGTGAACTATAGTTGAACAGCGCGTGATTCACAGCACTGGTTTTATCTGAGCGCAGATTCCATCATTTCTTATGGACAAAGAAATTAGTCCAACAAGTATTTTCACTGCTCATTAAGCTGCTGATTATTCCTTAAATAAGGAAATGAACATTTATTAATACACTGCAAAAATCCCTTCAGTAACTTTAATTATGTATTTACACAAGTCGCGTTGTTACGTTGTTACTAGCAGATAAGAAATTATACAAATGCTGTGAAGCTATACTTTCACTATCATATAGCTTGTTTAATATGTACATATTAGATTAGAATGGTGTTATTTCTCAACTAGATAAAGGTCAATGAGAAACCATGGAGCAGTGAATCAACAGCCCAGGAACTATAACAAAGTTTCCACTTCTTAAGATAATGATAAATGAGTGATTACAGCTCTGTAATAATAACATGATAAATTATGGCTCTGTAAATGTGTCATTTTTACAGTCACTTACGTGGGCAGTGGGCAGGGTTGTATTTATCCCCAGCAAGGTACAGCCTAATAGCTGGGTGAGTCGTGGCATTCAGGTCTTTGGCCAGGTCCTTCTCCTTTGTTGCATCGATGACAGCAAGTCTAACCTCTGACCCTTGAAGCTCTGCAGCAGCACCTTCAAAAGCTTCTGACACACGACGGCCTTCACCAGAGAGAGGAGCATCTACACACCCAAAAAAGCAAACGCTCATTACATTCAAAGTAAAGTCAAATGAGTTCACACCATCAGCTCCACACAACTCTTTCTGTTTCTCAGTGCAGCAGTGTTTAGATCTCGTGTCGCCCTCATGCAGGAGATGTTTACTGAAAGTGATTTGTTTAATGGCAACAGCAACATGTTTGGAGTAAGACTGAAAACACATAGAAGCATCTACAAAAAGGTCCTGAAGTCAATTCTACTGCAGAGAAAAAGGTCATTTAGCAGTTTGCAGACCAAACAGAGGCAAAATAATAACATCTGCAACAAAAGGTAGAAGTTAACAATTCAATTATTACACTTTTTCATTGATCAATGTACAACTGGCTGATTGTATGAATTGTTATTTTTCATTACCTCCACAATGAGCCTTTTATATTTAAGTATATCAGGAGCCAGATGGCCATTTTTGAACCACCACGTATTTATACGAGTGCACAGGGAACAAATGAATCGTCCTTTAAATTCTGTGGCTAAGTAAAAGCTGCACAGTTTCTCCAGCATACAATGGGTGGGAAAAGTGAGGAGGCGAGGGACATTCAGATGCAACATGGACACTGTAGCTGTGACCATGTAGACCAAGATTATTAAGTTGTGTGAGTGTTACTTACAGAAAAGCACCAGGAGCTGCTTGTGTTGCCTCAGTGTCCTGTTGAAATTTCCTTTTGTCACCTGTAAAACTAAACTCTCCTCGGGGAGCGACTCGTCTTCATGTCGCTCATCTTGTGTGTCGGCGGCGACAAACACACAGAGGCAGGAGGCCGTCGCCACCAGCAGCAACACTCTCCTCATGGTGCTTCAGCCACAGTCTGATAGTCTGATGACTTGCCCTAGATACTGGAGCACGCTTGACAGGGAGGTATGGGAGGTGAAGGGAGTGGAGAAAGGAAAGTCTGACAAGTGCAATTAAGTCTCATTGTGTGTGTGTGTGTGTGTGTGTGTGTGTGTGTGTGAGAGAGAGTGTGTGTGGGGACTAGTGTTAATGGTTAGGCTCTACAAATGATTG
This sequence comes from Solea solea, assembly GCF_958295425.1. Classification (NCBI taxonomy): domain Eukaryota; kingdom Metazoa; phylum Chordata; class Actinopteri; order Pleuronectiformes; family Soleidae; genus Solea; species Solea solea. The sequence continues at coordinate 6,124,821 of NC_081143.1, forward strand.
TCAATGTGGCGTCCTGAGAAGAATAGCTGCACAAACCTGTGTGTTTGTATTTATATCTTTGTGATGTCCAAAAAACACCTATCTTTGTGGGGACATTTTGACCTTGTGTGGACATTGACTCTAAAACCCTGAGGGTTTAGGTTAGGGTCAAGTCAAGGGTTAGGGTTAATGGCTAGAGAATGCATGATGTCAATAATGTGTGTTGTCTTACATCTTTAAAGGGCTTTGGGGGGTTAAGACTTGGTTGGTTTTAGGGTAAGGGTTAGAATTGAGTTTAGGTCGGGCTAGTGTAAAGGGTAGGGTTATGTATTTAGTTGTGATAGTTAAGGTAGGCTAAGGGGCTAGGGAAGGCATTATGTCTATGAGGGTCCTCACTATGAATGAAGCACAAACGTGTGTGTGTGTGTGTGTGTGTGTGTGTGTGACAGGTAGCTATGAATGCTTTTTGTTATCTGCCGACTCAAGCTCAACCCACCAGTCTGTAGCTGATTAACTTTCCTATCTGTCCCCGGTTGTATCGCTGCTGCTGCTGCTGCTGCTGCTCATATCAAGAATATCACTAATATCTCGTGGCCTTTGCCTAACACGTTTACCCTCAGCAACACTGAAATGGAAGCACAAAAGCATGCAAACTGTCTTTTTCCTTGATAACCTTTTAAATTCAACGGCTGAATGTTGTATATTTGAAATGTAATGGAAGAGCACAGTTAGTACTTTGAGGAACATTTAAAAAGTCATGTAGTGCAGTATTTAAAAGTGGGGAACATATATGTACAAACAATATATAAACCAAGTGATTTAAGAACTCTTTTTCAAACTTTGGGGAAATCAGGGTTGTGATGGGAAACTTTAATTAATTTCATACTTCATTACTTAAGTAAAAAATTCACAATTGACTTTTCTATACTTTGTACTTCTAGCAACTTTGTTACTCATTACTACCAAATAAAATCAGAAGAAGAGTTGGTAATGGTCTGTATTTATACAGAGATTTTCTAGTCTTGATGAGCTGCTCTACACTACAGTTTTGCCATTCCCACGTCTTTCATACTCATTCACATGCTGCAACATGGGGTTAAGGGTCTTGCTCAAGGACACATATAGACTAACAGAGCCAGGAACTGAACCAACACCCTTCCAGTTGAAAGACAACTCGCCCTACCACTGAGCGACCATCGCTCCATCCTAACATCTCACTTTTTTAATACTTTTACTTCTAAAACTTAAGTACATTTTGTATCAGAAAATGACTTTTGATACTTAAGTACAGTAAATGTCATATACCTTAAGACTTTTACTTAAGTGATATTATTAAAAAAGAGACTTCAACTTCTACCAAAGTCAAGTTTCTCTTTGAGGTACTTTACACAAGGCTGTGTTCTACATACAGTGTATCTCAGTGCAAGCTCATTATTCCTGCATTTTCAGTAACTGCCAAAGCAGTTCAAACAATAAATGCATGACAGTATCAGAGGAGCGCTGCAGAGATGGAGCGATTGTCTATGCTTATGTGGTGGGAGGGGCCAAAATGTTAGTATTTCATGTCCTGGGGAGGAGATTTATACATATGTGATCAACTGATTTGTAGCATCCCAACTAAAACCCAGTATTTAAAGTTTAAAATCCATAAATGGACTATTGTTTCTCAACTGATGATTTATTTGTAATAAAACCACAATTCAATAATACAACATATATGCAAACTGTACTGGTGTAAACAAATAATTAACAGTAAACAAAACATTTATATTTTATATTAGGGTTGGTCTCCATATTAAACATTCTGCCCATCTGTCACAGGCTGAAAGTAAGATGTGTGTGTTAGGCTTTGTTTACTTTAAAACTAAAATATCAGGCTTCCATACCAGGTCAAGTTGTCCCCATCGTCTTTGGTAAATGTGAATATTTGTTCTTGTGGTGGAATGAAATTGGAAATGGAAACATGATTTGTGTTATGGTGATTCAGACCATGGCCTCAACATCATGTTGTTTGTCAGTGTTTGTGCTGAATCGAGGTCAAACTCCACAGGAACTGATTCAAAATTCTCTTCCATCTCATTTTTGAAATCAGCACAAATGATAAATGGTCAGATACAAAAAGAGATTTCCTACCGTATATACGCAGTATTATAAACGGAAGCACAATATTATCAGCACAATAATATTGGTATTGGCCGATATTTAACTTAAAAATATAATTATTAGATATCGGCAAACTCTGCTAGGTCCTCATGCTTGCACCCTTTCCAACTATTACGTTTTATGTTTATTGATTTTGCACAAGGCAGAAAAATGTATATCTATATATAAATACAGAAGAGACTGAATGATCCCTGCAGTTTGGTACAGGGAAGTTTTATATATTAGAAATGCTTGTGAACAGTATCTTACAAAAAGACTTTTTCATGGCAGACACAGCAGGAAAAGCAACAGGTGTAAAGTAAACAAAAGTAACAAGGGCTGAGTTCCATTTAGTTTCCTATGACTAACATGGTTATTTTTATATGGAAACCAGTAATGTGACTTATTCCAAATAAGTATTCAGATTCTGATTCTGAGACATTAGTTTATGTAAAAAAAATTCCACTCATATCCTTGTACACATGTTACAGAAAGTAGTCCTATCATGACTCACGGCTACTTCTGTCAAAACACATTTATCAGATTAAGACAAATGCAGGCGTAACTAAAGACTTCCTATGTGTTAATCTGATTATTCCTTATTCTGAGTTTGATAGTTTAAGGTAATACATGTAAACATAGTCAATGTCAGAAAGTACACATCTTAGCAAATTCATAATTTAAAGTCAAAATGATTTTGTTGGTGTCGTATACTCACCCCCTGTAGATTTATTATCATTATCATTATTATTATTTTTCCGTGAGAAAATCAGCTGAGGAGAGTTTTAATTCTTGTTGAACAAAAAGTCCACAGAAATGTCTCCGAAATCGCAGCACAGTCCTTTTCTCATGTGTCCATCCATAGAGTACGGTCCAGTATGTACTCTTATTAATTAGATACAGTAGTGTCACACAGATGTCTCCAGGGCGAGCTGCTTAGCTCGTAACAAACTATCCATGTTGTGCTTTTTTGGGTGGAGGGAGGAGGAGAAGAGGAGGCCTGTAAATCCCAGACAGCGTCATCTTTTGTACACGTGCAATTTGTTTCCACACTGCGGGCACGAGTGATAAGCATCTTGCAGTCCGCGTACAAGTAACGGGATCAGGCAGAAACCACAGATCAACCTGCGGTGAGGAGAAGTTGAGACAGATTCAATGTAACAGCACTTGAAATATTGTTGTATGATGTACTGACAGCGGTGACTTATCCTGAGACACACACAGTTTAATCGAGCTAAGGCCGTAGTCCGACTAAGACAGGCAATCGGACAACTTGCTGAGTATACATGCGGAGGAGATAATCGATTTATTGGCTGCGTGCGTCTGACTCCACCTCCATAGGTGGCACTGTATCTCTCTATAAGCTAGTGTGTGTTGAATCAGTTTCCTGACAGTGAGATGGATCGTGCTGTGGTTGTGTATGTACATGCTGTACATGTTAATCTATCTTAATCTTATTCTGTATGTCGCCTCTTTCTACTTCCGGGTCAAAGACCAGGGAGGACATTTTGGCCCATGTACAGAACACCAGGTCCGACTCCAGTCCGACTAAGCGTATACATGCAGGAGTAATCGGACTATGAATCGCATTATCCAGGTATGTTAGTCCGACTAAGACTAACTTGATTTTTGTAACCTGCTAACTTGTTTACATGAAATTAAGAAAACTGAATTATGGTCTTAGTCTGACTAAAATTGGACTCTCAACACGCACGTAAACGCTCGCCCTCACTGCAAACATGGCCGCCATCAAAAACACACACACACAAAAATATTAAAAAGTGTGTAAATGTTTGCTAAGAAAAGCAGAAATGTAGAAAGTAGATTTGTGTCCCAATGTTACCATTATGCGTCAGTAGCTCATACAACCACACATACACAAAGCTGAACTTTTACTTGCAGTACTTGTGTTTGTGTATTTGTGTGCCTCACCCCATCACTGACAGAAGAAAGCACATGCACCAGGCAGCTTTCCCTGGCAGGTATGTGACTTGTGTGGTGACAGTGTGGTGGCAGTGCGGGCAGCACACCAAACCGGGAATGTCTCTCAGGTATGTGACAGAGATAGGAACAGGCGGCGGCTGAATCACAACCACAGCAGGCTGAGTTTGGTGGGTGTGGTGACGCCGTCCTGCACCAACTGTGTTACAAAAGACACGGGGAGGACAGTGTAGAATATCAGGGTAAGAAAGACATTTTCAATAGCCCATTTAAGAGCTAAATAATGTAAAAATGTAGCGTTGGTACCTTGTGTGAGTGGATGTATTACGTTCCCAGCGTTTTGCGGAAGTGAGGTCTGAGTAGTGGGCACAGAGTGGACAGACAGGACAGGAAATGGATCCGGCTGAATCGTAACTAGTGAAAAAGAAACATTAAAGTTAAAGGAGCTGTAAGTAAGTAAGTGTGGTCATAAAATGTCCATGACTACTCATTAGAGATTTAGAAAATAACTGAATTATCGCACTGATAACAGCCAGTTTATTTACTACTTCATTCTTTATTTTTGGGACAACTGTTCAATAACGCATCCGGAGTAGTGATGGGACTACAATATTATAGCTCATTGTGAATAAGTTAATCGTGGTGAATTTCTAGTATCATGATGAGAAAAACCTCAGTTTCTGTTGTTGAAGGAACAGGGAGATCTAGAATCTAGAAGTTCACCTGTCTTAGTCTGGATGACTTGTACTCAATGTACGATGAGCTGTGAGAAGAAACAAAAGAAAGAGAATCTTTTTACCTGCTTCTACGTAGGTGGGAGGCGGCGTGGAGGGGGATGAGAGGGAGGCGTAGTAGGAGGGGGGAGGTGGGAAGCTGAATCCTCCTGTTCTCAGAGCGGAAGGGTGGAGATTGGCCTCTTCATATGAAGGGGGTTCCATCAGGAGATCATTTGCTCAAACAGGATGCTGGAAAAAAAAAAAAAAAAATTAATTTAAAAACTTTACTCATGGGAAACGTTTTGCTCTGTCACTGTAGAAGTGACCGTGAACATTCAAAAAGTAGTAGTAGTTAGCTTTCCCTGCAGTTCGGTTTCTATTTTGATTCCTATTTTTACTTTTTTATTACTGCTATTTGATTCTCATATGGCATCATCATTATTATTATTATTATTATTATTATTATTATTATTATTATTATTATTATTATTATTATTATTATTATTATTATTATTGGGCAGCCCATCGACAAGTGAACAAGACTATCTGAGCCCAGATAAATGGGTGGTTTGCTGTGGCAACTCCTAGACAGGGAGAAGCCGAAAGCAAAACAAAAATGTATTATTATTACTATTATCATCATAGTTTGTTGCAGTAGTAGTAGTGTTAGTGCTGGAAGTAGTAGTAGTTGTTGTAGTGGTAAGGAGGGTGAGGGTTTTGAGGGTAACGGCAAAGATTAAAATGTACTGCTCTTTATATTAGCTTTGTGTACATATACAAACAATTGTCTTTTATTTTTTGAAATAAAACAACCTCACTTTACCCTTCAGTGCGTAGGAAGCATGGAAGATGCCAGATCAGTGGAAATCTGAATTCAGTTGTTTTCGTCATCACAGCACCACATTTTCCAGCATGGTGTAAATTACAGTAAATATATTGTCCTGACACACAGTAGCTCAATTTAGTAACCAACTGGTTATACTAGTTATTTCACCGTGTGTGTGTGTGTATGAATCAGTCTGTCAGGCAGCTTTACAGTATCGTATGTAATCTGAACATCTTTGTGCGGCACACACTACATTTAGCCAGGGGTCACATGACCATAGCCGAGTGTGCCGCTCTGATTCTGTTGTGGAAGCTACTTGTTACATGATGCAGCTGAAAATCTCAGGGTTTGAGATCACTGCATCTGTGAACTTCAATCAACACCACAAAGAAACTGTACAATGAAAGTCTAAATAAAGACACATATAGCAGTACTATAAACCCAAATTAGTTTTATTTTCATTAAATTGTATAGACTATAAGCTTATCAGCACCCAGTGAAACACTTACTGTGAGTCCAGAAGAACGCAGAGTCACTATGGTAAGAAACAGACGTGAACACACAGATAATCCTGAATCACGTTACTCCTCCTCGCTCTGTTTTCACACAATGTTGCATCACATTAAAATCAGCTGTGTTTGTAATTAAACATGTCGACGTGAGCTCGACATGGGACTCTACTCTTACATAAACAAGAGCCGCAGTATCTGATCCAAAACAGACACACACCAGACTCCAAAAATAGAAAACCTCCCCCCAAAAACAAAATACATAAATACATACATAAATAAATAAATAAAGAGTGTCTACCTACACTAATAAAAAAAACAGCATGGTGTGAAAGAAGTGGTCTTACCGTGGACAAATGAAGCTTGGTTGGAGGAAGCTCATAGCAGGTTGGAGACAGACGTGACGTCACAGCCTGTTGAACCAGTTTGGCTCTGGAATTGGAAACATTTTACTTCCCACAGACAAACCAAGCCTGTACACCTGTTTCCCTCAGGTGATAACTCTCAGAAAACAACCTGTTTCTTAGATGCAATCTCCTTCTCCGCAGGATATTTAATCTGCAGGTGAGTCACTGTGTTTGTTTCACCTTTTACATACTGTATATATTTGTTGACAGAACAAGCGCATGTATGCAGACATATAGTCCGTAGAGTCAGCAGATGTCATTTGTGAAAGGTAATTGCAGTAATCATCCTTCATTTTAAATCGTAATTACTCTCACTTTATTCTTTATTAGAAAATACCTGCCGACCTTCTTAATGAGCCAATTATGTGGCAGCTGCACTGCATAAAAGCACGCAGCCTCAGGTCAGGCGCTTAGGTCAAATCGAATGTGAATTTGACTGAATGAAGGGGGCAATCTCTGTGATTTTGAATGTGGCGCGATTGTTGTTTCAGAAGGCTCCACACATGCAAACACATGAGGATCACTGCACTCAGCTCCAACTCACAAAAACCACACGGGCACTGTATGAGGACAGGTCCAGTTTTGATCTTTGGGTCAGAACCTGCCTTGTGTCAAGTCCATCAGTCCATGGTTTTGGTGGTCATGGTGACAGACGACCTTTACTTTCTGTCTGTACTCAGTGTCCTCCCCCCCTGGAGTAAGTTCTTAGCTTCCAAAATGACTGCATTACTGCTTTCTTCTTCTCTTTCCTTCCCCCCGGTGCACTCTTCCCAAACACTGTAAAGTGGCCTTGGATACATTGAGAGGACACTACAATATCATTATTATTAATGGTGATAAAAAATCTTGTAAGAGAATGATTATGCTCAAGGCCACACAAAGTAAACTTCTGAAAGTGTGTGTGTGTGTGTCGCTGTAGCTACCAGGTTCCCTCCTGCTGCCAATCCGACTGTGCATCTCATCCACTTACCAATGCCAGGCATGATAAAAACAACTCTCCAGTCCACGCCGTGTTGTCATTGCAGCCTAAAGTTCCACTCTTGAGTTTTCTCCTGTGTTGCGACACTTTATGTTTACTAGTGCCTGAGGTTCCTTCTCCTGCTGCTGCTGCTTTCCCTCTGCCTGCCTCCACCGGCTCCTCGTTTGCCTGCCAGTGAAGCATTCACTCCTGCCGCCTCTTCTGCTCCAACCAGATCAATGCTCAGTAAAAACACAGTGGAATTCTTCTCCTCAGACTCAAACTCAGTGCAGCATGAATGCTGATCTAACACATCTGCAGAAATGATCTGATGATGATCTCAAGGGGAAGTTTTCAACGTCCTGTGTGGTCAAAGAATCCAGACTCTACACTACATGTGTGCACTGTTCCTAATGAAATGCACTCATTATAGTATTATTGATATTTAATGCTGAAGTATTTTTTTCTGATAATACTTTCACATGTGTTAACCCTTACCTCTGAGCATTACTGTGCTTCAGTACAGTCTCACAGAAACACAAAGCTACAGACAGGTGAATGACGAGGACAGGGGAATGACGACAAAAGGTGAATGACGAGGACAGGTGAATGACGACAAAAGGTGAATGACGACAAAAGGTGAATGACGAGGACAGGTGAATTATGAGGACAGGTGAATGATGAGGACAGGTGAATGACGAGGACAGGTGAATGACGAGGACAGGTGAATTATGAGGGCAGGTGAATGACGAGGACAGGTGAATGATGAGGACAGGAGAATGATGAGGACAGGAGAATGACGAGGACAGGTGAATGACGACGAAAGGTGAATGACGAGGACAGGTGAATGACGAGGACAGGAGAATGACGAGGACAGTTGAATGACGAAGACAGGTGAATGATGAGGACAGGTGAATGACGAGGACAGGTGAATGATGAGGACAGGTGAATGACGAGGACAGGAGAATTGGCGTTAATTAAGGTCCCTGAGTGAGTGAAAAAGTTAAAGCATTAGTGACCTTTGACCCATTTTGACTGATACATTATGTGTTTACATCTTTTATTTTTGTATCTTTCTTTTTTATCTGTCTTACTTTCTTTGAAGAAAGAGGTTCCACAAATCGTCTCTACGTCCAATAACATTAAGGCAGGTTTATTGGCAGAAATGGAATATACTTCCCATAAGTGTTTTCGTATATGTGTATAATCAATTAAAAATAAATTGTGTTTTGAAGCAGAAACAGCTTATCCCACCCAAACCTACAATACTGTCAGATGTTTTAACATTTAAAAAGGCAATTTATACACCAATGTGGAAGACAGAGGAAGTGGCAGAGGGAGTAGAGAGGAGAGAGGTGAATGTTGTGAAATAATGTTTACATCCTTTCTGGTGCTTGAAGGCCACTGTAGTTCCCAAGTCGTGCTGTAACCTGCAGTCTCACCATTAGATGTCCCAGATTCTTTAATAACAAACATTTTAACAGGTTAATGTGCCTATGTACTGTATGTACTGTGTGTGTGTGGGTTCATGGTTTATGGTCTATTTGCTATTAGTTTTGTTTCCAACTAGCAGTCGCCCCCTGGGGGCTATTCAATATATTCTTACTCTGGGTTGGCCTCATCTGGCAAACTGCAAGGCAATAATGATACCAAACTGACAAAGGTTTTATGGTCATTTCAAATTTGTCACGACTACACTGAACTCAAACCCGAATGCATTTTATTAAATAAAAACAAAAGATGTAAGACTGATTGTGATTGGACAGAAATCACAGTGACATCAAAGCTCCTCTTTAAGTGTCGTGTTGGGCGACGCCTCTGCAGACTCTTCATCCTCCTGAAAGAAAGAAAACATATATATGTTATATATTGGAGGGAATTTTAAAATGATAAAAAAGTAGTAGTAAAAAAACAAACCTTGCTATCGCCGACGGCGTCCTCGGCTTTCTTTGCATCGTCGCCTTCCTCATCATCCTCATCGTCCCCTTCATCACTCTCCTCCTTAGGCATCACTCCTCCATTATCCAGGAACTTAGAGAGAGTCTCCAGATCTCTTTTGTGACTGTAGTCGACCACCTGACAGAAGCACAGACATTATCAAAAATGATTGGTAGTGCGTGTGTATGTATGTATATGTATATATGCATATACATATATCTATGTATATGTATATGTATATAGGTTTATACATATATCTATGTATATGTATATGTATATAGGTTTATACATATATCTATGTATATACCTCTTTGCCACCAGCAGGGAAAAACTTGAGTGTGGGAAATCCATCGACTTTCACAGACTCTATCTCATTGGCTGTGCTGTCCACCATGGCTATGATGATGTCATCACGGTCAGCGTACTTCTCGCCCAGCTTTTCCCAAACTGGAGCCAGTTCCTTACAGTGTCCACACCATGGAGCATCTGTGGTACACACACACACACACACACACACACACCGGCTTGTATAAAGTACCTTAAAGGGATACTTGAGTAAAAGTTACCAGAAGTTATCTTACCAGAAAATGACTTTGGTAGAAGTTGAAGTCAGTTTTTATAATATTACTTAAGTAAAAGTCTTAAAGTGCTCAGTGGTAGGGCGAGTTGTCTTTCAAATGGAAGGCTGTGGGTTCAATTCCTGGCTGTAATAGTCTATGTGTACTTGAGCAAGACACTCAACCCCATGTTGAAGCATGTGAATGGGTGAATGGGTGAAAACTATAGTGTAAAGCAGCTCATCAAGACTAGAAAATCTCTATATAAATATAGACTATTACCAACTCTTCTTCTTCTGATTTCATTTGGTAGTAACGAGTAACAAAGACAGTTAGAGGAAATGTAATGGAGTAAAAGTTGCTAGGAATAAAAAAACAATAATGTAAATTAGAGATATGTGGATTTTATACTCAAACAAAGTATTTGTACTTTGTTACATTACAACACTACACACACACACACAGTGAGATTTTACAGCGTGTATCTCTAAAACAGATGTAGACAAACTGACTTACAAAACTCCACAAAGACGTTTTTGGTCGGATCCAGAGCAACAGACTCAAAATTCTTCCCCACGAGGACTTTGACCGGTCCTTTATCCCAGTCCTCTGGGATTTCCTGTGTCCGAAAGTATGGCTGCACCACAAAACAAGACAAGTTATGTACGGGTTAAGTATTTAGATAATATACTTACAATACTGTAGTTGCAAATGAGTTCACAGTAACACAAGTTATTAGATGTTAATTCTGAAAGGCTGGAAATAAGAAAACATGACGACCTTTTCAGGAAATTACTCACTAATACTTTATTTTAATGGGAAATTATCTAAGTGAAACCATACTTTTATAGATAGATAGAGAGATAGATAGATAGATAGATAGATAGATAGATAGATAGATAGATAGATAGACAGACAGACAGACAGACAGACAGACAGACAGACAGACAGACAGACAGAGAGATAGATAGATAGATAGATAGATAGATAGATAGATAGATAGACAGACAGACAGACAGACAGACAGACAGACAGAGAGAGAGAGAGAGATAGATAGATAGATAGATAGATAGATAGATAGATAGATAGATAGATAGATAGATAGATAGATAGATAGATAGATAGACAGATAGACAGATAGATAGATAGATAAATAGATAGATAGATAGATAGATGTGTTACCTTGGCAGTGCCGTCCAAAACCTCCTGACACAGCTGTTGCAGTGATTCCGCTGTGATGTCATTGGTGGACAGTCTGTACTTCTTTCCTGTCTCCATTTCGATGACGCGGACAGTGGGGGCGTCGTCCGCGGACACGCCAAAGTATGTCAGCACATGAGATATGGCTGTTGTCACGTCAATGGAAACAAACAGCATCTGTAGAGAACAATAAGACAATAATAAGACTTCTTTTTTATCACTGATTCACTTTCAGTGAACACACACACACACACACACACGCTCTGACTGTTACCTTGTCCTTGAACTCTTTGGCCACAGTCCTGGCGTCGTCCATCAGTGCTTTCTGACTCTCCACAGTGGAGTTGATGAACAGCAGACTGTGCAGTTTGATGCTGGAGGAGAAGATCTTGTCTGCATTCTTAAAAAACAACGTGACGTCAATAAAGTTTCACTCAGTTTTCATTGTGTGACTGTATGCCTCTGTGTGTGTGTGTGTGTGTGTGTGTGTGTTACCTCTTCACTGAATGGGATGATCAGCTCCAGGCTGTTTTTGTTGATGAAGGTGGTCAGATTGTTTTTGTCCAGCTTCTCGTCTTCTGACAACGTAAAGTCTGCTCTGCCCTCGTCAAACTAGCAGCCGAAGACACACACACACACACACGTTTGTTGACCTAAATTCACATCATGACCTCTAAACTAAGAAAACTAAGAAACACAAAATTCATCTAATTCTGCATTTTCACTGCAAATACAGTATACAACAAAAAATTCTGTCTTTGTGTTCATCTGTGTGGTGTGTTTGCCCCAGGCATGTAACGAAGCATGGGAAAAGATATTAAAATTTATATATTATATAATTATAACTTCTTTTACAGTTCAATCGAAACTAAAGTATGTTCCAGTCTTCACTTTTTTTTTTACCTTCTACTCTATTGCAAGTCATAACCTACAGTAAATCTGAATCCTAAAGTTACAAAAAGAAAAGAACAAAGTATAACTAGTCACTAGATGGCAGCAAAACTATCATCATTAAGGCTCTCTGTGCCTCTGCACTCCCTCTTGATGAAACACTGGTCTTACCTTTTTGAAGAGAACCACTGAGTCGGATTTTACTTCATACTTCTGGAAAACGTCAGGAGTTGACGTGAGGGCGAACTCTGCGTCAGTCCGATCCAAGGAAACTTCTTTGAACACCTCAGCTGCCTCACTTTCCAGACTCTAAAATGTAAACAAAAAAAAAGAAAAGAAAAAAAATCACATCACAAAATCCTAAAATATAGTTTGTGACTTATATGTGAAGGTAAACTGACAAACTCACACCAAAGAATCCGACAACTGCGACTTTATGGGCGTCGATGAACTGAGCTGCAGACTCTGCAGAGTCCAGCACAGCAGCGCCGGGTCCTGAGCGACGCTTCATCCACTGGATTATTCCCTCAGTCGTCCTCTTACCTGAGCAACACACACACACACACAGGGCAACATCATCAAGTCAGTGTAGATGTAAGATCAAAGAAACTCAAGCAGAGGTGCCACATGCAGCCCTTCAATCATTTCATACTTAAATGTTTGTTTTTTATATTTGTAGATTCATTTTGTACCATCATTTCATCACACATAAAAAAAAACACTTTTATTTTGAAATTATGTCAAATATCGTCACAAATTGCTGCAGCATGATGGAATGCTGTGATATAACTCTAAGCTAATATTGCTATTTATTGCTAATATTACTCAACAGTTGGACTTTTGGATGACATACTGAAATATGACTTTTTTTTCATAACTTGTTGTTATTATAATTCTGTTTGTATGATGTGTCCTTTAACTGAAAACCGTCTCTGTCAAGCAAAACTATCAGACCTGACTGAGGGAGCATTGGTGTGTACGGGCGAGTGGGGACAAGAAAATTCAATAAAACTGCTGAACAACCGAGTTTTTAAGAAACTTTTCATTGGCACACTGGCCTTTGTGTTTTCAGTCATGTCTCACTTTACTAGAGCAACGTGTCGTAGTCATGTGGAGCTGATAGACTAATCAGCCCATTTGATAACGTTTGAAACTAACCAGCATTTGTTTATATTTAAAAGTTACGCAGTACAATGAGTTAAGTGTTGATCCACCTTTTTGTGTGTGTGTGTGTGTGTGTGTGTGTGTATTTTCCCGGTATATGTTCTTGGGACTTAAATCTGTTTACACAGTGACATTATGGGGACTTGTCTTCCTTATGAGGACAAATGACATAAATTACTACATTTTAAGGTGAAGACATGTTTTATGGTTAGGCTGAGGTCAGGGTTAGAGGTAAGGTTAAGGTTAAGGTTAAGGTTAGTGTTAGTGTTAGGATTAGACCAGTAGAAAATATGATTATCTTCAGAATAAGTCTCCAGGAAATGAATGTAAGTCAATGCAATGAAGTCATGTGTGTGTATTTAATGCAAGATGTTATGGAGACTTGCTTTTTGTCCCCAAGGAAGGGAACTAAGGACAAGACAGGGAAGACAAGGCCTTATAATGTGTCATGTGACAGAAAAGCAGCTTCACCAGGACGTCTTATAGGCGATGTGTGTGTGTGTGTGTGTGTGTGTGTTTTTTATTTACCGGTGAAGTCAACATGACTCTTGCGGTCTCCATTGGAGAACAATTTCAAAGTGGGGAAGCTTCCAACTTCAAACTCGTCAGCCAGCTCCTTCTCCTCGATGGCGTCCACTTTGGCTAAACGTATCGCCGTCCCCTCCTCCTTCAGTTTCCCAGCAGCCTCTGCGTACACAGGCTCCAGCCGTTGACAGTGACCACACCATGGAGCGTCTGCACACACACACACACACACACACACATCAAGCTGTGCTTTTGTGGGGGGGAGAAAAGGTGGACGTGGAGATGTGGGGGGTTCATGAGACAAAGCCACAGTGTGCAGTCACTGCTGTTGCTATCAGCAGCACATGTCCAGATAGACATGGAAATAAGCTGCTGATAGCAGCAGAGACAGTGTCTCCCTGTCCCGACCTACAGTATCTGCTGCCTCTGAGCTCTGCTGTGGGAGAGTTGAACCTTGAGAACATCTGGACAGGAGAGGCCACGTGTATGAATGCACATACATTTGCACAGCTGTGTGATAACGCCTCAATGTGGACAAAGGCTTGGACAGAAAACAGTGTTGGGAAACATTCACACGAGACATTTGGGATTTTTACTTCGGCCAAAGATTCCAAATGTCTCGTCTGAACTTGAACCTGTTCCTGCACCTCGGTCATTTCACACACTCTTCCAAGAATCTGTATCTCTGTAAAATCACACCTGGATGTCTTCACTTTAAAATAATCCACATCTATATCTCACAGAATCATCATTGTGTCATCACAAATATTGAATCTATGATCTATGTTTAACTTTTCATAAACCGCGCGCCACTTATTGTGAATTCCGTCATTCTAACAACTCTGTTCTTTTAACCAAATCAATCACTACTTACAGAATTCCACCAGTATGAACTTATACTCGCTGAGAGCGCGGTCAAAGTTGTTGATGTGGAGAACCATCACATCCTTCTCCTCCTCTATCTCAGTTGTTTTCTCTTTCTTCGGTGCCTCCACCTCCTCCCCCTCCTCCTCCTCCCCTGTCTCCACTGAAGCATCTTCCTTTGTCTCCGTCGATGTCTCTTGTGGTGCGTCCGTCTCGTTGTCTGTGTCGTTGGCCTGGATGCAGGAGGCCCCCAGCAGCAGGCCCAGCAGAGCTATGGACAGAAGCGTGTGCGTCCTCATGATGGCGTTTCTGTCTCTTCTGTCCCCTCTGTTGAGACGTGGACACCTGCAGTGCATGTGTCACTGCAACTTTCCACCTTTATCTGGCTAATACAGAGAGTGTGTGTCAAAACGTTACTGGCCTCCCCGCTCCTCCAATCATGAGTCACACTCGCAAAGGGAGTCTTTCCAGTTCCAACCAATCACATTGTGCCCTGTAAAGTCATAATTGAGGCAAACTGGATGATCAGCGCCTGGATAAATCGCACGTCCTCTCTGCTTTCCTCTTCATCACGTCTTTAAACATCGACCTCATGCTGTTTTCAGTTAGAGCTCCTCCACCAACAGATGGGATGCTCCAGCCGTTACACGCTCACTCTTTCTTTCTTTCTTTCTTTCTTTCTTTCTGGGCCTTTGACACAAGGAACAGTGTCACAACGCTCTTCTCTTCTGTTTTTATAACATTTTTGATTTACTTAAGCTGCAGCAAACACTTTCACCACTCCCTCTTTTCCCCTACACTCCTGCAAACATTGCTTTCACGCTCCTGTGTTTCAGAGAAGACACAAAATTGATCGACTTTGCATTAAACATTAAAATCACATTTCATTGAAATCTGTCAGGGAGGAAAATAAACAGTCTGTGAACATATGCTGAGTTTTAATCCAGGAATGTTTATACCTGTATGTTTTTAGTGGTGTTTAGACTTTTAAAGGGTTAGTTCATCTGTATCACATGACATGTATGCAGAGGTGGAAAGTAAGGAATTACATTTACTCGCATTACTGTAATTGAGGTTAGGGTTTTTTTGTACCTTTTTAAAATGTGTAGTTTTACTTTTACTTAAGGGTGTTTTTTGTAAGTGCTGTACTTTGCTACATTTTAAATCACATGTTACTGAGTATTACCTGAATTTTAAAAGAATTTAAAAATAAAAAATGATGCAATTATCCCCCCACCTTGTTAAAAAAGTAACTAAGTAACTTTTAGTACATTTGAGTACAAAAATTGAAATATAATATAAAATTGAGTACATGAGTACAAGTTACTTTTTTACTTTAACTTGAGTACATTTTTAGACCAGTTCTTTCACTTGTACGTAAGTAAAATGTTATCAAAATAGTGGTACTTTAACTTGAGTAGAATATTTCCGTACAATAACAATAATAACAATACATTTTATTCATATAGTGCTTTTCATGAACTCAATGTCACTTTACATTAAAAACACAAGAATCAAAACAAACAAGTCAACATTAAAAAGTCTTGAAGAGGTGAGTTTTGAGGAGTGATTTGAATGAGGTTATGAGGTCAAAGGTCAGAACAATCAGGGTTGGGTGTAGTTTTTTTTAATGATTTAAATGTCTTTTCTCAGAGTTCAGAGAAACAGATTCTTAAAACAAACACTGTGCACGGCCGCTGAGCTGCTCCCTGTCTTTCCTCCCCTTCGTTGATCTGTTTCCATGTTTGCATCAGAGGCATAAAGGACATGAATGAGGTCTTTAATGCTGCATGTGTGTGTTCTCCGTCAGTGTGTGCGTGAGCTCTGGGTTTGGGTCCCAGTTCGCCAACAAATCACTGAAGTCTGGCTGATTGTTGTCGAGGGTGTGTGCATTGTGGTGTGCGAGTGCATTAAAGGGCATGTGTGTGTTGGTGTCCGTGCGCGTGCTGTCCTCTGTGGACGTGTCACCGTGTGTGTGCGCGACGTCAGGTGAGTCACTGAAGCCGACCAGAGGGCAGCAGGGCATCGGCTCCGTCCAGAAACTGAGCGGGAGATGCCGTTTCACCATAGGTTGGCCCCGACTGTGACTCGGGCCCATGTGGTCGAAGAGTTCAGCTAGGGGCCCCAGACTGCTGTTGCCCACGGCAACCCCAACTCCATTGTAATCGCTGCAAGTCACAAAGCTGCTGTCCTGCTCCTCTGGACTTCCGGCTCTGGCTATTCTCAGCAGGTCATCGTAGTAACGCAGACGCCCGCTGGTTGTGACCGACACAGAGTCGCTGTAGATGTCGCAAGCCTCTCTGTCGCCAGAGCAGCGGCCAAAATACCGCTGAACGTCACGACTGATCAGGTCTGCAAACGTCAGCAGCTGCTTAGTCACATCCAAAGTGTAGCGAGCCGGGTTTAGAAAACCCTCCTCTAAACATTCTTCGTCCTCCTCCTGGACTTCAGATTCCTCGTCTTCCTCGTCCTCCTCTCTTTCTTCCTCGTCTTCCCTCTGTTCTGGCTTTTCCTCCAGCATCTCATCTTCTTCTTCCTCATCTTCTCTGCACGGGGACTGCTGGAAAATCAGGGGGAAGTAGGCTGGAGTCGGGGCCTGGACAAGGAAGTTCCTGATGATGCCGGCTGCCATGTTGGCTTAGTAAGACTGGAGAGACGATTAGAGGACACAAAAGGTAAGAATCTTACAGGAAGGCAGAATTCTTGACAGGACAATATCATATTTTTCTATTCAAATTTGTTGAAAACATTCAAGCTGCATTACCTTGAGAGATGTCAGTCAATGTGTCCAAGGAAAGGCCTGACCAGGGCACCGGTGCATCCACTTTTCTGTTTGTGTGTGCACATGTAATAGTGGTGCAGCAGGATTGCAACTGTATATATAGCGCAGCACGCGGGTGTAGACGTGTACGTGTCTCCTTTTCGGATGAGGAAGCTTCCAGAACAAATATTTGCCTGCCAAATTGGTCAAACACACTTTGTTTACTTTATCACTGGGAAACCGGGGAGGGGGTCCAAAGCTAATGGATTCTCTGCTAGGGGATGATCGAGAGTGGTTACACACGCACATAGACACACTTATTGTTGCCTTTTCTGTCCCTGTTATCAGGCTAGTTAAAGGATAAAAGAGCATGAAATCACATCATACGCTGTTTTGACTTCTAAAGGGGAGCCGACCACTCATCGGCAACAAAGCACAAGCTGCTCCGAGCATCACGGGACATGAAGTACACACTGTGTACAGCATCACATGCAGCACAACCTCGTTACAATTCATTGTCAATGGGAAGACAATTGCATTCTTTCTCTCTGATGCTCACATGTCATGTGATCCACCAGAGGCTGATTCAGAGAGCAAAGAAGAAAATAGAACAAAAGAGTCTTCAAGCTACAGACGGTTTAAGTGTGTTGTTAAAAAGTCAGTAAATATGATAAAGTAAGTATGTTAGTGCATCTCTCAAATCCTTTCCCAGCATCAGGCCCATTCAACCTCGCCTGAATAGGAAAATTGGAAAAATGGAAATGAGATCGAAATCTAAACTGTAAATTCAGTCGAGAGCAAATGATACTGGAGCTGGAGCTGACTGTGAATTTTGCACTAACACTGAGATCTCTCATCACACCTGTGCAGATGACACACAACTTTACATGTCAGTGTCATCACATGACCACGCTCCCTTACTTTCACCCATGAAGTAACGAAATCAAATCAAAACAATGAGTTTCTCCAGCTCAATGCAGGCAAGGCAGAAGTGATTGTTTTTGGCCCCAAAAATAAAAGGTCAAAGGTCAGCGATCACCTCGACTCCATGTCACTGAGTGCTACGATTCAAGCCAGTAATCTTGGTGTAATTATTGACTCAAATCTGAATTTTAACAACCACCTAAAAGCTACCACTTAGTCTGGCTGTAAAATTAAAAACAACCTGAAGAATTATTGCAACGATCGAGGGTTTTCTGTCGAAACAAGACACAGATTGTTCATTCTTACATTTTCAGCAGACTACAACAAAGAGTCCTGACTAATACCAGGAAACTGGACCACATCACACCGGTCCTCAGGTCTCTACACTGGCTTCCTGTGAGGCAAAGGATAGATTTTGAAATCTTACTCTTGGTCTTCAAAGCACTGAATGAAAATACATCCTAGACTTTTTAGTTCCCTAAGAAGCATCCAGAGCTCTAAGATCATGAGGAACAGGTTTACTGTGTGTTTCCCAGAAGCAGAACCAGCCAAAGTGATGCAGCGTTCAGTTATTCTGTAAACTTCCTGAATACCTGAGGTCAACTCACACTGTCAGCTCATTTCAATCTTTTATTCTGTGATGTATCTCTGTGCCTTCTGTAAAGCACTTGTTGAGTTGCCCGGTGTATGAATAGTGAAGGTCAAATAAATCTCACAGGTTCATAAACGTTCTGTGCTGAATTAAGTAAAGGAGCGAAACTATTGTGCCTTTATTTAATCATATTTTAGATTACATTTAATTGTAATGAAGGAACAACAAGATGATTAACAAACTTTACATTACTGTAATATGATACACAAACAGTTTATGTCATTCATTTTGTTATCACTGACCTGGATCTATTCAAATCTCGACTTAAAAAAACATCTTTATTCAGAATCATTTTTAATACCCAGTAGAGTTGTATTTTTATTTGTATTTTTATTCAATATTGTTTTTTTTAATGAATGATTCAGTTTACGTTTTGTAAAAAAAAAATTGTTTTTTTATGGCCTTTGTGTCTGTAATGCTGTTATTCTGTTGGGTTAAGGGCTAAATAAATAAAGTACATTACATTATATTCATTTTGCTCATTGTTTTTTATCTTTATTTATCCTTAAACATCATTAACTCTACTTTATTTGCTCATAAACCTTTAACTTTAATCATGTACCTCTACTTTCTCAGCAACATAAAATGAATAAAAAAATAAATTTTAAACTGAACAAACATGAATAGATTTTGATAACAATAAATTATATTTAATAGACTTATCCCAGTTTTAAAACTCAATTTCGCTGCTCAGTTTCCCACAGTGTTGATATTCTCCTGTCTCACGAGATTAACAACTGCTTTATTATTAAAATACTCAATCTAATTTAGAGCTGTTTCCACAGCGGCACCACAATCTAACCATGTCTTCACCAGCCCATAAACTACATTTCATTCAAATATGTCTTTTCCTTTTTGAGTTATGTTGCTCACAGACAAACAGAAATAACAGTTTTTTGTCCGTTACATATGTATACATATTTTAGGCGTCTTACGTGTCGTTTTCTTTGCATTTAGCCACATTTTGTGTCCATCATAAAAGCGAGGATTTGATCACGTCCCGCCTTCACAACCGGATTTTACTGACCTTAGTTTACGAACATCTGTAACTCTGTAAATATGAGCATTAATGTGTTTGTGCGTTAGTGTGTGTGTGCGTTAGTGTGTGTGTGTGTGTGTGTGTGTTATCAGGACACCCGGGTTCCTCTGGCCTGCCTGTCATCAGTATCCAGGCTTCTGTGTTGACTTTAGGGCCAAAGATCAATAGCGGCAATATGTCAGCTCTCAAGAGCACGACAATAAATTACACACGTTTTTAGGCACACAAGCACATAAACACACACACACACACACACACACACACACACACACACACACACTTTGACTTTTAAATGCACAATATTGAAACGTCGGGAAAACTCAAGCTACAAATTGAATTCATGGTAATATGAACGATGTAATGAAAGATGAGTGATATCAGCTAAAGATCAAGGGGAGGTTAGAACATGAAACACGGGCCAAATAAATAAGAATAACAGTGGTAAATACTGTTTGAAAAATGATTACGAGTAATTAATGAATGATTCACCGCTAGTCCACGCAGCTCAATCCCTGAGATTAGCAGTTTGAAGAAAGGATTGTGTGTTGAGTGCTGACCACAAACATTTTAATGAGGCTATCTATTCTTTGGCTCTCGTGGTGACACAACCCTTCTTTCAAAAGTTAAATACATTAGAAGACACTGCACCAAATGACCAAACTCTGCCAAAATGTGACAATCTGGGGGACGTTCTCGAGTTCAGGCCTCTTTGTAGCTTACAGAACATTTGGAGTTTGATCAGAATCAGCACAACTGTGTCATAGTTTGTTCTTGCACCATTCACTTCTGATAAAATGCTGCGAGACGGTTTTCGCACCCTTCTCAGTGCCATCCACGATGGCCATAAATCAGAGCTCGGACTGTTTCTGCTCTGGAACCATGATTGCAGTCCATCTTACTCTGGGACACAAAGGCGTCAAACTCAAGCTCTCACTTTTTTTTGTTCTGACCCAAACCTCACATCTGCAACACTTCTACAACACTTTATCCTCTCGTGGCATCAGATCACATGAAGAGCCTATACTCAGTAACATTATTGGTCCAATACTAGTCAAAATCCCTGGATTGGATATTGAAAAGATAAACATGTTTTATCCAATATAATCCAAAAACCCTACACAGTATATGTATATTGCATGCTTTACTATGCACAGACTGGCAAAAATGTAAATACAAAATCAGCAACAGCCTTTTAGTGGAGTCATGTTGAGGGCTGTGGGCTGGATGAAATAGCTTGAAATGCCACAAATGTGTTGTTAACATAGCTCATAGTTTCATACGTCTAAAATGACTGAATCGGACTGATATGAGTATCAGTAGATAATTAAGTGACTATTAACTGAATGGCTGTAAGTTGTTGTTTTTAACTGAAATAAGATACAAGACCAGGGTATAGCCTTCCAATCTTGTTGCCAGAGAGAAACAACATTGTCCAATAAGTTAAGGATTCATAATCTTTGTTACATGTGTCAATAAGGGATTTGAGAACCCGAGACTCACGTTGATGTTCTTCAGCTGTCCTTGTTTGGTAAAGAGTTGGTTGTTGATTGACTTTAGGACATTTAGGCCGACATTGATGGTTTGCTGACCCAGAAGGACACCTTCACCTTTGCCATCGCGCATCATGTCACTGAGAACGTATTCACATACTCCAGCTGGGAGAAGTCAGTAGAGGATTCACAAAAAAAGGGCTGAAAAACATTTCAGTTTCAACACTGTGGTCCATATTTGGGATTGATGTATCATCGTCCAGACCTGTTAAGAGGAATTTGGAAACATGCTTCAAATGTTATGATGACATTTTGTCACTGCGTGAAAACATGATATTTTGTGACAAACCATGTGCCAATGAATGTCCGTGATGTGTTCCGGTGTACAAACATTTGATTTCTATTGAATGAACCATCCAGACCCATCACAAAACAGCTCTTCAAGACCACCGAGTCATCACAAGTCATTTTGTCCGATTACTCACTTATATTAATCTTTTGATGCACCTTGGGTCATATTTTATTATAAGTACATTGGGCAGCATGTAATATGACAGGTTTTATATAAATAAAAATATTATTAACATTAACAAATATCAGTTCTCCACATTTCCTGTAGGATTTGGTTTGATGGGCGTTTGTTTTTGTTTGCAAAAAGACTGTCGAACATCGCCTACATGTGTAGATTGTCTAAATCTTTCACTTTAAAATCATACTTACATTTTAGAAAATGTAATCCATCACTCGGTCTAACAGGAAGACAGATTGCTGCTCTCAAATTCAATGACTTGAAAGACACAGTCATAAACCAGATGGTCTGGTTTCTACAGAGTTCAACGTTGAGACTATATGTAAAGAGAAGGACTAAAAATCCACAGAAGAACTAGGACAAGTTCTCAAAGATCTGTTAAAATGTTTTGATAAACTGCTCCAATGGATTAAGGAGCAAATATTGATTTTAGCACTAAAAGAAAGGTAATTAAAAAAAGACTTGTGTGTAGTTCAAGTATAAAACCTTTTTTTTTTATTTTCTATGATCAAAACTGCAAAACATCTAGAAAAATATACAACAAATGGTTAACCTTTCACAACATTTAACATTTGAAAATGGGAACATAAAAGAAAAGGAATATTCACATTTTCCCCAATAATGATAAAAGAACATTCATTTTTATTTCCTTTCTTTTACATATCAATGTTTAACATGTTTGCAATTATTGTTAAAGTCTGCTGTTTTTCGTTTTTTTTAATTTTCATTATATATATATATATTTTTTTTTAAACATCTCCACAGTAGCCAGAGTCGTTGGAGAGTTGTGAGTTGGAGCTGCGGTTGGAAGAAGAGTTCCATATGTCCAGGTTCATGTGAGGGCCAAACGGGTTGAAGTTGGAGTACTGGATCGGTCTGCAGGTCCCCTCCGGCTCCCGGCTGAAGGGAGAGTGAGGGGGGCTGATGGGAGACATGGGAGACACGGGAGACATCGGCGCGGATCGCTCGGGTTGGAAGTGGCTCTGGTAGGGCTCGCTCTGAGGCGTCCAGATGGACCCGAACAGGCTGGACATGGGGGAGAGGCTGCGAGTGCCCGAGAAGTATGGCTGTGAAGGAAAGAGGGAAAACATGAACTACTGCACTAACTAACTTTCAAAGCTCATTACATTCCTCAGGTGCTCATGTACACAGTAGGTGTATCCCAGTGTCTTCATTCAACAACATTGACTAACTTAACCTGTAACTGTGCTCTGATACCATTGGGGATAACAGCCTGTGAATGTGAGTCCATTTTTAGCCATGAGAACTGACCTCCCTGCTCTAGTACAGACACAGAGAGAGAGAATTCTCCCCATCCTCAGCAAAAGTGTCTCTTTGTAGTAACTGCAGTTCTTTGTAGACACTTGGCCGTATAAGTGCAAAATTCCCTTGAATGTGATCTTCTGCTCTTTACAAATCTTTCCCATGTGTTTCTACTGACACAATTTCAAAAGGCAAAACTATTTTTCAAAAGATATATCTTCAGAAGCATTCTCTTATTTGGAATCTGGAAAAGGGTGACTTTCAATGCCAACATCTAAGAGGAAAACATATGTAAAAAGGGATCAAAATAAAACATAAGGGCACCTTTGATCCATTACTCTTGCTTACAAATTTAGAGATCTGTACCAGAGATTTGTACAATTTACTCTGGGATTCCACTGAATCCTGTGCGTGCAGCACGGCCGGACAGCTGCAGCCGTGAGACTGGGATTTCTCTATATATATATATATATAGTTCTATATATATGAACTATAAACACAAGAAACAGATGTTTCACCGACTGACCGGAGAACGAGAAGAGAACGCTGCATTTACAAGAGTGTTGTTAATGCAGTTAGTGATATAGTGTCAACAAGGGGGCTTTTATTTTGAAAAGGACACAACCCAGAAGCTAAATTTTGTATTGGTGTTTTGACATCCTGTCCTGCTCGTGCTGAATTGTGTTCCGTCATCCGGCAAAAATAGTACTGTCACGTATTTCGCAAAACGATGGTCAGAGAGGACGAGGACGGAGCCGCTACGCGACACAAACGGAGTCCATGGAAGCCGACACACTGACTAACGTGAAAGCGTCTGATGCTGCGACAGAGACACATTCAGTGGGTTACGGTTGACAAACTGCAGTTGAAAAAAATTTAAGAGGAAATAAAATATTATATTACGATGGTAAAACTGTCAAATGTTGTATAAAGAAAAATAATTACCTGAGAAGGTATCAGACTTAAAAAAATAAAACGTACTGTATATCTACAGACATAATTATGTTGACTGATAATATTGGCTCAAGAGCAGAAAGAGAAAAGCTGCAAATATATTTGATGCAACGCAGCAAGATGACATACCGACAGGGAGAAGCCAAAGGCGAAGGGAGTCATATTAAAACCAATTTTTTGAATAAATTAAACCAGATTTCAGACCAGAGAGTGGAGTCATGACAAAATAAGAGCTGACAAAGCTTCTGTGCCACAGTATTTCAAACTGTGGTTAAATTGCAATCACAGCATAATAAATTGTATATGGAGCTCACTAATCTGAGATAATAATTCTAATTTCCCTCAGCTTCAAAAAACAGGGAAAGGTATTTTACCTATATAACATCATAATGGAACTGCTACAATTATTTCATAATTTAAGGAAAACTGTAGGTTGATGCTCTACATAAGCAGTGCACGTTTATTTCCCCTGACTTTAGTAACTGTTGTTTAGCTGCAGCCGCTCAGCAGCCAGGCGGTGTGAGTCGTCACCTTGCTGCCCACACAGGCTCCTGTGTCCCAGGCCGAGGGTGATTCCTGTGGCTGTTCCTCTGTCCAGCTGCTCTGGTTGCTGTGTGTGTTCTGGCTCTCTTGACCAGGAAAACCATTTGGAAATGTTCCATTACCTTAAAAAAAAAAAATAATAACAAGAAACAAACTGCTTAGCTTGCATCAACAGAAATGTTAAGGATGAAAAAGTTTGTTCATTCAAGACCATTTCTTTACTTTTCATGAAAATTAAACATGCAAAGTGTAGTGTGGATGTAAACCGCACGTCCGGAACTGGTACCTATGTAGTTGGTTTCCTCACAGTAGGTGTACGGGTTGTTGCAGTGGCTGTTGGCACTATTCCAAGTGAACCTGCAGGAAACAAGGAATCGTTTGTTTGAACACTACGAACAGGGACAGATTAAACTCTGATCTACAGATATATTATTGCAGCAGTGCGAAGGTGATTATTCAAATTATAAACTGGAACAATATCACCTGTGTGCCTACGGGAAAAGCATTACATAAAGCTGTTTACACAGCTGAGTGTTACAATTTTCCTCACAATGAGCATTGGCTAACATGTACTTTCTGAAGCTGCAACTCATTTCTTTGGGCACTAGGGGGCAGAAGACCCTCAGAGTAAAAGCTAGAAGATAACACTACATGACAGTATTGCAAACAATTTCTCAAAAAAGTGCATTAAAATCATGTGGTGTTTCTGTTGCCCTTAAAATTCTCTCTAACTAGGTTGATTACTTATTATTAGAGCTGTACCTAATGCATTCAGACACCTACCCATTGTACTGCCTGGTAGTTGGTGGCTGAGGTATGTAGGGCAGCGCCTCAGTGGTGTTGTATCTGAACTCATTGGTGAGAGGTATGGACGGAGCCGACCACGTCTCTTCAGGCATGTATTGGCTGGTCAGTTCTGAGGAAGAACAACACGTTCTATTAGATACAAGAAGTAAGGCCGTGAATATTTTAAACATGATAACATTTTGCTTCGAAACAC
The DNA here is from genome assembly GCF_958295425.1 of Solea solea. Classification (NCBI taxonomy): domain Eukaryota; kingdom Metazoa; phylum Chordata; class Actinopteri; order Pleuronectiformes; family Soleidae; genus Solea; species Solea solea. The sequence continues at coordinate 6,150,593 of NC_081143.1, forward strand.
TGCTTCTTTACCCATATTTCTGTCCACTCCTGCAGCGACAGCAGCAAAACTTGGGGCAAAGCTGGAGGCTGTGGATTCTTGGCTTTGGCACATGTCTTTATGGTACAGGTTGTTCATGCTAAAGAAAAAGAGAGAGAAAGACAGGTTTACATGTCAGTCAGTGACTGGATGAAAAACTATCCTTTCACAGTTCTCTCTCAAACAACACTAAATATTTCCTTCCACACTCTCCACTGATGTTTCATAGGTGCTTTACGTTGGGCAGCTGAACAGTTTTTTATCAACAGTTGGAAATATTTTGGCAAACATAATATACAGTACATATACAGACAGCGTTCTTGTCCATTTTAATCCAGAAATGGTATAAATATTTGACCTAAAAATGTCCCCACATTAAAATTCTAAGATGAAAATATAAAGAGCACAGAGCACGTTTCTGCATCGACTCTCAGAGGCACCAGAGCCACTATTTGTACCCAGTTGAGTTGCAGTTATATGTGTGTGTGTGTGTGTGTGTGTTTGCTTTAGTACCTGAGAGCCTTGTGGTTTGTATTCATGGTCTGGTAGCAGTCTCTCTCTGCAGGACAGACACTGTACTGCATGGATTCCCCTGTAGAAACAAACCCAATGACATGTTTTCTTTTAATAAAACTGCAGTTACAGTTTAAATCATAAAACAAGGGGGAAAAGGAAGTCCTGCACCTCTTAAATTGGAGTGTATGGTCTTGTATATGTAAATATAAGGTGGTGCATAAGTCCTCCATACTTTTTCTGGATGAGGTAGTGCAGGCATGCGTCCGAGAATTTGGGTCTTTGTCGCCCTCCATGCTGCTGGCGCTGCTCCAGCTGCCCCAGCTCCCTCTGCTGGCCCTCACACTGCCTGATGAGCTGCCAGAGTCGGATCCCGACTCACACACTCCATTACCACGCTGCTGTGTTGGACACTTCTTTCGAATGCGGGCTGGACACACACCTGTCAGTCAAATCAAAGAAAGAGGGTGACATCATAATCAGTTTTTTGGGTGTGCCTGAATATGTAAAGTTGCAGATATGTGTGACATGTCAACGAGCCAACATACCATTCTGTTTGAGAGGGCTCTCGTCACTATGCCCAGGCTTTGGCGCTTCTGATTTGGAGCTGTTGGGGCAGCGGTTACGGTTCCGTGTTCCACTGGCATTGCGGTCCCCTGTCTTGCAGTCAGGCTCTTTTTCCCTCTCTGGCATCACTAGCACATTGTGCTCAGGAGTGCTAGTGAAACAATCACAAGAAAAGATAAGATAGTCCTTCATTTGGCCCAGCAACAGGAGACATTTACAGTGTCACAGCAGCAAAGACTGTAAAATAAAAATAAATAATAAACATGCATTTTCACATTTTACACAGAAAAATATCAACAATAATACATTACATTGCATACATTGTGTTTCCAGAAAATACACAGTATGGGATTGATATTTAAAGTATAAACAGGATTGTACATGTATATTGCACAGACACAGAACACATAGAATAGTTTTAATGACGTAGCTGTTTAAATATAACACAAAATATTTCTCTATCATACATCAAAAGTAATGTTCATAGATGAAAATAAAGTGAGGTCTTACCTGGAATTATTTTCTGTCTTCCTGCGACTCCTCTTTCCCTTATTATTCCCTGGTGCAGTTCCAACCTCTGTGCTCTGCGCTTTCTTTTTCTGGCCTTTGCCATCATCTTTCTGCTGGAGTGGCAAAAAATGTTAAGTGATACCATCATTATTTTTTCATTAAAATAAAACTTTTAAGGTTACGCTCTGTTCTACAGGTATTAGCATTGTAAACTGCAGACTCCTTTCTTACCTCGAGTACAGAACTATCCCTTTTCTCAGTGTCGATCTTCTCTGCATAACGCTCAGTGCAGCTCTTCTCTACAGGACTGCACGCTAACAGACCTGGTCTTGGTCCAGGGCCTAAGATGACATTATCTGGGAAACCAGCAGGCATTTCCATGGGAAACATAACTGCCGGTGCCCGGTCTTCTACGGTGCTGTGGGGTTCTTTAAAGTCTGTGGATGTCTTTTTATCCAACTCACTGATAAAAGTTGGTTCGTTGTTGTTGCAGACGTCAGAATCTGGGGTCAGGGGAGCTTCTTGAGTCAGATCCTCGTGCTCTTCATCCATTGTTACAGCACCAGATGCTGTTGTGGAGCTGGACTTGTATTTGGTGTAATAAAGAGAAACCTTGTGTTTCTTTTGTGGTTGTGTTGGGGTAGTGGAGAGGCCTTTCTTTGTGGTCTGAGGACGTGGTGTGGGGCTGTTGGCCAAGGCTGGAGAGCCACGCCCCTTTCCTTTATCAGAAGTGTGACAGGTGTCCACATAACTCTTACAACTTCCCTTTGTTTTACTGCACAAAGAAGACGCAGAAGAAATATTTAAGTATTTTACCACAAGAAAAAAGTAAGTATGTTAGTATGTAAGTGACTAAAAGAACACAGGACATACTTTATTCCATTGGGTGTGATATTGTTGACAGACCCATTGTCCCGGGACAGGACAGAGTTGTGGTTGCTTCTGCTGCTGCTTGTGGAGAATTCATTCAGGATAAACTGAGCCTGATAGAAGGCCATCAGACACACTCCAAACAGAGAGAGGCTACACACAAACAGAAATACAACATTAGAAATACACACAACAAAGTATGTGATTCTAAGCTTGTCAGTAAGAAGGCAAAATGGATTGTTCATGGACAGAAATCTGTTAAATAAGACTTAAAAGGTACTGACCATGTGAAGATGAGGGTGATCACCCAGAAGGTTTCTTCCCAGCTTGGGCCAGGAACCACCTGAGCACAGAGAGGCAACATGTGGTGGGGCAGCGTCACATTGAGGGTGAAAGGAAAAGAAGTGCCACGAGACGTCACCAGAGTGAGGTCCCGAATCACCCAGGATGAGGTGAAGTCTGGGGTGAACCTGAGGAAACAATGACACGGAGCAATAAGTACCTACTACTGCTACCACTACAAGAAATTAACATCATTATAAAAATGATGAAGTAATAATAGAAAACATCGGCATAAGGTTTTCTTAACCCAGTAACAAAATGCTCGAACAAAAGCATGTATAATTAATCAGTTAAACATATAAAACAACAAAACAATAATAGAAATGAGTAAACATACAGTACGTAGACACTGTTTTAAATCAAATCATCAAAATGTCTGTTTTGGGTGGTTTGGTAATACACAGCCAGTACCGATGATATTACAGGCAATACATGTCAACTTTATTGACACAGAAAAATCCGTCTGTTAACAATAAAGCAAGCAAAAATGGCACTTACGCAATGGTGATCTCAGAGGTGGAGTTGTGGTCGAGGCTGAAGGAGCGACACTGCAGTACCTCAAAGCCAAATCCCTGACACTTATATCCATTTATATTCATGGACATGACTGTCAGAGGAAGCTCTCCTGCATTCTCCACCTTGAAACTCTTTCTAATGGCGAATAGCGGCTTGTTGGTGCGCAGACCTGAGAATGGCATACGGTTAAAAATGAGCTGTTTTTTGAAAACAAGGCTTACTACTAAATTTAAAGACAATATTCACTAACAGTAATTCATCGATGTTGAATGTTAATATAAATCTCACCATCGCGACACTCCATTAGAGTCGACTGAGGGACATTGAAGCGCAGGGAGGCTCCCAGGCCGGGTAGTTTGCCACCAACTCTGAGCAGCTCTTTGGCCCCATGACCCTTCACCGTCACCATGTCGAACACCGTCAAGTTGTTCCTGTTAAGACCACATAAATTACAAAAAAAATTTTTTTTTCCCCCTTTCACTGACGCTTCTTCATCAACCATTCATTAATAATCATATATAGTCTGATTTCTATTTTTAAATTATTTTTCTTTCCTGCAGTGTGTGTGTGTGACTTCAGTTTAAGAATATGACTTAATCAGTGTCAGCAGGCTGTTTTGGTACGGACCTATTTTTATGTGGAACTAATGACGTAGTTTGCGTATAGCTTTGACTTAAACAGGGACTTGGGTGACGTGTCCGTGATGAGTGAGCTTACGTGTGTCTGTGTTTGTGCAAGTTCAATCTACGGTCTGATTATTGAAGGCGCAGTGTAAGACCTCACTGTCTGCTTCTAATTAACACCAAAAATAGGTAGAAACTGTCCTATCTTAATTATATGAATTTATACCTTATAATAAGAATGGTAGTTGTGGGTTTATGTTCAGAGGGAGCGAAGACCACAGCGACCTCTCTGGACTCCCAGGGCTGCAGCAGCAGACGAAGCACACCCTCTCGTGTCACACCGTCCACACTCTCACCCACCTGAACACAAAAGTCAAGGTATAAACACAACACTGCCAGTGGCATCTGTGCTTAAATGAATCAGTTATATAAATTATCAGTCTGTTAATAAATAAATACCAGAAGATAACAGACGCCATGATTTCATTTTCTTGGTAATTTACCTTTGGAGTGGAAGTCAACAGAGAAAACTCTGTGGTGCTGATGTTGACAGAAAGGGGGCTGATATTAAACCTGCCACAGAAAACAATTTCACAAATTCACTTGAGCAATATGCTGGAGCATCATTGCACGAAACAGAACATCTAATTTAAATGAGTCATTCTCTGAGAGAGAAAGCAGTCATTCTACTCTGCGTACCATTTGGTGAGGAGGTCCAGAGCCTCTATCGGGGCAGGGTACAGGGAGAGGATCCGAATTTCTACAGAAACCACTGAGGCAGATGGATTCTTCAGCATGAAAGTCTTTACCTGAAATATATGAAACCTTTCCATCAGACAAATGTCACAAGTTTTGAGTCCATCTTTAAAAATCAAACACTATTCTCAGTGCTGCCTACCTTGCTCTCATTGACAGGTGTGGCACCAAAGTCCAGAGGGGAGGACATCTCCACAGGGAGTCTAGGCCACCTGAAAAAGGCAAAATTAATCATTTTTAATGACAGTAATACTTATAAACAAGTCCTTTAATTGCATGAAAGGTAGAGCAGTGTCCTGCATCCAAGACTGACCTGCAAGGAAGTTTGTCTTTGTGGCTCTGCCATCGAGAACAAAGCTCTGCAGCCAGTTTGCTGTCTACAGCCCAGCATGAGGGGAAAAAGTCTGGGAGGAGAGAACGCTGCCATTCTAAACGCCCTGATGTAAGAAAGAGAAAAAAAAATTAATAAATTAAGAACATTTTTTTTATATAATTATTTCCGAAAGGATTACAAAATACCACAGCTAACCTGTTTCTGACAATTTGAGTGGGCAGGGTCGCCCACACTCTCGTTCTGCCTCAAACACAACATCCCCCTCCTGATTGAAGGAACACATTATCACTGACAACATCTCATCCTCAATCTAAGATACTGCAATCAAATCAGTGGAGCTGCCTTTTTTACCTTGGAGGGAGCAGAGTGAAAGAGGAGGGGAATGTGCAGGGGTGAGCCCAGGCTAGTATCCAGCCTCAGTGTTGACAGGTGATTGACAGGCAGAGTTTTACTGAGCAGCTGGAGGGACAGGATCCGCCAGCAGCCCCTGGGAACTGTCATTGGACCACTGAAGTTCATCACCTGATCAGAAGCAGGGACATTAGCGTCATATCCTGTCCTTATCTTGGCATAGATGTGATACATAAACAAAATGTGGTGTTCTTTGCCCCAAATAGAAACCACAAACTGACAGAAGGCTTATTGATTGTCATGATATCATTTTGTCGTTTCTTATCATTACATGATGCGGTGGAATGTACCTTCATTACACCCTGCAGTTTCTGTGAAAGGCTGACATTCGTCACAGTGAGTGGTGACGTGAGGGTGTTTGTCAACCACAGATCGACCTGGTCTGCATCCCTTTGTTTCATCTGAAACAGGCTGAATAACAGGCAACACGCAACGACAAAATGAGATGAAAATTGCAAACAATAATCTCTGCTAATCATCACATTAATCATTCCTGAGCATGTTATTGTTTTAATAATTGCAGATGGGGTTGGCTTATGACAACATAAAACACACGTGTACTTCCAGGAGCTTCACTAGCAACAACTACAGACAAACAAAAACACCAACAGATTTTCACATTACCTGTGTTTGATATGAAGCCCAGGGAAGCTGTATGTTGTCCTGTTTCCCAGAATCTTTAAACTGATATGATTCATGCATTTCCTTCCATGGCCTGGCAATGATCCTGATATCGGACACAACATTTGTGAAATTATTTGGATCAAATAAAATAAAATTGCACTTAAAAAGTAATGTGAAAACTATGAGAAATTCAAAGTATTCACCTCTGCAGGCCAGGGTAGCTACTTCCGTGAAGTTTTTTGCTTCTGGTCTTAGAGGAACTTTGTTAACTTCGAGGCTGACCTCCACTTTCGATAGCACCTGCATTTCCTAGGGAGGGCAAAATATCTTGTTTAACCAAAATATGTCTTCATAGATGCCATGATGAGACAAAATACGAGACACAAAACTCACCTTTATGTAGAGCTTCTTGCCTCCAGAATTTAACATATAAACTCCTATTTTAGGCTCCCCTGTAAGCAACGAGAACACCACCATAAAACTCAACACGATGCACTTATACACAGTATGATGTACTAAATAATTTACACTGCCACAGTTATATTAATGTGTGTTCCTGATTTATGTGCAAACATTCTCTCTCTCTCTCTCACACATGCTCTGTTTATGTTCACATGACCAGTTTAAAAAAGTTACAAGACAGCTCCTGTTGGAGGCTGCTGATGATGAAAAAAAGTAAAATTCCTTATGCAACAAGAGCCATCAGGGTATGACATAATGTCCTGGCAAGCACAAAATATCAAAAGCACCACTTGACTTCCTGATTAACAAAAGTGAGGTTACATGAACAAAAATCTGAACCGTTTACGATTGGGAAACAAAATAAAATAAAATTGAACATCATCAAGTGTTGTATGTCTCTTCTATGAAATTTTTTTTCAAAACAGCAACAGGATCATGAACATCTTTCTTTTTGTACTTGAGTCGGAAGGAAAGGGCAGCCACAGGAAACACAAAAACTTGATTAGGTCTCGGTCTAACATCCATGTAGTATAATTGCATCAATCATACTGCAGCTGTATGGTTTGCTTTCCTGTGTCCTGTGTGGTTCAGAGAGGTCATAGACACCCACCTAACGCAGCCTGCCCAGCAGTGGAGGCCACCAGCAGCACCAGAATGTGCTCAATGACGTAAGGCTTGAGCTTGTCCAGGTCAGCGGGCCGGTCACCATGCACTGACAGATTAATCTGCAGACTGAGGCGCTCCTCACTCTGGAGGCAGGACCCCTGGGACCGAACAGGAAATGCATGTCAGTCACAAACAGATTTGGGTAAGACAAAAAAAGAGACAAATATGAGAGTTGTGAGAAACTAAAGAGTCTGGTAAATGTTAAAGAGAGAAATACTATTACTTTTTATGAATTAGCAAGTGGTGGTTAAAAAGTTTCAGTTAGATTCATTGCTGCTGACCAGCTGTTCCTGTCCATCAATGTACAAAAACAAGAAGGCAGGAACTAAGTAGTGGCACCTACTCCGTGACTAACACCATCTGAGACTGACAGATCCGTGGAAAGAAAATCTCACTTGAAAAATGGGTTTGCCTTGGTGGGTGAATCACCACTTGACAACTTGACCTGTAGACAGTCACCCTGGCTTGCTGCCACAAGGGCTCAGGGCCTGCAAAAGCAAACCTAATCCTGTCTAACCAAAGCTGCAGCTAATATTCCATCAAGACTAATTTAATCCCTGAGTAGAATCAACACTGACCGAAAGGCCGGTTCATGGTTTTGTCAGAGAAGTCTTGAAAAATTACTAAAATTGAGATGTTGATCTTAGATATCAGCTGGAACACCCAAATGTAACAGAATGCATGTATGATCCTAGTTTATTCTTCTTATGTATGTATATACATATACATACATACATACATACATACATATATATATATATATATATATATATACATACATATATATATACACACATATATACGTGTATATACATATATATATACACACATATATACGTGTATATACATATATATATATATACACACATACACATATACATATATATATATATATATATATATATATATATATATATACATACATATTTCTAATCTTTCTCCATAGTACAGGCTATATATATATATATATATATATATATATATATATATATATATATACATATATATATATGGTCCAGCTATATGAAGCTATATCTTGCATTATGGAGTGCACTATTGCGTGAGTATTTGCAGCTGTGTATATTATTCATTTGTCTTTTGACTCCTCGGAGGTTCTGAAAAAAGGGGAAGTTGCTCAGATTAGACTAACTTCTACTGGGATTCTGCTCAAGCAAAACAAGAGCAGTGAGAAGGACCCGTATAATAATGTCATAGTGTATTAAAATAAAGATACAGTACATTGTTGCTCTTTATCAGTCTCAGTCTCAATCAAGTCTGCCACTGCCTCAAATTCAAGTATGTTTGATTTTTCATGGGCCTTTCAAACACTCGACAACATAAAGACAACTCAAGTACCTGAGGACTGTTGAACAAACTCTTCGGTAAGCTGCACTCCAGGAGTAGACCCAGTATTGTGATGTTAGAGGCATCTTCCTGTAGGAGAAACAACATGACATGCAATCAGGGACTGATGGCTTATTGAACCAGTGGGGGTACACACTGCACTAAAGATTATGGCAAATTCAATAGTTTCAACAGAATGGTAGTTGGTTTGCTTACTGAGCAAATTTAATGGGGCAGTATAGGGACTGTCTACACAAACAGAGACTGAATAATAAGTAACTCTTCTCCTGGTAATCATGATTTCACAGTGGGCCAAATAGGATAGACATTAAAACATGCATGTGACACAAGCTAAGGCGAGTTACTGAAAAACACAATAAAATTACAGCACATTAAATGGGAAAAACCAAAAATAATCATCTTGGGGCTTATTTCTGCACATACATGGGAGGACAACAGCCACATTAACTGCCGGTTAAAACCTAGCTTGCTGAGAGATAACCAGCTGAATTCAGCAGAAGGCAGTGGAGGCCTTGAGTGTTTTTTTTTTTTTGTTTTTTTTTTTAGCTACAGCTTCTAAGCAGTTGGCCAAGATGACATTTTGCAACTGTCACACAACTTCCTGTTGTGGAGGCAGCACTCACTTTCAGATTCCCTCTCCGATACTTTCACTCGCCTTAGATTCTTTCTAAAACTATGCACTATTTGGTCATTGACAGTCTTTTTCCCTTAATTATTATTATTGTTTTTTTCATGGTTTTCAAACTGTATAGAGACAAACTGTGCAACTCCGATTGTATTTTAAATTGTATATTCATGAAAAACAAACATTTCATACATCACATACTTTCAGGCTCAGCACACATTAAGTAATTGCAGCACATTGAAAATGCACGTCGGCGTATCATAAAGCCTGTGTGTGAATGTGTGCAGCCTTCTGTTTATCAGGGCAGGCAGGAAAAGGGAAATCAGCTGTTTTCAATGATGAGCTGTCATTTGCTTATCTGTATGGCACACACAAACAAAAAGACCTATATCAGAATACATACCTGAGTTTGGGTCAGCTTAATGCTCTGGATATGAGGGAATATTAGCAGACTATCCTTTCTTTGGACAGACTTTAATGAACCCCAGTGAACTCCCACACCAAAAAGCTGAATAAGAGAACAGATAATGTTTATTAAAGGATGTGTATTATATTCAGTTCAGGCAGTCAACAAGGAAATCAAAGAAATGAATGTAATTTGGTAGGTCTGATCTGGATTTACGGAGCAGTTTGTAACATAATAGGTAATGTTTGTGGTTATAAATAAAAATGGGGCACAAGGTAAAATGGATAACGTAGATTAGGGCCTGGTATTTTTAGACAATTATCCTCTAATGACAGGGCAATGTTTGCTTTTTTCAGGAGAATTCACAAATTTTAAATGGTAAAAACTGAAAAGCAAAGCTACTAAACATAGTTCTGCCATGTGTCCCAATAATGTGCTGAGCACAAAATGCAGGTTTTAGCAATACAACATAACAAGCCTAAGGTAACATGACTTCATTTGTACAAACAATGGAACAAATGGACTACTACTACTAACTACTAAGGCCAGAAATTGTGTAATAAAATACACATGAAACAACTGTGTTACTGGCCTTATTGTCAACTGAAATGTACAATAGAGACACTAGAAGAGATACCCCTGTATGTAAAAAAAATGAAACTCTCTATAATTCTATATTAAAAAACAATAGTAACTAAGGTCACTAAGTTTTGTTAACCTAAAATGGCCCCAGTCGAAACAAAACCAGTTGGGGTGGACCAAGACAAACTCTGAGTGGAGTGCAAGTACCTCCAGGGGATAGAGCAGTTTATAGCATTTCTACAAAAAGTGGCACATAAACCAAGATGCAGTAAAAGCAAACGCATTTGAAATGCAGTGGTAAAAGAAAAACATGGTCTGAGACTGTACAGCAAGTGGTGCATTAATGGAACTGACCTGGTATGACAGCAGCCCATGGGCCGATGTGTTTATAAATAATGTGTTTTCTACATTGCCCTCCTCAGACGGAAGGAAAATTAGTTTAAAAGATGCTTTCCCTCTGGGTGGGATAACCTAGGAAAGGGATTTAACATGAGAGCATAAGTTAATGCAATATAACAACCAAAATACTTTTAACTTGTAAATGTCTAAAGCAACTACTGGTACACACACACGGACACTTACTCTTCTGTGAAAGGAAGGTATGTAAAAATGCCTGCTGGATGTAAACATTGACAGCAGTGTCACAGGAACTTCCTGGCTGGGGTTGTGTATATATATGGTTTCAGCTCTTGGCAGCCCCAGCGGTCTGTGAAGACAGATAGAACAGAGTTGTAAATAACTTGGCTATGCTGAGCTTTTTCTCAGGGAGCACTGTGATGACCCGCTAAAAAGGTACATACCGAAATATAACGGCACTAAATTGTTCAGTACCCAGTTGCACAATAAAATATAGTTTGAGGTAATTGCTCAGCTTTAAACTATGAAAACACACACAGAACTTTATGGTCTCAGTTTTAATTAACGTGCCACAAGCAGGTAATTGTTGGCATAATGATGTCATTATGACATGCTTTAATAACAATATACTGTACAAACCCCTCCAATGTGTCTTTCCATTTTACAAGACATCACTCGAGGCATAAAACCCTAACCCTTTGCATTTTAGATTAATAAATAATCCCTGATGTTAGCCATAGAACCATATACACAAAAAGGATAGAAAGGGGTTATAATAGGCTTTGGGTTTCATGAGCTCAGTGTTTATCCACTTCTGTGTTAATCTTCAGTATATTACTATTCAATATTTATATTCCCTGGTGACAGTCAAATTATTGCCACCACCTTGTTTCTTTTGCCCGTTTATAATGAGAAACTCAATTGGATTGTAATTTAATTGCATTTTTTTATTAAATTAAAATGGTACATTTGTTTACAAGCTTACTTCCTGTGCTGTATTCTCACACGTGGGGAATATAATAACAAAGCCATTATAGGAAACCTGACTAAGGTGGGATATTAAGTACTTTCATGTGGACAAATTACAAGCTGCCTGGGTTTTACAGTTAATCTCCCATAATACAAAGTCTGTGTATGACTTAATGTAATTACAGCTTTATTCCCTTGGATACACAAGGGGGAGAGCAGCAACATTACAAGAACCTCTGTACAATATAATGCAGCCTTGCAATAAATATTACCACTGAACTATTTATGGTATACGGTGTTAGTTGAGTGTGTTCTGTGAGTTAAAAAAATATTTGGTAAGCACAAAGAAAATAGAACCTGAAAATGAAAACAAAAGACAAAACTTGATCCTATGATATGATATTTGATACATTAAGATGTTATGCTATCATAAACCTTGCAGAATGTTGACACAGTCTTGTCCAGAAGGTTAATGAAGAGATGTTAATAGGTGTAAAGTAGAGGTCAATGGCCAGTATATTGTACTAAATCAGAGCAGGAAACAATTGAATAAAGACAAGCACATGGAATTAGGGTGAGGAGAAAGCTGATGTAATAATGTAAATGTGTGTTGGTCAATGGTTGCCACTATGTTCATGAATGCCTCTCTCTGCAGAGCAGGTTTGGAAATACTGAATTTCCACTATTTCTTTACAGGGAAGTAATAGTTTATCATACAGAATTATTTCTCTGCAGACAAATACAGACAATTTAAGAGGAAAACAGACAGTGGTTTGTTCAGTTATTAGCACTACCGTCCCCAAAACTCCATATCTCTATATGGTACTTGTGATATGTTGTCTTTCCTCTTGCTCCCTCCCCTCCGCACAAATGGGAGAATGTTGGGTCTCTGTAAATAATTTATCAACATAATCCAGACCTGCTCTATATAGTAAGTGTCCTGAGATAACTTTTGTTATGATTTAGAGTTATATAAATAAAAATGATTTCACGAAACAGTTTAAAATAATTGATGAAGCTGCTTGTTAAGACATGTCATGATAAACAGAGAGCAGTACTTACTGGGTCCCAAACTCCAAGGCTGGGGGCTGAAAATGCAAGGGCCTCCCATTCTCATGTGTAAATTGAGAGGAACTGGAGGAGAGAAGCAAATCACAGTAGAAACAAACATTAGCACAAAAAGTCACACTCACATTTCATTTAATATAAAAGAAGTATCTATGTTTGTTCAATTTACAAACAACTGGGGACAAGAACACTGTGTCCACTTTACTAGTGAGCATGTGATAATTACAGCCTCAGGCTGCTTCACAATCCATCCACTTCATCCCACCTGACAAACTATCTGGGATCATACAATTTGGGAACTATCACACACATTGGTGAAGTGGGCACAGAGGAGATTCATTGTTTGCATATTAAATAATTAAAGAAAAACAATTAGCTTAATCAAGTTCTGTAATACTTGATTTGAGATCCCACCTTTATTATATTTAGACCATGGTTTTATTACTTAAAAGCTGGACAAACGTAAAATATCTCACCATTAAAACTGCTACCCTAAATTTATGGATAGGATAGATGTTTTCCCAGACTACCATGTTTATATAATTTCATAATGTTGACATGTATTAGCTTTTATTCTTGTGCTGTGTTCGATATCTTTCAACAAAAATTGCTTCTGCAATAGATTGCTGGACCCTACTTTTAAAACTCTGAAAAGTATTACATGCCATGTCAGAAAAAACAAAAACATTTCACTGTTTGAAGTTTAAGAAGCTCCTTTTGTAGCTCAGCTGAGCTCTGCTTGTACTGGCGACACCAAGACATCCTTAATGTGCTTGGGGAATATGTGCAGTTAAAAAAAAAAACAACCTGATTTGTGGTTGTGTGTGTGTAACTATATTTGTAGAAAGACTGAAAGCTGCTGACAGAAGACTCACACAACTGCTGACCAAGGAGAGCAAGCAAGTGGAAACACCACAGTTCATATACAACATCATTAATAACAACTCTGAAACAGAAACCAAAACTGGGACCCAAACATCAGTGAAATTTATACCGAAATCCCAGTTATCTATTAAACTTGAGGTGGCCTTTGAAAAATATGTGTTAAGACGTTCACTTTCTCTCCTGAACACACACATTCAATGCCAGATCCAGACCTAAGAGGCCATTACCCAGAGTAATGTTTCTGGTTTAAGTGATGCACCTGATTACAGTGTTATTTTTGCTTTTCATAAGATGCTAACATCAGGAAAATACAAAGCAAAAAAAATAAAATACTGTATGTACCAACACAAATGGAAAAAGAGGAAAAACAGTAACAGCACTTTTTGTCAGTTCACACCACAAGCATTCTTCTTTCAGTCAGCACGTTCCCATGAACATTCAAGTCAGGCTAAGGTTGTAGCTCGACTACGCCGTTCAATTGGACCACAACACTACACTCCCTGTCAGTCCAAAAACCCTCTTACCCTCTACCCTCTTATTCTTCTATGTACAAGATTCTTCTATTATGGGTATGTTAGTCCGACTTTATAAGAAATTAGATTTAGTAGAATTTCAGTTGGACTACTTTAAAAGTCCAGTTTTAGTTGGACTAACACACTAATTCAGTTTTTTTTCTACTGTGTATGTCCATGTAAATTTATCGACTGACCTTGAAACACACACACACCCTCCCTGATAATACATTTCCTCATCTAGCAGCGTACTACAGTCCTGCAAAATGGCTCATGAATTCACATTAGGTCAGTTCCTCAAACCAGCCACCGTGGCCATCTGCCTTTGACACTTATAGCATCATGAGGTCTGTTATCTAGAAATGACTTAGTCATTTGTGCAGAAGTGAAATTCATTGGATGCAGTGGCCTGTTCTCAGCTGAAGCTCCAGGTCAAGGACACTGGACAATTTAATGAAAAACTGAGACTTGCAATAGTTGTAAAACCTTTTCATAATTCATGCATACACACAGTGGTGAATAACACCACTGAGTGAGGCCTGTAGAGGAACTTTTTTCGGAAGTTCATGGGTACACTGATGCTGCAGCCAAACAGGGTCTGTCCAGTTCTTTGGATTAATGTCAAAATGTCATTTAAAAAAAGCTCACTGACTTATAATTCACTTGTGTCTTGTTCTTCTCTTTCTCACATGGGCACTTGCCTCTGTGGTTGCCACATGACTTAACTTCCTGTATCTGTACTTAAAAGAGATGCATAACTGCAACATCAAGACTCTACAGTGGTGGTGATGGTTCTGCAGCAACAGGGAGCTACTGTGAATATGAATGAAACAGGTGAATTATGGTATTTGTTAAGTATAAGTACTGTAATAGAGGATGTAATATATATCAGAGTTCATAAACAGCAGATTCAGATACACTCCACATAAAAGAAAAACCTGCTTGAAACATGAGACCTTTAGCAGACATGTGCACAAAAATGTTTTTTTCAGCTGTTGACAGCAAACACAAAATATGCAGACTCAGGCTTGAAAGGTGACAAAACTTTTGAAAACGTCAATAATGAAATAAGAAATACAGTGTCTCTACATGGTCAGACGTGTGTATACGTCTCATTTAATTGATCATATGAAAACTGGATATCTCATAGTTGTTATGATGACAGAGACATAAAACAAAACTTTATAGGAAATTCAGGTCTAATAAAAATGCACATGGACAAATATTAAAAGATATAATACGTGCCAATCTCAGCCGACATAGGGTTGGCAGTGAAATATATATATTTTTTTAAGTAGCATGCTTACATAAATAGCTAAAATGTTTCCAATGCTATTTACATCCATATACATTTTATTGTGAGTATGTGTGACAAATGGTTCAGGATTACTCATTTGTGTATGCTTTGCTTTGAGAAATATTGCCACACTACTGAGGGGGAGTACTTTTTTTTTTTTTTTTTAATTTTTTTTAGGTACCAGCACCTCATATACAAGCTGCTAGCTTACATTGAACTGCTTTTCAAATGAGCCAATCAGCACAACCATCTAGAGATCAACCATCCGGTTGGTTTGTGAAGATAGCATGCATGGGGCTAGGGTTAGAGTGATGAGTGATGATCTTTGGTTGAAAAAAACAGATTGTTGACATAGTCAAGATTGATAACGAAACAAAACTGTTTCCCCACTCATTGGTTGCTATTCTCCCCCCTCGTAGTCTTCCTGCTGTAGATTTTGCTTGTGAAAACAAAATGTGAAGCAATACAAAGAACCAGAAATGGAGTGGATGAGAGACACTGTCTTCTGTACAATAAAACCATTGTTTCTCCCTTCCTCTAGCTCTTTATAGCTCTTTATAGGTCTATATGTTGGTTAATTCATTGCTTGTCAGTGTCAGTCAAAGTGTGTGGGTGAGCATAAGAGGGGTCAAATGTGAAGGGAAAATAAGGCCATCTGCTTTTGCAGAGAAATCCTGTGTAATGGCTGAAATAGCATTGCTGTTTGAAATCTTAAGTCAGCCCATTAAACACCACATGGCCATTTATCTGATTTAAAAACATTAATCATGAATTAAAGAATTGCGTCAAGTACTGAGAAACAAACTGCCTAATTACAATTCATGTATACTGCTTAAAATTCCCATACTGTGACAATGTTGGGTTTTCTTAAACTTGGAGGTGTGAAAATAGGACATGACGCATTATGATACAGTTTCTATGACAAAACCACATAACCAGTACTTGTCAATCAGTGGCTGAAAGCATACTGTAGCTGTCTGTGCTGGTGTGAAAGAGTGTAGACATATTTAAGTGTACAAATTAAAAGGAGAAGACATTTTCTGACCAATTATGTTGAAGAGGAAAGGCAATGCCATACAGGCAGACATAACATGTTTTGGTTGCACTACTGTTTTAGACACAGTCTGTGTCTAAAACAGGAACCCAGAGGAGTTAGTAAGAAGAAACTGAATTAAGCAGCATGTGTGCAGTATATTGTAATGCATATTTTGCAAGAAAATCAATTATATAGTCCTTTGAGCGAAGCAGATTTCCTACATTTTGGGTAAAGTTATTTTACTGGTAGCAGCCATGTCTAATATGCCTTTTGCTAATCTGATCCCAAACCACCTTGTGGATATACCTGTACGTGGACTATAACTTAATTTGGTGTTTGAAATTCAAACGCAAAGTGAAAAGCAATGCTCTTACAAGGCCTTTTTCATAAATAATAAAGACCCAATAGAAAAAGCATGAGTGGAAATAATGAAATTAATTAGTAGGACTCTTTGACAAGACATAACCATTGTTAATTTTAATCAGGAAAACCAGAGCCTCTGCTGCAAGTTCAAATATCAGCTTTGAGAAAGGCCAATGGTTAGTGGTGTCGGGTTCTTGTGAAGTCTCAGGTTTCTATAAACCTTTTTTAAAGGTGAAGGGTTTCGTTTACCTTGTCACGTGTTGTAGTAAAACCACATTTTCTGTGAATTCAACAGCTGCTAACCCTGAAAACTCTATGTGAGAAGTCTTTCAACAACAGCACCACTGAGCTGTAGTCCAAGGGTTCTGTCCACTGTCACAGTTCAAAAATAGCAAGTTATGTTTGGCGCTATTTGATCCCTTGGATCTAACTCAAAGTCAGTCTTAAAACAGTGACCTCAGCAGTGCTTCATGGGAGAGGTTACGACAAGAGGAAAGTTTAGGTCAATTGATGTTCACACACGTTTGTAAGCAGCAAGGACACAATAAGGCTAACAGGGAAGTTACAAAAAGTCACAATATATAGTTATTGACTAGATTTGTGTCAGGAAGATCTCTGACTTTTAAATAGAAAAAAGAAAGGAGGTTGGTATAAAAATGTTTTATAAATGACTTGTGTGAAGAATTAAGCTCAAACATGTTAAGAGCCATGACTTTTTGACACAAGAGTTGGGTTGAGAAAAGATATCATTAACCTTTGCATCTGAGGCCTGCTTTGCTCTTTAGGCTGGGGGAGAGTGATGGCAGGCCTGCCAAGTACCCGATAACCCGGGCACAAGAGGCTTTGCAGCCCACAGCTCAGGAGGTCTTGAGGTCAACCAGCACTACAAAGCTTCCTTTAGCTCTCACCTCCCTGGATTTAAAAATAGCCATATTCCAACACACTTCAGCTAATGTTGGCAGCAAGTAAAACAGAATTTTATATCAAAACTGAGGGCCTGTCTTGTTGTAAGGAGTGCTTCAGAGATTTACAGCAGCCAAAGGCTCAGTTTTAGTATGAGAAAAACACCATAAGCATTTGCTCCTTTATTTACAATAACTTGATAGCCTTATTTATTGGACTGGTCCTGCCTGAAAAGAGAAAATATCAATTTAATCTCCACACCACAAGTTTGTAATGGAGAATTTCTGATAAAAATGTGAATACAATTTAAAATTTTTGCAGGCTGAAAAATACTCTTTATAACCAATTATGTCTCTTTAACATACTATTACTACAGAATCATATACATTTTAATACTAAATATTGCTCGCTATTAGGTCTTACACTTAATCACATTAATCATAATTCATTTAGGCCCATCTTTAAAGCGTTTTTAATTGCGTGTAGTGTCTTTTGCAACATGGTTGCAAAGTTTGATGAAGCTGCTCTCTCTGCACTGCAGAAAGTGGTGTGTAGAACTCCCACAAAGTGGGAAATGCTGTGTAAGAAAGAAAAAGAGTAACTTTCTTTGCATTGTGTTGATTCAATGATTCAGTGAATCAATAAACACTGGTAAAAGACATCTTGCAGTAACAAGTTCACCAAACGTCATCCTAATATGCTGAGCTACAAACCTCTTGTCAAGAATGGTTAGATGTGGGAAACATAAATCTCCTTGAGGTATATGGCAGGCTGGGATTATAACATGACAGAGATTGCTTCTTTAGATAGACAAACAAGGAACAGAAGCAATGGACAACACACGCCTCAGTGAGCAAGCACTGGCACCACCAAGTTATTACCAAATCTGCCTGGACTTGGTGGTGCAGATTGGTGATATTTTGCTGTGAACATTATTTTTCCAGGCAATTTTCTGCTGTAACAAATGCAGCTGGGAAAGACGGACCTCTCCTCCTTTTTCTTTTAAGGACTTCTAAAATTAGCCAGGAATTTGGTTCTGTGCCTCACAAACTCACGCCCCCAAACTCTCTCCATCACACACCCCCTCAGTTACCAACATAAACAACATACTGCTTACAAGAGAATACTAAAAGGTTTTAGAGGAACCTTCAGTCATCCTTAAATTACACCATATCATTTTTCTTAGTGCAAAACATGTCACCTTACAGCTGCAGTGTAAACCATTCAACAGAGTCACCCTATGATTTGCAGTTTGTTAGCAATGTTTATAGTACCTCAGAGCTTTTTTCCCAATCCAAAGCAAGCTTCATGTTTGTACTTAAGCACAGTTATTCTTTGGGGATGCAGAAGTAAGCTTGTTTTTCCACTTGGCTGTTCTCAAACTAAATCTACACCACAGCTCTGATTTCACTCTGTGTCCTACAGTATAATTTCCATCTACACCAGAGGGACACTTCAGTATGATGCAATCTGTATGTTTAGGGGTTTGATCATAATTATGTGGCTTGGTGGAAGCTCTCTACCTACTCAGAAGTGGCACTCATGAACAGGTGGAAACCGTTCATCAAATCTACTCACTTTTAACATTGTACCATGTTTGCGTGGCTTTCTCTGACCAATGTTTGAACTAGCATGGTATTTTATACCTGCTTCATATGTTGTTGCTGACTGCCAGGAAATGTGTAATAGAAAACAAATGTGTAATGGAACCCACAGAAGAGCTTCTGTTTTATGTTGTTCCAACGGATGATAAACTCAAACAAAGCTTACCTGTCTTCCAGTGGAAGACCGTCCTTTTTCCGCTCCCTCTCCACCTGAAAATGATTAAAGAAATCTTTAGTATATTTAATCGTGTTATAACAAACCTGTGCCATTTACATAAACCATACACATACAATCCAACAAGATCAAAGTGTACTGGTATGCAAGACTAAGTTTTGCTACTAGGATGATTTTCATAAACATGATGTTCGAATAATGTTGATATTCTGTTAATTATAGAAGGTACAAGGTAGGAATCTGCCTAAAAGACTACATGTGTATCATACTGTCTGTTAGAGGCCTTACAAACCTAAAGAGGCAATGATGCAACTCCATCAGTGGGAGGCAAATATGCACATACAACATTGCCTATTCTTAACAAAAGAAGAAAGCAGCTTCTACAGCAGGGTGTCAGTATTCTCTCTTATTGTTCAGTATAAATGGTGCAAACACAAATTATGGTATTGTCAAAAACCTGGCAACAGCGGGGCAGCCGGTTGAGCAAGTCAAGATCACTATTGTTTAATGCATCTGATTGTACAAGCTAAGAGAACTTTATTTCAAAATGACAAAATAGGGAAGCATTATAGCTAGTTTCATTCAGTGTGAACAACCATTGCTGGCAAAAGGAGGGGTGTTAGTGTCAATGTATTGGGATTTCTGATCAAAAACAGGGCTGAAGATTCACCACAGTTTTCATCTACAGCATAGTTTGTGATGGTGTTTTGTTTGGAGAAGGTAAAGAAAAGATACGTGCAATTTCAATTGTGAACAATGGGTTTGTTTTAAAAAGTCAGAAAGACAGATGATCTGTAAATTTAGTCAAACAATAATGGTATAAGTGGTTTTAAGAAAAAACAATATACAACCAGCTGCAACTTGGCAGGGTATTCAATAGTGAAAAATAATAACACAATGAACATCATGTTCATTCATGCTCTCACAATGTGCCGAGAGCATTTCTGGAGATCATAGACTGACAAATGTTGGAAGACTGGCGAAGGTCTGTTTTTATACTTTAAGTATACTTTAACATTCAGTTATGTGCAGCTTAGTCTTTCAATGTAGTTTTTTTATTATTTTTAAGCATTTAAAATAAATAGTGGGGTCCAAACGTTTGAGACAAAAGTTTACCAGGATTAAATCTAGTTATTCTAAACCATGTGCACACCTCCAACCATTACCCAATCAGATTACACTGTGCACGTCAACACACCGCTTTTATTGTGGTCAAATCAAAGAGCATTTGACCAGCAGTGCACTTGATGGTTAACTGACAACTGACTTGTCAATGTTGCAATGGTGTGGCTTGGATCAAACCCTGTAAACAACTCAGCAATTTTATGTCAAGGGACAGAAGCTGATAAGCAAATTAGACTAGATTTAGTTTCATTTTAATGCTTCTTACTTCCACTGAATGAGATTTGCTGTGTAGGCAACTAAGATCATCATCACAGCAGAACCAACAGCAAACATTGTTAACTACAAGGTTATATGAACCGGTACCATTTCCTTCACAAATTGGGTTAGGGCTGATTATTGTATGCCTAGTCCTGAAACACTCGCACTCCCATACACACCCCTAAAGAGAGGTACACAAAAAGGGTCTGCTTAATGCCTAGTTCTGCCTGCGTGCTACGATCTGTATGTCTGTCATGGGAACACTCACAGCTAAAGTGGAAACTACTGATGTTATGCTGAGCATTGCCTGTCTGCCAACTATGGGAAAAAACTTTATGGATACATTTTGCCTTTATGACTGCACCACAAAACAACACCAGTGGGAGAGTGTGTGACTAAGTGTCAGTAGAGTGGTTGTCTGAGCAACGCGTCCATGGAGCATCACCTCATGCATTTTATTGCTCTTCTCCTATCTTTCCACCACCTCACCAAATACAAACATAGATCAGGTTCAGGTAAATAGTGAAGGAGATATGATGTAGATGAAAAGGTGGAAACTCCTTTTATGTCTCCAGCAATAGTATATTTAGCCATTTTATACAACATTTCAAAGCAAAAAAAAAAAAAGGTTTTTGCATTTCAGGGGAAACAACGTAATTAATTGCACCAATGTTGTGCATTACTACACATCCCTTGGTATTTAAATAGCAAACATTTCAAGTTGCATCATCAGTTTCAACTGAGCAAGGACACGTCAGTTGTTCTCTTGCCTCCTTGCATATTCTACAAAGCTTGGTATATTAATGGCTTAAGTGTATGAGAGAAAACTGGTGATTAAGCAAAACAATGACAGAACACACTTTGTTGCTGTTTGTTGCAGCAGGTGAGCCATTAAAAAGGAAGAACAACATCATGTCTGAATGAATTACATTCTAGATATGAGGAGTTTAAAGATGAAAGCAGGAATTTTAATATTGAAGATTAAGGTCTGCATAAAGATAAATGACAAGTCAAAGTTTACAAAATAACAAAAAGGTAGGAGATGGAGATGACAGCATTGAAGAGTTCCTTCCAGACATGTTCACAGGATCTGCTGCCCAAATCTGATGTTTAATTTAATGCATAGCACATGACACTCACTCCTGCAACATCATTTCTGTGAGCTTGGGGCAACATACAATACGTAAATGGCTGACAGCAGTATAGAAGAAAGACATCCAAGTCATGCTCTATTTCACATAGCCCATGTAACTGAAGTCACTCTATTCACTGCTGCCTATCTAAACATATCATCAAACAATGTCAACAATCCTGCCATCTGCCAATTGGTCTACAAGGGGAAAAGCATGTCCACCACACACTGACGTTATCATCAATGTTTAACTATTTAGCCATGCGTGTGTGTTCTGTAGATGGAAAATGTGATTGGTTTACAAAGCCCTGCAGAAAAACGCCACACCCCCTTCAGGTAATATGACAGTCAGCTGGTGACCTCATGACAGGTAATCAGGTAAACACTAAGTTCCAGCTGCTTGTGCTGGTCTTGCGCCATAGCCAATAATTATCATACCCGCCTGCAGGTTAACATTTAGGAAACTAAATGTTAACTGGGATTTTACATTTAGGAAACTAAATGTTAACCAAGATTAAAAAATAAGATAAAAAAAATTAAAAAATAAACTGCACAGAAGCAAAATGAGGAGCAAAAAAACAACTGCACAGTATGTGCAGGCAAGTACAGCAAAGGCGCTCTCACTGTGTGCTGGTGACTAAACTTCACTGTGGACACTATGTACAAAAGAAAATGAGGAGGAGCCATATGGCAGGTGGCCTCCCACTTCACTCTCATTTTAGAGTTGTGTAGTTAAATGTGGATTCCTGCTCATAACTACCGCATTTACACAAAACTATGCTTGCAAAAATAATGCGTGTTGTTATGCTGATCCTACCATACATAGTAAAGTGAATATGTACAACTCAGCAAGCTGCAAAGTGGAGCCAAACAATGGAGATACAATAACCATACGAGTGTCTGTGTATCTAGCTGCTTCTAAAAGTGATATATACTCACATGCCACTTTATTAGGGATACCAACTGAACTGCTTGTCAGCACAAATATCTAATTATCCAATCACATGGCAGCATCTCAATGCATTTAGTCATATAACAGCTGACCTGCTGATGTTCAAACATGGGTTGCTCTGATTATTTCACAAAATGTTGATCTTCTGAGATTTTCATGCACTATGATCCAAACACAGGAAAAATATCCATTGCTGAATCGGTGCCACGAAATGCAGCAGTTCTGAAAGCAAAACAGGGACTAGCCAGATGTGCCAAATTAATTTCCCTCTCATAGAAAGAGCAATTTCCAACTGAGGTGGCTAACCATGCATGCTTTTATTCTGCACTGAGTAAAGTCCAACATAGACTAACACATTTGCACATTGTTACTGTGCACAGCCCGGTAATAATTAAACAAACAGAGTGAAATTGTGATTACCTGAATCGGGATTAATGGCTCTGCATCCTCAGGCTGCCAGACCTCGACCACGCTGGTGGACATCTGACTCAGAGCTTCGTGGGAGCAAGATATGAACAACAGCGTGAGGTGCTGTGATGTACATTCATTAAATATGGATAATTCAGACAAGTGGACATGGTGCATTAAGACGTCAGGGAAAGAATGCAAGCTGCCAATCTCTCTCGTTGTTAATTACAGTATTAGAACAGACTAGAAACGAATAATCTGAGACGCAGCGGATGACAATGACACAGACATGTGAGGAAATGACTTCGCCTCGCCAGCCTGACAAAGGCTGCTTTGCTAGCTGCTTGATGAGGAGAAAGGTTAGCTCGGTGGCTAACGAACTTGGAAAACACATCTCCACTGCCACTGCAGCACACACGACTGTACCCTTAGCTTCTCGTGCTGTGTAGCTTTAATACGGCAACAATAAAAATCATTAACTGCCCATTTAAATCTCATTAATAAGCTAATTTAGTCCCCGTGTCAGGAAAAAGTTAGTTTCGCACAAGGAAACTGGCAGCTAGCATTGACTAGCAGGCTGACACAAAAAATAGCTACAACATTTATTTTGAAGCTGATAAAAACATACAGTCAATTTGTAAAAAATATATTCCGGAAAAATATAAAATTACAAATTTTGAGTTTATCTTCTCCAGTTTAAGGTTCGCTGTCAAGCTAACTTCACCTACATTTTTGTTGCACTGGTAATTTTATGTTACACCGCCGTAATGGAAAATGAAAGTGAGCACCAAACCTTGCAGCTGAGCTCCTCCGTGCTGGACGCAGGGCAAAAGTAATTGTAGTATTCCTAGTAGTATATTGATCCACGTTTTCCTGTGACAGCGGCTGCCTTGTTGGAAGTCCTGTAGCCCCGCCATGCTGCTCTCTCTGCTAGCAGCCTACAGTGTGTTTCGCCCCTGCGTTGGTCTTTCTTCTCTCACGGAACAGCAGCAGCAACAGCAGCAGCAGCAGCAGCTCCCTCCCTCCTTCCCTCCCTCTGTCCCTCCCCGCCTGCTCAACCACACCGCACACTCATAGCAGACTCTCCAGTGTCACTTGCAACAGGGCTGTTTACGTGTCTGTGGCTGAAGGCAACTCAAACAAACATGAGGGGAGAGGAAAAAAAAAAAAAGCATAATAATAAGGTATTTACATGTATCATGCGCCCTGAAGTGGTGGGTAGTCGAGACAGCTGTATTTAAATAGCACATTTCATACACAAGTACGTTAAATGAACATTTTCAATAATCACAGACAGGAAAAAACAAGTGTCCACACTGATGGTGCACACATCTGCATATCTAAAAGTTTTACAGTTCAATGATAACTTGAAGGCTCAGTGTGTACGAATTAGTGACATCTAAAGGTGAGACTGCAGATTGCAACAAATGGGGGCACTTACAGTGCGAAAAGATGTCGTTCTTTTCTTTTTATTCTATTATGAGTAAAACATTCAGTTTCTGCCAATAAACCTTACTAAATGTTACACCCTGGAGCTTTAAGTTAATCATGAAGTGGAGCAGTTATCTAATTTCTTGACCACTCTTGTTTTAAAAGTTATCTAGCTTACTTAAAATAATTGCAGTGCACTGAAACTCCACAGGAAATCCAATAATTCTAAATCACCACCACAAGCATATTTTTCACATAACATGTAATGATTTATCTGTGACAGGCCAATTGCATAAATGCTTAAATAGATATAAATAGCTTAAATAGAATAGTTTGATTTCCTTTGGTTGCATTCAAGAGTTAGTTTTATTGGTTGAATATTGTATTTCTAATCTCTCTCCATAGTACAGGCTATATATATATATATATATATATATATACACACACACACACACATATACACACACACACTTCATGAAATTGTTAGATGTTGCTACGCAGATTAGTCTTAATCTTTGTGATTTCAGAAAGCAAACGTTTTTCACAGATATACCTTGGCATTAGTTGTGTTAAAAGACATTTTTCACCCAGTCACAGTAATTTGACCATATGAATTTGTGGTCTTGACCCATCTTGATTCAAAATTGTCTCCGACTGAGACCGAGACAAGAGATGTGACTGAAACTTTCAAAAAGCTGTCTCAAGTCTCAGTGTCTAGTACTACACCAGAAAAAAAACAAAGATATACTGTACATTTATAATGTACCTTGGAAAAGATAAACAGAGCAACCTACTTGGTCATGAACAAACCTAATTGATAGATAGTACAATAACAAGCAATACAATCCACTTCCTCTTCAGTCTGCTATTATATAATCTTTTATTTTTCTGAAGACGTTAAGACAGTGAGGTAAAACTATGCACAGACTGCTTGGAAAGCTTCAACATGCAGCAACTCTGACTCATGAATCATAGTTAGGACAAGTTGGGCAGGTACACACATGAACATACACTCGAGTTACTCTTTTGCAGGCGTGTCAGCTCCACCAAACAAACTATTGCTAGGTATTTAGTTTTTTTTCCCTTTGCTGGGTCAGTCTTGCGAGTACTTCTAACAAGGCCATTAGGGTTGCCACAATAAATATACATGCAAGAATACAAGCAATTGCAATATGAACTTATGCATTAATAACATTAAGAATAGACACCTTTATTCACTAGGCTACCCTCTGTCCTGTCCACCATAATAAATGTGCCGCTTAATACCAAAATATTCATACTTATTTATATCATACCTTTAATGGTTTACAAGCAAAAAAACTGCATTAGGAAACATATGCAAATAATAATACAAAGAACCCAACTACAAACATGTTTGCACATCATTACTTTGCTTGTAAGAAATCTGGAGAATAAATCAAGAAAAGTTAATTTAAATCAACACAGACTGGCCCCGATAACAGGGCCACTGAGGAAGCACAAAACACACAACTACCTGTTTTGCATCTGGTTTGACAGAAAAAGGGAGGGGGAAAAAAAATAAAGCAGGGGTCATTCTGGACGTATCAGGACAACAATGTGCCTTTTCTGTTCAAACAGAAAGTGAGTGCTCAAAAAAAAAAAACTCCTGCGACTGATTTTGCAACATTCCAGCTGCAATTTGTAAAGAACCGAAAACACAAAAGATTTGCGGGCCTAGCGTAAATGCATTTGTTTACTGTTTAACAAGTTTTTGAATGAATGCATGTAGCTGCAAACACTGGTTTGAAAAAGGGGCTGTTTTATTAGAAACAAGTCATTCTACAAAAAAAGGGAAATGAATTTGCAGCACTTTCAGACAGAACACATACTCTGTAATTATCCCACAGAACTTTCTTATAAATCAATAGAACTAGCGTTTATTTACATTTAGGTTTTCCTTTTGCCCCTATTAAGAAATACAAAAAAATATAGAGGAAAAGGTGCACCAGCATATGATACTAAGCCATCTGCTTAAACCATATCAATTAGATCTCCGGCATAACATACAGGTTTAAGTGTTGATTCTTTTCCATCATCGGCATGGAGTTCTTAGTTTTCACACAAACAGGTGTCCCAAAAGTCCAGCTGCTGAGTTCTGTTCATCACAGAAACCTCTCACCCCTCACAGCCACTAATGGCCAGTTCAGTCTCTTCTCTGGTTGCACCAAAGAAACATATCTGCTGTTTAAATCCATCTGGTGCAGCAAAATCACAGATATCCATCTTAGCTCCCGGTGCTTTTTTTATATATTTTAATCCCTGAAACTAGAAATGCAGAGACCAGGTACAAACACTTCAAACTAAAGCTCTTTTATATTTTGCTTACTGCGTCCATGAGCAACGGCAGAAAAGCAATTAGTCCATGTAGTCAAAGTCTTCGGGGATCCCAAAGGCTTTATTAATATGGCTGTCATCAAAGGCAAACTTCTTCTTTGTCCAAGACTTAATGGCAAAAACATTATCTGGAAACAGAAATGGAAAAAAAGTTTCCGACTGTGACACTGAAGTTTTTTTTTTCTCGGATGTTCTTTATTTTTGGCCTGTGGATTGCAACACATAGGCACATGTGTACAAAACAAACATGCAGATTAAAAATGAATATCAGAGCATTTAAACACTGCATTGCATTCAAATACAGCGACTGATAAAGGGTAAATCATATAACCCTATGTAGATTTGAGCATTAAACATTTCACATTTACACCTGTGCAGTGGACAACCAGTATACATACAAAAACAAAGAATTGTTGTACATACTGTACAACAATTCTCATTTGGCAATATGTAGTGAAGTACAAGCGAGTTACTGTGTCAGGGCTTGTCTGAGAGTGTCTGTCTTTGTGTGGGTGTGTCTCAGTGAGGCGAGGCTACAGGTTGCAGCTTTACACAGGAAGTTCATATGAAACCACGGGCAACGCAACACGTTCAGAGGGAGGGTTACTTTACTGCAGGGATAATGCAAGCTACAACTGTGGCAATGAATGCACTTTTTGACCGTTTAAAAGGGCTCAAAGTTTATATACTGTCAAGTTTCCTGCCACCCAAAGTAATGTTTCTAAGGAAAATGTAACCAATTCCTTTTAGTCATTCGTGCAATTGGTGAACAGAGGAAAGAAATGTATTTAAAATCTTTTGGAAAAGTCAGGTATGAGTCACGGTTTCTTAAAAGGAGTGTAATTCTATGGCAGCCAAACTGGCAACATGACTTTGTTGACCTCAAGTGTCAAAACACCACAAGCCGGGACTGGTTACCATGATCCCAAAAGGTCAGCTGTCTCCAAGGATACCGCTCAGGTCAACTAATACACACAGAGTGTCTGTGTGCTGACTAGCAGTTGGTGACAAGCTGAACACAAAGTGACCCTACAGTCTGGAAACTTCAATGCTTTAAAGAGTGTCAGTCATTTTTGTACCAAATACTGAGATTGAATTCTGCAATAACTGGATTGTTGGACATTTCTGTCTGGGACTTTTACTTGATGTGATACATTTTTAATAATTTCATAATCCGTTGAAAAGTAATTTTTGAATTGATGACTTAAGTCAGAGGTGTCAAACTCCACATACAGACCAGTAAAATATTAGCATGATGACGTATAAACAACAAGAAATCCAATGTTTTCCCTTTGTTTTACATATAATGAATCTTTTTTACAAAACATATTATGAAAAACCTGAAAATGTTATGGTATAAAACATTTAGTCACAGGTATCTAGAACTAAACATTCTAGTATTTCACATATGATTAGAACATGCCAATTATTTTACTACACATCTATGTAGTATTCCTAAAACTAAAGTGGGGCTAATAAAAATGTGACCCCAGGGGACAAATTGGGAATGACCATATGTAGATCTACATAATTGTAGTTGATTATCTTCAATGTAGTGTTAACTTTCCTGCTCTGCTTCTGGACAGCGGTCGGCAGGGGAGATATTATTACCTGTTCCAGGTTAACACCCTTACTTCTACAGATAGGGGATGAACAGGCAGACACTCAGGTTGATCTGGAAGAGTCTGAGCGTTTTTCTCTCAACAGGCTTGGAACACAACACATATTTACCCCACTTCATAGTGACTAACACTAACTCTGCCCATGCTGGCTTCTCTCTCTTCACATACACATCGCTCTCTCTCTCTCTCACTTGCCCGGCTCTTAAAGGGGCAGCAGCATTCTTACAACACTAGTTTACACAAATTCATCTTGCAGGCCAGATTGGACCTTCTGGTGGGCCGTTCTGGCCCGCGGGCCGTACGTTTGGCACCCCTGACTTGAATAATAATTAGGTACAAATGAGATACAGCCTTACAAATGATCATTTTCAATAATCACTTAATCTATTTCAATGTTGTTTTGAAGTAGATTGAGAAGCTGCAACCTCACAGGAAAAATTTATTTATTCATTGTTTGATAATCAAAAACAGCTGAGCAATAATGATTTATTAAATGTAATAAGTCTGGAATAATGATTCCAGACTTATTATACTTGTATGTTTGTAAGATAATGACTTACCTGTCCACCTGGAAACAGCTTCTTTAGCAACGACGTTGGACTTTTCTGTAAAACACACATTATATGATCAAAACATGCATTACGCATCATAACTGCAATGGGTAACTTTTATTCCATCAGGTGCATGCAACCTTTTTTTGTCACCGTTGCAATGATTAATTTATTACATCCTCACATCTCTGCGATGAAAAGTGAAGACATCTACAAAACAGGGACCAATTTCAAAAGATTAACACCCAAATAACGAGTTGCACAGCATTTTCCAATAAAAAGTTACAATGGTAATCTGCATTTATGACCAAGACTCACCCTATGTCTGCCAAGTGCATAAATGCTTAATGCTTAGTTGAAAATCTGTCACCCTAGGAGGAGAAAATGTATTCTGCATAAAAAGTACTGTGGGTTTATTTTGCCCAAGGTCTGTGTTGTTATATGATTTCCTTTATAGTTAAAAGTGTCTCATAAATTAACATAAAAACAGCTGTAGCAACACTGTTACCGGGTTCAGGTTGAGCAGCTGCAGCAGGATGAGTAGCAGTGCATTTAAAGAAAGAGAAAATAAACGCTGATATTTTGGCCCGACTTTCACGTTGGGGGTCAGTTTGTCCACATTAAGAGGACACCATGAACTATCTCTCACGCTGCGTCTTTGTGTGAACTATCAGTAGTAACATGAGAGTGAAGCAGAGAAGAGTGAGGGAATGAATAAGACAGAGGATGCACTCGTAAAAAAAGACAGCAAAATGCACAGCTGAAACCAACACCAAACGAAATAACAGTGCACATCCCTAAATACCATTAACAAAATTAGGGCTGTAACTAACTATTTTTATCCATATTATTTCCATATCCAACCATATTATTCAGTTTCAATGATTTCTTTGTTATATTGAGCAAATAATAATCATGAAAATATTCATGATTCAGCAGCTGAAGAAAAATATGGTATTTCATAAAAATTGAACCAGGTTAACAAAAGCAGGTGACACCATTAAGTACCAGTGCACCTGGAATTTAACAGTAGCTAAAACTAATCTTTTAACAGTGGAACTCATCTATATCTGGCAAAAATACCTGGTGCAGTTGACACGACGCAATTATGCAATCTTTGTAGTTTTAATAAGAGTATTAACAAAATAAATAATAACAATAATAGCTAGAAACCAGGTTGATCATAACATAAAGAGCAACACAAAGTCAAATTAATTACAATAATTATGTATTCACTTTGTAGCTGAGAATTGGGATGCCAAGAGAAACACGACATGTGGTTTTCTGACCTGCTCATTTGTTTTGAATTCAAGATGAATTAATTGAAAATGTTCACTGAAACTAAATAACACAATTATTGTTGTTGTCCCTGGCCAAATGTCCACACGGCACATTCAACACAGTGTATCACACATAAATATTCAACCTTAATATCATGATGTACAACATAATATAGTACACAGTATACACACACACACAACAATGTAAATATATATACAGTATATAGGTGTATATTGCAATGGGGTTCCTTTGACTTGTGTTTTAAAAGTTTCTTTTGTAATAAATAAATGCCATGCACATTGATCTTTGAAGCATCGTCTGCCCTTCCTTGTTTTGGTGGTTTTAAACCTCACATGTTGCCGCTCTGTGATCACTGTGGCTTTCTGGCAGCTAAGGGCGTGGCAACAATTGAACATTTAAACATGACAAATCCAGAGTAAATTGAATGTTGTCTGTCCACTTTGTCCTTGGCACAAGTTTACATTTTGTGGAGAGGTGGGGCATGAATCAAAGACAAATTACATTTTGGAGAGAATCCAGTTTTCTTTTTGTTTTTATAAATTTAACATTGTGAGCTTAGGTGTTTTAAATGTTAATGGAGGTACAGTATGAGCTCTTTCTGCATAAATGTGACGGTGCATTCAGCCGTCACAACCCAGAGTACAAGTCACATGCATTTAAATTTAGGTTTCAGCTAAATTTAATAGACCTGCTGTAACTTTAGCATATTGGTATCTATGAGTGAGGTAGCCATTGTCAAACATGCTCAGGGATCAGGAACTACAAGTCCAAATATGCAAAAACATGTACATAATAATTAGTGGGGATCTGGTTTCATGTGAGCAGAGCTTAAGACAAAGCATGTCAAGCTTGGGTTTTGACCACTGAAAGACAAATTATTATTGACAGGAACAGTTTTTGTGGAGGCAAAAAAAATGTCCAATTGATTTTGGTCGAGTTATTTTCTTTTTGTAATTTCAACAGATGTTTTCTATAGGGACACACAACCAATGAGCATCTGCATGAAGATGAACCGGTCTGAGCGGGTCCATTGTGCAAGTTCACTCTTAACCCCTTCAAGTGTAGACATAACATACACAATCATCAGAGTTGCACAAAGCTCTTGTGATAAAATCCAAGTTTTGCTGGAGGGAGATGGTTATCTGTGTGAGATGTAGTTCAAAAACACGAACTGTAGGCAAGTGGAGACAGTAATAAACGTGAAAGCACAAGATATATTTTTCCAATCTCATTAAACTATTAGACTTGTCTATCTAATTGACAGTTGAATAATCAGCTTTCTTTTTCTTATATATACACACACATATATATACACACACACATATATATATATATATGTAGAGGTGAAGTTTGTGCAGGTAATCATGATGTGACCATGAACTTGTTTATCTGGGATGCATGACAAAAACATAATATGATGAAAAGTCTACATTTTGGAATTTCGCCACATCTCACATGACTGTATTATCTACGATCTGAAGAATGTCTGGTCTGTACACTGTGCTATCAGCAGCTGTCTAAAAACATTAGTGTTGAGCTGCAGTACCGGTTTTTACTTTAAATAGATTTCAGTTGACCCCTCAACATGAATCAGCAACTTTGCCGTTTTTTAATTCAAAGTAGTGGACATTCCTCCAAAACCACGCCTCAGGCTCTGACCTACATGTCTAATGACACTTTTTATTCATCAATATGTTGACACATTTCTTTAATTAATTAACCTGTTGTAAAATATTCTTGGTTTGGTTTATAGTGGAATTATTCATGGACTTAAACATTCCCAGAGAATCTCTTTCGCCCCTCTCATGTTTGCACTGTCAATACGAGCCGTTATCGCCAGGCAGACGATACAGAGTTCAGCGCTATAAACCTAAAACTCATTTGTTACATCATCACAGTGATAAACACATGAAGACATGCATTTAGATTGACTCCTCTTTTTTATTTATGTATTTATTTACCCTTTATGGGAGTGCTGGTTTTGTATGATGCTTTTATTCTTCAGGTTTTATGATGTTTTCCCTCTTTGTTTATGTTTGTACCTCATATAGCTGGCGTTGTTTGCTCATGGGCCTAGCCTTGTATAGCAACAGAAAGCAGACATAACCACTGCTGGCCTTGCAGTCGACCACTACCAGCCATTTCCTCCTCCTCCAAAAAGAGAGACTCAGTTTCTTGCACAATCTTGCAAAAATATCCTGATGCTAATGATAATGTGGTGCCGATGTGCCAAAAGATTCAATATTTCCTTTGTTTGTGAAGCCCAAACCAAAATATAACTTCACAAAATGCTCCGCGTTCCTCATCTTGACGCAAGTGGCAGTATAATAATATTACGACTTTATTCTCATAAGATTAAAAATGTCTTTCTTCAGTTTGGCCCTAATACTTCGGTGAAAGTATCCATCTATCGATGTACAATTCCTTAACACAGTTGACAATATTGGAGAAATATACGCCTATTTCTTCAGAAGGTGTGAAGCCAACAGAGTCCAGTCCTTATTTCACCTCATTTTGCAATTTCTGAACACACACACACACAATGATATATTTAAATATTACAGAATATTTATTTTCTGTTTAATTAAAAATGTAAAAGGTTAACAACCAATTATTCACACCTGAGAATAGAATCTGTATATTTAGCATTTTAAATATTTGGTGGTCAAAATTGTCTGTTAATAAACTAATTGTCTCTATGTTAAAGTAATAGTTAAGCTTTATCTCTTGGGTCACATACCTTTAACACAAACTTATAGCAACTTGTTCCTGAAATTTCAAATGATTTGAGAATATCAAACGATTTAATGTGCGCCACTGGAAATTATCAGTATGAGACAATATTTTGATGCTGCAGTGGAAAAAAACCAGCCCAGCTTTTTGTAGGTTGAATGAATGTCTGATGCAACACTGGGAGGAGCAGGTAAACGGACCAGATTTTTTTATGACACATTCTCCACAAGTTTGCACATTAAGTAACACACCCCTTACTGCAGGTCACCTGTGACATGAACACAAAGCAGCAGAGAAGTTTTGTAATACCACTAATAGCTGCGTACAGTGTGGCCATACCAGAAAACAGGTGTACCACACCCAGGTAACGGGTCATTGACAGTGGTCTCTGCATCATAAAAGTTAACTTTATCCATTTAGACCCCAATTAAAGCTAATGTGCAAAGTGTTCAGAAGAGAACAGATAACAGATGAGTCCGTACCACTTCTCCTTCCTCATGTTTGAGTTTTACTGAGAGGACTGCTGCAGTACAATCACAGAAGAGGTCTGCTGTGGCAAATAATGGCAACTCAAAAATCCTGTTGAGTTGTTTGACATATGAAGGCCACATTCAGACCGGGTATTAACATCCGGTTGCAGTGATCCGACCACAAGTACAGCTGTTCACAACTGGCATTAAAATGTGACCCGAATGTGTCTCCTTATGACAACATATGGTGTGATATGAATTCAAATACATACCGACATCACATCTGTTCCTGAGAACAGAATGATACTTTATAGAATACGAGAGGTAGAGGAGCAAAAGGGGTTTAATCTTCAGTCTCACACTAGTGCGAGATTTGTTTTTTCTAACTGTATTTTTTATTCGTTTTGAGCACTCTCATGCAGGCATGGTTCATAATGAATTTGGATGCATTCACACTTTATTTTGAACTGCTTGAAAATCCAGAGCAGTGTTTGATGAAATGTGGGAAGAGGACATTTAAGCATGTAAAATATGTTTTGCCACAATCTGCTTGTCTTTTTTTAGCAATACGAGTGGGCGCTTTTGACTGCTGGCCAGGTTCATAGCAACACTGGTGAGGCATTGTCTCTATTAATGCCTCCGCATAGACTGATTGATGTGTTGGAACAGGTTAAAAAGGCAAGGAGGCTCAATTATAAAGCATTTATCATAAACAAAAGACAAAAAAAAAGGTTTATTCAAGTTGCTTAAAATGGGTGGAAATGTTAATGGCTGCCAACTGTACCAGCGATATTTGCCAATTTATGGGAGGCGTTTCTTGGATGTTGTCCCACTCAGTCTGTCATGTCATTTAAATAAGGGATCTTCATTCGATCCAAAACAGCACCATCTGCCGCTTTGAAACACCTGATACATCTGAACTCTATTTCTTCAATGAGAATCATTACCAAAAACACTCAGCTCCACTGGCCAAAACATCACATACACTTACTCTAGCTTTAATACTGTGGCCCTGCAAAAATATCACAGTACTGAAGCTTGGAATAAAGTAAAAACCTGAAGGTGACGTTGAAAGAAAAACACACTCAGGATGTGTCTGTACTCACTCATCTCCTCAACAACCTCTGGGTCACACTCTCTGTACTTCTCCAAATCGGCCTGCAGCTGAGTTCGCTCTTCTCTCAGAGCCTGCAGCTCCTTCAACAGGGAGCTTCTCTCCTCCTGCACAGAGCGTTTCATGTACGTCTCACTTACATGCTCCATTCCATTCATTTTACGTTATGTTGAAATAAATAGAGAGAGAGGAAGCCATGTGAAAATCTTCTCACCGTGTCTTGGCGTCCTACTTTTGCCTTTTCAACCACTTTTTCTAAATTCACTTTTCGCTGTTTTGCGTCAGAAACCTTTCGAGAAAAACAGATGAACGGGAAATTTAGCACAGTACATATTAAAATACACGCACAGCATTTTTAAATGTTTCAAGTAGGAAAACAAGATACATCATAAAAACGATAGTTTTCTGTGCATTTTTGACATTAGATAAAGAAATACAACATTTTAATAGAGTAATACTGACAAAAACATTAATTTGCTGAAGCAACGGAAGACTGTACACATTGGATTTAATTTCAGTATACTCGATATTTACATTAGTTATTGCTATGGATACACAGTAGACCAGTAGAGTACACAGACTAAACATTTTAATTTATACATATTTATGAAAAAGTCAAAGCATATTTTGTAATTAATCTGGAACAAAAGGAGATGCTTCATAATCTATAAATTACAGCATATCCCAACCAATCACTAATTTTTTGTCTATCAATCATTAATTAAAATTTCAATTGATTTCTTAGAAAGATGACATCACAGTTATTCTGATGGCTAAATGCAGTGGTATCACAACAACAGCGACACAGTATATCGCTTTTCTTGTGGTACAACCAAATTATTTAGAGACAGATCGCAGCTTTGTGACATTTAACTCGTGCCCAACATTAATTGTGGCTTAATTGTGTGTTTGTGGAGTCACCACCCTCACACCATCTGTCTGCCATGAAACAGGAGAGGGAAATGGGTCATCGTCACAGATGACGGCGAATTCAAAGATGGTGTGGTGTACACTTTCTGCTCTCACAAACCTCTCCCAACATGACATGATAGTCTTTTGATTCATTTTGAACATTAAAAAAATGTGAAAACAGGATTTTAAAGGACACATAATTAAAACGTTTGTCTATTATTTAATCACTTGTCTTTTTACTCAGAGGAACTTGACTGTATTCAGCAGCTCATTTGCATTTTCTTCCCTATTTTCCTCTCTTAACCTTCACTTACTCAAAGTGTTTTCTGAGCTGTGCTTATCATAAACCAGCCACACTTACTGTAAAACATTAGGTGTGAAATACGGGAATCAGCATCTTTAACATTATGTTAAACCATTTCAGTCCATATCACTACATAATACACTGCCTGGCCAAAAAAGAAGTCGCCACCTAAAAAAAGGGTCACATCGTTGGACTGCCTTTAGCTTTGATTACAGCACTCATTCACTAAATCTAAATCTTATTAATCCCCTTAGGGAAATTATTTCTCTGCATTTGACATCCTAGAATTAGGAGCAGTGGGCTGCCACACTGAGTAGTGCCCGGGGAGCAATGGGGGTTGGGTACCTTGCTCAGGGGTACCCCAGCCCTTTTGACCTGGTGGGGACCTGAACCAGCGATCCTCCGGTTACAAGCCAAGTAAGGCCAGAATATACATATGCTTAGTTTAGCATTTAAATTATGAATATCCATCCATCCATCCATCCATATTCTACCTGCTCTATCCTCCACATGAGTGTCACAGGTGGGAGCTGTGCCAATCTCAGCTGACATAGGGCGATAGGCGGGGTACACCCTGGAAAGTTCGCCAGTCCATCACAGGGACACATACATAGACAAACAACCACCTACTCTCACACCTATTGTCCATTTTTTTTGACTGTGGGAGGAAGCCGCAGAACCCTGAGAAAACACACGCAAACACACACGGGGAGAACATGCAAACTCAATGCAGAAAGGCCCTTGTTCCGACCGGCTTACCACTATACCAATTGTGTGGCCCATTATGAATATCATGCACTGAATTCCAAAGAAAACCAATGGTTCATCACAATCATTATAAATGATACTAGTGATATTTTCCAAAGGGATCATTTCAAAACACATAAATATAAAAACACATGCATGTCATTTGAAAAGCATACAAGATTGACATTGGCATGGTTTTTGCATGTGTAAACAGCAGCATGAACAACCACTGGTATAGTGGTATATAGTGTACATGACACATTATATGTAATCGTGCCTAAATGCACCTATAGTGCACACAATATGGCTGTTACAGAACTTTTTGCATGTCAAGTATTTTCACATCCACATATTTAATCACAATTCCTCCTTCACCTCAAAAGGCAACAGGCAACTTTCATGTCCCTAGCAGTTCCTGTTCTTTTAGTTTTAGAATGATGCAGTCATTTTTCTAGGTGGCCAAGACAATGACATAGTTTGAACAGTGTCAGCTCGACCAGTCCTACCTGTTCCAAGAAGATGAATCACAAACTTTTACTGATTTTAAAAAAATGGTTAATGGTTTAATGGTTTAAAATGTACTGAAACTGATTTCTTTAATCACTCTTTTTCATTTACTTTCATTTTCTTTGTACAATCTTTTTGTTTTCTTTGTACAATCTCTTCGCTGTAAACACCACATTGCCCTGCTGCTCTTATGTTTTGTTTAGTTCAGTATCAGCAGCAAATTTTGAGAAACAAAATCATCTTGGTTTGACCAAATCTGTGGGGTCTCACCTGTCTCTGCAGCTCCCCCAGTTTGTGCTTGCGAGTGTTTAAGGCCTTGCTGGGGAAGGCCCAGTAGTAGTTGGATGTGCCCACTTTTTCACAGTCCACCATGTTGTCATCCACCAGGCTCTGCAGGACATCCTTCACAGTCATGGGGGCTTCAAGCAGCAAAGACAGAGGAAAAGACACCTTCACATTTCAAAACTGTAGAGTGCAACTTTTAAATATCAACAAATGCCCATTACATTCAAGCCACTCTCAAATGAGTTCACATAACACTGATTAATCTCATCAGATACACATGACTCCACATCCACTACTAAGTTCATTACATTTAAAAAAATGTGTTTTAAGATAAAAAACAAGTAGTAGTAGCGCCCCTTGAAAATGCACATATATCACATGACCACTCAGGTACATCGAGCCTGTGCGTGTGAGAGTAAACAGGAAGATGACGCCCTCCTCTGGAGTTCTTTGCTTGATTCTGAGAGAATAACTAACGAGATAGATGTTTTGAAAAGTAGAAATGAATTTCTTTTATTAGACCGACGATAAGGTGAAACCGAGAGTGAAATAAGTGAGTTTAAACTGAGCCTTTTATTCAGAGCTGAAAGTCAGGAAGTGAATGTGGTTAAATGAATCATCATCGTTTCTAGAGGAATCCGTTTTTGCTCATGTATAATAAAATGCAGCCCCAGAGTTAGTTTATTTATTTGGTATGGATATGGCCTCAGTATAGCACTGTTTATATTGTGTCATTACAGTATGTCAAGGGAGAGGGAGGCAACCGCATTATTGTGCGAGTAAAGTGTATTATTTCTGTTCACAGACCACAAGGCAGAGTAGTGGCTCGCACTGTTGCCTTACAGCAACAAGGTCTGTGTTTGCCACCCTATCTGACCGAGGGCCTTTCTGTATGGAATTTGCATGTTCTCCCCGTTTGTGCCGAGGTTTTCTAGCAGTTTCCTGCCACAGTCCAAAAACATGCAGAGGTTACTTGGACACTCTAAACTGACCATAGGTGTGAATGTGAGAAGGAACGGTAGTTCATTTCTGTGTTGGCTCTGCAATGGACTAGCGACCTGTCTACGGTGTACTCCACCTTTTGACCTATGTCAGCTGGGATTGATTCCAGTGGCCCTTGGACCCTCATGTGGAGGATAAAGCAGTAGACAAAGAATAAATGCATGCATGCATCTGTTCTCAAAGACCATACCAATAGGCAGAATAATAACATCAACAACTAAAATGACCAAAAACACTGTAGCTTTACTGTAAGTTCCACTTTCCTTGATTTTCCATTACACTCCATTCCCAGCAAAGCTCATTTCCTACATATTTGATTTGTGACTGAGCTACAGCCAGTACAAACTCTCTGAGAAGTCCTGAGATTTTTTGGTGATACAAACTGCAAATGATGACAGAAGAATGCAGTGTTAAACCAGATGGTTGAAAGAATACAAGTCAGCATCAGGTCCCATTTTTTGATCTACTTCTGGCAGGAGTTATCACGCAAGTGTTCAGCAAAATCAAACCCACACATCTGCAGCCTATCTGCTCGATTTATATTTATCAGCAAGAGCAGCGCATGAGAGGATGTAATAGAGCAGAGTTACATCTTGAACAGTGTCGGTGATGAAACGTGATACTCCTACACGTTTGTACAGCCAGTCCACTGTGAAAGTGAAAGGGTTTATCTGCAGCATTAAGAGGTTGAACTGTGCCGAGACCTGAGAGGTTGATGAATAACAGTGAAAGTAAAAATGATCATTGAAAATGCAGAAACCTTAGTGGATGTATTGACCACATCCTGTGAGTTTGACTCTACTACTGTCATTTTCTGCATGCTTGTCTTTTCTGTTCATATGTATTACCACTAAAAACAGCTGCGATCATTTACTTGGCCCATTTCCCACACTTTCTCCTTTTCTACAGGAAAAGGTGCACGCAATGCACTTCTCTTTTTGCCCCCCTCCCCCATCACTCAGTAACTACGTTATGCCCAAGTACAGAGGTCAGAAACATGTGCTTTTAATCACCGCAACAAGATCCAGTTTCAGCAGATTAATGTTTTGTCCACTTGAACACAAAATACATCCTCAATTCTCCCAGACACACAACATGGTTCTGTTCCTCTGCAGTACCAAGTACTTTAAAAGCTTGTGTTTTTACACATTTCCCCTCTGAAACCATGTAATATAAGACTCCATGTTGAAACTGAGACTTTTATTTAGCTGAAGCCCAAAATTTTTTAGCTGCACTCTGCGCCATGAGATTACTGATAGGGTGGTCCTGCTTATACAAACAGATCACAGTAAAGACAGCAACAGCTAGTCTTGGTTACCATGGTAACCTCTTTATTCATGCCATTTCATCCCAGTTTATTTTACCTTTAATTGTTTCTTAAATATTTACATTACATTACTTTATAACAGTGCAAATGCAGCATTGTTCACTGTGTGTTGTCACTAGTTTATATTTTACATATTCACAAATCTATTATTTTAAATGGTGACTTGCAAGAGAAGCATCTGCAGATGATTTTTTTATGATAAGACAAAAAAAACTTTAAAGCTTTCAAAAGTGGCAAGCACCAACACTTCATCTCTTGAAATTCAGGCTAAAAAAAAGTAGGTCAAACTGGTCTGAAATAAGCTTTGAACCTCTCATACATCCAGCTAAAGCTGCTCACTCAGTTGGCGAAATTCTCATATATTTTCTTCAGGTTTTAAGGCTAGGGTGCTCCCAGACACAAGTTTTGTTATTTTTTTCCCACACAAAGTACAGATAAATGCTGTGCTGGTGATCCATTTTAACCAGTTACTTAAATTCAGTCGGTGAGGCTGAAGTCATTTCACGGTCATTTCAGCAGGTCCCAGGTTTTGGTTCCTAACGACAATCACAACAGAATCAACAGAAGTGCGACCCCCAATAACCAACAGTTCACTCTCGAGTAGGGATGCACCAATACCGACACTCCTGCACCCGATACCACTTCACACATCTTCAAGTGAGCGGGGGTAAGTGGAGGTGTTACAATGTCAGCGGTTTAGAAATGCTTGAAGATAGGCAATGAAGACAACAGTAGAGCAGATTGCAATCTGTGCTCTGCTAGACTGTCAAGAGGAGAGGCAAAAAGTAGTTAAAGATCCAACACAACGCACACCAAAGGATTGCCACTAAATATTAAGAAGGACATATTATGCAAACTCAACTTTTT